>NC_135695.1:1410000-2123672 GCF_964276395.1 Gasterosteus aculeatus | reverse complement strand
CTCATACCTGCAAAGGTCTCGTTAAAAAAATTTTTTTGTGTGTACTTTTAAATCAGGCATTCCAGCAGTGATGTCTTCATGCACTGACCTTATGAGAAGCTTCTCCAGAGGCTTGTTGAGCACCACCACGCAAGGCCTGTCTGACAGCGCCGGTTTGGCAGCAGGGAGGGAAGGAGACTTGGACGGCGACGGATTACCAACAATCTTCCTCTTGGTCTTGGGGGTCGCCTCTTTGTTCTGAACGCGATGAGGGAAGCGAAGTTTGAGGATCTGATCTCGCAGCTCGTCAACAATCTGGTGGAGAGTACAGATGTCTGGATAGATTAGCTCAGAAAACACACAGTCTGTACAGATGAGGCCAGCGCCACCTCACCGTGTTCTTATCAATTGGCTGTTCAGAGGAAAGGAAAAGCTAGAAGCCAATTTATTATTGATTAATAATTTCTTTGGTACAAAACAAGGTCTCCTAAACACTCAAATAAACGGAGGATGCTGACTGGAATTAAACACACACAAGCACACAAACAAAATAATGTAAAATTCTAACAAATAAAATTGGAAAATAGTTGTAAAGATGACTTACATCATTTGGCTGCACCCAAGAAATAAAAATTAAAGAAAAAGAAATCAAGCGTAACCAAAGTGGCATGAACTGTGTTCCAACCACACCCCCAGCAGACAGAGAGCGAGGAAAAGAGAGACAGAGGGAGGGATCGCGATCACGTTGAGCCAAGATGGACAGATGCGTGACTGGTGTAAAGCTCACATCAGACGATAGTCTATACTGTTTTGACATCCTCTTCACAAAAGCCAGCCATTGTTTTGGAAGTGTCGCTGGCACTGTGTTAAGCTTTACTAGTACCTTGTTTCTGACATGAGCGGGTGTACCGATAGGGAAGCCCAGACGCAGGACCATACAGGGCGTCTTGGAGATGAGGCGAACCAGGTAGAAAGACGTGGGAGGCTGGTCCGACGCACTGTAGAGAATCATGAATACGTCTTTTCAGGAAGGAAAATGCCTAAAGAGATTCGTATTTAACTCGTCTAATCCATTTGTTTTGTTGTGAATCAACAATAGCAAAACTAATCTCTCAAACACACACATTTTAACCGTGCTATTTAAAACAGCTACTTTGCACGCAGAACACTGAAGCATGTGACTGTGGTATCTCCAGCTGCTGTCTCACCTGTATATGAGTTTGACATACGAGTAACCCTCCACCAGCACAAAGCTGCTCCAGTCCCTCAGCAGGGATGTGAGGGCAGAGTGGGAGATACGACATTGGATGGTGCTGTAACGCCCATTATTTCCAGCTGTGTGCAGGTGTTTGGGGACAGGCCTGGAGCAACACAATTATGAATCCAATGAAGGACAGTGCCAAACCAATAGGGCAAATACTGATGGTAAACGCTGGGTGTTCTCACATGTCATGTTCGAGGAGGATGGCAATGCGATGCATGTGCAGCCATCTCTGCCAGAAGTTGGCATCCATGGAGAGGATTGGCTTCCAGTAGGAGGCAAACTGGGACTGAGAGGAGTCTTTGGATCCACTGTGCTGCAAGGACAGGACCTGGACGGAAAGCAGACTGCTCAAAAGGGAGGGAGCATCCAAGGCTCCGAGGATGCATTGATTAGCCGGCCCTGCCTTTTGATCTCAGCTTAGCAGACCATGTCTGTGCTGTGCTAAGAATTATGTTCCACAATCATATGCCTTGGTGGCAACATCAAAATTTGGACACAGCAATTCACATTGCTATGTTCACCACCAATACATATTTAAATGCAGCTTTTTGAGCGACAGACTTCTTTCCCATTACCTTTAGACAAGGCATCCCTTTTCTCTGAGCCAGAAAACGCAGTTAACATGTTATGCTGATGATTTATTTTTTTTAATCTTTAAATGTACATTTTTTTATTTATTCATTTTCTGTTTCAAACTGTCAAACCAGAGTTGATGGCTGTTGTAACAGCAAATGACTCTTACATTGTTTGATGTTTGTGTTTTTTAGATGCTGATCATCATCGTAATAGAAAATCTGTAAAAGGAGTCTTTAGCTTTGAGTGCTCCTTTAGCTTTGAGTAGTGTCTGTCCACGCGAACAGCATAACATTTAGGGTGGCCAGTTGTGACTGGACACGTAGGAGAACTATTTATATTGTATTACTTTGGACGGTGTAAACCCACTCGCAGAAGACAGCTTGGTGAGTTTATATTTTAAAAAGTTTTGACGACGCCTTAAAGGCATTTGGTGTGTAGATGGGAGGTGAGCCAAATGAGGGTTGTATTTATTCAATCACACAATACAGTTGCGGTTGTTACAGACACACCAGGCAGATCTACACTCGCATTTATTATATATGCTTCCACATGTCACAGAGCACCACACTGTGGAAGACAAAGAAAAAATAAGAGACAATCAGAGCTGGAGCCGCTACCTTTCGCTCAAAAGGCAACGTCTGATATGAGTTGAGGTTAGCATTTTTCTTTCCTTTAAAAATAAATAAATAACAAAAAGCAAGCAAAAGATTTAAGGAGGAGTTCTTTTAGACCCGTCAGTCGAGGTGCTCTCTACATACTGGGAATGATTAGAAAAGGTATGCACAGTACCGGAGTGGTGGAGCCAGGGGGGATATAGAACAGGGGAACTCCGTTTTTGGTGCTCTCCGGAATCATGTAGTTCTCAGGTATTGAATTAAACGATTGGAGGTGCACCAACATCTGATCAGTCTGGTTGATGCTGGCAGAACACACAGTCACACATTATTTAGTTAATGTTATTTTATGTTTGACATGGTGATGGAGCTGCGCATGTTTTCTGTCAGTGTACCTCTGCAGTGTATTCCAGAAGCGCCGGATGACAGATGTGCGGTACGGGCTGGTGATGGGTTTCCTCTGGGTGCAGCTGATGTCATGCAGGATGTCATAGCTCCCCTCCATCGTCACCTCCACCCTGGTGGTTCTCTTGGCGGGGTCCAGCGGCCAGGAGGCGGCAGCAAGGTACTCAATGTGCATGTTGTGTTTCCATAACAGCACCAGCTTTACTTCCAGCTGAGTCCCACCTACAGAAACCAGGAGTGTGCTCTTATGGTACTCTGTTTCAGTGAGCTGCCTACTCACGGACTGGGGAATGAGACATTTACCTTTAGTGAGGGTGATCTCTCTGATGGTGTAGCCCTCTCTCAGTCGGACAGACACCACGCTGATTAAATGAGCATGGACCTCCTTCTCTGTGTGCTTCTTCCTCCTCATGACCAGGGCTGGGTTACCGCTGGCTGACACCAGGTGCTCATTGAACAGTTTGTGCTGGGAAACTAAAAACAGTGTACTAGCTCTAGTCCTATTTACTGTCATCATCATAGGCATCATCAACATTATCAGTGACAATATATTGCATTTTATCTAGAAAATAAAATAAACATTAGCATATGAATTCTTGCTAACAATAAAGACTATAGTAATTACTCCGACCGTAGTAAATATATACCAGTCAATAAATGCGGTCTGTGTTGTTAGTCTTTAATCGTTTTAACTATTTCAAAGTGTGTTTTCAGTTCATAAACGTTCATTTGAACGGGTTGGTTGCCTAAAAATGACTTGTTAAGCATGCAGCTGCACTTAGCTCATCCATATAATGTCGCCCCAAAAACAAAAGATGGAGATAGAAAACCATTATGATGGAGATGGCCATGCAACCAGATGGAGACAGACTAATTCTAATTCAAGGGATGGAGATAGTGAAATAATAAGATGGCATTAGGATGAAACTCAAGAATTCAAAACTGAATGTTATGGTGACACTAGACACCAAAGTCAGTGTATGCTGTGAAATGCTGAAGTGAGTCAAGTGAGATCTTTACATTATTGTGTTGTCATAGACAATACAGTAATGTAAGTGCAACTCAACTCTAATGTCCACAACTCTAATGCGCACTGTAGCAGACCACAGTCTGCAGACTTTTTTCCACCTGGCTAAAATAAAGAAGGCGGGCAAGGAGAAGGTGAGGAGATTGGACACACCTGCAAGTGAAAGAATCAATCAACTGACACAGGCTGCCCTGCCATAGGAGTGAGGAGAGAGGAACAAACCAAGCAGGAGATCGCTGGTTGCTGACCTTGTGGAGTCCTACGAGAGGAATACTAAAAGACCTGCTCGACACTGCCAGCGGAAGAATCGGCCGGAGAGATCTTTTGGACCTCCCTGGACTACAGCTCGCCGGGTCGGTCAGTACTTTAAGTTTTGATGGGATTATATAATTTATGTTTGAATACAGCTGTTTTCCTTGAGTAGATGGGCTTCCTGATTTGGTCTTTGATTTACTTCACATTTTTGCAGCAGGGGTACCCAGCTGGTCGGGTACATTTTTGTGCATTTTACGAACGATAGTATTAAAAAAAATGACAGGGAATAACGTGGGTTATTTGCCTGTCTGGCGCCCAACCTATCCTTCGTTTTAAACACGCACCCCTACGCTACAGAAATGGCGCCCAACGTGGAGCCAGAAACATTAAGTTACTGATTTAAGTTTCAAAGTTAAAGCTGTTATGAAGGATTTTGATTTTTTATGTGTATTCACATTGTTGGGTTTGCATGCTCTGAAATGTTTAAATGTTTGCCTCCTGCTTTTGACTATTATGGGTACTGTTGTGGGTAAATTGGTTTGAGAGTGTCTTTAATGTTTACTCATAGAACTGGTGAAAACCACCCTATGCATACAATCCCACAAACGATATATTCTTTTCATGTGGCACTATGGCTACTCTACCATCCACTTCCAGGTCATCATGGAGTACTGCTCCATGATACTGCTCGCGACTGGTGGGAAATCGCCATATCAAAGATAACAACTTTGAGTGAGTTTGAAACTGTCTTCCTTGCCGCCTTCCTCTCAGAAGATTATTAAAACATTTTTCAGAAAAAAAAAAAATACCAAACGGCCCGGTGGTTGGGGACCACTGATCTAGATGACATTATCGTGTATTCATCTTCTGTAACTCAGCATTTTGAGCATCTACGGACTGTAATGGATCAACTCTCAGTGCATCCAGGGCTGACCTGAAGAGGGGCCTCAAGCAGGCCAAGCACTGCCACAAGCTAAGGATTGAGGAGCACTTCAAGAACAACACCGACCCCCGTCGCATGTGGCAAGGCATCCAGGCCATAACAGACTACAAACCCACCAACACCACCCCCCAAAACAATGATGCCTCCTTCCCTGACAAGCTTAACAGCTTTTATGCACGCTTCGACAGGGACAACGAGGAGGCCGCCATCAAGTCTGTGCTCACTTCAGACCACCAGCCCCTCACACTCTCCTCCACCGACATGTGTGCTGCACTGAGCAGGATTAATGCACGTAAGGCTGCTGGCCCTGATGGCGTCCCCGGACGCGTGCTCAGGACCTGTGCTGGGCAGCTAGCTGAGGTCCTGACTGACATATTCAACCTGTCACTAGCCCAAGCTACTGTCCCCACGTGCTTTAAAGCCACCTCTATCGTGCCAAAGCACTCCACCGCAGTGAGCCTAAATGACTTCCGCCGAGTTGCACTCACTCCAACCATCATGAGGTGCTTCGAGAGGCTGGTCCTGGCTCACCTCAAAACCTGCTTACCACCCACACTGGACCCCTTTCAATCCGCCTACCGCAAGAACAGGAGTACGGAGGATGCCATCTCCACGGCATTACACTCCGTCCTTTCTCACCTGGACAATAACAACCGCTATGTGAGGATACTGTTCGTAGACTTCAGTTCAGCTTTCAACACTGTCATCCCCTCCAAACTAATCACGAAACTCAGTCACCTGGGTATCAACACTTCCCTCTGTAACTGAATACTGGACTTCCTCTCCAACAGACCCCAGTCTGTTAGGGTAGAGAACCACACCTCCTGAACACCGGCGTGCCACAGGGCTGTGTGCTAAGTCCTCTCCTCTACTCCCTCTTCACCTACGACTGCACACCTGTACATGGTTCTAATACCATTGTCAAGTTTGCAGACGACACAACGGTGATTGGCCTCATCAGTGACAACGATAAGTCGGCCTACAGAGAGGAGGTCCAGCACCTGGCGGTATGGTGCTGATAATCAAAAGTTATTTTCATGGGCTTAGTTGGGGGTGACCAGGCTCCAAATCTTGAACACATATTCTTACAGTGCGCCGACAACAACCCAGCCCTCAACACCAAGAAGACCAAAGAGCTAATTGTGGACTTCCGGAAGAAAACTGGCACACACATCCCCATCCATATCAACGGGACGGAGGTTGAGCGTGTCGCCAGCTTCAAGTTCCTGGGTGTCCCCCCTTAAAGGGAATAACGTGGGTTATTTGCCTGTCTGGCGCCCAACCTATCCTTCGTTTTAAACAGGCACCCCTACGCTACAACACTTTACAAAGATTATTTTCTCCCATGTTAAACATGATCATTGGTTGTTAAAAGGTTACATGCACTTCTTATATACAGTTTAAGTTTTGTGGACCAGTGAAGGTATTAAATGGCATGTTGAGCACTTCTACCTATCAACAGGAGCGAAACACCTACACACCATTTCATAACTTCAGAGTGTACATAGCTGTCTCACCACAGAAGATCTCGGAGTTCATGGACACTGAGGTATTAAGGAAGGAGTAGGTTAAGAAGGCCTTGTGGTAGGTGTTCATATCCTGGCTTTTCAGATCCACTTCAGGACAGCTGGGCAAGTATGAGCCAAAGGTGGCTAATGATATGAACTTCATCAGCTCAACATTGGGGATGTAGCCGAAGCTGCAATCGTAGGAGTACGCACCTCCGACCTGGAGAGAGAAACTCAATTCAGAGGAGAGCAATCAGAGGCTTCAGTGCGATGTCTCCTCCATTAAGGATCCAGGAATCCCTTGTTGACGAGGTCGACATGCAACACACTGACAATTCTGTGTGGTATTTTTTACATTTAGTCAGAAAGAAGCTAGTCAATCAGAGATGTAATGGCCTGTACCTGCACAAAGGAGCAAGCAATGGTTCCACTCCTGAGTTGGTTCAGAAGAGTTTCACATACAGCCACATCAGGAACACTCGTCACCCCATCTGTGATTATAATAATACCTGGAACAAATAAAAAAGTTCAAATACAAACACTTACTCAAAATAAAAGTGTAAAAGAAAACTATTCATCCAAAATAATTCCTAATTTAGTGCATAACTCTGGCAAACTTGTCAGGGTAAAGAGAAGGCCTACAGAGGAGGGTTAAGATTCTGTACAACAAGGCCAAATACACGTTGACGAGGGTGGTCCACACTGACGTCAGCACGTCAGTGTGGAGAGGCCTCCAAGTATTAACAAACAAAAAAAGACTTCAGCTCTGCACTCAACACCCCGGGCATACTTGAACCAAAACTCATCCAGCTCAGTGTGCCAGCCTCCACCAGTCAGTGGATCACCAAACTACTGACAGACAGGACACACCGGGGGAGGCTGGGAAACATCCCCTCCAGGTCCTGGACTATCAGCACTGACGCCTTTACTTCAAACAACTGGATAATTCAAGTTTCTCACAACAAAAAACTACATTTCACAAGATTACATGTGAAAACATGTCGTGATTGCATATTTGACTGAATAATGACCCTCTATTAAAACACTGTGATGAGCCGTACGGATCTATTTGCTTGTGTTCTCTTAGGTTTCAGTTAGATTCATGCATATTCTATTATGCTATGGATTATATATTTTATCATTTTTAATGGTGCAGTAGTTGCAGTGAGGGCCTGGTTGTTAGACAGGTTTGGATTTATTCAAAGTGCTTCTAGGAAACAACTTAGCAGGTCAACTATCCCTTTATTAAGAAATTGAATGAGAACATTGGTGGTAAGATAGAAACCTACCTGCGCTGGAGTTTGGAGGCAGCAGCTGAAGAGCCAGGATGCCCTGGCGCACCATGCTGACCAGTCCCATATCAGCAGATACCATGGAAATGCTCTGTCTCCTGTGAGGCTGCTCAAACAGGATGTCGCTTTGGCCACTGGAGCTTTGAACTACCTCCAAAGACTAAAAGGCACAGGAAAAGAAATACAATGATATACATTGTCAGTGGACTGGAACAAATACTAATTAAATGAATAGTCAGGCACTGGTGGCACTTAGATAGAGAAGGGTTGGGGGCAAATATCTATAATTGGGTAAATGTTTACATATCACAACTGCTGTTTTTGATTAGGATGAAGCCCAGGTGGAACATGATTAGAACATGGCTTTAATTATCATTGGACAATCCCATGTCAAGCTAAATGTGGTTTAACCCAGGAAACTCTAGAATTTCAGGTTTCATAACAACGTTTTCTTCAGCTGTTTCTTGAGCTGTGACCATTTTATACAGGCAGCAGGAGTCACCAGCGAGCTAATCAGTGTTTAGTGTAGAAAGGTTTGGCTTGTGGGGTTATGGGGAGGTCCCCTCCTATCACAATGTACAGAACAGTATGTCAGTGGGAATCGCATTACATTACAGGAATTAGACCACACTTAAACGCCTCAGACACACTCCTTTTCCTTAAAGGTACGTTGTTATCTCAACTCTCCATAATCATCAAAATATTAAGGGATAAGACAAACCGCACTCTGTATTTATCTGAATATCAGCAAATCTCGGAAAAACAGCAAAAAAAACAGCAATGTGCTTAATAAGTCAGTCTCCTAATACTACTTATGTTCTCTGCTCCATTGGTTCCTCCTAAAGACGCAAATCTTTAAAAACGCATCCTAACCACTCAATTAAAAAAAAATATATCTTAAATGTTTCTGATTTTATTAAACCAATAAGGAACAAAACGAGAGGATATGGAGCACATTCTCAGTGGCAAATTTATCCACACTTCTCCAGTGAGTAATTGAGGCCGTAGGACGCATCTTTCTGGATGTGAGTCAATAAAATACAATGCTGTGGGTTTAACATTTGCCTGTTCGTGCTGCTGATGTAGGACTTCGGCGATGTTGCTCTCCACTGCTCTGAGCTGCTGGTAGATGTGAAGCCGAAACTCCACCAGGTCTGTTTTATCAAGCTGACAGCCCTGAACCAGAACCTGCAGGGGGAATTGAGGCGGTCAAACAGACTGCAACAACATGTGGGTCAGGAGCACATTGTGCATCATCGATGCTGCTGCCTTTAAATCTGTCACTGGTTCCATTTTAGGTTCAGCATCCCACTTTGGATGAAAGACAATTTACAAGTATCAACAGTTAAAACGATTTGTGGGCTGAGAGGTCAGCCTCAGTAATGACCACAACTTCAAGGTACAACAGGTAGATCAGATACATATCAAAAACACTTAATTCATTCATTACATTTTTGTGCAAAATATTCTAAATATACAAAGAAAGATTAATACAATCTGCAAGCAGGACTAACTAGCATGAATGGAAAGTCCATTCTGCTAAGGTGTAAAGCAAGAGAAGCTCGATAATAAAAGTCTGTACGAGATATTTGAGGTGATATACTTGAGTTGAATCAACCAAGCATGGTTTGTTCAGTGGCCCTGTAAGAATTGGGTTCAATCTAATGTAACACTCTTTGTAGAGTAACTCAACCTCATCCTTTAGGAATGCTGCAGCAATCACAATGTACTCCAGTACCCTGTGACATCGCATTGAGGTATGGTAAAGGAAGTGCAACTTTGTTAATGTACTCAAGTTTTGTAATCTAGTATAGTTTTTTTGGATAACATATTTACATGAGTTTCTATTTTATGCTACTTTATACTTTTCTCACAAAAAAACATTATTTCATTGATGTGGTGCAATACTGATACCATACCTGATGGGAAGTGAGGCCAATGATGGACGAATACGCCAAGATGGTGACAAAGATCTTGGGCTTGAACGGCTGATCAGTTCCAGGCACTTTGAAGGGCTGAGCCAGACCGGCCAGACACCTGGACAGGGCATTGAACACCTCGTCGAAGATCATCTCTCCTGTGCTGTCATCCTGCAGCAAACAAAGCACTCCCTCAAATACACCGCTCACTTGAGGAGCATGTAGCCGCTGGAGGTATGGATGATCATTGATACAAACGGCCGTGCAGATGGAGCATTAACAGAGAACCAAACATTGTCCATTACACCTGGAAATTTCTGTGCCGGAGCTACTTCAGTCAGCCAACATATGTGCTGCTGCTGATGTCTGCATGGGCTGAAACTGGAACTGGACCCCATTCCTCAGTAATCTGACATGTATACGACCAAGTTTGAGAACGGAGGACGTCGTAGGGGTACAGATTGGACAGCCTGCGTGGCAATTTTGGGATTTTCATAAAATTTCATGAAAATGAATTGAATATTATGTTTATGATGTTAGAATTAGGACACTGGAATGTATGACATGTTTAAGATAGGTGTGTGCTAGGTATTGGATGATCAATGGGATATATTATAACCAATATTATGTTTACTCAAAGAAGCTTCAGGCAAAGGCATAATCATTAAAGGTATTGTGCTATTGAGGACGTTGGGTGAGTGAGGGATTCCAGATTAGATCTCAAAGCGCTGCCAGAGAGGGAACGGGGACATGGGTCACCCAAGTTAGTTCTATTTCGTCCTTACTGACCGCCAGAGGCAGTGCTTCACACTGGATTATCTTCTGTCTCACGCTTGTGCAGGTCGAGTCTTTATACCAACAAAGTCCCCTATAACCCCGAATGACCCGTCCTACTCTGGTAGCTACTCTGGTAGCTAAACGAGTAATTCTCTAAAATTGAGACTGATTTCGGCTTTCGCGTGTTGCCTTGCGACCATCGGTCGGAGCTGCTTCGGGGCAGTGGTCTGCCAAAGACCGCATGCAGCATGTCAATGTCCTGGAGCTACGGGCTGTGCACCTAGCGCTCGCACATTTTTTGCCGCACCTCAGGGGGAAACATGTTCTTGTCCGGTCAGACAACACCTCTGCAGTGTTACACATAAATCATCAAGGGGGCACCAGATCTGCGGAGTTACTACGCGTATCCCGCATCCTCCTAACTTGGGCTGCCCCCCGACTGACCAGCCTTCAGGCGATGTACCTCCCTGGGGACCGGAACCAGGTAGAAGACTTCCTGTCCCGTCACAAGCCCCGCCTGGGGGAGTGGCGGCTTCATCCGGACATGGTACAGACCATCTGGGATATCTCCGGCAGGGCAAAAGAAGATCTTTATGCCTCGGAGATGTCAACCCACTGCCCCCATTGGTTTTCCCTGATGGAGAGGACAAATCCTCTGGGTCAGGATGCTCTGGCTCACAGGTGGCCAAAAGGGCTTCTTTACGCCTTTCCAATATTCCTCTGATATTGCCAACCCTTCTCAGAGTTCTTCAATAGGGCCACAGACTCTTGCTGGTGGCCCCTCTGTGGCCAGCCAGGACGTGGTTGGCCTGTGGGCTTTGTCGCAGGACACCCTGGCGCCTCGCCGACAGAAGGGACGTTCTTTCACAGCTAGGAGGTCGGATCTGGCATCCCGATCCCAGCCGCCTTCAACTGTGGGTCTGACCCCTGGAGGGCCCGACCACCCTTAACTGACTGCACAGACCTGTTAAAAGAACCATCCTGCTCATGCTGGACACCCTATGCTCTCCTCGGTTCGAACCGCTCATACAAGCAAAAATGAAAATGCTGTCGACCAAAACAGTTTTTCTCCTCGCCATCGCATCAGCTAAACGTGTGGGGGCGAGCTGCATGCCTTGTCATGTCTAAGGTGGAACTCAGACGGCTCAGGCGTGACCTTGTGGCCTAACACAGCGTTTCTGCCCAAGGTGCTGACACGTTCAAACACTAACTAGCCTATTCAACTTGCACAGTTTGACCCCCCCATCAGGAGAGGAGCGGTCAAGGCTGCTGTGTCCAGTGCAGGCCTGCAGAGCTTCTGCAGAAGCCACCGCGTGCATACGACGGTCGGAGCAGCTTTTGTCTGTTGTCTCTTGTCTGTCATGGTGGGCCTAGGAGGGGCTATGCGCTTTCTAAAGACTGGCGCATGCTTCGGCGTCTGCGTCGTTGCGTCGACACACTCGTTTCCATTCATGGTTCTAAAAGTCTTGCATGTGTTGCAGAGCAATTCACCTCCAGAACAACAGGTGGAGTACCGTGTTGTGTTGAAGATGACCTAGAAAGTTACGTCTTTGTGTGTGAAAGTCGTTGGTTTGTTTATTGGGTCGACGCACGCAAGGAGGTGTGAAAAGGCACGCAAGGGACACGGAAGCATAAACTTGGCTTTAAAAGCTGTGACCACCTGAAGACACAAGGCGCCATTTTAAAAAGAGAGGCAGATCCTTCCAGAAAGCTCGACTGAACTAGTTGGTCATTGGACATTGTGATACAGGTTATTATTATCAGAATGAAATATTGGTGCCTGGTCACTACCTGGACCCAGTAAAATGTCTGTTGGTCGTTCATCAGGATCTTTGTTTAACAGCGTAGCATATAGAACTAAGTAGACTAACATAGACTGTAGTCTATGAGTGCGTCAAACGTAATGTCATTTTATCGCATATTGCAACAGGCCTAGCAGGAGGTCTCCTGTGTTAGCAACAAGAATTGGAGCACCGAGACATTTTACATAACCACCAAAATATGATCAGATAACGCTTTAGTCCAAGCGGATGTTTGGGCTAATTTTGGAGACATTACTCCGCTTAAACCATACTACTGTCCTCAGTGCCACGTGACCTTGTTTGTACACTGGGGGGGATTACCCTGTCCTGAGTCACTGTGAAGTCCAGGGACAGCAGCTTTTTGTCTAAATGGCTCATGCTGTATTCAGTTCTGCATATCATGACTCGGAATCAACAGCAGGCAGGCCTGCGGAGCATCATACCAGTTAACATTCTGTTCTGATAATGCTACTTGACATGATATACTTAACCAATCCAAAGTCTGGCAGTCCTTAGTTAATGTTGATATGTTGGACATACCAGACAACAAGAAAGGTGAATCAGAACCAGCGGAGGAGCAGGTTTTCTAAGGGGACTAGAAACACTACCACTGTTCACCGCCAGAACAACAGGCGGAGTAACGTCTTTTTGTTGAAGACGACCTAGAGAGTCACGTTTATTTATTTGTTTATTTATTTATCATAGACTTTATTGCCCCGTGCATCGCCACTGCTGCTTTTCATCGCGGACACATTTGTCCCGTATTTTCCTCCACAACTTTGTGCACCTCTCGACCAGCAAACCGGCGTTCGCGGCGATCTCCCTCCGTGAATCCAACCCGCTTCTACAACCTCCCAATGACGGCTTGTATAAGCGGTCATATTTACGCATTTCTTCTGACAAAAGTTCTGAAAATCTGATCCGTTCTCTCGTAAACATTCTTCGTTTTAATAATGGCGCTATCTTGCTATGAAAGCGGAAATGTGAGACTCCGTAAAGGATGTAGTTAGCAGACCAATCGCAGCCTTGTGCGCTGCGGGAGGCTTGCGTCGCTTTCGGCTCGACACACGCAAGAGGTGTGAAAAGACACGCAAGGGACACGCAAGGGGGTCTTGCGTCTGCGTCGCTCTGAAAATGCAGAAGCATAAACTAGGCTTAAGTGTGACCATATATGGTGTCATGTAGTTTCTTTTTTTTTTTCTGGCCAAAACATTTGTGCTCATACAAACACGTGCTCATGCCCGCACCGGCTAACGGAGAGCGCCTCTGCTCGCAAGACTAGTTGTTTGGTCCCATTCCCAATCCAACGCACACGTTGAAATGCCAGCATGTGTTAGATACTTTTAGAAGCAGCATATTAAAATATACGAACGGATATATTTTGCATCGCAAGGAATTTACAGAGCAAACCACTAAATAAATGCATTCACGTCTTTGTGGTTGGGAGAAGAACCTGCCAACATTTAACCATGTCATTTGATTTTCAACTTGTTAGCTCCCAACCCCTCACCCGTGTTAGTCTTACCACGATCCCTGTGGAGGGGCTGAGGTCCAGCTCGATGATGAAGCGGTACCTCCGGGCAAGGAAGGTGGCTCGGGTGGAAGGCACCAACATATAGGGGTACACGGTCGGGGAGAAATCCGTCTGCCATCCTTTGGGTAAAATGCTCAGCAAGTCCAATTCGTTCTCTGAGTTGAGCTGTAAATGAAACAAGAGTAAAACGTGACATGAGCCACTCATGGCCCAGCTCAATGAAATGGTTCAGGAATTCCTCCAGTGTTTTCCCTAGGTTTAGAACTTCAAACACTATGCTAATGAGCCACCATAAGGACGGGAAGAAGAACTAAGGTGGTACAGTTAACTCACTACTTCAGGCTTTGATGCGGGCCAGATGACTTGGTTAAGTTTACCAAGGAACCACGCCAGACGCACATTCCTAGAGATCCGATACTCCTCCTTCATCAGCAGGTAGATTCGGTCAGCCTCCTCCACCTTTCAACGAGAGGCACACAGTACATGCTCAGTCTGCAACACAACACTACTTTTTGATCTGATCTGAATTGGTTTGGGTTTTTATTGTAGCTAGGTCATACAGCACTTGGTCTACCCTCCTTCTTTCTAGTGAAACAGCTGAAACATTCCGATCGCAGTACAGCTGGGATGTTCTTCAGTCTAATATCTACTTTTGTGACTGGTCTTTCTATTAGAGACGGTAAACGAATACGTTCCATATAAAGTGTTCAACATTTAATGTGCAGATTTTTCTAATATGTAGTGCATTTATATGGCTTATTTGTACGCCAAGTTCACAAATGGATCTAGCTATTTGCATAACGTCCAATTTTACGTTAATAATTAGAATGCATGTTTACATTAATACAAAGAAACACTTAACACCTAATGTTATCTGATTTAGCTAATGTGGTGCTGGGTGAAGCCCGTATTTACCTAACGTAAGGCCCCGCGTGGTGTCAGGAGCGTTCTAGCGGTCCACCATGCATGGAAGCGGATGTAAACTTTAACGTCACAAGAGACATAACTTAACTGTTAGCGTGGCTCGTATTGTTGCTAGCATCCTAGCTAACGTACAGCTAACATTAGTCTCGGCTCGTGCGTGGCGTTAGTTGTTTAGAGCTTTGTTTTCTGAAGAATATTCTTTGTATGCTTCACTTCAAACAGCACTTGGACGAGTTCTGACTGTCAGGACGAACACTTGTGAAAATATGCGCTTATGTTCTTGACCAAATGCAACAATAAATGGTCTCTGTGCTTTTAGCGCAGAATACACATAACGTTACCTCGTTGTCCTGTCTCTCCGCCATGCCGTGTATAGCATAAGGACAGCGGGGATGTTAGCGAGCCTCAGCCAACGAATAATCACGTATTTTTTAGGGAAACAATCCGTCCAAATACTTGTTTATCGTCTGTCAGGTGTTCGCATGGTGTTTGTGGAGAATGGTCATCTTCGCGAGGGTGACAGGCATACATTTTCCGGCCCAATCTTTCAAAATACAACACTGACATGGAAACATGGCTATTTCTAATGATATCGTGTCATTCCCTCCTACATTTTGTAAATTTAGCCTATAGCTGGTACATTTAAGGAATTCATGTAATTACCACTGTAACTGTATTTCTTTGTCTTTTCAGAGCACCTACATGTTTGACTATATCATGTTTTTTATTGGTTGGATGTGACAGGAACTATTTTACAGAGTAGGCTACATGTTGTCATGTCACAAACGTGTTGTTTGTTGTGATCAAATAAATCAATAATCATAAATCAATAATAAATCAAATAAATCGGAGTTCCGAATAAGCTTTTATTCTGAAATGACAGGTTAAACTTCCGTGGATGTTACTTTTAAGCGGCCTGTGACGCGGTGTCGATGCGATACAGGAAGGCAGTCTATCAAAGAAACCGCCGCAAGAGGGAGGTGTGGAGGAGGGAGCACGTAGGAAAGTTTCCCTGTTCTAATGATTTATTTCCATTAGAAGATCCATAAGGAGGAAACTTATGGATCTTCTAAAAAATACCAAAGTGAATCTAATTATACGTGTAATAAATTGTTTAGTTTACTATTTATTGTTATTGGTAACGTTGGGGGTATTTATCATAAACATTTTAAAAGTAAATGAGGTCCTTGAAGATAAGTAAAACATGTATTTTAAAAAACAGGATATATTATGAGGCAGACAAATTGTTTTTTTATTCAGGGTGCTGTAAATGCTGCCTAGCGGGCGAAACTGAGGGCAACCCGCGATGTAATGCGCATGATGATGACGCGTGCTACATGCGACGAAAGCCGTTTTTCTCCACGCTGTTTAGCAGAGCTTACAGACTGTGGATTGTTACGTCTTTTCTTGCTCGGAGTATCCTAAAACATGGAGAAGAAAGGCGGAACGAAACCTAAAACCGGTAAAAAGATGATTGACGGCACTGACCCCGTCCGAAACTTCGAGAAATGGAAGAAAAAATACAACAAGACGAGAATGGATGTGAAGCGAGACCGATCGGCGCGGAAGAAGCCCCAGTGGCAGGTCGAACGGGAGTACATCGACAAGCTCGTCAGCAGGTACGGCGAGATAAACGCCAAGGAGGTGGTGAGGTTCTCCGACTTCCCCATCTCAAAGAAGACCTTGCAAGGTTTGCAGGGGGTTCAGTGTCGACAGCCCACGGAGATCCAGAGGCAGACTATCGGCTCCGCTTTGCAGGGTAAAGATGTCCTCGGCGCGGCCAAGACCGGCTCCGGGAAGACTCTGGCCTTCCTCATACCGGTGCTGGAGTGTCTTTACCGACATCAGTGGACTTCCATGGACGGCCTCGGTGCTCTCATCATATCTCCCACCAGAGAGCTTGCCTATCAGACCTTCGAAGTGCTCCGCAAGGTGGGAAAGAACCACGAGTTCTCTGCGGGGCTCATCATCGGCGGCAAGGACCTCAAGAGCGAGTCGGAGCAGATCCACCGCACCAACATCGTCATCTGCACCCCAGGGCGGCTGCTCCAGCACATGGACCAGACGGCCACCTTCCACGCGTCCGACCTGCACATGCTAGTCTTGGACGAGGCGGACCGCATCCTAGACATGGGCTTCATGGACACAGTCAACGCCATCGTGGAGAACCTCCCCGCGTCCCGACAGACGCTCCTGTTCTCCGCCACGCAGACCAAGTCGGTCAAAGACTTGGCTCGGCTGAGCCTCAAGGACCCGGAGTACGTGTGGGTCCACGAGAAGGCAAAGTTCAGCACGCCGGCTACCCTGGAGCAGAGCTACGTGGTGTGCCAACTCCACCAGAAGGTCAACATGCTCTACTCCTTCATCAAGAGCCACCCCAAGAAGAAGATCATAGTCTTCTTTGCCTGCTGCAAAGAGGTGCAGTACCTGTTCCGGGTCTTCTGCCGCCTCAGGCCCGGTGTTTCCATCCTGGCGTTGCACGGCAAGCAGCAGCAGACTAAGAGAGTGGAGGTCTACAAGGACTTCCTGCGGAAGCATAACGCCGTGCTCCTCGCCACCGACATCGCCGCCAGGGGCCTGGATTTCCCCGCCGTCAACTGGGTGCTGCAGTTCGACTGTCCGGAGGATGCGGACACCTACATCCACCGGGTGGGCCGCACCGCCCGGTACAAGGAGGGCGGGGAGGCGCTGCTGCTGCTGCTTCCGTCGGAGGAGGAGGGCATGGTCAGCCAGCTGCAAGAGAAGAAGGTCCCCATCAATAAGATTCAGGTCAGACGCCATAACAGCTCACTCAGATGGGAGGGAAACGGTACATTAGGGATCATTTTAAAGTTGCAAGTATTCCAAACGGTTTTCTGTGAGCCCTGTCAGCTGACCGGAAGTGTAGGTCATCATGAATTAGTTGGTGCATCAAGATTTAGTAATGCCTTTTTGTAGCCACTTATGGAACCAATTAGTCTACATATTCAAAAAAGTTATAAACCACATTCATAAAAAGGCTATATTTCGTTTTATTCTAGAGCTGTTAAAGGCTTTCTATTTGTTGAAAATTTTATGTTGATGTCAATTTTATTTTCCCTTTAGACTTTTTAATCTGTAAGATTAATATTTTATACACGCATGTCCTAAAATTATGTCAGCACAACTTGGGTGAGAGTTATTTTTATAATAAAACTTCAACTGGTGAAAAGTAGTCCTTCATCCTGCATGTAATCTTGAATTAAAGTTCCCCAGTGAGTTAAGGGAAGGGGGGGGGGTCTGCTCATTAAAATTTGACAAGTTGTCCAAAGTTCAACAGGATACCTTTTTTTAATGTCATGGAAACATACATTTGAGTACTGCATCTAAATTCTAATATCATATTCTTTGGTTCTCTGGTTTGGTTCTAGGTGAACCCAGACAAGCTGCAGAATGTCCAGCTGAAGCTGGAGGCCTTCCTGGCTCAAGAGAAAGAGCAGAAGGAGAGGGCTCAGAGGTGCTTCGTCTCCTACCTCCGCTCAGTCTACCTGATGAAGAACAAGGAGGTGTTTGATGTCTTCAAGCTCCAGATTCAAGAGTATGCCAATTCTCTGGGCCTCGCCGTAGCTCCGAGGGTGCGGTTCTTGATCAAGGCTCAGGCACAGAGAGACGAGAAAGAAGATCGGAAGGAGGTGAAGGAGCTATCTGACGGAGAGGAGGAGCTGAGGAGCTTCAAGGCCCAGCTGAGAGGAGGCGTTCCTCAAGAGGAACGCCAGAGCTCGGAGTCTCAAGATTCAGGTGAAAATGAGGAAAGTGTTAAAGGAGAGGTACTGCATCTCGGCTCAGACGACGAAAGTGAAGATGACCTGAAGGACTTGGACCTGCTGACCGTCAAAAGAAAGGATGTCTTCAACCCAGAGGGGGATGCGGAGATTCCGGCAGACCTTGAGACTGTTTCTCTAAAGAAAACTATGAAAAATACAAAGTTCACAGAAGCCAAAAAGGCCCTCAAGAGAAAGTTCCAAGTCAACACCAAAGTGGCGTTCAGCGAGGAGGGTCAGGCCGTGCAGATGTGGCCTCCAGTCCAACGGGCAACCACCCAAGAAGGAGAGGAGGAGGAGGAGGGCGTTTCTGGTATCAACATGGAGAAGGCCAGGGAGAGGCTAAAACTTGAGGACCAGCAGTTTGACAAACAGGAGTACAGACGCAAGGTGAAAGCAAAACACACGGAGCAGAGGCTGAAGGCCAAGGCGGCCCGGAGGGACGCCAACAAGCAGCACGGACGCAACTCTGAGGAGGAAGAGGACGAGATTGTGGCGTATCTCGCACACCACAGCGAAGACGAGTTTGACCCCAGCACCCTGCCAGACCCAGACAAGATGTACTCTGACGAGGAGGAGGAGATGGTGACAGCCAAGCAGCACAGCAGCGAGGAGGAAGAGGAGGAGCTAAAAGTGGGGAAAGGGAAGAAAGCAAAGAAAGCTAAACGGCAGACGGTGGAGCATGAAGTGTTGGACACTGGCCTTTCTCTGGCTGAGGACGAGCAGTTGGTCCTGCATCTGCTGGGAGGACACAGGTAGAGGAGACAGAATTTCAAAACACTATGAAAGTTGTAACAACGTGAAAGTCTTTGAATCTGAATTTAGTGTTGGAGGGCTCCCACAATGCAACCTGTACCATCTTTCATTAAAGCCCCTTGGAAATCTGTGTTCAAATCATTCTGGTCTATGAAATAAATAAAGAGTTTTTAATTGTTGCTTATTTAATTAATTACAAATTCTTTGAAGGAGCAATTTACTGTATTCAGGGCATTTACTTATGTAACAATGTGTAGCTGAGCAGATAACATCTGTGCTGCTCTAATTCAGAGGCTTTGGCTGATAATGTCGTCCTTAACGACACCATTAGCTCTTTTAGCACAGTTCACTTCCGGCTACCAGCTCAGCAATATAGAATGCTTCCAATCTGGTATATTTACCACCTTTTTAGGATCATTTCGGTTCACTCTGCTGATGGGCTGTCAGTACTGTGCTGCTGACGTTTAATCAGACACACTAGTAAACCCAAGCTGGAAAACTTTTCCCCCACTTGACAAAACGCCCCCAGATAGGATGACCGTTGTCATTGGTTTGTCGTCCTCAGCGGGGGAGTTACCGTAAAGCTAAAAGGAAAACACACCGTAAGGTTACGTTAAAAAATGAATGATTAACTGAAAAGGGCATGGATTTCCATCATTGAACCGCAGTGCCTCAAATGCTTTATGAAGGCCTGTTCTGCGAAGTGAAATAAAAGCAGGATTTTAGTACTGCAGTGGGCCAAATTACATTTCCCCACACGGGGAGCTTGGGTCTTGATCGAACCGTATGTGACGAGTTGTTGGGATAGAAGTGCTCAAGTTGATGGCCTCCTTAATAAATTTAAACATTTAAATGGAGATCATACCCTTACCATAAAATCGATGTGGTAAAAAGTTTTTCTATTTCTACAGGATTTATCAATGTGCAGCTTGTGGCAAAAAAACAAACAGTGCCCATCATCCTTCAAAACCGGCTTCTTTTGAGCATATTAATAGATTCACTATGTGCAGAAGAGCTGTTTAACTGCAGAGGCCCGTTGGCAGTTTACAACAAAGAAAATTAATAATTAATGAGCATCTAAAAATAAAGACTTAACAAACCAGCATGACTAAAGATCAAATAATAAACCATATCATCACTAGAATGACCATGAATGAGTTAAAGAACTGTGGCAGTTGCTCCCCATTTCTTCAAAAGGTGTGGTTAATGTATGATTTGTAGAATTATATTCCCAGGTTTGAGGAGGTCTATCCAACTGGTTCACTAGGAAAAAACAATCAGTAATTATGTAGACTGGTTGCCCCTCCTCTTTGTCACATACTTCATCACTCAAAGGGAAACATTTCATGCTTTACACTCACTATCCTCATTGTGAGAACTTCAAACTGGAGTTTAGTCTTTATTTTCTTACCTTCTCAATAAGGACTGTGACGTTTCTGTAGTCTAAAGGTGCTAAAAAAGGTTTCAAGTGGGATTGGTTTGATAAAGACCAGCTATACTCTGCGAGTCGGAGTTACTGTTCCATCACGGTGGAGAAGCAGTGGTGTTGTGCATTAAACAACCAAAGACACTAGAGGTCAGGATGGAACAGTCCACTTTTTTAATGCTCAAATATAGCCAAACAATATAAACACAAATTAACAGTCAACTTAGAACACTCATCTCCTATTATCTTTTTGACTTGAAACAAAACCAAAATGAGGGCTTAAGAGAGTACCTTTACTGAAAACAAAGGAGGACATCATAAACAATGATGTTTGACAGAACTGAAACAAAAGTACAAAAAGCTGAAGATTATGAAGGGAGCGATCTGATGAGGACAGTGGAGATCTTCAGAGCATTGCTCTGTACAGAGAGAGAGAGTGGCACAGGAAGTGGTGCTGCTCCATACACAGCAGCAGATCCCTCAGCATTACCCGGGTGACCCTCTCCACAGCCGGTCGGGGCAGCAGGGTCACCTGACACACAAAGAAAATTAAAGAAATATTACAAAGTCAATACACTCCTGAAAGACTGAGTGCTGTTATACAAAGGCTTAGTTTAAGGCTGCACATTTTATTTTTTTCAATTGAATTGTTAACATTAAAATGGTGGAAAAAGTTCTGACGTGATTTATCTGCGTTCATTTTTGTACATCAAACACCTAGTATTTCAGGGGGGGTATACTTTATATCCACTGTATTTTTCAAAGGGCTGCAACCTCTCAAAACATATCCATATGTCAATCAAACTCATTCAGGAGCCAGTCGGTATGTTCTTGCTATCCTTTTCCAACATTACCGTTTCTGTTACAGCAGCTATGCTAACTCTTAAGAAGCAATAGTTGCAGTTATCTACCCGTGTTATCAAAGACGCCACGCCTCTAGCTGCTAGTAGCTGTGACAGTGTCATGAATATGACAGACGTTCACTGAAAATGTGGGGCAGCCTTAAAGTTTCCAAAATAGAAAACAGTCAATCAAGTCCATGAATTTCTAAGGAATCAAACAAAGTACATATCATGATTGAAAACCCATGTGAACAACTACTTTCGTAGTTTTTAGATAATCCGCCCATGGTTCCTACATAGTTCTATGTCAGTGTGTGCGGTGGCAGCTGAGGTAAAGCCTGAGAAGAGGTGAAGGAAGCCGCATGGTCCGACAGGCAGCCGGCTCCTCTGGGTAATGGAGGTCGAAGGCAGTGGGGTGTGTGTGCAGTTAATAGAGCGTCTTGGTGTTTACTGACCCATGCAGACGGACTCTAGTTTGCCTGAACCCTGTGAACCCAGTCTCCGGATAGCCCTATCGTGCAGACAAACGCACTGTATCCGCACTCCCTCGAATCGGGGGTCCAAAGTGAGTAAACTCGAAATCCGATTGGTGTTGTTAGTCTGCACGCTATCCGCATACCTAATCGGATTGCCCCACGTGATTGCATGCAACCTCACGCCGAAGCCTTATTAACCCCAATGTGTCACTTCATAACAACGAGAACAATGGCGAACGCAAGGATAATGTGCCTGCTAAATGTGCTAACAAGTCTACAATGCGTACTAGGGTTAGAGTTTTCGTTTGTATACGGCGCGCATGTCTTATACGCATGCTCCTGTCTTCTCCTTCTGTTTTCTTCAGTTGTCTGTAGCACCTTAAAGCGCCACCAACAGGCATGGGGAATGTACTACAGCGGAGTCAATCGGATTCACTGGGTTCATGTGCACGCGATTTAAAAAGTGGGTAGGTGTGAAAAATGAACCCGGGTTCAGGCAAACTAGAGTCCGTCTGCATGGGGTCTAAACCTACAGCCTGCAGGGCCGTGGATGAAAACAAACAGAATTAAAGACCGGGACCATACACGTGTTAACTGTGTGTCTGCCCTGGCTAAGGAGGCTAGCTACAACATGCTGCTTGTGGTGCTGCATGGCCTTTTTGTCTTGATATTATAATTTAAAGATAACTAGTCATCAAGGCCTGGGTGTTTTATTCAGCCTTTTTTAATTCTACCAGCTATTGTTAAAGTCTGTAGCATTTAAAATGTGTCTTGAAGGTGCAAAAAACTTCAGAGCAGTGTTACAAGTTAAAGTTTAGAGCGAAAAACTTAATTGCTTTGGTCTTTTGCCTCATTTTTTATCTAAAATGAGGAAAAACACATTCTGTAATGTTCAAACACTGCTCATCTACCCATTCGTTATCCTAACTGCATTTGTTTCGAACCGGTCTCAGTACATCCACTTATTTAATTGCAAGCCTCCATGTTGGCTTGTCATGATGCAGAGACCCAATCCCAATCTCCACCCTGAACCCTGACCTCTGAGCCCTCAGGGACTTGACTGACCTCTCCTGGTAAATGGTGTTTAAGAGATCAGTTTGCTGCAACATGTCACATCACCATGACAACGTCAAATACATATATACAATTAATGGTATTTATTTAATGCTCGTTCTTTTTCTCGCCAATTTGAACGTCCTTCAGCCTCCTTCCTCATAAGATGAGGAATTTTTAAAATAATGTCAGACTCAACACTTCTTCGATGTTTACCTGTCGTCTCAATCAACACCACTCATCATAACCAACTCCCTGCAGCCCGGACTTTTTCTTTACAGAAATTCACTAATTCCAAACATTAAAAACAGCAATCTTCACTTTTTAATAATCTTTTTTTTTTAATGTAAGTACCTGCTGGAGGTGTGAGTTTCCTTGAGGACTGCAATGAAGCTCTGCTGTTAGTAGTGGGCTGTTTTCTATTTAGATTGAATGGACAAAGTAGAAGAAGCAGGTGGCCAGCTACTAGACGCATCTGGAAGGTAAACAGGTGCTTCTATGCTTTGGGTTCCCACAGACACACCTGGCTCGCATTGGGCTCCAGAGGTCTCTTCTTGCGAGGCCCGATGGCAGCCAGAGCGGCAAGGTTGGCTTCTCTCTGCTGGAGCTGAGCTTCTTCCATCTGCTGCAACTGGAGAGATAGAGAAGACAAATGATAAATGAAGAGTCAGCTTTGTTTGTGTGTTTTTTTGTTATTATTTTTACCACAGTAAATATCTCAATTAGTGACTAACTTTATATCTATTCAAGGTCCCCATCAATCAACACCTATTCAAGGTCTGAGACTTCACACGTCATCACTCACCCCACTGACCCACACACTTAAAGAATACCTGGACAAAACAAAGCTTAATAAAATATTCTAAGCTATTTAGTATTGTAACCACGAAAGCCTGTAATTGACAAATGTTGAATTTTGCCACCCCATAGTTACTGTTGCTCAGTCCAACATGCTTGACAAAAAGAAAGACCCATATGCAGTAAAACCAGAGGTTTCCTGGAGGGACTTTGGTACTCAGAAACACTAGCGCTTCTGTCCACAGCGAGAATCAACGCAGAAAGAACATTAACGAGTTGTGCTCTTAAGATACACACTCATAATCATAGTCAATGTCCAACAGTCCATACATGTAGCTTCAAAAGTGAGAAGATATGTGTGTATTAATGAAACACATACACACCTCTTTGGCTCTTTGCTTCAGCTGCTGCTGATGTGGGTCCTCTGTGTGTGAGCGACTCTGATCACAAACATGGGGATGTATATTAAGCAAGCAGAAAAATAAGCAGAAATGTGAGCAGAGCTTAAATAGTCAGTGGTTTCAGATAAAATGCTAATAAAAAAAAAACTCACTCCAAGCTTTTAAAAGATACTTTATATGATAAAAACATACTAATCCTGGTGGTTTAAGTCAAACATTAACTTACTCTGGCGAGTCGCAGCATATGCTCTCTCTCCTCCTCATCTCTCCTCTTCTTCTTCAAACTCTCCACTTCCTCCAGGAAGCGAAGCTGGGAACGCACGTCACTGACTTTGGCATGCCACAAGTCCTCCTGAGACACACACGCAAGCGATTCCATAATGAGCGTGTGTTTACCACCGCTTCAAATGCAATGTGCTTGGTTCAGCCTATGCGGCCGTTGGAGGACACAGCCCAGGTTGACTGCGAAGGCTGGGTCCTCATGAGGATGCAGCGGACAAAATGAGACAGTTTACGGCTTCACCGTGATTAAAATGCATTTTTCCTAACTCATTTAACATCAGGAATCAGGAAACATAACATAAAAAGGTAGTGCTTGATTTAACGAGATATATTGATTGCGGGAAATAAGACAACCTGTGATAACAATTTTAAAAGAAAGAATTCAGGCCTGAATAATTTCTATGAGCATAAAACAATAACTTTTGTTAATAATTATCATCAGAAATGGCTCTTTTCAATGGCATTTGATCTGTAAAAACAAAGAGTTTTCATAAAAACTGAGATAATCGTTTTTTTTGTCACAACGTCATCAATACAATGCCGAATGACATGTATGATGATTCTTCATAAATATTGGTCACTCATATGGCAATAACAAGGACTTCCACTGCTGTACCTTCAGGCCGGCCTTGCGATGTTCTGCCATCACAGTGAGCTTCTCAAGCAGCCCACGGAGACACTCCTGCGTGGCATGAGACACCAGAGCCACCACGTTGGGACCCACATCGGTTACTGCAAATGCCCGTCCTAACACAGGAGACACAAGTATCACGAGGAGAGTCCGTACAGCTAAGCATCTTCAGTTCCATTTAATCGTATTGTTAAATTAATAAATTACGTCATCAACATGAGTCAAAACATTTTAAATGTAGCATGGCGTTGTTCCTGTGACCTCAATCCCTTATTTTCTATATTGTATGAACGTATACATACTGATGTAACGAATGCTAGCGCGCCTCAGTCCGGCTACTGTACCTGAGAGCAAGATTCGGCTCAGCACCAGGCTTGGTGAGAGGAAGAGCTGATCCTGGCATGACTGGACCACAGAGCCCACCCCGGAGGTCAAAATCCGTGCATTCTCCTCCCTCAGGTTGACTCCAGCCATGGAGGCTACGTCGTTGATGTCATCGTCCTCTCTGTGGAGGGGGGGGGGGAGCACACACACAGTCAGATTTCCTGACACATTCAACGGGAATGTGAGTAAGATATCTGATGGGTACATTACTTGTACGATCCTGAACTGTCCTTGAATGCAAATTTTATAGAATGAGGTGCTTCCTGAGTGAAAGGTTGTTTTAATGACAACAGTCCTAGAAAAAAAGAAAAAACATACTAATTACAAGTTAAAAGTGGAAATGTATTTATAAAAGTCTTTGTAGACTTGATAAGTTCCCTAACTTTTACCTGCTAAGGGTTTTCCCGACTGGACAACTACTTGTTTGGGGATGGGTCTGCTGCTCTTCAGTATGTAATTTCTGGACTGGACTAATGTCGTCATGCCTGGTCTCAGAGTCACTCCTGGAGGCTGCTTGATAAGCTGCAGTTCAAGGGCAATCCTTAATATTACACTTGGATGTATTGTCCCAGTGAGACATTTGTTTTCACAGCCAGAGTAACACAGACCATGGATTTACACATAGCAACGTTGATGTTAATACAGGATAGAAGATATTTCTACATGCAATCATCCATATAGACTCACAAAACTGTCAACCAGGTCTGAAAGGACAACGCTCCTGCCAATTCTTTGTTGGGCGTTGAGTCCAGAATGGTGTGTGTTGGATGCAAGAATGACCTCATTCTTTGATTTGTCCACGTTCACCATCATGTGTAGTGGGAGCGTTTTGACACAGATTGAGTTATTGAAGTATGTGGTGATGTGTGATAGGCTGGTACAGTCGTTAGTGTAGAGGGGGCTCCAGTGTGGATGGTGATGATGATAATGATGATGTCACTGGGCCTGTTCTAACAGTAGACAGGAAGATCCTGAATGAATATATTATATACAATTAGAAAAGCTAAAAAGGAAAGGAGACAATTTTTTTTCCAGTCTTTTTTCCAGCACAACCACGCGTGGGGGAAAATGTAATGGTAGGGAAAAACTGACTTTTATATCACAAATGTTTTTCTTATAAATTTTCCCCTTCTTCTGAGTATTCTTGTGGACTATCTCCCTCCTCCTGGCCCTATCGGGCCATGAGAGCTTTCAGCTCCAGGAAGCACACTTTTACTTTCTCTGACTGTGAGGAAAAGATGTTTTCCCATCACAGACCATGAACAACGGCACTGGCCAGTGAGTCTGTGCGGGTAAAACCTGAGGCTAATGTAACGGTTTGGTGTGGGGCAGATCTACTGACATGAACTGGGCAGAGTAGCAGTAGAAAGCTCTACAGGGAAACTGTGTGGAGTAGAGTCCCCGGTTTGTTTACCTCATGTCAGTAAGGTACACTGCTCAACCTGTGCGGTCTCTGTGTCAATGTGCACACTTTTATTCCATGTCCTTGACGTTTGTTTACCTGCTGGCTGGTGCTGAAGGGTTGTCCTGTGGTGGTGCTGCTGGGTGGCTTGGTGAGGTTGCCGGTAGAAGTTGAAGCCTGTTGGATGAATAGATGAGGGTCTGCAGTGAGGCGACGCACTGCAGGAAGACTTTTCTGGTAGCAGAGAGAGAAGAGAAAGCTGAGCACAGTCCAACTAGAAGTGACTCTGGGTCCTGTCTGATCAGTTTGCTTTGGGGCAAGAATACGACACATGAGTACTTTGACAAAATATCCAATCAATATTAAGAATTATTTTAATGTGTCTGCAGAGACAATGTATGTCAATATTCCTTAGTTAAAACTTGGAGTTTGAATCATTTTAGACAGTGACAGATTGTGCAGTTGGCATGAAATAATAGGTTTAAGGAAATGTGAAGTAAAGCGGTCAAAATACAACGTTTCATTGACATGTTTTTTACAACTTGAAGTGTTGAATGTAAAAAAATATTTATTATTATTATATGTGTTGTTGAAACTGCAGTCACCTTGAGGAAAGGCACCAAGCAGGGCTGGGGAGTGGACTTCAACTCGCGATAAAGCTGTTCTGTGAACTCCTCTGCTTCTAGCTTCCCTTCCTGCAGGATAGGAAAAAGGACAAACACTTGTACACAGATATATTTCAAGTAACCTGAAATACATGGTTCTAAACAAAAGAAAAGAAGCTGGGTTGCTACTCGATAACTTATGGAAGTGCAATAGGGCAGAATGAAGAGTACAAAGATTAGACTAAACCAGTGATGTTCTGGATAATTAGTGTAACAAACCAATCCGTGTTTAAATTGACCATTCAGGTACATTATGATATTTTCGCCCTTTGTTTAGTGAGAAAGAGGATTGATGTTCATATTGTACATTATGGTCCATATAGAGTCACATAGACCATAATGCAGAGCAGGCTTTAGGTCAGGGTCGCTGTGATTGCCAAGTTCTAAAGTTCTAGAACTGTATCCCTTTCACATTGTGTTCCAAATCAAAAACAGTCTTATATTACAGGACATTTAACTGACACTTTTTATCCAAAGCAACTCACATTGCATTTTTAACCCATGGTTTTTATATTTTCCCCAGGCAGCTTTTAGGGGTTAGGTGTCTTGCTCAGGGACACGTCGATATGGGACATGGAACAGCCAGGGTTCAAACCACCAACCTTGCAGTTCCCAGCCCACCCTCTCTACTCCATGCGCCACCGTCTCCCATATAAAGATTAAGACAATCTAAATGTCAAACTCCAAGCTTTAATGCCAATAGTCAGCAGACCAGTGGGTGACAACACGGTGACTATGTCTTTGTTTTCAAGCCTTTGGAGATTTCAATATTCCGATACTCCACCAAGTGAAACCATGTCCTGTGATGATGATGACGACGACAAAGAGTAAAGACATACCAGCAGACTCCTGACCAGTCCTCTGACGTTGTTGGCCATGTTTGCTGACCTGGAGTCACTGGAGGCCAGCTTGATCAGAGTCACCAGGAAGTTCTTGCACTTCTTTACACTTTCCAGGGTCGCCTGCTGATGAAATGGTAAATGGACTGTACTTTTATAGCGCTTTTCTAGACCCCATGCAGACGGACTCTAGTTTGCCTAAACCCGGGTTCATTTTTCACACCTACCCACTTTTTAAATCGCGTGCACATGAACCCAGTGAATCCGATTGACTCCGCTGTAGTACATCCCCCACGCCTGTTGGTGGCGCTTTAAGGTGCTACAGACAACTGAAGAAAACGGAAGAAGACAGGCGCATGCGTAGAAGACATGCGTGCCGTATACAAACAAAAACTCTAACCCTAGTACGCATTGTAGACTTGTTAGCACATTCAGCAGGCACATTATCCTTGCGTTTGCCATTGTTGTCGCATTGGGGTTAATAAGGGTTCAGCGTGAGGTTGCATGCAATCACGTGATGCAATCACGTGGGGCAATCCGATTAGGTATGCGGATAGCGTGCAGACGAACACCAACAGCAATCGGATTTTGAGTTTACTCACTTTGGACCCCCGATTCGAGGGAGTGCGGATACAGTGCGCGGATACAGTGCGTTCGTCTGCACGATAGGGCTATCCGGAGACGGGGTTCACCGGGTTCAGGCAAACTAGAGTCCGTCTGCATCAAAGCGCTTTAACACTACATGACATCATTCACCCATTCACACACAAAATAAAAAACACCAATCTTGACAGCGGTCAATTTGTGACACCTCTTGTTTCTCCATAGAAAAATTCTGTAATTGTGCAATGAAAAAAAAAGTAATATTTACTACACGTTAGATACAAAAAATGTGTATTTTAGCTCATAACGTTAACTCACGTAGAAAATTAATTATGAAATCAATCAACAGACTGGTAATGTTTTCATAGTTGTGTGAACTGTACCAGTACTAATACAAAGGAAGCTACTTGCTATCTCAGTGTTTTTCTCTGTAATGACAGCACAATGCAGTGCACTCCAACGGTGGGACGGGACCGAGTCACCTGACTGACGCTGGCTGCAGTCTCCTTTTTGGGTTCTGTGATGACCGTATGAACGAGAGGCTGGCTCCCCCGATCAGACACAGCGCTGAGCGCCTGGACTACAGCCGGTTTGGGAGTCTCACCATTCACCTGAACAATCAAATAGAACGGCTTGTCACCAAATAAGACTTGACCAGCTGTGTTTGTTTGTGGTGTGCATGCTGGGGATAAGCCCTCCTAGGATCTGATCACTGACAAGCGACTTGAGTTCTAGTCAGTTTCATCTGGAAACAAACTCAGACAATGCATTTTGGCCAAAGGCCAATCAATTTGGTGCCAGTTCAATTCTGGAGAGCAATAGGACTACATCCGAATAAGGTGTGTGAATTTAAATATAACGGACTCATCTATAATTGTGAAAACTGTCAAGCAAATGTCAGATACCTCATTACCATCCTGTCTTCTAGATCTGGTTAATAAAAAGGAAAAAATAACAATCTAATAATAATAATAAAAACTAAGCAATTAAAACATAATTTTTACTATAAATGACAAGGAGTATTATAATTATTTCTGATTGTATTATTATTAACAATGACCCAGCTGGTGTACCTTTACCACAGCAGTCTTCTGAACTGGTGCTGGATGGAAAGCGGGAGGGGCGGTCATCCTGATCACGGTCACCTTCTCATGGTTTTTATTTCCAGCTGCTGAAGATACCTGAAGCCCATACATGTCAGCCAGTTAGGACAAAAGGAGTGAGGATGCCTATTTCTCCGGAATCTGAAGCAGCAGCTCAAACATACCTGTGGGATCAGTATTCTAGGCGCCTGACCACAGACACCTCTCGGTGCCTGCTGAGCCTGTGCCAAAGCCTGCTGGGATACAAGCATCAGCTGACCACTGTCACTGCGGATCAACATCATACCTGCAAGCACAAGAGTCCAAAACTGACCAATCACTGATAATTAGTCTAAAAAAAGAGACTAACCCTAACCCTCTATACACCAGGACCAAATTCACTACAGAAACAGCTGGTGGCAGACATGTAAACACTACGACTAAATACACAATCTACTGACTATGAAGAACATGATTCAAGATGAAACAGTCACCATATCGGTCTACATAAATGAGAACATCACCAATCAGGACGAGTGCTCAGACCAGAACTGTGGCGTGTCACAGCTCACCGGGTGGTATCTGGATATTGGCTGGCAGCTGTGGGGGGCCGGTGTGGGGCAGTCGGGGGGCCACAGGCACCGTCTGTGAACCCGCTGCCCTTGGTACGGTTATCACCACTGTCCTTCCCGGGGTCGTGGTCTGGTTCAAGGAGACCACGTGGCTCAAGGGTGGTCTTGTTGCATGCGATGTTCCCTTAATGGCCACTCCTCCTGAGGGGGCTACCTTTGCTACCACCATGACAGAAGGGGAGGAGGTCAGGCGCCCTGGTTCTGGAGCTGTAGAGGTGCTGGGTTGGTGGATATGTCCAACTGGTAGGACTTTAGACGGATCAGAGACAAAGATCCCCTTTGAGGAGCCTGCAGCAGTTGGTGGAGGTGACACAGCAGGGACGGGGAACCATTTAGCTGGGACCTGTAATCGCTTTACTTGAATGGAGTTGTCGGCACTTCCTGCTGCCCCACAGGAATCCATCTTTTGGGATTCTACTACCATTTTATTTCTGTATTGAAAAAGAAAATGAATCCAATGTGATTTTCTTACAAAAATATCAAAAAGAAAAGCAATAGTGCAATAATTTGCTTAAGTCTATGACGTTAGTTTTAAAATTACACAAAAAAAGGTTAAACAGTAAACACAAACATGACCGTCAGTCCCATCGTAGTGAAATATAGACATTATTTAGCCATTTAACGTTTAAGTGCGTACTTTCTAACTCATCACCTGCTTCTCTTTAAATCATGTTGTTAAGCTAACGTCACGTGGTTACAAATATTAGTTTAGAAGTAAGCAAAGTTAAAACGTTGAGTGATTACAGTCAGTATTGGTATCATTTTACATTATGTTGGTTTTGTTTATAACGTCATGTTTGCAGACTTACTAACCTAGCGAACATTTAGCCCGTGCTCGACGTCAATTTACTGCTACCTCACTAAACATGACATTTGACATCAGCGTGAAGTGACTTTTTCCGTTGTTTCATCCGAGGGAACAACTGTTACTTAGGCTATATGAAATAATAGTGAGGCTGCGTTCCTAACGTCGCACCCGCAGTTACCACTCCTACTCACCGTGTTTTTGTACAGAAAGCAAAGGCGCGAGCTCACCTGATTCAGCTGTTTTAACTGCAGCATGGTGCGGAACACATTGGATCAGTGCTGCATTTGTGGACTCGTGGGAAAGATCTAGACCGAAGATTTTAACGACGGCTAATTAAAAAGATCCAAATAATACATTCATGACGATGGACAAGTTGAAGAAGTTGAGTTGTGGAAAAAGTAGAAATCATTGTTCAATTTCTTGAGAAAATGCTTTGCTGGCTAAAACCTGCATAATGTCAAGGGTGTCTTTAATCGTAAACTAATATAATAAATCTGTGGCAATGACCAAACTTGTATTCAAGGAGTATTGTTACCATAGTTACTGCAATATGTAATGACATAAGGCTCTGTGACGACACAAAGAAACAAGCGGGTAGCCTGATTATTCTTACATGATGGTGAAAAAAATTGTCAACAGCATGAACCAAAGAAACATCTATTTAATGAAGTAAAAAAGTAGTACTGTTAACTGTTTTCCATTGCCACTGGTACAAAACTAAAAATGGTGCTTACTGCTAGTTGTTGTCGTGCCTTGCTTTGAGGAAGGTCTTTTGCTGGAACGAGTTCAATCAACAAAATAAGTCTGAAAAGATAGTTCAATTAAAATCAAAGGATGTCCTATGCTAACAAAATCAAATTAAGTCACGTTTATGTGAATCACATAAAGAAACATTCAATTAAATAGAGGCCTAATATGTTTCACCCAACAAACTGGTTCCACTTAGTTGTCCACTGCCTGTAAAATAATGTCCAGTGCAGTCGCAGTGGAATAGAGAGGGTGCGCCGGAAACCGCAAGGTTGGTGGTTTGAACCCTGGCTGCTATATGGCTATGTCCTTGTGTCTGCACGTCACCACAACATAACGTTTATGCTTAAAAACCATCAAATATGACTGAATTAAAACAATTCTGCAAAGAACAGTTGGCCAAACTTTCTCGTAGAGTTGTGAAAGACTCACGGCGAGGTAACGCAAACGCTTGATGCCAGTTGTTGCCGCCGGGGGGGCACAACCAGTTATTAGGGTTGGAGGCCATGTATGTTTGGATTGCTTTTTTCACTTGAAAATGCGTTTTATATTTACTCAGGTTATCTTTGTCTTATCTAGCTTTTAAAATTATAATTTGTTTGATGATCTGAAACATTAAAGTGTGACAAATATGTAAAAAATAAGGAATTGGGAAAATAAAAAAAAGATGAGGCCCATTTTAGACATAATTTGCCTCCAGAGTGTACAGAAGTACAGAAGAAACTATATCCTATAGAACTATACTAAACTATACTACACTTATCACACAATTATCTCACGATAACTGTACAAAAAATGGAAAACACAATAGATATTATATGTAAGTAAACAATATTGGCTTTATTCATTTATTTTGCAGACTATTGAACTTGCAGTATTTTTAAAAAATATCAGCATCAAACTATATTGTTTTTTTCTACCCGTATTTTCCAAAGTAAATTGTACAATATAAATATTGCATGCTAAAACAAGAAGTCTGAAACAGTTCTCCTTTCAAGAGGGATTTTGGTCTTGATAATCCAAAACGTTTTTCTTACTGCTCTTTTAGGGAGTCACTGTCTTATCCTGGTTGACGAACGCAAGGTCAGAGGGAAAATCAGAAGTGCCATCCAGGCAGACACATGTCTGATAAGGATGACACAGGAGTTAGAGACACACCAAGCACTATTCAACACTCCCTCTTTGTTCGTTATGTTTACATTAATGTTAGGAGACCACACATTGTATGGGATTGGATCTAGTATTGCGACGGGAGGATCTGCTCCTCATCTACGAGTTTAGGGCCAATCAAAATCTTTTCTTCTATATCTAACAACCAGAACAAAACGTAATGTTCTTCCTGATGTTAGTCAGTTGTTCTTCGAACCTGCGGGCCGACAGAACTGCTCACTGCCTTTGCAAACGCAGTGCTAATACTTGACCTATGATCTGACAATTAAATCTACCAGAACGAAGAAGTTGTTGCTGAATTCTTCCAGATATCCCCAAACAGGCTTCCAATTTTGATCACATTTTTTTACAGTCTGTGCTCTAAAAGTATACTTTACCAAAGGCAAACATGTCACATTTTCTGCAGGTTAAAGTAACTGATGGTCTCTACAATTATTAAAAATCAATACAACAGTACATGCAACTTATACATACTTGTACAGTCCTAATACAACATACTGTATACAGTACATAATAAATAAATCATAAAAAAGATTGCTTTGATCATCCTATATAAAGTCTGAACAAGAAATAGTAGTTTGTGCTGATGAGCAGCCTGCACGTTAAAGGAGATGCTAAAGGAGATTGCTTTCAGGCACGCACGCAGAGTGAAACAACTGGCAATCAAAGAGCAGGACTGTTCAATGGAAGAATTGATATGATGCAGTACCTTTTGTTTTTCAGGTGTTTAATTTGATTGATTAGCATAAAACTGACTGTTTAGCGTTTATTTGTCTCAATGAATTGTTTGTTAATTAAATTTCCTGAACTATGATGCAATATAAAATGTAATGTGATAAAAGCCTTTGGGTCCAATTCCCATGAACAGAGCGGTAAATTTAGTGTTAGAATACTAGTGCGCCAAAATCAATGCGGCACAGTATTAAAGAAAACTAGCATTTCAGTCATCTATGACGTATATTTATTGGCAAGAGATATCAGCCCCTGATATGTTTGCAAAAAATGAGACCGTTTGTTCAGTTCTGGAATTCCTGTTTTATTCGGATGAGGGTAGGAGGGTGTCTGCTTTCTTGGCTTTCCCTCCGTAGAATGTATTCACTAAACTGGGAAGAGTCCACTCCACCGCCACATGAACCTGTGATCCAGAACCCTCTCTGCTGTAACCGCTCCAACACCTGTAGTCACACACAAACCAAAGCAAGACATTTAGACATTTCCTAGACCGTATTCTGGGAAAAGTAGTGAAAATGTGTAGATTTGAAAATTTTCCGACTAGAGTGCCTTCCATTGGCACACACTGAGTAACAGCCATTGCATGAATTATACCTTAAACAGAAGGCGACAAATTGCCTGCTCATTTTTACCAGGATTCTCTCATATTCCTATATATATCCACCAGTGGATAGGGAGCGCGCATTTGAAAACGAAGGTTTCGCTTAGGCGGACGAAGATTTTAATTTCTGCGTTTCCTTAAACTGTAGACCGAAGGGAAACACTGACCTGGATTATTAAAAGAGTGAGTTGGGCGACTTCTCGTATGACCCCAGAATTTCCAGTTTATTCCTGTAAATTCCTACGGAAAGATTTCTAACTGGAACTTTGCAGCCCTATTCACCAACATTGGTGCTAAAGGTTTGATATCTAAAACCAGAGTGTGTTTAGTACCTGCACGGAGTTGAAGTGGCAGTGGCCGTTGAGCGGGAAGCGAATTACGTGTGAGGATTCTTGGTTCCCGCTGGTGTTCTGGGAATTGAATATGACGCCTCTGACCTCAGGAAAAACGTCCTTGATCAGGGCCCGGTCGGCGCTCACACTGATCCTCTCACCGAGCTCCGGAGCCACATGAACCACAACACACTCACACGCCAGAGACGCTTTTCCACATTTCTGCTCGGTCTGCCAGCGCTCCAGCGCAGCCTGCAGAGAATTCAGCTGGAAGAAACTTGCCTCTTCATAGAGCAAGGAGTATTCCTTGAAACAAACACAGAAACACAATATAGATGGAAACAAGCTCAACACACGCTCGAAAGATGCTCTATCCATATTAAGAAATTGTGGTCTGTTTGTGCTAGAATTTGTGACTAAAATCTTTTCCCGGTGCAAATATTTAGCCACAATTACTGTAAATACTGTGAATATTAATACAAAATCAAAAAGTGTTTACATAAGAGTAGCGCCCATAACAAGGTAACAACAACAACTGTAACGGTAACAACTGCGTCAGAGGGGCATTGTAACGGAGGAGCTGGAGGGTGTCTGAAAGGTTCTTAGTCATACTCAAAGCAGTTCTCAGGATATCTTGCATAAGTGTGACAACAGTTCAAATCTCTACCCTGACCGCCAGGACAGTTCAGTTGTCTTCTTGTGTTGTGGGACTGTTCAGATGGACTGTGGTAGTACCTGATCACAGCTCTAGACACTCACTTTGAAGTCATCGGGGATTAAGAGTTTTGAGGAGCGGAGAAAGTTAAGTATGTAACGGAACATGGGGCCATCTCGATCAATGAAGTAGTGCTGCTTAAGACTGTCCAACACTATAGGCTCCGTTCCCTCGAAGAGACGGCCGATCCTGCAAGAAACAATAAAGACATGATGCAGCAGCTTAACTTCCCATAATTATCCGGCACACACAATCTGTTGGTGACTAGCCTTTCTTTTGTCTCCAAAAATGGCTTACCCATGATAAAAAGTGTAAGAGACTGTAAAATGAGCGTAAAATGACGTCAGAGGCGCCTCCCTCTGATGTTCCCCTTTCAACGTTCCCCTCCGAACCCTATAACCTGGTCTAAAAACAGGTGGAATGTTTTGAAAAACGAGATGGCATGTTTCAGTCTAAAAATGAAATACAGCTCAAATCAAATGATAATCAGTTTCAGCTGTAGCAACACAAAAACGGCACAAAAAAAGAGCAGAAGCATGATAATATAACAAGGCATATCTGTCAAGGCTTAATGAGTATGGTGGGCCAAAAAGGGAGACCCCAGTGAGTGAGTGTCTTAAAATACTGGAGGATCACCTGTTTCACAGTGTTTTCAGTTAGAATGTCTTCTTAAAAGGCATTGTTACATTGACTTGTTGTTTTTAGACAACAACATTTTTTCAGAAGACCTTATGAACAAGGGGAAGAGGGAAGGAGCTACCCGGCCCGCAGGAAGCCCGTAGCCCCCATTTGGAGCCACGCCCAGATGGAGGCCCGACAGCAAGCGTCTGGTGACGTGGCACCCCCAGAACTCTGTGGGGGAAACCGATGGGGTTGGGTGCGCTGCAACAAGGGTGGCAGTGACAGTGGGGGGTCTAGACGGAACAGGCCTGGGCGGCAGATGCTGGCTCTGGGGACATGAAACGTAACCTCTCTGGTGGGGAAGGAGCCGGAGCTTGTGCGAGAGGTGGAGCGTTATCAGTTGGATCTGGTGGGGCTTACCTCTACGCACAGCCTCGGCTCTGGAACCACACTCCTGGATAGGGGATGGACTCTATTCTACTCTGGAGTGGCCCATGGTGTGATGCGCCAGGGGGTGTGGGGATACTCACAAGTCCCCGGCTGAGTGCTGCTACATTGGAGTTTACCCCAGTGGACAAAAGTGTTGCCTCCCTACGCCTGTGGTGGGGGGAAAATCTCTTACTGTTATGTGTGCATGTGCACGAAACAGCAGCTTGGAGTATTCTGCCTTTTTGACGACCCTGAATGGAGTCCTGCATGGGGCTCCAGTAGGGGACTCCATAGTCCTACTGGGAGACTTCAATGTGCACGTGGGCGACAATGGAGATAACTGGAGAGGCGTGTTTGTTATGGGTGGGTTGCGTTATGAAGAAGAGAGAGGAGAGTGGCTGGCGTCTATAAGCTCAGCCATTTGTGAGGAGCTCGGAGTAGAGCCGCTGCTCCTTGCCGTTGAAAGGAGCCAGTTGAGGTGGTTTGGGCATCTGGTAAGGATGCCCCCTGGCGCCTCCCTAGGGAGGTGTTCCAGGCACGGCCAGCTGGGAAGAGGCCCCAGGGATGACCCAAGACTAGGTGGATAGACTATATCTCTGCACTGGCCTGGGAACGCCTTGGGATCCCCAAGCCAGAGCTGGTAGATGTGGCGGGAAAGGGAAGTTTGGGGTCCCCTGCTGGAGCCCCCGCGCCCGATCCCAGATAAGCGGTTGAAGGTGGATGGATGGAAAAAAAATTCATTTAGGATGTAGATTGTTAATAGAGTTTTTTATATATTCAATTTTTCATTATTGAAGGTCAAACCATGTTATGTTTTAGGTAATTCACAAGTTAGGATTTGCATTAGCCAGAATCCAGAAAAAGGCAGTATGAGTGGTTAATGGACCAGCAGCACAAATGGACTAAATGAAAAGAGTTACATAAAACAAAGTAGACATGCTGAAGGCCACTTGGCAGATATAAATGTGCCGACAACCCCCTGTATAGTGTTTGAGTTATTAAAGCAAGATGAGGTCACTAACAGTGATCGAAAAAGACCACATGCCATTAAACTGTAGAAACATCAGGATACAAAAGGTAAAACAATTCATTACTGAGGTATATTTGTGTCTTCCTTAACCAAAAAAAATAATGTGAGAGCAAATTTCTTTTTGAAATCAAAAACCATGTTTGTAAGTCCAAATATATAAACTGAGAATAAATGTATTAATTTTGCTTATGAAAACCGAATTTCTGGCTTCATACGTGGTGAAAATGAACAGTAAATCGGGGAAACGTTCATGGACTGACAGATGATTCAAATCGGGAGCTAGTTCTCGTTATAGAGTGGGGGGAGGGGCTTACGGCAGCGCTCGTTGAGAAGAGTGAGAACAATACATCGCGCCAAATAGTTGCTATATTTGTCACAAGTTGCTTTATTTTAAAGGGTTTGACAGTTGCCGTGAGGCCGGTTGGGTCAAACCATCCTGTTGTTGGTATTTGGGGTTTACTGAATATAAACTGTCAGAGTTCCCTCCTCCGGACCCAGGAGAAGGCTGGCCTTTGCACGCACCTGTCACTGTCCTCGTAATCACGCACCTGCACCAGATCTGCAATCACCAGGGTATAAGAGGGAGAGCCGGACAACCAGCCGACGTCGGATCGTCACCTAAGTCGACCTCAGACATAGTCTAAGTCTCAGTATAGGAGAAATCGAGTCTGCCGAGAGCGGTTTTTTGGTTTTGTGTCTGCCAACGTCCGCTACTTACCTCTCGTTTCACCTCCTTTTGTTCCAGTGGCACCTGTCTGTTCCTGCACGCTGGATTCTCACCGGATATTGTACACCTGGGAATTCACTCTCACCATCCGCACTCCTCACACCCATTCCTGCCGCTCACCTACCCTTGTGTCATCAAATAAATCAGACTTTCACCTACTTTCTGACTGCCGTGTCGTTTACGTTCTGCATTTGGGTTCAGTCCCACTACAACACCTGACAATAAACGTTAGTTCATTGTATGAACGTGATTATTTATAAATATTAAATAATGTTTTTAAAGGATTTTTAAATGAATGCTAAGGCAAGCCTCGGGGTAGCCTTGTCAAGGAAAAGTCCTGACTCTTGTCAGGAGAAAAAAAGCATTATTTTAAGCAGTATTTATTTTCTTAGTGGATATGTGTCTCTCACCGTGACTCAGGATACTTTGTAAGGGTGGCTAGGCTGCTGGTGTACATGTGTCCCCCTACATCAATGTGGACGGGTGCGTTGGTTTTGGTGAGCTGGGCTGGTAAGGGGATGCCGGCGGTGCCCAGATGAGATACAATAGACACAGAGACCTGCTGCTGGCTGGACACACAGCTGTCCTGGGGCACAAAACACACACAAGTTAAACTGTAGAAACATCGGGAACTGTGGGTGAGTGAGGAGCACGGTCGTTCTCCAATCAGAGGGTTGTCAGTTCGATCCCAGGCTCTGCTAACCCGCATGCGATGGCAAGACACTTAACCCAACATTGCTTCTGTAGCTGTGACTGCAGTGTGTGAATGGTAGTTACTGATGTGCAGGTGTCACTGTGTATGGTTCTCCTGTCATCAGTGTATGAATGGGTGTGAATGGGTGAATGATGTCACGCAGTGTTAAAGCGCTTTGAGTGGTCCGAAGACTAGAAAAGCGCTATACAAGGACAGTCCATTTACCAAGTTAACGGAGGCCAGTCCGATATTTACTACCGATTTCCAACACATATCATCTTGTAAAAAATATTCTTATTTTATTTCTCACAAATGAGTTGGTGTAAGTTCACAATTTTAATACAGGCTGCATTATTAATAAACAATAAGAATAACCAAAATTATTAAAATAAAAAAAAGCATCAGAGCCTGCTCTCTACAGACAATTTACGGACTCTTGTTTTCAAAACTGAAAAGTGAGTTAAAACACAAAGTAAGACATTATGCAAGGCAACCAAAAACGTTAGAATCAACTCTAAAAGGGTTAAAGAACATAAACTGGTTTAGTCTCTAAGCACTCAACAACATCACTTGTTTCTGGTGACAAGTAGCGATTTTCAGTGAAGAATCCCGGATAAAGTCAGTGTTCAACACCTGCCCAGAAGCAAACTAAACAGTTGTGATCAACTGTCTATAGTTTGGTAATGAGAGACCAGATTTGAGTTGTGCTAATGTAGTTTATATCATTTGTAGACCTTGTTCTGTTCTCCCTAGTGGCCAAATATAATTAAATGCAACATTAAGCCCTTAACATTGCCAAGGGCCTTGCTGGAGAAGACGAACTATTTATTACACGCCCTGCGTTACCTGTGTGCGCGCAGTGACAGGGTGGGTGTGCATGGGGGACTCCGTGGCTGCTGCGGGCCCCTTCTCGCTCTGGTCCCGCTCTATGAGTGACTCTGCGTGTGTCCCGGGGCGCACACACAGCCTCTTGGCGTGAGGAGCCCCCGGGTCCTCATCGGCGATGACTTTATTCGTTGTTGTCGTCGTTGTCGATGATGACGTGTTTACTGTTGTTGTTGCAGCCGGCTTCAGATCCGCAACTCGACTGAGGTACGGGAGGTTGGACTGCGCATGACCGTTGACTGTTTCCGTGGCAACGTAAAGCGTCGTCGACGTTGTCGAGCCCGCGGCGCCCACAATGCTATTGAGCGTCGCTATGGAGACGGCGCCGATGCAGTGGTTGGTGTAGGTCTTGGAGAGCTTGGCAGCGCGCGACAACATCTGCATCCTTGTTCCCAACAGGTTCTTACCGATAGCTTTGTTCTCGTACCACGCCACATCCGTTGCAGAGCAGTGGTCCCGCGGCCGCTGGAAAAACGCCCTGCAAAGCGGGTTCCGTTTGGACACGTAGCGGACGAAGCTGGCGTACGGACACTGCTCCGAGCGGGTCTCGTACATCCGCGGCAACGTGTCCTCGTCTGGATCCGGACGCTTCTTGCTCCAGGCGGCAGAGCGGGACTTATGGTACGGTCCGAGAGCTTTAAAATAGACAAAATTTCTCCCGTCCTCATCCACCGCCAGACCAAACGAGTCCTCCTCCAGTTCCCGCTGGTTCTCCCGGCCCCTGGTGCAGAAATACATGCAGGTCTCGAACCACACTTTGTTGAGCAGCCCGAACGGCGTATCGGCGTGAAACACAGACGACTCGTAGAGTTTCCGCAGGTCCGAGCGCGTGATGGCTTGTTTCTGCACCACGGGACCAGCGCCTTGCTCCTCCAGCCTGCGTATGACCGCGGCCAGGGTCAGGTTGGCGCTACGAAGCTCCGGGTCTTTGGTGAGGTCCAGTGTGCGGCAGTAGGGCGGCTCGTTCAGATACCGATTCAGTGAGCTCCGGATGCTGATGAGGGACGACTTGCTGTACAACTGTCCGCTTTTGGAGCGCGCCTCCGCGTAAAAAGAGCGCAGCACCGCGCAGAGCGTCTCCTTGTCCAGAGTTTCAAAGTCCGGACTTTGGGATTTCTCGCCGAGGTACTCCCTGAAGATCCTCACCGCATATCGAGTGGCCAGGCGGGTGTTCTCGCTCAGCTTGTTTCGCTCCGACCGCTGAAGGTCTCCCTCCAGGTGAGATTCCAGCCCACCTGACCCGCCGCCGCTGAAGGGATCCGCCTCCCCCTCCTCTTCTCGGTCCATACTCGGCATAACGACCGCTCGCATTTGCGCGGCGGAACTGCAGGAGCCCAGCACATAGCCCCGTGACTTCCACTCCAGGTCCACGCCATCTCCATCGGACTCCTCGTCCTCTTCCTCCCCGGTGATCTGGACCTCATGTATCTCATCTTCATCCTCCCCCTCGTTATCCCCCTCCGCGTGCCTCTTGGGGCAGCTCATCTGATCCCGCCCAGCGTCTCCGCTGGCAGGCATTCTCGCCATATTGCGGTCTGTGAAGCAGTCCTCCGGCAGCGCGCATGCGCTATATTGGACCGCAGCGCTCAAAGCCTTTTGTGTTAAGTGACCTTCAGCCGTGCACGCGTGTTTTTTAAGTCACGGGGAGCGAGCGCAGTTGGAGGGTAAATTTGGATGCGCGCTCCCTGTCAAAAGGGCTGCAGTATTGGACTGCATAAAGGACCAGAAACATGAACACGGCGATGTGATGTGGTGGATGACAGGACTGCAGGAGTGTGACCTATCATCACAGGACAAACACACTCTTATTCTCGCAATGTTTGTCCTGAGTGCATAATTTAGACTACAAATAAATGTATCAAATAAACGTTTAACAGACTTGTTTTATAGTACCTTTACTGTATTCTGAAAAATACGTTTTACGATGTTTTAAAGGACAGAATAATACATGCAGTCATTTTTGCACTGAGGATATCTGATCAAAGCAGAATCATCAACATTTTATTTTGTTATCTTTAAGACAAATGTGTACAGCTATTTTAAAGCCGCACGCTGTACTTATTTGCCTGCTTCCAATGTGCACATTTATATGATGCTGGCATGTTTTTGTGTTTGTGTGAGCGTGTGTTCAGCTTGGGACTTGTGATGCAATCTGATGATAAACACATTTTTTTTATAATCACCAGATAAGTTGAAAAATGTACATACGTAATCTATCTGCAATGATGGAGATGATCTGCAGCTTGCACAATAAAGGAATCAACAGCTAACAAGTATCAATCACAATGCAAGGTGAGAGTTGTGACCTTGCAAGTGTGGTACACAGGAGTAGCTTCAGTTATTTGCAGTTTGACGCCTGATCCTACACATTATAACTTCACATGGGTGATGTGGCTACTTCTGTGTCCACAGTCAGGTCTTCGAGGATAAGTCATGTTACATGGACAACATTTAGAAATGGCTTGATCAACTTGTCCTGCCAACTTTAGGCAACAAACCTACTAAGTTAGGTAAAAGGGAAGATTGTTGTTTAGATGAAAATAACTACATAAGTAGGCTATGTGTGTCAAATAAATCAATGTTCACTTATTGCTTCAAAGCAGTAACCCCAAAACCCTGGGTGTCAAACATTCCACCCGCCAGGTGATCCAGCTCGGCCCACTGGATGACTTTGCTAAGTGTAAAAATTACAGAAAGACATAAATTATAATTCTATAAAGGTAGCTGCTATTCTTAATCAGTCCACTGGAGGTTGGACTCTGTGAGTGAGGCCATGCGTTAGATTGGGGGGATCAGAACGTTCACCAAGTCAGTGCCGGTAGACCCGCAAATTGGAAAAGAAAATGATGTCAGGTCCCCACGCATTCACGGTTGAACGCAGGAGCTAACAGAAAATGTGTTAGTGCTAATTAGCGATTGACTCTTGCTTACCAATGGACCATTTTATTTCACCCAAAAGCAACCCTGGCTGACTCCAATCAGTGAAAGTCATCCGAGTAAGGTAATGACCAGGCATGTGTGGAATAACTTATTTGTGCTGGTTCCCTTGTTTCTGACAGACGAGAGGCTTGTTTTTTTTTTTTTCAATATTGATTTGTTTTTTCACCGACAGTATGCATCATTGTTGAGATCAAAGTGGGTAGTATGTGGCACCTTACCTAAAATGAATTTGACACCCCTGCGCTAAACCCTAACCGACAAAAGCAGAAAATATTCCGGTTCAAACAATACTTGCAGCGCTTCACGAAGGGAAGGAAACCAATTTATCAATCCAGCAACTCACCTGTTCCAACTCCCTACTTTTCTTGTTTATTTAGTCTGTGCTCCCATTGACGTTTGTCAGTGTTTATTGTCTACATGGCTACATGAGTTATTTCTTCTGCTTCTAAGCTTCTTTTTTTAAATCATTACTCTGCACCAGTCATTTTTCTATTGCATATCTGCATTGAGGTCCTTCTTCTACACCCCACGTCATGGGAGCCGATATCATCATGCATCTTTAATATTACCATTTTCTGGAGCTTGACATTCACAATTCCCTTACTCAATGTAGGAGTACTACTACATTGCTTGAGTACTCTAAAAAAATGTCACCGTAAATTAACGGTAACTTACTGTCAGCAAGGACGCCAGGAATTTACCGTTATTTTACAGTGTAATACCGTAAATGGTTTTTACACTATGTTACCGTAAAATGGATTACAGTAAATTGGCGTGAACTTGGTAAAATACTGGCAGCGGATGTCAATAATTTGCTGTTCCTTTTATGGTACACTGCCGAATACAGTGTTACCGTATAATGGATTGCTGTATGTTACCGTAAACTTGAACCAATTTTACTGTAAATTAAATGCAATTTACTGGCAGTCGACGCTAGTAACTTACTATTTTATTTAGAGTGCCCGACCATAATATACGCTATGTTGCCGTTTATGGGATTACAGTTTGTTACCATAGGATCACTGTTTTTGTGTTATAAATACAGTTTACTTATAACCGTATACTTTTGCATTTAATTCCCCACAAATTAAAGACAACCAAACTCATTTTGGTCATAGTGGTTGGAGTTTATTAGATGCCTTTAAGACAAAAATGTTAGACATTTGTAACCAAGAATAAAACATAAAATATGCCGCATGTATACCATAATAAAAAAATGAATCATAAAATTAATTAGGAACAAGGTAAACTAACTGCAACAATACGCTATGGAACACTTTCAATTGACCGCAGCAAACTGCTGGCGTCCTTAATCCAGTGGCTACTGTAAAACAAATAAAAATATTAAAAATTACAAAGATGAGGAAGACAACAGGATGTAAAGAAAGAGAATGTTAATCATACTAGGCAAATAACACTTACCAACGTTACTTGGAGAGACGAGACAATGAGAAATTCCTATGTTGAACTGCACAGGTGTTCTGGATGAACTGAGACTACGTCTGACGTCACGTTCAGGAGCAGTCGGTCACGATTGACACTCAAATGACTTAGGCAATGAACACTTTGAATAATACAAATATTCCTAATCTTTACATTCTTACGACTGAAACAACAATGAAGGCAGCACATGGGATAGGGAGGGTGTGCTGTGCAAGGTTGGCGGTTCAAATCCTAGCTGCTCCCTGTGCCGAGTTGAAGTGTCCCTGACCAAGACTCCTAACCCCCAATTATTCCACTTAAAATTATGTCAAACCATGGGCGTTTTGGATAAAAGTGACAGCTACATGTACAGTGTACAGTGGCTGACATGGGCTTCCATACATTAACCTACAACAGATGTAGATGGATTGTGATTCACTGCACTTTTATGTGTCTTCACCACCACTTCATAAAATATATGTAACATGCAGTTGAATTATGAGTCTGCTATAATCGTAAATTGACAGATTTAACTGTTTATTCATGACATTGGCCGTTAATTTACAAGCAAGGGATGGAAATTTAACTGTTAGTTATTATGACATACTGTAAGTTACTGTTAGAAATGCACCGTAAATTTACAGCAATTTGTTACAGTGTAGGCCTTTTAGACCTTTTAGACTCCGTTTTAAACCAATTAATCATAATCTATACTTAATATTCATAGCTAAAAAGCCATATTTGTAAAAGATAACTCACACTCCAATACAGTGCTCTGGCACACTGATATTGTAGTTTATGCATATTGTAGTTTATGCATGCCTTTATTCTGATGACTGGGATCTTTTTGAAAGTCAAATAGCTCATGTGTGTCAAAGACTGATGTGCAGTTATTTTAGCAGCTTATTAATATAGTATCCCATCATGCTCTGACTTCACAGCTAAGAGCACTGGTGACTCCCCAGGGCAAACATGACCTTGTTATACAGGCTGCTCCCTGTGTACTGCTCTCATTGCTGTATGGACCACAACCAACTTGTTATTTTGTATCACGACTGCACCTGGTGATAGACACAGTGGTAATGATCGTCACGTGACATTACATTGTAGTTCATAAAAAGGAAGAAAGGGTGACATATTGGTACAGGCCAAACTGGGATGTTGAGTTGAGAAAAAGTTGAAAGTTGAGAAAAATGAGTTTTACTTGCAAACAAACATTATGTTAGGCACAACAGTTTTCACAAATAAACACCACTTTCATGATTTTTGAAGAACAAATGCGTAGGTATGAAATTGCTAATGTTATTATGTTACTGTATATAATGGCCATAAAGGAACTACACCATGATCACATGACCACCACTAGGTTAAAGGTGATTTATAGTCAGAATGAAGATTAGTTATCTAATTTGTCTCACCACACATGTAAAAGCTTTCAAATTCACCTAAGGTGGTATTTGCATTTGATATTGTAAGTTTGTTGACCACAGACATTTTAAGAGATCAAATCAAAAACCCATAAAAAAAAAACAGATTTCCAGACAAAGTTTTAAAACGTGGACTTATTTCTGGGATAGAGGACTCTTTCTTGCCGCTTTTTGTCAAAGGAACCAATTATTATAACTTCTAGGTGTCGACTAGCTCAGTGTTGACTACCAGACTTTGCAAGGATTTCGAAGTGAAAGCACTGTTTAAAAAAACGTGTCTTCCAGCATTCCAGTGATAATAAATAATATGGGGACCTTGGTCTACGAATGTTTACAGTCATCACTGTTTATAAAACTTGGCAGAAGAAGTTTTTCCTTGATTTTATTTGTCTAAAATTTGCCGGGTTTTGCCAAGAGATTAATCAAGATGGTCAATGTGTTGCAGGGGTAGAAAGGGTGCGCTGGGAACCGTAAGGTTGGTGGTTCGAGTCCCGGCTACCTCATGTCCCATGTTGAAGTGTCCCTGAGCAAGACACCAAAAAAAAGCCAAGGGTTAAAAAATGTAAGTCGCTTTGGATAAAAGCGTCAACTAAATGACCTGTAATGTAAAAGAAGATTAAAATAAAAAAATGGAATGTTTGTGTACTTCTGTATACACAAAATAATCCTCAAAAAGTCTAAGTCAGTGCTGATAATACAATTACTGAGCGTTACAATAGCCGTATATTGTTTATGTATTTACCCTGCAGAGAACTGCATCCTCTCATCTCTCTCTACGCAAAGAAGGCCAAAATATGAGAATTTAACATTTTTTGATCCGAGAGTATCTGAAACAAAACTTAACTTCGGCACATTGTGCAAAGCATTGACATAAATATACTACCGGTGTGTGTGTCTCTCCAGCTGGTTAACTGCCTGTGTGGCTGTTGGAAACAAGGTGATAACACATAATGCACCAATCAAATTACAATACATGACATTGTCAGTATGTGCAAAAATGTTCCCTCCCCCAAGACAACACTAAAACACGATAATAATACATCAAACAACATTTGGCAGTATATACAACTGTGAACAAATAATAATGCTACTCAAGTCAAAACACACACACTAGTGTGAAAGTGTGTAAATAGAGCCGATGACCGGTGCAGCCTAATGAATGCAGCTCAGTGTCACTGGAAAGCAAAAGAATAATTTGACATGTTGCCTCCATTATGTGAGCATGAAGCAGGTCCGTGGACAGAGCCCAGCAGGCAGCAGCCTCTCTTAAGTCCCACTGTTATCATAGCGTTTTGACTGTCTCCGGCATATCACCAGCAAGCCGATGACACTTCACAGGGACGGACGCCCTAATTCTTGTTGCTCGAGCCGGCTTCAGACCTCACGACCCAATTAGCAACTAGCCAGCTTTTACACATAGAGACCTATGCTGCGCCGTGCAATCCTGACCAGATTTGTGTGCAGTTTGTGCACACACTGAGAAGAGCACACAGAGTGCATGTGCAGTTTAATTTTATGATGATTTGCATGCCAGGACTGCTACAGGGCAAGAGAAAATAACATAGCCAGTCTTAAAAAGTAGCTCTGTACGCCAAGCACAGAAAAATGTGTAGGACTGCGTTTTTTTGTGCATGTATTTTGCTCTCCTTCTAATCTGCAGAGATACGGAGACGTTCAAGCACTTACACAAAGAACAAGCTTTAGCTTGGAGGCTCGTCAAAAACCTGAAGAAATTAACACCAACGTTTAATAGCTGGAACCGACGAGGATCTGCTCGTAGCCAACGGGAGGATGTGTGTGTATGTGTGTGTGTACATTATGGTGTGTTCATAAGGAGTGTGCATATGAAGGTGCACGTTCATCGGAGGATAATTAATTCAATGGAGTGATATATGACATGAAATTGTGCAGTGTGTGGGTCTTTACCTGTATCCAGTGAGGAGTGCAGGTGGAGGTTGGATAAGGTTAGAATTGAAGTGCTTCTTACGTGTTTGACACACATTCACAATGATATAGCCACACAAACCACCATTTTTACAAGCACTGTGAGCTTAGGTCTCTCTGAATATGTTTGAAGAACTATCACGTTGATGATAAAACCACAAGAGATAGGTCTGCTAGTTCTAGGAAACAAACTTTTTACCGAGGTCCCAATCCATCTTTAACATAAGACGAGTGCTCAATATTGCGATATATCTTATATGTGTTGAATATTTATATATATGGGATAGTCTCCAGCCCCCCCCCCCCCCCACAGCCTTGTGTGTAGGATAAGCGGTTTATGGATGGATGGACTTCTACTCTAAACAAAACAAAAGTTAGACGCTCAGCTTCTTCTTCTTGGTTGAATACTCAGCTACAGAATAATTCACATTAAAACCATTGTGTTAGTAATCACTAAGTCGTACTATATAGAGTACATGTGCTGAATGTACCAGTGTACTTTTCACACATCAGTGTGTGTGTGTTACTATACAAATGACCACTTTGTTTTTCAGTGTGAGAAATCTAGTCCAAGTGTACTGAAGTCACACTGAATGTCTAAGGTAGAGACCTTATGTCAGGGATGCGGGGAAGGCAGGACTCGCACGCAGACTTCGAGCAACAAAAGACTAATAGTCCCAATGTTCAAAAGCAAAAGGCCAAGGGGCAAAAACGCACATAGGAATGTAGGATTTTAGAATCAAATATACGACCCAGTTCATAAAATTAATTAAAATGCATATAGTGTACACCAGAATACAGCCATAATTCAGAAACTGTGTAATCAATAAAGTAATGACAATATTGTAAAAACACTTTAATTATGAACCTGTACTAGAATAATACCAATGTACAGTTAAGATTGTATTTGATGTAATGTAATCAACTGGAATGCATGCATGTAATACTTGAACAACAACTGATATTGACTAAGGATCATTCGAAATCCGAGTTACATTGAACTCACCAGAGAACCACTCCCAGAGGTGTGGACACTAACTTTCACACCTTTAAGCATTGTTATAAATACCTGTAGGAACCATTGTTCTCGAGTTCGCTGGTGGACGCGACAGACGGGCACTAGGGATGGTCAAAGGACTGACCTGGAGCCTATTGTTTGCTGAGACCAGTGGCTCCTCAGCTGAGATGTTCTTTCTACCACAATGCCATCTCTTTTATTAACTACATTTGATTTTAAACTTTTGATCAGCGATGACCTCTGTCCGTCTGCCGTTTCTTCATTTTTTGAACACAACAGGAACCAGGGAAAAAAGGCAGGCAGAAACTTGAAAGATCCAGGACATTCGACATTGAACAATGACGTGACAAGAGACACACACTGACACACACTTAAATAAATACACTAGGGAGGTGCAGGTGATAGTCTGATTGTTTCCACCTGTGTCCAATCACAGGGGATGATAGGACAAGGCAAGTAAAGTTACCCAGGGAGACAAGAAGCAGAAAACTACAAAACGAGACAGGAAATACAACCACACAGTGACACCTTAGACATTCAGTGTCTAAGGTCTCTAGGGACTCAGGACTGTATCTGGATTTTTGTAAACTTCATCACAGACAATGTTTGTTTACAGATATAGGTAAATCCAAAAAGAACCAACCGCTCTCTGCAAAGAGCACCACGCAGGCTCTGTTTCAGGTCATCTCCCGAGTCGGAATCCCTAAGGAGATTCTGACTTACCAGGGCACCTCGTTCATGTCGCGTACACTGAGAGAACTTTACGGGTTACTGGGCATCAAGTCCATTCGTACTAGCGTGTATCACCCGCAGACGGATGGGCTGGTGGAAGTCCATGATCCGTAAATTTATTAGCGAGGATGAACGTAATTGGGACCACTGGCTTGACCCTCTGATGTTTGCAGTGCGGGAGGTCCCCCAGGCCTCCACGGGATTTTCTCCATTTGAACTTTTGTTTGTCAGGACGCCGCGAGCGGTACTGGACCTAATTAAAGAAACTCCAGGAACGACAACAACGGCTGTACGACAGAGGGGCCAGGCTGCGACAATTCACACCGAAAGAAAAGGTACTTGTATTACTTCCTTCTTCCAACTCTAAAATCCTGGCCAAGTTGCAAGGGCCTTTGAGGTCACACGGCAGGTGGGGGACGTCGACTACGAGGTGGTGTGGTCTGACAGGGGCGGAGATACACAAATGTGAAACTCCTGAAAGCCTGGAGGGGGGTGGAGTCTATCTCTCTGGTCTCTGCGGTATCGGAAGGAGAGGAGCTGGGGCCGGAGGTTCCAAAAGCAGGTAATCATACCTCGCTCCCTTGAGCGGTTCATCTCTCCGAGAGCCAGAGGGCGAACGTTGCTAGGTTGCAGGAGCGGTTTGCTAATGTGTTCTCTCGCTTGCCAGGCCGGACCGACCTCATAGTGCACAGAATAGAGACGCCCCCGGGCGTGACGGTGAGGTCACGGCCGTACAGGTTGCCCGAACACAAGAAAGAATTGGTTCAGAGGGAATTGGCGAGTATGTTGGAGTTGGGGGTAATAGAAGAGTCCAACAGTGCCTGGTGCAGCCCCATTGTCTTTGTGGCTAAGAAGGATGGATCTGTACGGTTCTGCGTGGACTATCGCAGGGTGAATGACGTGTCACTGTTCGATGCCTACCCAATGCCCCGGGTCGACGAGCTCCTGGACCCGGCTAGGCACTGCACGTTTCTTCGCGACACTGGATTTAACCAAGGGCTACTGGCAGATTCCTCTGTCGCCAGAGCCCAAGGAGAAAACGGCATTCTCCACTCCGTACGGGTTGTACCAATTTACCACGCTTTCCTTCGGGTTGTTTGGGGCCCCGCCCACGTTTCAGCACCTCATGGATCGGGTGCTGCGCCCGCACGCTACATATGCCGCCGCCTACCTGGATGACGTCATTATCCACAGCACCACCTGGGCGGAGCATGTGCAGCAGGTGGGCGCGGTGCTGGAGGCGCTGGGACGGATGGGGCTCACTGCCAACCCGGGGAAGTGTGCAGTTGGACGGGTGGAGGTACGGTATTTGGGGTACCATTTGGGGGGCGGGCAGGTGCGCCCTCAGGTGGACAAGACGGCAGCTATCGCGGCCTACCTGCGACCCAAGACAAAAATACAGGTGAGGTGGTTCTTGGGGCTGGCGGGCTACTACAGGCGGTTCATCCCCGGCTTCGCGGACCTCACCAGCCCCTTGACCGACCTGACCCGGATGGTGCGTCAGATCCGGTCCAGTGGTCGGAGCCGTGCCAGCAGGCGTTTGAGATGGTAAAGCAGGCTCTCTGTGGGGAACCACTCCTTCATACCCCTAACTTCTCTCTCCCCTTTATTCTGCAGACTGACGCGTCAAAGTGGGCTGGGGGCCGTTTTGTCTCAGGAGGTGGGAGGAGTGGACCGCCCGGTGGTGTACATCAGCTGGAAGCTGTCCGAGAGGGAGCCCAGGTACAGCACGGTGGAGAAGGAGTGCCTGGCCATCCGGTGGGCGGTCGACTCCCTGCGGCACTTCCTCCTGGGACGCTCATTCACCTCTGTTCGGACCACGCTCCAATGGCTCCACCGCAAGAAAGATGCCAACGCCCGGATCACTCGGTGGTATCTGGCTCTACAGCCTTTTAATGTCAAGGGGGTCCATAGGGCGGGGGCGCAGATGGCTGTGGCTGATTTCCTCTCCCGCTCCTGAAAGGAGGGGGGAGTAGGCTAGGCCGGACGGCTCCCCGGCCTAAGTTGGGCGGTGGGGTATGTGGTGGTGGGCGTGGTTTGGCTCAGCTGCAGAGGGGACGGAGAAGGGGGTGTCTCGGGAAACGATGCCAGGAGGAGGCATAATTGGCCTCAGGTGGAATTAATCAGGTGTGTGTGTTCTGCCTTTCAGTAGGAGAGATCCGGCGACAGCGAAAGGACTGAGCCAGGCGAGGAAGCGTGAGTCGGACGCGTGTTGCGTAAATCTCAAACATAAAGACTGTTGCCTAAAACTTCACGCTGTATCCTCGTTATTCTGGGACCCCCAAAGGACCGAAACTTTACAGAGACAAAGTTACAACTGCTATGGCAACACTATCTGTTGCTATAGACTACGGCTTAGAAAAAGGGGGGAGGAAATACTTAGACGCAACTAACGGACACGAGGAGATTCTGGACCGCGACCAGCGGAACGTAGATCGGCAATGTGAATCAGTATGGTCGGACCGATGTGTGTGCAGTTACGGAAGAAAACGATGTGGCTCGCGATACGAAATAAAACCACAGGCAAACGGATCTCGCGGCGGAGACCCGGGAAAAGTCATCTAAGATCGAAAAAAAAATAAGAACTATTCTGACCATGAAATATCATTCAACAGCGTAATACAGTTGCCGCTTTCAATTCCTTGCAGCAAAACGTATCACAGTATCAGATCAACAGGAAATATTACGACATTTGCAGGTACACATTCAACCATAAATCAAAGGTAGCGGAGTAGGTGTGAAATAGCGTCAGACAGTGGGGGACCGGGCTCTGTTGATGAGCCCGACTGCCGACGGGAAGAAACTGTTCGCGTGGCGGGAGGTCTTACTCCTGATGGACCTCAGCCTCCTGCCAGATGGAAGGGGCACAAACAGTTTTTGTCTGGGGTGAAAGGGGTCGGCTACGATCTTTTTAGCTCGCTTCAGGGTTCTTAGAAGCGAACAAGTCCTGGAGGGACTGCAGATTGCAGCCGATCACCCTCTCTGCAGAGCGGATGACACGCAGCAGCCTGCCCTTGTCCTAGTCTGTTGCTGCAGCGTACCAGACAGTGATGGAGGAGGAGAGGATGGACTCGATGATAGCTGTGTAAAAGTGCACCATCTCATTCCGACCAGAGATCAGTCCAATGAGGGTGGTGTCATCCGCAAACTTCAGGAGCTTGACGGACTGGTGACTGGAGGTGAGGGTCTTTAGGTGGGACAGGGCTAGCCGTTCAAAAGACTTCATTACTACAGAGGACAGGGCGACGGGCCTGTAGTCATTGAGTCCTGTGATACCTGTGGGGGACTGGAGCAGGTTGGTGGAGCTGTGGGGCATGGAATCAGGACACTGTCTACCAAATCTGCAGTAGAACTCATTCAGCTCCAGGTAGAGGTCATTCACGGAGTGGGAGGGGGGGGGGGGGGGTTGGCTTGTAGTTTGTGAGGTGTTTAAGGTCTCTCCAAACCGAAGCAGAGTCACTTGCTGAGAACTGTTGTTGGAGTTTCTCAGAGTACAGACGTTTAGCATCTCTAACCGCCTTGCTAAACTTGCATTTTGACTCTGTATACAAGTCTTTGTCCCCACTCCTAAATGCCTGATCCTTCTGCAGACATTTTTCTGAGGTCCGCTGTGAACCAGGGTTTGACGTTGTTGAAACTCACCCTGGTGCATAATGGAACACAGCTGTCCTCACAGAAGCCGATGTAATTTACAGCCTCTGTGAACTCATCCAGACTGTTAGTAGTAGTCCTGAAACCATCCCAGTCTGTGCAGTCTGAGCATGCCCGAAGATCCTCCAGCACCTCGTTGGTCCAATTCTTGAATTCCCTCACCTCAGGTTTGCAGAGCTTTAGTTTCTGCCTGTATGCAGGAATCTGGTGGACCATGACGTGGTCAGAGCGTCCCAGTGCAGCATGAGGAACGGCGTGATAAGCCCTGCTTACTGTCGTGTAACAGTGATCCAGCGTGTTCTCCTCTCTAGTTATATATTATTTCATAACATTTCTATCGTAGATATTCGAGTGAATTCTATTACTTAGCGTTACATTTAAAGTGAACCCGCGCTGTCAGATCACCCGCCTCCGTTCTGAATAAATTAAATCTTCATCGGCCCGCACTGCATGCAGGGATATGCTGAGCCTCAAAAGATAGATCAGATGTGTCCTCAAAATTGGCTCCCGGAGGACTGCATTCCTCGACCGTGTTCGGAGGAGTCGACAGATTAGGACAGGCGAGTTGCAGCGGAAGTGATGTATGCGGCCGACAAATGCATCCTTAAGGAATGCGGAGAGGCAGCGGATGCGAGGACAGGTGCACGAAACTAAAACATTTTAGTCGCACCCGTACAAATTTTGGTTGCGCCGTGCGACAATTGTTCTCAGGCTTTCTGCAAATATGTATATCAAGAAAATAATTGCACTATTAGATATGAGGATCTAAGACATAAATAAGAACATTGAATACAATTGAATGCATATCATGGTCAGGGCTCTCTGCAGTGGCGCTGGCAAATAAAGGGCCATAGGGCATGGTCCTACCTTGAGCGCCACTCCTTGAGCCACACAACTATAATAATAATATTCAATTATAGAGATTGTGAATATTATAGAGATTGCCAATATTTCATTTTTGGAATATGGAATGAACCCAGTAAAATTTGTAAAATGTGATATCTGCCTAAAATATAAGCTTTTCCTGCTTGTCCTCTCCGCCTGTCTGAATGTCTCAGCGTGGCTTGGGCCATGGAGAAATGGTCTAGGCGGGTCTATAACAGTTTGCCCAATTGCTGATTGAAGATATAAATGTGTGACATACAATTTAGCCAATCAACGTCCTTAAATAGATTCAGCTCGGGCCAAAGTGGTTTCGCTTAAATGGCATTCCAACAATAATACAATGTCAAATAAATAAATTAAATAAATAAATTAAATTAAATTACAGGTCATTTAGCAGACGCTTTTATCCAAAGCGACTTACATTACACTTTAAACCCATGGCTTTTTCACATTTTTGGCCAGGGAGCCATTAGGGGTAGGTGTCTTGCTCAGGGACCCTTCAACATGGGGCAGCCTGGAATCAAACCACCAACCTTCTGCTTCCCAGCACACCTTCTCTAACCCCTGCGCCACGACGACCCAAATATCAACACATGTAAGGTATCAACCGGATTTTAGTTTTAATAATTGCTGGCTGAACTGGTCCAGTGGAGGGCAGTAAAGTACTACAAAATCGGGACCCCGACATGCAAGCAAGGTCTTGGTATTATATTCTCACTCTATCAGGAATGTTCTCTGTCACTTACTTTCAAACTCAGCGAAGGTAATTACGATCTCTTTTTTTTAATCAGTGATTTTCTGAAAAAAATTGCTGAAGCAATTATTTCTCTGTCCTCACTCTCCCTCTCTTTCGCGCCCACACAAAAATGCGTGCGTGCGCACACACGCACACGCACACACACACACACACACACACACACACACTCTCTCTCTCATTCCTGTCAGCTTCACATAGGGGTTTCTGTTGTCCGGTATTGCCAAATTAATTCTGACATTTCCACAGCCTGATCCTTTCCTCTTCTCCTGAATATGAATCCCAATATGCGTCCCAATTTCTTGTTGGGAATTTGAGTATTTTTAATCTGTCATACACAAACACACATGCGAGTGTAAGTGTGTACATTTTAAATGTTTTTAAAAGTGTTAGTGCTTCTGGGAGTACTTTACATTGGTGTGAATTGAAGGTTATATACACGGAATTACAAACATATGCACACGATGCGGACACAATGGTGAAATGCACTTTATTTCGGTTAAGCTGTTTGATTACACAGCACAGCTGGAAATAAAAAAATAAAAAATAAAAATTAAATGCACTCTTCTGGATGCCCAAGCAAATATTTGATCACCTGTGGCCAGTGATAAGAACCCATTCCAGCATTTACAACTGTCTTACAACTTGCTGGCAGGCATCTAAACCCGCCGTGCTTTTATTTTTACATATCAGTTTGCATATTTGTGGAAGGATGAGGCTTTTTTCACAGCCATATGTAAAGCTTTGTTACATATACTGTAAGTACAGCTGCAGTCATATGGGCACAAATTAAGAACCTGTCTTGGCGGCTTCCTATAAGCCTGCACTGTTCCTCCCCCATCGCCCGTCCCCCAACCTCTCTGTCTGGGTCCCTATGTCTCAGGGACAGATGGTGAGTCCTCATATCTCACTACAGGATTCTGCCATGGAGAGAGATGCTTTTGCACAATGTCCGGGTGTGTCTTCTTAATCCAATGAAGGACGGGAAAAGAGAGGAAGCCTGAAGATAAAATGCATGGAGAGGGCAGGGGGAAAGAGGGAGAGATGTTTAACGCAATAAAAGAAAATGGGATTCATGGAAGGGGAGGTAGGGCAGACGAGGAGAGAGGACGAGGGAGAATGAGATAGGAGGAAGGACGAAAGTCATGCAAGGAAGGTGAGCCAAAGAGAGAACAGCAAGATGTGTACGACAACAAATAAGTGACAAGGAAAGGAGAGTGAAGGAAAGGAAAATAAATTTAATTGAGAGAGCAAAGGGAGGGATGGAGAATGCAAGGAATATATGATGGTCTGAGGGAGAGAGGAAAAAGAGATGAGAGATTTTCTTTCAAGTCAGACTTATCTGAAAAATTCAGTGAAACTGATTGGTCCAGTTTCCATGGTGATGTAGTGGGCTTGGGAGAGAGAGCGAGGGAGGAAGAAAACACTTGATAGCCTCCAAAAAATGTGTCCAAAAGAAAATCCCAACAAACAAGTACACAGAAATACATATTCACTCCACCATAAAACACACACATCCTGGCAATCAGAACACACACACACACACATACTTTTGATGCCAAGAAATGGCATTGGGATGTACAAGAAGAACAGCTTGTGCCTTCATTGACAAAATTATGAAACCCACACACACACCCAAATAAATGGTCTGTGTCTGTGTGAGAGTTCTTCTATACAATATTACACATGAGGGAGGTCTCAATGGCAGCATGTGACATAAAGCCTGTATTCAGGGGTCTTCAGGCTAAGGTTTCAGGCTAAGGTCCCCCAAACTGATGACGTGACTATAAACGCGATCTGATTGCCTAGTGCCTGTGCTGTCATATTTGCATGAAAGGTGTGTGAATGAACCGTTGCCCAGCTTGAGAGAGCTCATGTGGATAACGTCTTCTCCACCAATTTATCCGTTCTCTACAATTTGTTGGATTCATGTCAATGTGTATTTAAAGACAATAAATACAGTTCTGATTCTGAAGACGTTTAAATAATGGGTTAAAAAAAACAAACTTAAACTTTGGCAACCCCCCTGCAGTACCTCCACAGACACCCTGTTGAAGACCTCTGCTGTGATTGATATGCATCAGTATGTTTGGACTGGTGTATGTGGTTACGGATCGTTGGTAAACAAAACAATATCGCTTCAAATAAAAAAACATCAAGGTAACTCATTGACTGAATTTTACAATTTATTTTACGTAACTCATTTTACAATTTCTGGTTTCATTGTCAGTGGAAAATCTAAAACCATTAAAGCTAAGAGGCGTATCTTCCTTTTCCCCGGTGTGTCTGTCTGTGCTGTTAATCCCCACCTACCAGAGGTGTGGCCAGTCATCCTGAACCGTCCCCACACAGCTGATCCCCATTCCACAATTCACCCCTCCAGTTTTTAAACCCGGGCTGTCCGCTTCTCCAGCGCCAGATCGTTACACACCCCTAGGTGATAACTTGTATCCTGGCTCGCAAGACTTTGAGTGTCCTACTGTCTATTTGTCTAACTCTGATTACTCTGTCCAGATCCCGCTGTTCTCGCTCTGACCTGCCGTGCCACCCGTCTCGCATCCCTCCGGCGTCCTCCCCCGTTTGTCCCCTTCCCTTGAAATCTGCATTTATTAAAGTCACTCCTATGGATTATCAGTCCTATTATTATTATCTGAAACACAAACTTATAACAGCAATAAATGGACAGGCAAGATTAGGACACTTTTCCTAAACTTAACTAGTGTGGTATGTTGCCTAATCATATTCGGCTTCCTGTGAAGGCAGATGTTTTTTTCAGAAAGAGATGAGCATGTAACAAATGTAAATTAGTAAACAATGCAGACTTTAGAGGGAAAACACACAAAGATTGCAGTTGGATAAATATGTCACACAATTCAAATAGCCCTTACATGCCACTTACACGTTGCGCATATACACAATTACTAATTATACAATAATAAAATATTCTTATTGGCTTATATTGTGCGGTGCTGGAGCACAGACATAATCTCAACTGGAAATGGAAAAGTAATGTAAGAAGTGCATTATGTGAAGTGTAAGATCTGTGTGTTTTTTAGCTTGTGTTTTTTAGCTTTTTAGTGTAATTTTATATTTACCTCTTCACCCAAGACAGTTGCTCATGCCTTACCTTGACCGCTTGTGAAAAGTCTGATTGGTCAGTTTTCCTCTCCTCCGTATTCGTTCTCCTAGGGAACGAGAACAAGATTACCAAGGTCAGATGTTGGTTCCCTTCCTGTCTCTAACTTGGCCCCAGCCTACCAGCACACCTGGCAATCAGCACGTCATCTTAGTTAATCTATCCCAGCTTTCTTTCCACTCAACGTCAGGTCCTGGTTCAAATCGGAGCATTTACGTCTAGGCCACATTTTGTTGTTGTGATTGTCTGCTTCTATAGGCTAGTCAACTCATTCCCTCTGTAACCATCATTTTTGTTATATTTCCTCAAAAAATTGCACTTGTTCTATATTTGGGGATCAGTCATTATCAACTTTCCTGCCACACAGTTCTTAATGATTCCTTGAGTTTCTGAGGCTCTAAATCACCCTTTATCAGGAAGTAATACACAAACCCGATTCCAAAAAATTCGGGACACTGTACAAATTGTAAATATAAAAGAATGCAATAATTTACAAATCAAATAAACTTATATTTTATTCACAATAGAATATAGATAACATATTAAATGTTGAAAGTGAGACATTTTGAAATGTCATGCCAAATATTGGCTCATTTTGGATTTCATGAGCGCTACACATTCCAAAAAAGTTGGGACAGGTAGCAATAAGAGGCCGGAAAAGTTAAATGTACACATAAGGAACAGCTGGGGGACCAATTTGCAACTTATTAGGTCAACTGGCAACATGCTTGGGCATAAATAGAGCCTCTCAGAGTGGCAGTATCTCTCAGAAGTGAAGATGGGCATTCCCCCAATGCTGCGGTGAAAAATAGTAGAGACATATCAGAAAGGAGTTTGAAGTTATTATCATCTACAGTGCATAATATCATCCAAAGATTCAGAGAATCTAGAACAATATCTCCTTAGGGTTAAGGCGGGAAAACCATACCGGATGCCCTTGATCTTTGGGCCCTTAGACGACACTGCATCACATACAGGAGTGCTACTGTAATGGAAATCACAAAATGGGCTCAGGAATACTACCAGAAAACATTGTCGGTGAACACAATCCAATGTGCCATTCGCCGTTGCTGGCTAAAACTCTATAGGTCAAAAAAGAAGCCGTATCTAGAGATGATCCAGAAGCGCAGGTGTTTTCTCTGGGCCAAGGCTCATTTAAAACGGACTGTGGCAAACTGTTCTGTGGTCAGACGAATCAAAATTTAGAGTTATTTTTGGAAAACTGTGACGCCATGACATCCGTACTAAAGAGGACAAGGACAACCCAAGTTGTTGACAGCGCTCACAGAAGCCTGCATCTCTGATGGTATGGGTTGAATGAGTTCTACGCAGCCATGATGTTGTAATTGATGCAGTATGTGGTCTGGCATTGTCATGTTGGAAAATGCAAGGTCTTCCCTGGAAGAGACGACGTCTGGATGGGAGCATATGTTGTTCTAGAACTTATACTTATATGCAGTGTTATGAAAAAGTTTAGGCACCCCTGATCATTTTTACCATTTTCCTTTTATGTATCATTGGTTGTTCGGAACAGCAATTTCAATTAAATATATCATATAGCAGACAAACACAGTGATATTTAAGAAGTGAAATTAAGTTTATAGGATTTACAGAAAGTGTGCAATAATTAATTAAACAAAAGTAGGCAGGTGCATAAATTTGGGCACCCCAACAGAAAATATTTAGTAGATCCTCCTTTTGCTGAGATAACAGCCTCTTAACGCTTCCTATAGCGTCTAATGACGGTCTGGATTCTGGTTGAAGGTATTTTTGACCATTCTTCTTTACAAAACATCTCCAGTTCAGTCAGGTTTGATGGTTTCCGAGCATGGACAGCCCGCTTTAAAACAGACCACAGATTTTCGATGATATTCAGGTCTGGGGACTGAGGTGGCCAACGGCTTGGATTCAAAGTACGGACCCCTCACTCATTTCGACATGGTGTCAGAAGTGGGATAAAGCTATCGCCTGTGAGTTCTACGTGATTTTTTGTCTCCAGCGGAGCGGGCAATTAAGCTAACGTCTCAGCTAAAGGATGGCGGATGGATTTCTCAGACCAGACCCCCTCGTTTGTGACGGGAACATCGGCGAGAATTGGCAGACTTTTGAACAGGAATATGATATCTTCATAGCAGCGGCGCACTCGGACAAGACTAATAGGACGAAGGCATATATCCTCCTCAATCTCGCAGGAGCGGAGGCCATCTAACGGGAGCGTTCATTCGTTTACGCAGCAGAAGTGAGAGCGCCTGGTGAAGATGGAGCCGTCATCGTTCCAGCTGAATCCAGAGAAAATCAAGAGTGCTTGAAACGGAAATTTCGGGAAGTATGCAACCCTCAACAAAACAAAACTATGGAGAGACACAAGTTCCACTCACGAAATCAGAAGCACGTGAGGATCAAAGCTAAAATTTGTCTCTTTGGAGACCTGACAGATGAACTGATTTGTGACAGAATAGTGTGTGGAATCAGAAATGACTGTATGAGAAAGGCTTTGCTGTGAACAGTGAATTAACCCTGAACAAAGCTATTACAATCTGCCGCATATATGAAATGACTAAGGAGAGTAATAAGGCCCTAGCCCCAAACAGCCACCACTGTTGACGCAATCCACCCAAACTCCAATGGTTGGCACAACAGGTCGAGACTTAAACCTCAAGCAGGCCAACGTGATGCAAAATCCATTACAAACTGCAATAACTGTGGAGGCAACCACGCCGCACAGAGAGACAAATGTCCTGCTTTCGGGCAGCAGTGCCATATCTGCAGGAAATTCAACCACTTCAAAAAATGCTGCAAGTCCATGTCATACGGACAAGGCTATGAGAAGAAGGGCTACGTAAAGAGAAGGGACAGCGAAAGATTGGTGCACCAACTAGAGCTACAAGAGCCTGATGACAGTGCTAGTGACACTTTCTATGTGGATGGTGTCAAAGTGGACACCATCAATCCTCAAAAAGAAGGACAAGATGAAGGATTTGTTACGCTCCATGTACACGACCGCCCAGTCGAGATGAAGGTTGATACTGGTGCAAAGTGCAATGTAATGTCAACAGACACTTTCCGACAGCTGGCTAATGGCAAGCGACCAGTGGAACACAGTAAAGACATCTAGTGGCCTATAGAGACAGCAAAATAGAGACCGTAGGCATGGCTAGACTGCCTTGTTGTCTAGATGGACAGCAACACACACTGCTCTTTTTGATAGTGGACAGAGACGTAGTGCCACTATTGGGATTTCGTGCATGTGTGCATTTTGGAATTGTCACAATGAGCCCACACGTTCATCAGGTCAGCACAGAGAGCAATGCTGAATTCACTGAACAGATCCACTTACAATACAAAGACGTGTTCAGTGACGAGCTTGGAAAACTCCCCATCACATACTCCATGACACTGGATCCAGCAGTGCAACCGGTAGTTCGTCCAGCACACCGCATCCCGGTGGCAATGCAAGCGCGGGTCAAAGCGGAGCTCAACAGCATGCAGAACAAAGGTGTCATAACCACAGTAGCTGAACCTACAGACTGGATTTCGTCCATGGTTGCAGCACACAAAAAGGACAAACAGGAAATCCGGCTGTGCATCAATCCAAGGGACCTCAACACACTAAAGAGACCTCACTATCCAATTCACAGCGTCGAGGAAGTTGCTACCGAGATGTCAGGTGCTACAGTGTTCTCTGTTCTAGATGCGAAGAGCTCATTCTGGAAAATACAGCTCGACCAGTCATCAATGCTGACCACATTCAGTACGCCGTTCGGATGCTACAGATTCCATTCCTGAGACAGCTCACACACAAAGACGCTGTGTGGTGTTGGTCTCCACAGCATCAGCAGGCGTTTGACCGTCTCAAATCATGCTTATCCAGTTCACCAATTCTGTCCCACTACAACGTAAGAAAACCAGTCACACTGACCTGTGATGCATCATGTTACGGACTCGGTGCTGCATGTCTACAGGATGGGAGACCAGTTGCCTACGCGTCTCGCACGCTCACAGACACAGAAACACGATACGCTCAAATTGAAAAGGAGCTGTTGGCAGTGGTGTTTGCGTGCATCAAATTCAAGGATTATGTGTATGGGAAGCCCACAGTGGTTGAAACTGACCACCAACCCCTTGTCGCAATCCTGAAGCAGCCCATCCACACTGCTCCTGCCCGAGTGCAAAGGATGTTACTACAGTTACAGGCGTATGACATCACACTGGTCTATAAGAAGGGTAAGCACATGTACCTAGCTGATACCCTATCACGAGCTCTGAACAAAACCATCTCACAAAGTCCAGCTGCAGACCACACATTTGAGGTGATGTCTGTTAGCTACATCTCAACCAACAGACCAACAGGAGCTGCGGACCCGCACGGGACCAAGTGCTACAGACTCTTAGCACAGTCATCCACCGCGGATGGCCTGGCAAAGAACGCAGCGTCCACCCTTCCATTCGTCCATTCTTCCCTCACAGAGACCAGTTGGTAGTGGAGGAGGGGATAGTTATCAAGGGCCACAGAACTGTGATTCCAAGTTCTCTTCAACGAGAATACATTAACATCATACACCGAGGTCACCCAGGTTTGGAGTCAACCAAGCGCAGAACCAGGAGTACAGTCTTTTGGCCGACGATGACATCGTCGGCCAAAAGACTGTACGAAATCTCACAGAAATTCGGTTCAATCGGCTGAACATCAGAAATATTCCCCGTGACCAAGCCTTGGGCTCACCTGCAGAACGTCTGATGTCACGACAGACGCGCTCAGCTCTTCCTGTCAGCACCAGACTGTTAGAGCCAGCCCCAAAAATCACAAAGCAGGTCACTGCCCATCTCCGGAGTAAAAGACTCTCCCAAAAGCGATACTATGATTCGTCCAGCCGCCTGCTACAGCCGCTCGCGGAGGGACGGGTTGTCAGGATTCAGACCGACAAGGGACATGACCGTCTGGGCACTGTGAAGGAAAGGTGCAAGAAGCCGCGCTCCTACATCATCGAGTCCGATGGAGGGACCTACAGGAGAAATCGCCGTCATATCCTTCCTGTCGCTGAGCCATCAGCGGGGGAATCAGCGGGGGAAGGTGCTGCGGACTTTGATCGTCAATGTGCCGCTTCAGCTGCACCGGACGGTCCCCCCTCCACGCCGCAAACACCTCAACTAATTCACGCAAAACCTCAGCGACCAACTAGCGAGCAGCGGAGGCCTGCAGCTCACTCTCCTACCGAGGCCACGCTGGGTAACTCACTGTATATGACGCGCTCAGGTCGCATTTGCAGGCCGAACCCAAAGTATGAACAATAAACATTGAGCTACTATAAGCTGTGTAAAAAAAAGAGAAAGAAAACGAAATTAAGGGGAGCTGAATCCGCACTGGACTCTATGGGACTTTGTATGTCTAGTTGAAGTGCAATGTATGTTGGACTGCCTTGCAGTATGAATGTACAAGTTGGTTACTTACTGTTCAAGTTTACTTAAAGATGGTTGTTTGAAACTGCTGCTAATTTCTATGCTATATAACAATGTTGTAAGGTTAAAACAACTATAGCCATGTTATTATCTTGTGAGTTAATGCCCGGCCTTCCATTGTTCTCCATGAAAGGCACGAACTAAAGAAAAGGGATGTAGATCATTCTGTTGAATGTTTATGTTCGTGTTCTGTGTGTACGCTGCGGGACACCGTCCTCGAAAGGTCTGCGTGTGTGGTGAAGTCGGGCTATGCGCATCTCCCCGCCGAGTAGCATGACTAATCATTAATGATGATTAAATCAGTTATATTCTGAAAGAAGTGAGGAAGCCTGACTTCCCTTGGCCTCTGCAATAAAACGCCACTGCTCTTAATAGAGCCCTTTGGTTGTGCTTGAGCATACAATGTCTCTCCATCGGACAGTTCCGTCGGCATGGAAGTATGATGTGAAGGATTTGAAGTCCGGTGACCGATCAGAGCCAACGAGCTAACTGCTGGCGCCATGTACTGCTGGAAGCGGCAGTCATCCAGACGCAGTTCCTGTAGAAATTCACCGAGCCGTCTGCTCCTACGGATGCTGTTTAGTACAAAAACACAAAACCGTTTGGCGGTGCGACGCGAGTAGATCTTTCACAAAAAGTAAAGAGTTGCTATGACAAGTACAAGTAAAGGTTGATGCGAGGGAAAAGCTATCGTGGAAAGTTGATCTGTTTCAGGGTGATAGGCCACGCCCCCTCTCCGTCGCGTCGGCACAAATATGCGATACACGCAAATTGACCACCAAATGTACTCCGAGAGTCCCGCGGCACGTTTGAGGCGACGCAACACATTTGCATTGCGTTCGGTGTGAACGTAGCATCAGTGTCGCGGAGTGTTTTATTAAAGAACGACATTGAGGGCTGCTGTGTTGACATGAAAACCACTTTCATGTGGGCTCATGTTGTGTCTCCAAGGCGTACTCGCTACTAACTACATTGATATGTTAGCTTAGTTAGTGGTATCTTGTAGGGAAGGTGAGGCAAAAGTTATTAATCATTTTCTTGTTCTTTTTGATTAAATGATTACACTCAAACATTACATTGATACGATCACCAACACCACCTCAGATAATAGCTTAATTTCTTCCAATACAGCTTGTGCAGTACACAGTGTCATTTTACCATGTCCATACATTTAAAATCCCTTTATAGTATGATGCACGTGAAGCCACAGAGGCTACACGACATCTCCTATCCCTGATTTCAAGGGCCACACCTGAAGAACCTCAGAGACCAAGGCAGGGACAGTCGGGTGATGGAGAGATTCTCGGTGCAAACTGAAACGGCCGGACACGTATATATACGTATATACATATACTATATATGTATATATATATACGTATATACGTATGTGTGTGTGTATATATATATTTATATTTATATATACGTATATATATATACACATCTATTCACACACCGGTTCTCCCCGGTGTGTGAATGATTGTATGTCTCAGTGTAGCCCTGCGATTGGCTGGCGACCAGTCCAGGGTGTGCGCTGGGATAGACTCCAGCTCCCCTGTGTGCAGGATAAGCAGTTTGCAGATGGATGGATATATAACTACCATATTTCATTGATATACTGTTTGTATATTATATAATATATATTGTTTGAATAAGATGTCCGTATAATGTTAAATATTTAACTGCAAAGTAATAATGCGTGTACTGGGATTTTTACTGAAACTGAAGCTGGACCTACCAAAAAACAAATCCACCAGCCGCTACTGTTTCTGCAAATTCTTACCTCACATTTATTGAGTAGATTCAGTAGGTTGTATTTCATAGTGTGCAATCTCCTTGGTAAAAGTCATGTGTTTGATGCCACATCATCACACTCACTCAGTATTTTCTCTCAGTAATGAGGCCAAAATTAGCTTTGAAACCGAATTGATTTGCAGAAAAAAACACAAAGTTACGAAATGGTGGAAAAGACATAGTTCTGCCGTGAATAAATCTCAAGAGAGGAGAAGATCCCTTGCAGATACAAAGTAAAGTACTGTCTATAGGCACAAATTCCCAAGCATTGTGGGAGGAATTTCAAGTAACCAAAACAAAATTGTTTAGTAATGAGCAGCTTGGGAGCGTTGATATCAAATAAGTATAGGCGATGTTTAGCCATTTGTTCACCTCCACTGGGTCTTTCTCTGTTATCCACGGCTACAATCAGGTTTACTTCAAACAGAAAACAACACATTGGTGGGGTTGTAATAATGAGAATAATACATGACAACCTTTTTGGAGTTTCTATGAGCAGTGGGAGTAAGAACCGCAGACAATCTCTCTATGTGATGTCAGTTGTTGCAGAGAATCTCCTGAATTCCACATCGCTCGGCTGTGAAGGAGCCCCCAGATGTTTTTTATTCATATTGTCTTCACTTTGCCAACACAGTGCCGCATTGTCCACTGAGGAAAATTGTAAGTGCTATTACAATTGAGTTTCTTTCCGGGGAAAAAAACTAAACGTTTCGGAAGGTGTTTTTTTTGGAAAAATTGTCTCATTCCAAATGTTGCTGTTGTTTTTGCCTCATTTTCCTCCTCTTCCACTGGGATAAGAACACAGTCAGCCTCCCAGCAATTCAGCCCAATCTATTCTGCATACAATTCATATCTGCATACACACAATTAAAGCTATATAACACACCCACCACATCCAAATAACCATTATGTAGAATGTACATACCCGTACATAAACGTGCAACGGTGATGAAAATGCACACATGACTTACCCATACATTCATCATACACGCACGCGGACACACGCACGCACAAATCCACAGTTGCAAATGCACCCATCTAAATTCTGAGAAAAACAAGTCAGTGCTCAATCCATGCTTTCTTGCACACACACACCTGCTCATGGAAGATAAGTGTTGGAGCTGTGAATAGAGCCAGAGTCGTCTGAGCCTGTAAAGTGGAAAGCCGCAGTGCTGCTTCCCTCGCAGCATTCCTCCATCCGTTCAGACACCTCCACTTTGGTCCCACAGAGCAGAAAAGGTCTCCACAACTTTAGCCTCCTCTCAAAATTGAATAAAACATACCGTCAAAATTGACTCTTTGTTAACTATGGAACTTGTGATAAATAAATAACATTAAACATGTATCTATATATGCTAAAACCCTAGAAATGTTAACATTAATTTAATTCTGTAAATTAATGCATAATGAGGGAGTCCTGTCCCGTCTTGGAACACAGACTGGCTAATCACAGTGTAGCATTTTCCAGCTCCGACATCAGGCTCTGCTTCATAGACTAATGCAAGGATTAAACATTGTTTAATAGTTTTTGAGCACCAACAAAATTGTAATATGAGGGAATAGTTTTAATACAAAAAGAGAGTCATATAAATCAATCTACTTGTTTGAAACAAAAGTAGTAGAAATCATTTATGTTTAGGCATAAATCTCCAGATAGTATGACGTCTTTTCTGCACAGATATACTTGACCCCGTTAGATAAAGTCTGGGCTACATTCACTTTATCATAAGCAGTGTTCTTTGTGGCAGTTGGGCTTGAGGTTTCATACATATTGGATAACTGATGGTAGAATATATTAGCCGTCTCCAATCTCCACTTAATATTTCATCCGGAGGAGATTTTACTGATCAGCAGGGATTATCTGAACAGTCACTCCCTTCTTCTTGATGAGGTGGTCCTCACCGTCGCTGAGGCCGGATTTGGGTCTGCCCACTTTGTCCCTTTGGAGACCCCCCTGGATTCTGAGCTGTAAGATGTTTTGGTGAATCTGCATGATTTTGTAATGGAATTTATCAGTTGTGGAACAGATGTCAAGCTTTAGGATTACTGTTTCCTTCTGGCGGTTCTGTGCAGTCAGTCAGAGGGTGGTCGGGCCCTCCAGTGGCCAGGCCCACAGTTGAAGGCGGCTGGGATCGGGATGCCAGATCCGACCTACTAGTTGTGAAAGGAGGTCCCTTCTGTCGGGGCGGCGCCAGGGTGACTGCTGCAAAGCCTGCGTAGTAGTGAAAAGTCCTGTCTGGCCACAGAGGGGCCACCAGCAAGAGTCTGTGGCCCTGTTGGAGAACTCTGAGGAGCATTGGCAGTATCAGAGAAAAATGGTGGAAAGGAGTAAAGAAGCTCTTCTGGCCACATGTGAGCAAGAGCATCCTGACCCAGAGGACTGCTACACTCCATCAGGGAGAACCAGTAGGTGTAGTGAAGCATATAAATCTACTTCTCCCCTGCCGAAGAGATCCCATATCTTTAGTACGATGTCCTGATGAAACTGCCACTCCCCCAGAGGGAGGACTTTGACGGGACAGGAAATCTGCTACCTGGTTCCTGACCCGGGGAGGTACATCGCCTGAAGGCTGATCAGGCGACAGGCAGCCCAAGTCAGAATCAGAATTTCATCGGCCACATACCTTGTAAACACTCGTGGAGAGAAGGAGAGTCCGAATGGCACCGACCCTAGTGAGGCCCTTGAAAGGCGAAACAAAGAAACTGCTGGTGGCGAGGCCAAATGGGAATGTGGAAATAGGAATCCTTCAGGTCGACAGACGCGAGACACTCTCCTTTGGCAATCTGCTGTGCTCAACATGTGAAATGGTAACACCTTCTTGTTTACAAGAAAGTTAGTTTTAGTAGAAGCCCCCGCATTGTGACAGGGGGTCCACCATCTCGATAGCAGCCTTGGCCAGAAGTGCGGCTAACTCCTTGGTAATGTTGTCTAGTAGCTGATGTGCTGCTGGGAGAGAAGACCGACCACCGGGATGCCCCGGCCTGTAGCAGCTACTTGGGCGAGCTGCAGGCTGAGAATGGCCTATGCGAGCGAAAGCTGGAACCCTAAGTAAGTAAGGGAGTGCGGGCCTGTAAAGGTCAGAATTGTTGCCTGCTCTGGCTAGCATCAATAGTCCGCTGAAAACTATGAGGGATGCAATAGTTGGATGGCATATGGGCAAGGCCGCATTTTGCCACATCCTGCATAGCCACTAGGACTGGTTCATCCGACATATGACAGGACAGAGCTCTGGTGTCCCTCCAACATGCATGCAGTTCCCTCAGAAAAGAAAAGGTAGTAGGAGCGGGGATGCGCCTGAAGAAGGCACTTGCAAGCGGGGGATGCATGTCCAACTGTAGGCAGACAGACGCCATGGAGCTATCGACTGCTCCTTCTGACCCACTCTGCGCTCAGGAACATGAACCAGGCCCAGGAGTGTGTACTTAGAAAATCTGCCTGACGTGCCATTCAAAAATCCAAGATGGCGGCCATTTTTCAAGATGGACATGTTCGCTTGCCTGCTGAGTGTTTTGCTTTTTACTACTACTGCACTACTACTACTACTACTACACTACTGTGTAAAACAGTATTTATATTTAGTGCATATTTAGTCCTGCTGACTGGGGATGGAATCGAAAGGGAGACATATGGCAGATCTGTTGGACAATGCTTCCACCTATTGCAGCCACCTGTCAGGAACTGACCCAGTGTTTCTGCAAGAAAGGCTGCAACCGGAGATGCAAATGCGTTTGTTTAGGGCTCGCCTGCACTGCACTCTGCAGCTGTGTATGTCAGCTGTAGTGATACATACATATACAGCAGTGCCAGTGTGTGAGCCACTGTAGTAGTTTGCTTTGGAAGGACGATTTTTACAGTATTAAGGGTTTTTATTATTATTTTCGATTTTGTTTCCGTCCAAAATAACATTATCCAAAGTACCTTAATGCAAAATTTGTATATTTAATATTTATATTGTGTAAATAAAGTATTAGGAGTATTATTTGATGTGTTATGTTGTTATTTTAGTAACACCGTATTATATAATGCTAGTGAATGTAAAAAAAATAGATTCAGCATGCAAGAAAACAGAAATCGAGAAATCAAGATCATTCAAATCCATCAAGCACACGGGGTAACAAAGGAAACCTTTACAGTCACAAATAACATTTAAATAATCACTGATGATGTCATTCAGAGTTCTAGAGAGACACAAGAACCGTCGATGATGCCATAAAGACTTTTCTAGAGCTCACTGCCAGTATCACTGATGAGTTCTAAATGAGTTCTAAAGTGATAAATAAAGGTTCCTTTGATGATGATTTGAGTTCTGGAGGGATCAAAGGAACATCTGTTTATGATATGAAAAATAGTTCAAAATGATCAATCACTTTCTTTATTTTATTAAGAGTTATAATCACTCCCAGTTTCATTAACGATGTCACAAAGAGTTGTAAAATGATCAATTTCAGTTCCTCTGATGATGTCACCTAGCGTTAAAGAGAGAACTCCCAGTTACGTTGATGATGTCACAACTAACTTTAGACTTAAACTAAATTTAAATGATCACTGCAAGTTTCTCTGATGTCATTAAGAGTTCTAGAGAGATCACTGCCAGTAACACTGATGATGTCACAATGACTTCTATTGGATCAATGAAGGTCCATCAAACTGATTTGAGTTTAGGGGAATCAAAGGAACTTCTGTTTATGGTATCAAAAAGAAATTTAAAAATACCACTATAAATTCCTTTATCGATGTCATTATGAGCCATAGATAATTTCTCCTAGTAACGACGATGTTAACAAATTATCACTGACAGTTCCGCTGATGGTCTTGCTAAAAATGATCAACAACGGTTCCTTTAATGATGTCACCTTGATGTCAAGTTCTAGAGAGATTAAGGCCAGTTCCGTGATGATTTCACAAGGAGTTATTAAATGATAACTGCTAGTTCTTAGATCTTTGCGTCCCGGTGATGTATGAGTTCTGAAATGACCACTGCACGTTCTTTTGATGATATTATGAAGAGTTTGAGAGCGATCACAGGCCTTTCTCTTCATGATATCAAAATAGTTCTAAAATGATCACTACCAGTTCCTTTATTGATGTCACTAAGATGTGTAGAGAGATGAGTTGATGATGACCCAAAGAGTTCTAAATTGATCAATTTCAGTTCCTTTGTCCACGTTACCAAGTGTTGAAGAGAAATAACTCTGTTCTAACCCAGTTCTGTTGATGTTAAACGATTGCTTCAAGTTTCTTTGATGTTGTCATTCAGAGTTCTAGAGAAATCACAAGACGTGCTGTTGATGTCACAAAGAATTCTCTAGTGATAACTGCCAGACACAATGAGTTCTAAAACAATGTCATGAAGGTATTGACAGATATCACTGCCAGTTCTGCGGTCACTATGAGTTCTACAATTGTCAATGACGGTTCCTTAAATTTCATCTAAAGTTCTAAAGAAATCAATGGCTGTGATGTCACAAGGAGTTCTTAAATGAAAACTGCAAGCTCCTTGGATGATGTCATTCAGTGATCATGGCCAGTTTCTTTGATGTCATCTAGAGATTGCTGCTAGTTCCACTGCTGATGTCATGAGTTCCAAAATGATCAATGACTGTTCTGTTAATGATGTTATGAAGAGTTCTAGAGAGATCACAATAAGTTTATTGAAGGTTCCTCAAATTATGTTTTGAGTTCCAGAGGGATCAAAGAAACTTCTGTTCATGATATCCTTTATTGATGTCACCATGAGTTATGAAAAATCACTTGCAGTTACATTGATATGTCACTAAAAGTTCTAACATTAGTAAAGACTGTTTCTTTGATGATGCCATTTAAAGTTCTAGAGAGATCAGTGCCAGTACCGCTGATGATTTCACAATGGGTTTTTAAATGATTAATGTTCATTTTTATTGATGTCTACTAGTTATAGATAATAACTCCCAGTTACTGTTACGTCCGGCTGCTCTATTAGTGTTTTCTCCTCCCCCATGTCTTTGTTTCCAGTCTGTTCTTCACAGGTGTGGTGAGTTGCTGCTGACGATGCAGGCGTGGCCAGCTGTTCCTCCAGCCAATCCAGCTCTCAGCTCTGCTCTTTAAAGTGTTTGTTTGTGAGAGCTTGGGGTGGGCTTGTGTTTTGGGAGAGATTGACATTGAATGAGACATTGAAAGAATATATGGTTTATGTTGTTTGTTAAACTGTGGTCTAGTGTACACCCAAGTCTGTGTTTATGTACTTACCCCAAGAGCGCTGTGGAGCAGGGCTATGTAAGATACCCTGTGGTCTACATTCTAGATTAGAACCCAGTGACTGACACCCAGTGTATTGTAGCAGTAAGGTAAGTGGTGTGATAGGTTAGATTGTGGTAGGTAGGTTTAGAGGATTAGGGAAGCTCAGGGTCCTTTGTTTTGTTTCTTTGCTTTGACAGACTGCTGGCACCGCCCTACTCCACAGGCCTTGTTACCTTTTAGTCCTCCTATCCCGTGTTTTTGTACTTGTGTGTAATTGTTTGTTGAAATGTTTGCATTGTTATTGTAGGGGAAATAAACCCACCATAGCCATCCATTGTAGCAGCGTTCTTTACCTATTGTGGTAGCAAGCTGGTGCCTTCGCATACAGGTTCATAATCATCCAGTGGGCGTGGTCTTGGGTAGTTACGCCTTCCTCCTCTCCCGAGCCGGGGTGGAGGCGTAACAGTTACGTTGACAATATCAAGAGAAATCTGAAATTATCACTGCAAGTTCCTTTGATGATTTCATGAAGAGATATGATACAAATAGGCGATTAATGCCTTTAAGGCTGTTCGCCATTTTACCATAACACCTTAAATAGAGGCACATTTCATTTTGAAATGCGGTCCACAGTGGAGAAGGGGTTCACGGGCGCAGAACGTCACGCAACCCCCCCTTGAACGGACCATCGGCGAGGATTTGACCACGACGGTGAAGGCGGGGAGGCACGGGTGCGGATGGTCGCGGTCAACGGGGGGGACGGAGTTGGAGGGGCACGGGCGCACGGTCAAATCCTCGGCGATGGTCCGGTCAAGGGGGATTGCGCAACGTTCCGCGCCCGTGAACCACCCCCCCGCATGACTTCAACGTGGACAGTAAGTGGCCCCCTACCTAAAATGAGTTTGACACCCCTGCTCTATAACAAGAACTAATTCATCCAGACTTGCCAGCTTGTCATGCGTAAATTAGCATAAATGTTGTAATGTTCAGTTGTCAAGTCTGATATGTAGAGTGAACATTTAGTTCTACATTTAACATTTAGATTTAACATTTATATTATTTAACAACTTTGTTACTGCCAAACATTATCCTTGGAAAAGTTATTGCATGAATTTACATGAATTTCTCTCTAAATGTTTGAAAAAGTGACATGAATATTGTACTTTTTTGTTCATATGATAATGCTAAATGTAGCAAAACTGCAGAATTTTAGAACGTGCGACATTTTACAAACGGTGCACCATACTTATCAACCGGCTGGAAATGGTCCGCTGGAGAGGTTTAATCACTTCTCACTTCTTTCGATGCTCAGAAATCTCACAGAAGAAGCCAGACCGGAAGAAAGTTGTATGCGTAGTAAATCAACAGGATATGCCCTGTACTACCTTCTCTAAGGTAGGAACCCCACACTTCCTGCAGACATGACGTTTGGTCTGAAACCAGCTGAGCAGAGGGCTTCTCACAACTCATTACATATGTAAAAATACATATATATTATAATTAGGGGTGTAACTATTAATTTTAAGAAAGATTCGATTCAAATCACGATTCATGGTTGCCGATTCAATTCATGGACGATCTGGGTTAATTTAGAACGATTCGATTCGGTGACTTGAAATCAATTCAGTAACGTTACTGGACAATGCAGACAACTTTTCTGAGATCCCTGTTGTTTCTTTAAGGAAATCAGGTTTAAATTAATTATGCATATTATAAACAAGCAAACAACAATTGATGGCAAATGTATTAACCTTTTTATTTTAATCAAGTGCCATTTTCAATGTAAACATTACACAATGTTTGGATCAATTCACAGAACCCCGCATTTTCAACCACATTGTAGGGTCGCATGTCTTTACAGATAAACTTGAATTGTTACTGTGAGTTTGGTGCTGGGTAGGCCTGAGGTGTCTGCAGAGCTGGAGTTACCTGCTGCTGCTGCTGCTGCGGTAACGCTGCTAGAGGTCCTGACTGTCGCCGTTGTTTAATCCCACGGCGCCTTAGTAGATTGCCGGAAAGATTCGTCGTGTTTCCGTGGTTTTTGATTTGGCTTCTACATATTCTACAAACAGCGACCGACTTATTTAGAACACCTCCGTGTTTGCAAAAGCCCAAATGTTTCCACACGCTGGATCGATAAGTTAGTTTGTAAATGTCTCGCTCGCAGTCGTCTCCTCCACGCTGTGTTTTGTTGTTGTTCCGAGTTTCGCGCGGCTGCCGCTGCGTACTGATGACGTCACAGACAGGCAGACTGAATCGAGTAACGTTTAACGTGTCTAAAGTGCTAAAAAAAACAAAAACAAACACATCCATACAGTTTTTGTGCTTTTGTGCAGTTTCCAAGTATCAATACAAATCGATGATGTACCATTTCAATCGATTTGTAATCGATATATGTCGTCCGGAATGCCGATTTGCTGAGCACAGATCGATTCAGTTGGATCGCTGGAAAATAAATCAATTAATCGATTCAGTGAATGAATCGTTACACCCCTAATTATAATACACTATATAAGTATGTTATGTAATCTTTTTTGGTATATTTTATATTTTAGGTTTTTAGGTTTTATATTTTCAGATTAAAATCTTATTTTTTAAAAATTTCAAATCATGTGGCTATGTTTCCTAAAGGCAGCGTGGTTCAGGAAGGTTTCCAGCCTTAAGCTGTAACTCACGATTACCCCTTTCAGTTGATGCCAAGCCTCCTAAGCCAAATAAGGGATACAAATGTGAAAAAAAAGATATAAGGAAATATAAAATGTGCAACTGATTAATATTATACCTCATTAAACTGATTAACTGATTAAAAATAATATTTAATCCTAAAAATATTTTTTCACTTATTTGTAATACATTTTTTATCTTCAAATGTTCAAAACGTCTTGCCTGGATTTTGCTCAGTAAACTGACCGAGCAGCCAGTAAGAGCGATGAGAAAATCAGTGGAAGCTGCTCAGGAGGAGCCAGCATTAGCTGCTCGCCACAGCTCATCTGGATATACTGGTAGATTAACCCTTTGCAATATTATTATATTATGATTAATTGTCCCATGATGGAAACTTGTATGATAGTGGAAGCACGGTGGATGGTGATGATGAAGCGGTTTGGTTGTTGTTTAAGTATCAACACACATTGCACAGGATTTGAATGGAAATAATGTCAGTGGTGGAAATTACATGAGTATGCCTTGGAACATGGTCAGTATAGACTGGCACAGATGCCTTGTTGCTCGAACTATCAACCAACTATCCTGTCAACAAAGACAGATTCATGATATCCAGTGCTAACCAAAGGGGAAAAATTTCTTAAGCAGCCCAGTTAGAATTGGATCCAAAAGACAGGTAGAAAATTTAGACTTGGAAATTGTTGGTCAGTTGATTAAGGTTGATGGAAGAGAAGCCATCCAAGTAGGTATCAGGGCCTACATCCTACTCAAAGGTTTTCATCTTTGCCGCAATATATAGTTGGAAGATAAACATGCTAAAACAGGGTGCAAGTGCTGGTAGTCTACCTCGGATATAGACAATCATCTTTGGCACCACAAAGTTATAAACATCAACACACAAAACATCTTGATGAACAGATCAGTGTTAATTTTCGCAGCTATTTTTGATTTAGTCTTAGTCTTTAGACAAAAAATACATATTAGTTTTAGTCACATTTAGTCATTTTAATCCTTCTTAGTTTTAGTCTAGTTTTCGTCGACAAAAACTAGACTAAAATGTGATTAGTTTTAGTCTAGTTTTAGTCACATTTAATAGCCATATTAAACTCCTTTTCTTCCCTTCTCAGGCCCAAGGACCCCCTGTGTTGTGTCTACAACTGCATAATAGTCTCGCTTGCAATACTTGGTTGTCCATTAGATGTCCCTCCTAGGACAGGTCTATAGCAGGGGTCGGCAAGCTTTTTGACTCGCGGGCCACAATGGGTTGTAAAATGTGACTGAGGAGCCGGGCCAAGAACAAATGGTTGAAGTGTTTATGTGAGCTAATATAAATGACATGTGAAACATCATTACATGAAAGGATTTGGATTTTAACAAATCGCAAAGCATTTATTTGCAAGGCAATTTAACAAATTGGCAAAGGTGTAACAAATTCATGAGGACCAGGGATCTAAACACTTTGTTGTCTTTGTCTGTTTACTTGCAATGCTTTTGACACTTCATGGTCCTTTATTGTTTCCACTGTCCCAACAAAAGAGACCCTAACGTCCTACAATCGGTGCAATACATAGTTTTTGTTGGCTTCAGAACCCACAATGAGTTTATTACGTTAGACGCGTTTGTAACGGAGCGTCTCATCCACCGAGGAAACGCCGTCGCCAGAGAACAGAGCAGAAAGGTCCGACAGTCTGTTAAACGGGTCTTCATGTTTCTGTGAAGCAGCGCGGCTTCAGCCTGCTAACAGGCAGCTAAACTGAGACAGCTGAGCTAAAAGAAGCCACATTCAAACTCGCCGAAGCCTAAAATAGTCGTTGTGGTCCGTAGTCGTGCACAAGAACCACCGCTGCACCGCTGAGAGCGTTCTGAGTTCGTGGATGACGTCATCATCACGCGTTAATATCCGCCGTACTTTTCCTGTCTGTTGCGTGCGTGCAAATTTAGGGGGAAAAAGTATTGTGACTTTGTCACCAACATGTTAGTCTCGTTAACGAAAGTTAGAATAGATTTAGTCATAGTTTTTATTTTTTAAGATCGTTTTCGTCACGTCTTAGTCATGGAAACATTTTCGTCATAGTTTTCGTTGACGAAATTAACCCTGGAACAGATGAACCAGAACATCATGTGGCTCAGTGAAAAGGCAGACTTTCTGTTATACTAAGGTAGAAGATTATTGCAGTTTTTCCAACACTCAGTCGTACACTGGAATTGGGCTAGTGTATTCAGCCCGATCCTGGGACTTCATTCATCCCGAGTCTCACCTGAGTCGCTCAACATGTTTCTTCTGGCCTCCCAAACTTAAGCCAGATCTGGGCCAGCTCATTTTGGCTACCTGGGTTGGCTTTGTTTCACATGAAGATTTTCTAAAAAAAAATAATGGGAGTGAACAAATGGAAATTCCTGAAGTGGAACTGTTCAAAGTGTGTGTGTGTGTGTGTGTGTGTGTGTGGTCACTGGTGAGCTCCACTGGGTCCGTATATTTGTAAACCTGTGTGAGTGTTCAAGTATGTTGCAGTCTGTACAGCTGCATGCAAGAGGCCGTTCTCTTGTCCAAGAGAGATAAATGTTTGACCCACTGCACCTTTTGGGAGGAGGGCAGCGGCTCTCTATGCAAAGTAGGGAAAGTCGTTCAGCGGGAGATGAAACAGACGCTTCATCTCATCACTGCTCATCCGCCGCCTGTGAAGTAGGGGGCTGATAACAGGAAATGCAGAGGCTGCTGTTTGGATTTGGGTCACATTCCCCACTATCGAGAGGAAGGTTTTAGAAACACACTTATTAGCATACTAAACTGAGAGTCTATCCGTGGTCCAAACCGTCCTTTCTTGGTCATTCTATTCACTTTATCTGCACTTCCTATTTGATTGTCACTAGTCAACCTTTTCTCTTTTAACATTTCTCAGGGGGCTTGTAATGCTGGTGGCCTGCTGAATCACATCCACCTGCCTCCACTAGCCAAGATAGCTGAAAGCAAGATTAAAATCACTCAATCCATTTTCATGAACACAAAAAAAAGGAATTTTTGTAGCTTCGTGTTTATTATGTATTGCTTGTCGGTTTTGGAATGGTCACAACCGGAGTATTCTACCCCCCAATCTTTTCACCAGTTCTTAGAAAACATCAGTAGATCATTATTCTTTTAGTAAGCAGTGGTGTAGTCTATATTTTTGCATTTACATCTAGCATTTGATATTTAGTGCCAGAGCCGACTGCAAGTTGGGCGAAAGGCCTATTTTGTTTCGCAGAATTCCTCTTTTTATTATTTCTCCACTTGAGGCCTTTATCATATTCAAAAACTCGAACTTGAATTTTGCAGTCCGAATCAGAAGTCCGAAAAATTTAGATATTCTTGAGGTTGCGCATTTGGGGATAAAAAAATGTCTCTCTAGCGCCCCCTGGAAGTTCTCCCTTTGGGGAAATTTTTGCCCAGTTTCACCGATTGACATGGATATGCTCTACAAAAAAGTCAATCATGGTATGCAAATGCTCTTAGCAAGATTTTCTGCCATTTTGAATTTTGTGAAAAGCCCGTTCTTGCAAACTCCTCCCAGACACTATGTCCGATTCTCAAGGAGATTTCATTAAAGTCATTAAAAGCTTGTTGATATCTCATTGGGTTTCCTAGTTATGGACCAATGAAGGTTGTAGGGGGGTGTGGCCTAAAAGTGAAAGACTTATAACGTAGTTATTGGCTTGTCCTCAACAAATTTCTAGGATATGTTCACATTGAGTCCCTGAGGATACTTTTTTCAGAATATTTGAACATTAGGGGGCGCTGCAGTCATTCTGACATTTTGCTTGTTTTTTGCAATTTCCATTGTATTTTAGATTTACAAACTCTTCCAAGAAGTTGAACCCGATTGACTTCATGTTCACATATTGATCCTGACAACTGTGTGGCGAAAAGTTATTAAAATCAAGAGTTTTCGTGAAACTACTCGAGCAAGGCCTCTATTTTGGTCGATTTCGGTCGATTTTCTTGAAAACGTAAGACGTAACTCCAAGGAACATTTTTATTTCGGGCCAAAATATCTAATTCATGATGCTATTGTACGCCTTAAAGTATTCCCATGCAGTGATTTAAAATAAATTATAGCTTGGCTGAATGCAAAAGCTTTACACTTTAATGTGTATCTCCTCGCCATTTAATCTGATCAACCTCTAATCCTTATATAAGGAATAATATAAGGCTTTGTTGATAGTTCAGTGAATATTGGGAGTTTTTGAAAAACCTTGTTGCCGTGACAACACTGTCTTCGCATGACAGTTCAAGCAGATATTTCGGTGCTTTGGCAAACTCAAACTCTTAAACAGTTATAATTTATGTGAATATTCCCTCAATTGTTTGCACTTTCTAGAGGCTATAGCTCTTCTAAATGTAATTTAGGCTCAATAGCGTCCCCTACACGTATTTATTTAAGCAGCTTCAGCAACTGTTTTGATCTAGGTTCACTCACCTGGAGGCCACAGTTTTGATACAGCAGTACAGATTCCTCCTGCATACCAGCAGAATAGGCATGAAAATAATAAGTCGAGTTAGTCAAACGTCCCACTGTGACTGACATGATTAGACCTCCACATCCTCACTGGAGAGAAATTATCCCATTGAGGGGGTATGGGGAGATGTCGTGTATCAATATCAGTGTTATCGGTAGTATGGTGTGTTGTGTGAGTGTGACAAAGTAAACATTTCAAATATTAAATGTATAATTCTTTAGTCCAAATCTCTGCTAAAATAATATTTTTATTAAATATATTATTATAATATAGATTTTTAAAATTATATCACATTAACACACACGGTTCATTTTCATCCAACACTAAACGTACATTTTAGGTCAATACGGTTCATTTTTTTTAACCTTGTTCCTTAGAAGGAATACAATTAATGAAATATATTTAATAAATAATCAATACAAAATAATACAAAGTGTATGTTTATAAACTAAATGTTATATTGTGTCCTTCTCTTTGTCTGCAACATTAGATTCCGAGCAGTCAGGATTTTCATCCTGTTCCTCATCATTTCCATGGAGTAAGTGGTCTCCATCTGAAACATCAGATGTGCTCTGAGGATAAAATTCCTGTGTTGTGGGACTGCTGTTCTGTGGATTATGAGGAGAGCACTCCTGTGGGAAACTCATCGGACTCTTCATCAGTGTCCGTTTGCTGGGTATATTTGTGTTTTGCGCCCCTGGTTGATTCTATTTTGGCTTCTTGTCCTTACTGGTCCTGTGTTCTGATGGGATTTTGGTTTTGTGCTTTCAGGTATAGACAGAACGTCACATGGCAGCAACAGATTTCTGTGAAGGACTTTTGTCCTACTTCCACTCTCAGACTGGACCTCAAACACTGGGCTGCCCTCCCCTTTACGTCATCTGATGATATACGATCTGAGTTTTCCCGGCCTTCCTCTTTCTGTTCCTCACCAGAACTCTGCTGCCCACTTGTAAATTTGGACCAGAGTCTTTTGTTATTATTTTTTCCTCTGTCGGCTGACTTGCCTGCATGTCTGGATTTTTCCAGGAAACTCAAATTTCATGGCAAAATCTTTGAATAGTTTGTCAGCCACAGTTTTGGCTGATTTGTTTGTTGTTGCATAAGCCTGGGAAAAGTTTGTGTAATGGTCTATAACCACCAGAATATATTCATATCCCCCTTTCGATTTTTCCAAGTTTAAAAATTCCACTGAAACTAACTCAAATGGGTTCGTAGTTTTGATATTCCCCATTGGGGCGCGTGTTGTTCGATTTGTTTCCTCTTCTTGATTGGCATTCAGATACATTTGTCACAAAATGCTCCACATCACGCTGCATTTTTGACCAAAAGAAGCTGTCTCTGATCAGATTAATTGTCCTTTCTGTCCCCAAGCGACCCATTTACTTGTGGAGCTCCTTGAGAACGACAGTGTAAGGGTTACAGGTATTGGAAACCAAAAGCACAACTCTGAGACAGAAATCCAATCAAAGTTCTTTACTCATACAGGCAGGGTCAAAACCGGGATAGCAGTCCAATGGGCAAACAAATCCAGGGGGGCAGGTGGGGAATCCGTAAACAAGGATAGGCAGGATTCAGAACCAGGATGGCAATCCGACAGGTGAAGCAAAAAGGGGCAGGCAAAGAGTTTGTGGTCATAAAAAGGCAGGCTAGGTCAGGACGGGATATAGGTAATCGGAAAACGCTGGAAAACTTGGCATACACAAAAGATAAGTGGAAGTGTGGGGACCTATATAGTGAGGGAATGTGCTGCAGGTGGGAAGGGCATGAGGACCAGGTGAAGAGAATGAGGTGATTTCTTGTTGATGACAGGATCTGGAATGATGAGTTAATTGACAAGAAAGCAGGCAGGAAAAAAACTAATAAGATGGAGAATTCGTGACAGAACCTCCCCCTCTATGGATAGCTCTTGACGTCCCACGGGGCTGGTCTGGGTTAGCTTGGTGGAAGTCCGTGATCAGGGAGGGATCGAGAATGTTGCGAGCGGGAACCCATTCCCGCTCCTCGGGGCCATAACCCTCCCAGTCCACCAGATGTTGCAGTCCCCTACCCATCGTCGCCGAGATTTGAGCAGACTGACCGTGTAGACAGGTCCCCCATCGATGAGCCGGGGGTTGGTGGGGGTCGGGTGGGGGGCTGAAGCCGGCTGTTCTTGACAGGTTTAATCCTGGAAACGTGGAAGGTGGGATGGATCTTCATGGATGATGGTAGTTTAAGACTGACGGCCGCAGGGTCAATGACCCGAGAGATAGGAAATGGTCCCACGAAGAGAGGAGCCAGTTTCTTAGATTCCACTTTGAGTGGAAGGTCTCGCGCTGATAGCCAGACCCGTTGTCCTGGAGCATAACGGGGTGCAGCGACACGCCGTCTGTTGGCGGACCTCTGGTAGCGGTTTGAGGAGCGCAGCAGTGCGGAGCGGGCCTGTTTCCAAGTGCGTCGGCACCTCTGGACAAATACCTGCACCAAGGGGACACTGGCCTCCCGTTCCTGCTCAGGGAACAGTGGTGGTTCATACGCTCTTGCACACTGGAATGGTGAGAGCCCGGTAGCTGAACTGGGTTGGGTGTTGTGGGCATACTCTGCCCACAAGAGCTGCTCTGACCAGGAGGAGGGGTTGCGAGATGAGAGACATCGTAACGTTTTCTCCATCTCTTGGTTCATCCGCTCAGCCTGCCCATTAGATTGGGGATGGTAACCTGAAGAGAGACTGGCCGTGGCTCCTAGCAATCTACAAAACTCTGACCAAAAACGTGAGGTGAATTGTGGTCCCTGGTCAGAGACCACATCAATGGGTAAACCATGTAGCCGGAAAATGTTTTGCAACAAAAGCGGCGGCAAAAAAGGCAAGCGGTCTCCGGGGCAGTGGGTAGCTTTGGTAGTGGTATTAACATGGCAGACTTTGAAAATCGATCAATGATCGTGAGGATGACTGTGTTACCGTCAGAGGGAGGCAGGCCGGTTACAAAATCCAAGGTGATGTGGGACCAGGGGCGTCTAGGAATAGGCAGAGGATGAAGAAGTCCGAACGGAGGTTGGCGTGTGCTCTTATGCTGGGAGAAAACTCTTATGCGTCCTCCTCCATGGAAGGCCAACAGAAGCGTTGTTTGAGCATTGCTAGAGTGCGTTGGATCCTGGGATGGCAAGCCAGGCGAGACGTGTGACCTACTGGAGAACCTGCAGACGAAGGTTGGCAGGAACAAACAGCCGGTTAACCGGAGAAGCACTGGGAGCAGGATGTTCGGCATTGGAGCGTTTAACCCTGTCCTCCACCTCCCAGGTTACCGCACCAATAACGCACTCCAGGGGGAGGAGAGCTCTCAGTCTGGAATTGCCGGGACAAGGCGTCGGGTTTGATGTTCTTGGAGCCTGGTCTGTAAGAGAGCAAGAATTCAAACAGATTTTAAAAAAGAGCCCACCTTGCTTGACGGGCAGTCAGTCGTTTGGCCGAGCGGATTTATTGCAGATTTTTGTGATCTGTCCAGACCACAAATGGCTGCTCCGCCCCCTCCAACCAGTGTCTCCATTCCTCCAATGCCAGTTTGACTGCCAACAACTCCCGGTTTCCAATGTCGTAATTCTTCTCTGCTGGGGACAGCTTCCGGGAGAAGAATGCACAAGGATGAACCCTCAGCCGACCGCTGAGAAAGGACTGCTCCTACACCAGTGTCTGAGGCGTCGACCTCCACAATAAACTGCCGGGCTGGATCTGGGAATATGAGGATGGGGGCAGAGGTAAAACGAGATTTTAACTCACTGAAGGCCGCCGCCGCCGCAGGGGACCATCGAAAGGGCACAAGTTGGGAGGTGAAGGCTGTGAGGGGGGCAGCCACCGAACTGTAGTTACGGATGAACCTCCGGTACAAGTTGGCAAAACCAAGGAAACGTTAAAGTTCCCTTCATGTGTCAGGCGGAGGCCAGTCGCGACTGCTCCGGTCTTAGTAGGGTCCATCTGGATGTTACCAGCCTTAATGACAAAACCCAGGAATAATCCCACCGTGGTGTGGAACCTGCACTTCTCTGCTTTTACAAAAAGGTGGTTGTTTAAAAGCCTTTGGAGGACTTGGCGTATGTGCACCACATGTTCCTGCAGAGATTTTGAAAAAACAAGGATTTCATCCAGGTACACAAAAACACTGACATTGAGCAGATCCCGGAGAAAATCATTGACCAACCCTTGAAAAACTGCAGGAGCATTCGTGAGGCCAAACGGCATGACTAAATACTCATAATGTCCACTAGGAGTATTAAAGGCAGTCTTCCACTCATCTCCCTCTCGGATTCTTACCAAATGGTAAGCATTACGGAGACCGAGCTTGGAAAATATCGTAGCACCTTGTAGCAGCTCAAATGCAGAAGAGATTAAGGGAAGAGGGTACCTGTTCTTGATCGTAATGTTATTGAGTCCCCTGTAGTCGATGCAGGGTCTTGTCTTTCTTAGTGACAAAGAAAAGCCCAGCTCCCGCAGGCGACGAAGAGGGCCGAATGAGACCCGCAGCCAGAGAGTAATTGTATGTATGTATGTATTTCTTCATGGCTTTAGTCTCGGGAGCAGACAGTGAGAGTCTACCTCGGGGAGGAGCTGTTCCTGGTAGGAGGTCAATAGCACAGTCATACGGACGATGAGTTGGTAACTATGTGGCCCGGGTTTTGCAAAAAAAAAAAAAAACTTAAGATCATGGTATTCTTTGGGAACACAGGAGTTATCAGTCACTTCCGAGGTGGCCTGCAGACTGGGAGCCGGGAATGACACAGGTCTCAGGCACACAGCATGGTAATGGGCACTCCACTGTAATACAGTTCCCGAAGCCCAGTCAATGTGTGGATTGTGCCTTCTAAGCCGTGGATGGCCCAAAATGACTGGTTGCTGTGGTGAATGGACGAGATGGATGGTGAGTGTCTCATTGTGATTACCTGATACCATCATAGGAATGTAGAGGGCAACCAGCTCATCCAGCCCATTAGGAAGATCTTGAGCTGCCAATTCCTCCTTGATGTGGTCCGAAAGGCTGTGGTAGAAGGCGTCCAGGAGTAAAGGAGCGTGTCAGCTGCTTTGGTGGGGAACTCGATGGAGTAATCTGACACAGACCTCCCTCCCTGCTTCAGTTCCAATAAGCCCCGAGCAGCCTCTCTTCCCGGTGTGGCGTGATCGAAGACCTTCAGCAACTTCTCAGAAAACAGCTGAACTGACGAAAAGATTGACGACTGTCGGTGCCACTCTGCAATTCCCCAGTCCTTGGCTCGTCCCGTGAGGAGAGAGAGAGAGACTATGTACGCAACTCGGGATCTCTCGAAAGGGAAAGGCAGAGGGCTGAAACTCGAAAGCGAGGGAACACTGAACCAGGAATGGCCGGCAAGAACCAGAAGCACCAGAGCAGCGCTTTGGGGGGGGGGGTAAGCACGCTTCTGACACGGGAGCCGAGTGAGGAGGAGGTCTGGTATCACTTGTGGCACCTGGGACCGGAGTAGCACCGGGGAGACTCAGCAGATGATCACGGAGAGACTCCATGCTGCGCTCATGACACTCATAGCCTGCATAGCTTGCCTTCCTGGCAAGCTATGCAGGCTATGGCAAGGCAACCATAGCCAGAACCAGAATTATGATCCAGGTTTGGATCATAATTCTGGTTCTGTCCAGAAGCCCCTCCAATTCCATGGTGACACTGTAGTTCAGTTTGTGTTTCTATTTTTCTAGGTTCTTCTTGAGAGAAAGATTGTCCTCTCACATCAGGAAATGCTGCTCGAAGACACCTTCCTCCTGGCTAGCTCGGCAAATATGTTGCCCCCCTCTCGGTGGCGCATCAAAGAACATCAGCAGACACCTTAAATACATATAAACGTAAACCGTTTTAATGGTGGTGGTGTCTGTGTAACATCAGTCTCCGTCAGCCGTTCTTCTTTCCCAACCACACATCCATGACAATACACAGGCTTCTCCACAACAGTCAGACAAACACATAGCATTAGCCTAAAAAGTGAATCTAATAACACCACTATTTACAACAGAACAACAACCTCAATCTATAACTGCCATTAACTAAGAAGCGCAACTTGCTTTCTTGAACAGTGCTTCACAACCGAAAGAATCTCACCTTAAATACATATAAACATACTGTCACGGTTACTGGTACCGGGGTACAGGAGAACCCAAACGCACGACTTGAACACGATGGACAAGACAGAGGGGTTTTAATGAAAGTTCAGGCTGGGTTCAAAACCTGGGAGATCCGTCGGGAGGCAAACAATTCCAGAGGGGCAGGCAGGTAATCCGCAGACGAGGACATGCAGGGTCAGAACCAAGATGGCAAACAGAGGCAGACAAATCCGAAACGGGGCAGGCAGGTAAATCGGGGTCGATGAATGTGGTGGAAATTTGTGGATTTAGCCCATGTGAGAAATCAAAAGTACCTTGAGCTTGCTTTGTGATTAAGTATTTATTACTAACTAGAATATAGAAAAAATATAAAGAATACAGAAATCATCAGCACAAGTCGTAAGCACAGACAGAAGTCAAATGACTACAATTCAGCTGAAAAGGGACAGATGTTCCTTCCCCCAAAAGGAGCAGGAAGATCTGACAAAGTTAAAGAGAAGAACAGGAGGTTTTATACTTAGGGGGGTTTGTGCTGCCTCAGGACAGGAGAGCCCACCCCTCAAGAGGAGTGTTGGAAAAGTAACAGATGATGTAGGGGTGACCCTGTGACCCTCCCTTTATGGACCCAGACAATCAACAACATCTACAAGGTCAGTCAGGGCACGTACAATTACATCTGTGTCTTGTCTCACCCTGGACTGCCTTAAGTCACCGGCTCACATCAATGGTTACATTCCTGAGAGCCTCACCCCACGCAGGCTCAGCAATTTTCCCCCAACAATGAAGAGACCAGGTCAGGATCGAGGTAGACAGGATAACTAGGGACACGCTGGAAAACTTTTGGTTAAACACACAAGACAATCTGGCAGTGAGCAACAGAATGTGACGGGCTTTAATAGTGAGTGACTGACAAGGGGAGGCACCACAGGTGAGGGTGAGGAGAACCAGGTGCAGGAAATCAGGTGACGAGGTGGGAGGATCTGAAATGACAGGAGAGTTAGTGAACATGTAGTGAAGATGAAAAATAAACTATGATGTGGGCGTATGTGTGACACGTAAACCGTTTTAATGGTGGTGGTGTCTGTGCAACGTCAGTCTCCGTCAGCCGTTCTTCTTCTTTCCCACGGAAGCGCACGTACGATGCACAGACACCCCCCTAGTGGTGAGATGGTGACACCTGCTGGTCATCTTTGACCCTACACAATTAAACATTACAGCAGAGTTGGCCGAACGAAAACAATGGTTATGAAGCAACTTAAAAATACATCTATATTACACTCACAACAAAAGCGAAGGGAATTATTCGCGATCCCATGTAAAGTCAATGCACAGACGCGGCTGGTCGCGAATGAGGCGAATTTTAAACGGGCGGCGTGAATGACGTGAAAGACGTGGTGCGTGGGATGCGAAAAAGCAAAGCGAGCGAAGCAAATAAATTGTTTTTTTTATATTCGCCCAACGCTGTCAAGAGAATCACTGTCCTCACCGCAGCTCTGCAGCCACAGCGTGAATACACGTTATTAAACGGCCGTACCATAATACTTCTGGTGGAGCAGAAGTGATGAGATTAGCTCACGTTCTTTGCCTCATTACATTACATTACATGTCATTTAGCGGACGCTTTTGTCCAAAGCGACGTACAATAAGTGCATTCAACCATAGGGTACAAACTCAGGAGAACAAGAAACAAGAAAGTGCAATTTCCTCAAATAAGCCAATTTACAATTTGCTATAGATGAGTGACGTTACAAGTACAATTTAAGTGCTACAATTCATTAGTCTTTAGTCGAGGTAGAGTCTGAAGAGGTGTGTCTTTAGTTTGCGGCGGAAGATGTGAAGGCTCTCTGCGGTCCTGGTGTCTTCAGAGAGCTCGTTCCACCATTTCGGCGCAAGGACAGCGAAGAGTCGAGATCTAGTCGAGTGTTTTGCTCTCAGTGAGGGAGGGACGAGTAGTTTTGCAGATGCAGAGCGGAGAGTGCGGGTTGGGATGTAGGGTTTGACCATGTCCCGGATGTAAGCTGGACCCAATCCATTCACAGCATGGTACGTGAGCACCAATGTTTTGAACTGGATGCGGGCGGCCACCGGTAGCCAGTGAAGAGAGCGGAGGAGTGGAGTAGTGTGGGAGAATTTCGGAAGGTTGAAGACCAGTCGAGCTGCTGCATTCTGAATGAGCTGCAGAGGTCGAATGGCAGTGGCAGGGAGACCAGCCAGGAGGGAGTTGCAGTAGTCCAGGCGAGAGATGACAAGAGCCTGAATCAGTACCTGCGCTGCCTTCTGAGTGAGAAGGGGACGTATTCTCCTGATGTTGTAGAGCGTGTATCTACAGGATTGCGTTGTCTCTGTGATGTTGGGAGTCAGGGAGAGTTGGCTGTCGAGTGTGACGCCGAGGTTCTTAGCGGTCAAAGTGGGCGTTAGTACGGAGTTCCCAAAGTTGACTGTCAGGTCCTGGGTAAGAGAAGTAGTTCAGTCTTGTCGGGGTTGATTTTCAGATGGTGGGCGGACATCCACTGGGAGATGTCAGTTAGACAGGCAGAGATCCGAGCCACCACCTGGGTGTCCGAGTGAGGGAAGGAGAGAATTAGTTGGGTGTCATCGGCATAGCTGTGGTAAGAGAAGCCATGCGAGCGAATGACAGCGCCAAGAGAGTTCGTGTAAAGCGAAAACAGGAGGGGACCCAGCACGGAACCCTGAGGAACTCCAGTAGTAAGAGGACAAGGTTCCGACACAGATCCTCGCCAGGTTACCCGGTAGGTGCGGCCGTCGAGGTAGGACGAGAGAAGGGAGAGGGCAGAGCCTGTGACACCAAGTTCCTGAAGGGAGGAATGGAGTGAATGGCGGTGATCCTACAAAATGTTTTACCTTTTGCAGGTCTTTGTACAGCAAGGCAAGTAGCCAAGTGGTGAGGTATTCTGTTTACGAAGCCAGACTTCAAATCCCACTCCAGGCACTCATTTTTTTTTTTGTCATTTTGACCGCGTGTCTGGCTGACCGCTGCCCCTCCGACATGCAAGCGGAGGTGAAGGCCCGTTCATCGCTGCTTGCAGCTTTAATTAACATTTATAGTTCTATTTACATTTAACAACTTTGTGTTACTGCCAAACATTACCTTGGAAAATTTACTGTTATTATTATTAAGTTATTATCAATTTACTTGCTTTTTCTCTAAATGTTGACATTTTTAGCTTTTTTTCAATATGATTATCAGGAATCAGGAAACATTTATTTACCAAAATATGCCAAACATACAAGGAATTTGTCTTGGCGGTTAGTGCGCGACAGTAGACAGACAAGACCGCAGTGCACAAGTAATAAAATAAAGTAAAATGAAATGCTAATGCAATGGGTTAGTAGAATAAGGCTAGTTAAAAATTTTAAATGTTAAAAAGAAAAATATCTGTTCCGCCGGAAATCCACAACCATCTCCACTGTCTTTAGCGTTGAGCTCCAGGTTGTTCTGACTGCACCACGACACCAGATGGTCGGACTCCCACCTGTAGGCGGACTCATCACCACCAGAGATCAGTTCAATGAGGGTGGTGTCATCCGCAAACTTCAGGAGCTTGACGGACTGGTGACTGGAGGTGCAGCTGTTGGTGTACAGGGAGAAGAGCAGAGGGGAAAGAACGCAGCCTTGGGGGGAACCGGTGCTGATGGTCCGAGAGGCTGAGACATGTTTCCCCAGCTTCAGGTGCTGCTTCCTGTCAGACAGGAAGTCTGTGATCCACTTGCAGTTGGAGTCGGGCACGTGCAGCTGGGAGAGTTTGTCTTGCAGCAGAGACGGGATGATGGTGTTGAAGGCAGAGCTGAAGTCCACAAACAGGATCCTGGCGTAGGTTCCTGGGGATTCCAGATGCTGTAGGATGTAGTGGAGGGCCATGTTGACAGCATCGTCCACAGACCTGTTGGTGAACTGCAGGGGGTCCAGGAGGGGGACGGTGAGGGACTTCAGGTGGGTCAGGACTAGCCGTTCAAAAGACTTCATGACTACAGAGGTTAGGGCGACGGGCCTGTAGTCATTGAGTCCTGTGACCCTGGGCTTCTTGGGAACAGGGATGATGGTGGAGGCCTTGAAGCAGGCTGGTATGTGGCATGTCTCCAGGGAGGTGTTGAAGATGTCAGTGAACACCGGAGACAGCTGGTCAGCACAATGCTTCAGGGTGTGAGGGGAGACTGAGTCCGGACCGGCTGCCTTACGGGGATTTTGTCTTCTAAAGAGCCGGTTAACGTCTCTCCAGAATAGAGAGGGTCGTTGCTGGTGGGGGAGGGGAAGGTGATATGGATGAAGAGGCGTGAGCACCTGATGGGCTGGGGGAGGGATGGGAGGGGGACTGCAGCAGGTTGGTGGAGCTGTGGGGGATGGGATCAGGACATTGTCTTTCAAATCTGCAGTAGAACTCATTCAGCTCGTCTGCCAGGCGGAGGTCATTCATGGAATGGGTTTTTTTTGGCTTGTAGTTAGTGAGGTGTTTGAGGCCTCTCCAAACCGAAGCAGAGTCACTTGCTGAGAACTGTTGTTGGAGTTTCTCAGAGTACAGTCATTTAGCATCCTCACCGCCTTGCTAAACTTGTATTTTGCCTCTGTGTACAAGTCTTTGTCCCCACTCCTAAATGCCTGATCCTTTTGCAGGCGTAGTGTTCTGAGTTCCACTGTGAACCAGGGTTTGTCGTTGTTGTAACTCACCCTGGTGCATGATGGTACACAGCTGTCCTCACAGAAGCCGATGTAGGAAGTTACAGCCTCGGTGAACTCATCCAGACTGTCAGTAGCAGTCCTGAAAACATCCCAGTCTGTGCAGTCAAAGCATGCCCGAAGATCCTCCAGTGCCTCACTGGTCCACTTCTTGAATTCCCTCACCACAGTTTTGCAGAGCTTTAGTTTCTGCCTGTATGCAGGAATCAGATGGACCATGACGTGGTCAGAGTGTCCCAGTGCAGCACGAGGGACGGCGTGATAAGCCCTGCTTACTGTCGTGTAACAGTGATCCAGCGTGTTCTCCTCTCTGGTGGGGCATTTAATAAACTGTATTTAGGAAGTTCATGGGTGAGATTTCCTTTGTTAAAGTCCCCGAGGACAATAACTAAAGAGTCCGGGTTGGTCCGCTCCACACGTCGTATCTGGTCGGCGAGTGTCCGCTGAGCCTCGTGCACGTTGCCCGGCGGCGGCATGTAAACACCGACCAGGATGAATGAAGCAAACTCACAGGGGGAATAAAAGGGTTTGCAGTTGATGAAGAAAGTTTACGGATCAGGAGAACAGTGTTGTAGGATCACCGTTACGTCGTTGCACCAGCTGTCGTTGAAGTAGAAGCAGATTCCTCCACTCTTTGTCTTGCCGGAGAGCTCCGTGTCGCGGTCCGCTCGGAGCAGCTGGAATCCCGCCAGCTGGAGCGCGGAGTCCGGTATCGATCCGCAGAGCCACGTCTCTGCGAAGCACAAGACGGAGGATGTAGAAAAGTCTCTGTCTCTCCTCATCAGCAGCTGAATTTCGTCCAGTTTGTTGCACAGTGAGCGCACGTTGGAGAGAAAAATGCCGGGCAGCGGAGTGCGAGAACCACGCTTGCGGAGTCTCACCAGCGAGCCGGCCCGTTTTCCTCTCCTACGGCGTCTCACTGGGTGACGAAAGGTGAGCGCACCTTTGACTATAATGTCCAGTAATTCCACGGAAGAAAGCAGGAAAGTTAGAAGTAACTCCGCTGGAGTTGTTCCACGGATGTTCAAGAGCTCATCTCTGGTGAAAGAGCCCCGGGAATCGCAGCAGCAAACGTAATTAACAACAAAAACAACAAAAAACGAAGCGCACCGAAGCACCGTGGTGGCCATCAACGGCGCCATCTTGCAGAGATTATGCTAGATGTACTATAACTGAGCAGGATTTTTAGAACATTTTACAAATGGCGCCCTATAGAAAACACGCAGGGGACCGTCTACTGTCTAGACACAGTCTACTGTCAGGCACCAACCGCCAAGACAAATTCCTTGTGTGTCTGACATATTTTGGCAATAAATGTTTCCTGATGTCTAGTGTGAGGCCAAAAGCCAACATTGAGTTGTGGAAGTCAGAAGACAAACTCGTCCTTCGTGTTGCTACACATACCAAAAAAAGACAAAACTAGTTGCTGTTTGTTATTGTCATTGAGATATATTTGACTGGCAAAGGAACTTTCAACCTGCTGAAGTTCATCTCTCAATAGACTATTACATCCAAATGTAGCCCAATTCTCCCAATGACTTTCTTTGTAGTCAAATTTGGATTATTATCTGTTTCTGTTTCAGAATCATGTGAGTACTTGGTTTGCCTGTCGGCTGGCAGGGATTGTAATCATAGCCTATACTTATTGATCTGTATTTTCTTCCTGCCTGTACTCAACCGTGGAGAATGAGCTCTTTTCTCAATATATAATCTGATATCTGATCAGTTGTTGTTTAGTTCCTGCACAGCTATTCTTTTAATCTGTTCCTCAACTTCAACAGAAACCTTCGAAAGTCTTTGTATAAATTTGCTTCAATGCCAGGCATCTTGTTTTTCTTTAATCTCTCGACCCTTCAGATAGTGGGGCCTCAGAGTAAGATCTAGGTTAAACATTTAAACACACAGCTCCTTTATATAGACCGCTATAGCCGTTAAAGACCATATAAGGACTATTTATGTTTGTTTACTTCCACTTTCCATAACTTGTTTGCAGCTGGGCCACGTCTGAAAATCCCTTCGTAGTCAGTCTGAACTCATAGTAGTGAGGCTTTAGACTTTTAAATCAATTTTAAATCAACAGCCAGGTATTAAGAATAAAGTTGAAATGGCTGGAGCACTTTAGGCAAAAAGGTGACACACACACAGCGTGGTTACATGGATTCGAATAACTGGCTTAGTCGGACTGAAATCAAAATATCCGTTTCATGTAAACATCTTTGTCCGACTACGATCCGACTAACACCCCTGGATAACTCGATCCGATCCAGTTGATAGTTCGACTATTGCAGCATGTAACGGTGAATTGGATAAGGAACTGGACTTTGCGTCTTTGCGCATGCTTGAGATCCCGATGGCGTCTTCTCTCCGTTATCAAATCAGCCAATAGCGCCAATCGCATTCGCTGTAATCCTATTAACATCATGCAAAAATAGTAGGGATGTAGCTTCACCTTGCTCTCCGTTCGCCATCTTTCTCGTAATGTTGATGTTGTTGTTGGTAGTGGTGAAGAGGTCAAGCGGAAATGGCTGTATCAAAACTAGTTGTAATGAAAACAGCGCCACCTATCGTATCGGATATGACATGCTTTCGGCCAATGATTCGATTTATTCACTGCCATGTATATTGGGATAATAGCACTTGCCCCGAAAGATAGCATAGTCCGACTAAGCAAAGATTCGAATTATACCATCATGTAAACACACTGACAGAAAGGCAGGGTGAATGCTGGCTGAGAACATTGAATATAAAGTCATTAGCAAATGGGTAGTAGACGATTCAGACAGCTTCCAAGGTTTGGTGACTTGAAGGAACTTGAAAGTCAAAGACTAGACCAGGAGTGTTAATAAGAAGGGTCAGGGATGCTTTAGTCACAGTAAAGACTTCAGAGTGAGAGAGAGGGTTCTGAGGTTGGACAAGGAGGGAGCGGTGTACACGTAAAAATATAATGACTACTAACCAAGATAAATAGGTTAAGACTTAGAATATTATCCTTTATAGATGTTGATTATGTTTAAAATCCAGGCAGGGCTATCCATCCAGACTTGATCTGTGTGCATGCATACTTCCACAAGTACATGTAAATGGTGAATGGACCCTACTTGTATCTGTTTTATAGTGTTCTAACCACTCTAGACAACACAACACATTTATCTCTTAAACGGCAGTGCATTTAATAAATTACATTATCTCCCAAAGAAGACTAACCACCGCCACAATATGACTGATATGACACCCATTACTTCAGAGATTTTGATGAACTCCCCTAAAAGAAATGAATCAACGGAATAGCGTTTTAATGAGAAGACAAAAAGACTTTGAATTCCATATGTTTAAGTATAACGTTACCTTCAGGGACGGCGTGGGGCCACTTTTCAGCCGGTGAATTTCAGGCCCAAGACCGACCCACTTTTTCTATGGATAAATGAAGCAAGAGTTCAGTTCTTACTATCCTGTAGTTTTTTTTATTAATACCATGGTTCAACCAATAATGTAAAGGGTTAAATAATACACTTAAGCTGAAAAGTTAACAAAAAATATTCCACTATTCCACAAGGATAGATTGATAAATTAAAAAAAGAATAAATAAATAAAGCATTTGAAACCTATCCCACTCAACAAAGAGGCATATTGAACTAATGTTTACAGTTCAACTCAGATACAACCGTTTGAATGATACAAATAATAATCATTACTCATGTTTATTTCCACCAATTCACAAATTGTTAATTGACTGCATAAGGAATGAACATAACCGTGCTAATGAAACAGATGTGTTTCGGGCATGGAAGAAGTCGACACAGATACTGATCTTCTCAGCATTTATTTGGTCTTGCAGAAGACAATAAAACACAGACATTGCCTTCTGGTCTCTCTGCACATCAGCTCCCTAGACACAGGATCTTCAACAGAGTAACATTTCTGTGAAGGAAAAACGGGACTCTGCAAAATCTAAATTATAACTTGTCAAAGATCCAAATCCAAACTTTGAATCTGTATTTGAGGTATTTGAGCATTACACAAATAGGATCAAAGAACACATGTATTTTTAATACGATTGAAAATGATTGACACTTTTGTGTAATCCTAAAATGACTAAGTATTCAGGAAAAAGAGTCTCTGATCAGCTGGCAGACCATCCTATGCTTCAATTTAATAACCATCTGATTTTTGAGAAGTGAGGAGACATTACAACCTGGGATGGCATTTCAAAAGAGGTTACCAAGCAACGGGATCCATTCAGCTCTATATGGAGATCATTACAGGCATTCACTCTACTCCCAAAGGAAGATTGAATCGTTTGTTCAGATTCAGATGAGATGCAAAGGCCTTTTTCAGATTGCTTAGTGAAGCAGGGGTCTATGAAGGCATTTAACAAGGTGACTAAATCACTGCTCAGAGGTGGGAGGTGGAGGGAAACAGTTGAAAAGTGTAACAAGGGAGATGTGGAGAAGACTATGTGGGGCCACAGTCAGAGCCTTTGGACATATTTATTACAGCCTCAAGTCTTCTTGGGTATGATTCCACATGCGTGGCACACCTATTTCTGGGCAGTTTCTCCCATTCTTCTTTGCAGAACCTCTCAAGTTCCATCAGGTTGGATGGGGAGCGTCGGTGCACAGCCATTTTCAGATCTCTCCAGAGATGTTCAATCGGGTTCAAGTCAGGGCTCTGGCTGGGCCACTCAAGGAAATTCACAGAGTTGTGCTGAAGCCACTCCTCTGTTATCTTGGCTGTGTGCTTCGGGTCGTTGTCCTGTTGGAAGATGAACCATCGCCCCAGTCTGAGGTCCAGAGCGCTTTGGAGCATGTTTTCATCCAGGATGTCTCTGTACATTGCTGCATTCATCTTTCCCTCAATCCTGACTAGTCTCCCAGTTCCTCCCGCTGAAAAACATCACCACGGCATGATGCTGCCACCACCATGCTTCACTGTAGGGATGGTATTGGCCAGGTGATGACCAGTGCCTGGTTTCCTCCAGACATGTCACTTGGCATTCAGGCCAAAGAGCTCAATCTTTGTTTCATCAGACCAGAGAATTTTTTTTCTCATGGTCTGAGAGTCCTTCAGGTGCTTTTTTGCAAACTCCAGGCGGGCTGTCATGTGCTTTTTACTGAGGAGTGGCTTCCGTCTGGCCACTCTACCAAATAGGCCTGATTTGTGGAGTGCTGCAGAGATGGTTGTCCTTCTGGAAGGTTCTCCTCTCTTCATAGAACAACGCTGGAGCTCTGTCGGAGTGACCATCGGGTTCCTGGTCACCTCCCTGACTAAGGCCCTTCTCCCCCGATCGCTCAGTCTGGCTGGGCTCTAGGAAGAGTCTTGGTGGTTCCAAGCTTCTTCCATTTCCGGATGATGGAGGCCACTGTGCTCATTGGGTATTTCAATGCTGCAGAAATCTTTCTGTACCCTTCGCCAGATCTATGCCTCGATACAAGTCTCGGAGGTCTACAGATAATTCCTTGGACTTCATGGCTTGGTTTATGCTCTGATATGCACTGTCAACTGTGATACCGTATATATACAGGTGTGTGCCTTTCTCAATCATGTCTAAGCAACTGAATTTAGCACAGGTGGACTCCAATCAAGTTCTAGAAACATCAGTGGTAACAGGATGCACCTGAGCTCAATATTGAGTGTCATGGCAAAGGCTGTGAATACAAGTAATGTTTTCATTCTTTATTTTTAACAGATTTTCAAAAAATTGCAAAAAACTGTTTTCACTTTATCATTATGGGTTGTTGTGTGTAGAATGTTGAGTAAAATAATGAATTTAATCCATTTTGTAATATGGCTGTAACATAACAAAATGTGGAAAAAGTGAAGCGCTGTGAATACTTTCCGGATGCACTGTATGTGCATTCCGCCCATGAACTAATTTCTCATCACCGTAGGTTTCCACAAGCTGTTGTTGCTTCATTACCTTTATTATAGTACATTTTGAGAGTGTAGCTTTGGAGGGAGGGATGAGTTTGAATTGGATTCCAATTCAATGACATGGATTACAATGGATATCATGTATACAGTACAATACATTAAATTTTGGAAAATATATTCAAATATTTCGAGTAGTACGGCGGGACAACTGAATATCAGATATAACCACCATCCACAGAAGCCTGTGGGGAAGGAAAGCACAAAGACTTTAGGAGAGGGCATGTTGGTTTATAAAGGCAGTAATAGTAATGTGATTATCAACAATAAGGAACAGCTACCATGTCATCTACATCAAAGAAAAACTGTAATGTCATCAACCTCAAAGAACAGCTGTGTTGTCATCTACACCGAGAAACGGTGATGTCATCAACAGCTTTGATGTCATCATTTTAAAGAACAGCTTTGTTGTCGACTACATCATAGAACAGCTGTGATGACATGAAAATCAAAATAATAATAATGGACCCGAATCCAGACGGAACCACAATCTATGGAAGCATAAAATCTCAGGGAAAGAAGCTTATTAGTGATGTGCATCAATGACATGCAAATTATTATAGAGTGAGAGTGAGAGAGAGGAGGTTGGTGTGTCCTAAGTCCCTCGGCAGTCTAGGCTTATAGCAGCTTAACTAAGGGCTGGTCCAGGCTAACCTGAGCCTTATTTTAAATGAGCTGACCGTGTCTTCCCCTCAGACTGAAAGTGGAAGCTGCATGAAGAGGGCTGCGGATCAGAGGTGATGGCCAGCTCCAGCATACCAGCCGGGCTAGAAAGTCAGGTTCACTTCACTGAACTTCCTGCTCCATGTCACTTTTCAGAAAGTTGGCTTCCAAGGTCGTGGGTCCATTTCTTGTGTCCAAAGTAATGAACCCTGTCTCTGTCAAGTCTCCCCAGCTCTCTGAGGGTGCACCCCACCGTTCATGTAGTAAAGCTCAAACCGGTTAAGGAGAGCCCTGTGGTTACCGCATCTGCACCCCACCGGTATACCTTGTTAAAAGACTCTTGGCAGTACGCACCCGTGGAAGAGGACGCTAGAGCCTGGAAGAGCGGTCTGGAGTCAGTAGACACCACGTCAATGTCGATTGAGGATTTTTAGGCATTGCAGCTGTCAGTTGGCTATGTGTCCTTGCTCAAGCTAAATTGTGAGACACAATTGGCTACAGCGACTGTCCTAGTGAAGAGAGTGTCCTCGTTCCCCTCTCACTGTAAGGACCAGCTATTGGCCTGTTTCCACACTAGCTGAAGTGCTCTCGCTCGAGCCAACTGGTGGGACACAAATATCTGCAGCAAAATATCCTAGTGAAGGCAGTGTCACTCCCTCCTCACTGCAAAGAATGTACATTAGGTGACAGTGCTACTGAAAACATGTGTAAATCATGTGTGAAACAAATTATTATTTAAATCTTTATTTTTCTAATTTCTTTTGCAAAAACTACTCGTGGAGATCACCTCCCGCTCAACCCGTATTAACAGAACTCTTAAATCATTTTTTTTTGAGTGCTTGTGCTTCAGTTACCACCAACTCTGAGGGCACCAATAATTTCACTGTAACAGTGCGTGGTTATCAACACTGATCTTTGTGATATGGACTAGTTTTGCATTGAGGATCAATTCTATAGAAATAGGCGAGTCTTTCACTAAATATCTGAATATTACCTATTTGAAATCTGTGCAAATCTCACAGGCCCAGCAAGACGCCATCTAGTTCTCACCATAGTTCGGGGATGCAAACGGATGTATGGTCAAAAAAAGAGAGCGGTAGTTGAAGCCCTCGCCCCACGGAAAATATCCATATACTTGATCTGGACCACGTGGTCCATGTGGGTGTGCATTTCACCATTTGTGGGTAGTGAGGAATTAAAATTGCTTCTTTTCTTGGTCTTAAATAAGACCATAAAAGCCTACATAACCCATTTGGGAACGTTCACTCAGTGTTTGTGCATGTGTGTGAGACTCGTGTTCTTAGTTTGCAAAAGATCAGAAAAATACGGTATTCCCATAATGAAAAGATAAAAACATGCAAAAACATTTTAATTTGTGATCCAAATTACACATATACAAGGATAAGGATAGTAGCATGTCATTTTTCAGAGACCACAGCCAAAAGAACGACGAGAGAAAAATACAATCTGTACATATATCAGTTTACAGTGAGTAGCCATTTGGAGAGTACCAGATGACACTAAGGCAAAATTATCAGCAGGCAAAAGAAATGCCTTTTTTGTCCACCACAGCAGAGTATCAAGAAGTATTGCTGCTACAAAACAAGAACCAATATCTCCCTCAGTTAACAATTGGCTGCATAAGTTACATAGTGATGAAAGCAAAAACTTGAAACTGAAGGAATCTATTCAAGGTCTACCATTACTGTGCATGTCTTACTAGCTTTGGAACACTGAAATGGCAAAAATATGCAGCTCCTTTGTACAGTCCTGGGTCTGACCCACGTCTGCTTCCCACCAAGGGAAACTGACCACAACACTGTCAAAGGCCTTACCATTGGCATTGCTTATTACCCATTTATTTCAAACATATAGGTAATTATTACTAATATTGTGAATTTGTGGTTATAACAAGTAACCTACTGGCACAAATATTACGGTTTTATTGTTTTTACTGGATGCATACTATGAAATAATGCGTATTCAGTTCAGCAGATGTTCTCATTGAAGGTACCGGGTGAGGTATGTACACAAAGAAAGGGTTACATCTATTCTCCCAAAACACTATCAATTTGAAATGTAAGGTAAAGAGTCAAGGAGAATAATATAAAAGATTTGACAATGTAAACTCTTTGCAGATTTCATCACATGTATGAAGATATTGTGTTTTTCTGTTCTTTTTCTTTCATACAAGTGAAACTCTTACACTTTGAAATGATAATGATCTGATTCTCGCTCTACATGGATCTCATATTTCACCCCTTGCCACTTGCTTCCCCTTGTTTTGTCGTCTTGCAAATAAACTAAACTACATAATATTCTAACTCCCAATTCCAAAGTCCTCCAACGACATAACTACAATGTTTAAACTACACTGGCAAATATTTCGGCTCATAAAAAACAAATCAACATTCAGGGAGAATTGTATTTAAATGTGGTGGTGCTGCTAAAAGACCCCTGCTTTCTGCAGGCTTTATCTATGTTGCAGATGTTTAAAAACAGATATGTATTTGTATGAGCCTGGGGTTTATGCTGCACCTGCACAGTCTTTAAAATATTATATATGGGATGACACCGGCCATGATCAGCTAAGTCTTGTGAGTAGGTTACTAATCAAAAGACCAACCTAAATATGTAAATGTAATTCTGCTAACGTCTGAGATTGGGATTGCAGTTGCCATTTTTACGATTGACAGTAAAAAAAGGTAACACCCAGAGCTGTACAAGTAAAGTCATGTTTTTGCCGGCAGGATCATACAGGCGTCTCATTATACCGTATATTCCGGACTATAAGCCGCTACTTTTTCCCCCCACATGAACCCTGCGGTTTATACAACAATGTATCATTTTATAAGGGCTAACACGCGAGAGCGAGACAAACGGGTGCAAGAGATAATGCGCCGAGGAAGAGGCTTGATTATGTTTCAAACAGCCATTTTGCGCATCATATTCAAACACTCGTCATGGAAAATATACGTAGGAATGCATATGATGCAGCATTTAAGTTACGGGCAACCAATCTGGATGTCGGAGAAGGAAACAGAGCGGCTGCACGTTAACTTGGCATCAATGAATCAATGTGAAGAACTTACTCGAAAAAGACGGCAAACATTTTCAGAGGAAATAAAAGCAGATGGCTTGAACTTGAAAACGTTCTTGAAGACTGGGTAAACACAGAGAGCAGACGGCCGAGGTGTTTCCACTGTGCAGATCCGACTGAAAGTCAAAACAATCGCCACCAAAAAGATTGAAGATTTTAGAAGGGGGACCATCGTGGTGTCTCCGATTTATGAGAAGAAAAGGCCTGTCCACGACTCTGTCAGCAACTCCCTCCTGACTACGAGGAAAAAGTTAGGAGGAAAAAAACTCTTTGTGTGTATTATCTTTCTGTGTAAATATCTCATGTTACAACGTGGACACCTGCAGCTTATAGACAGGTGCGGCTTATATATGTACACATTCTTTTAAAATTTAAGTGGTGCGGCTTATAGACAGGTGTGCTCTATAGTCCGGAAATTACGGTAGGTTTTGCCCTTTTGTAGTGTCCATCCTTTGTGTCACTTTGGAAATGACTCGCACACACAATCAAACATACAGCTAATGAAGTGGAGCCCAAACACACACGCGCGCTCATTATCATAGCAAAGTCCTCCTCTAGTCGCCGTCCCCAAAACACCAGGAGCTTTTAAAGCAACGCATAGAATCAAGACTGAACACAACCAAAATAATGTACAAAAAGGCACATTTGACCCCAGTGCTCCTGTAATGAGAGATTCAAGTGTAAAGGAGTGTAGCATGGCTGTCGTAGCTCTTTGCCGCCGTGGAGACAACCAGTCCTCAGTACACTGCTCACGCGTGTTAGCACTGGGGCTAACGCTCAGATAGTGTTGTCCATTAGCCTGAACTGCTAGGCCAGGAGTCCAAATGGTCTCCATTATCATCAAACCGTCGTCAAGTGGACAGCCCGTTTCTTTACAAGCTAAACCGTGGTGATGCCCATCCAATATCCCCATAATATTTGTGTGCTCAACCCCACCCAACCCAACTGAGCCCTGGAGCAATAAACGGTGGGGTGGGGGAGGGTGTTGAGGAGGTCTAGTCGTCCCCTCCACCGTACAGGTCGGCCAGCTTGCGGAAGCGCGGCCCCCACTCTCCCAGGTAGTCATAGTTCTGGTCGCCGCTGCTCGAGAAAGAGTGCAGGGAGCTGAGGGAGCCGGCGTCGGAGCCGCTGCCCTCGTAGTCAAACACCAGCAGGGAGTCATAGGGGGGAGCGGTGGGGTCGTTGTCCGCTGCCTTCAGGCCCTGCAGATCGGAGTGTGAGCAAAGAGAAGTTTGGGAAAAAAAGACAATTGATGGTGAATCACTACGAGATGTATGATTTTTAATTGCGCATATAAAAAGATTCCAATTCTAAAGTTAATTGACATGTTTGATTTATTTAGTAAACTTTGTTTTTTAATTTAGTTTTTCAGAATTACTCTTACTCCTCCCAACTAAACTTCACACTGGGGTTACTGAAATGCTTGCTTGCGTTTCAGCTCATTACCAGATGCCCAGCAGAAATGAGAGGGAAGAGAGATGCCTCACTCCTCAGCTAGTAGCTCCAGAAAGTTGTTTTCTAGATTTGCAAGCCCAATGAGGCATTTAAAGTCCTTCCATAACCAGTTGGTTAGTGTTGGTGACCACACATCCCCTGCGGATCATCTGGGGGCTCCATTTGCTGCATGACGACCCCTTCCTCAGCGGCTACTAATGAGGGGCACGACTGATAAAACCTACAGACCCAAAACCTGCGTTTGACTCGGGATAAGAGCCTGCTCACACTGCAAGTTACACAGTAATCCTTAGAGTACAGTGCTCATCACCCATAAAACAGATCGCTCTTGTGTGAAATACTGGCGAAGCAGACCTGTCACCTTTTGGCTCATTAAAAACGGACACTGTAGCCTTTTCACATGATGGTGCAAGACGCTCCTGACAATGAGAAAAGCAGAATTAGATGTGGAGAGAGCTGTATAGCTGCGATGATATCTATTGCAGGATTATAGTAATCCTGCCGTTTTTTCTTTTTTTAACAGTAACTATCATAAAGCAAGAGGTATTATAGAAACCTGTGTTCATGCTTTGAGCAAGGTAACCCTGGTCGAAGACCCTTGTTCATCAATTCAGACTGTATGAAAGGATCAGAGTTCAACAGCTCAAAATGTCAACCTCTCCATCACAAGCTGGCCTCTCTGACCTTTATGTTACCTTATCCCCTGAAAGATGAGAATAAGGAAGTGCAAGACCCCGCTTGTTAGGTAAAAATTTGTGCTCATTTCACTGTGGGTAGATGGTTTGAGATGGATAAGGATCGATTATGGAGGAGCGTGGAAGAGGAGGATTTGGGTCAGGTTGGACCAATGCTGTCTCTAACTCCAGGAGATTCAGCAGATTACCCAGCGTAGCCTGGATTTAAAGCCAAAATGCGTTTTATAAACGTGTTGACCAAACAAGCATTCCAGAAAAATTTGCTTTTACTTTCGCCTTCCAGAATGTTCAATCTCACAAGCAGCGGAAATGTTTTGTGGCCCACGTCTTGTTGTCTCCCCGAAGACAGTCCCGTCTCTCTAAAGCTCAATGGGTTGAGGGAATTAACACTAAGAGGAAGAGGCATCAGCTTGTCATGTCTGTTGGATTAAGCTGTCTAGATCGGCTTGCCGTGTCTGACAGCTCCCGCTCATTATTAGGAGCTATGCTTGGCAGATATCTTTACGGCAGCCCGACCGGAAACGACATGGCACACAAAGAATATGGTTCAGAGAGCGATGAGGGGTGACTCTTGTGCCCCCACTGCCTTGAGATGCAATGACAGTTATCAGATCTGTTAAAGCAAGAGTTCAGGCATCTACAGTATGTGATTAACTGGGAGTCATGTTAATTCACCTGAAGAAGTGGAATATTTAGAGGTACTTATGAGTATTTAAACATAGTTTCCCCATTGTATCTGGACCCATGCCTGGGGGCATTACTGCAATTTTATACATCATAATGTCAGTGTAGTCAGTTTTCTACATGAACTTTTCCAAACAGACACCCACACACATGTATGACACAGGTGTCTGGAGGTTTGGGAGATATACATCTAAAGTTACGTACGTATGTGTACAATGATGAATTTCAATTGAATTTGAGAGTGGCCCTTTGATATTGACACTTCTTCAGATCACTGCATCAGTTTTACAAAGAGGAAAGAGTTACCTTGAACGTGGCTTGAATGCTCCTGTCTGACCAATGCTCAATATACTACTCAACAGTATTTGATAAAAGGATAAATAGCAGATATTGGCGGCTGAGTATCAGCCAAAATTACTGACACTGTCTCTGCACTGTTCCCCCAATAAAAAGGGGTTTTGTTCAAAGCCTGAATATGACTTATTTAACTTTTCAGAGACGGTGACTTTTTTTGGGGAGTTCATGTGGCGTAGTTAAAGAGCCATAGCTGTGGTGTCTTGGTGGTTCTGTGAACTTCAATTCTTTGACACAGGACAGCCCGGCCCCTTTCTCGTTTCTGTCTTGGGTCCTACACTAAACTAGGTATTTGGGATCAAAAAGTTATAGATATGTTGCCCGCAACTTTATGATTTTCTGGACACAGAACACACCAATGATGTTGATAAGCATATGACGAATGCTGTTTACTATTAGGTTCATCGAATCCATTTCATCAAGTCCAAACATGCCACTCTTCTGCTGGAACAGTAAAACATAAAACAAACAAGTGTGTAAGAAAATAGTTCAATAGTTCAATAAGAACATAATTCCAGAAAATAGAACATAATTCCAGCAACAGCCCCTTTAAAGGGGTCATGGACGGCCGGCAGACTGTCTGTGTGACTAGCACTAATTAGGGACAGGCTTCATCCAGTTCGGGGACCCGCTAATCCCCACCGTTGTCCCCACCAAGATAATTAAGAATAACACCGGAACACATGATTTCAAACAAAATTTCCATGACCAAAGATTTCATGAAATCTCGGTGTATACATAAAAAAGTGAACTGACAATGACAAGTCCAAGGCATACAGTGTTTTTTATGTTTACAATTATCAACTATGGATGAGTGTCGTTTGGGTTTTTCCTAATACCAGTGCTAAAACGATACTTTTAAAACATCCCGATGCCTAAAGAGTGCCTGAACCAATTTTTTTTAACTTCAAATTATGGACAATTTATGAACGGTTAACAGTTTACAATATACTTACAGTCTCTGTAAGAGCTGGAAGTGTATGTATTACTTCATTGGAATTTTGGGAATATTAATCATTTAATTCATGCTCATTTTGCAGGAACTAAAGATATGTACCATATATTAAAAGTATTCATGCTGGATTGACGCTTCTTGTGTGTCTCGATGTATTGACTTCATGATTGCAGTAGGTGTAACATAGAAGAGCTGCATTAGGCACGAGAGCATATATTTTATCTACCGTGTGACAGAATCTATTAATTGTATATTAAGTTGATGCTTTGCTTTGTAAAATAAAGACAAAACGAAAATAATCGGAGCAGCTCGACACCGCTGAAAAGTTTGTGTGCCTGATTGCCGTAATTTAATCCTGGCAAACAGGTTGAATCTCAATCAGGGAGGATGGCAAAGAATGGATATTTTCTACGACCTGTGTGTTGCCGTACCTCGTGGATGAAGTCTCCGATGTCTCCCGGGTGCGGTGCAGCAGAGCGGAGGGGGTACTGGTGGTCATGATGGAGAGGCCTCTCATCCATCCGTCTGATCCCCACCTTGACGCACTCTGGCTCCAGGGCGTCAGGCTGCTGCAGCTGACTCAGGTCGTAGTCCTTAACACAAAACAACTCACTCACATTTTTGGATCGTGGTAAGCAAATCAAGTTCCTTCTGCAGTACCACAAACTTGGGTATCAGTCTCCCTCTCTCATTAACATCTGCTTAGGGAGTCCCTCTCTCACACAAAGCAGCGCGGTGCAGTTAGTGCAGAGGGGGGGTCCCGGCCCCGATCTCTTCACGTTGAACGTTAGTAGTTAGAGTCGTCACAGCAACCACCTTGACAAAATGTTGTGCTGTCTGGTCTCTAGGGAAATTGACTAAAGCAACCTTTTGTAAGACAATAACAACAGCCTAACCTTGAGTTTTGTTCACAATAATGGCTGACCAACGGAACACTTTTCAAAGAGAGAGGCTTACACTACTTTCATTTTATGCGGAAAGAGCCTGAAAGACGTTCATTTCGGAGAGTAAAAGGTATTAGATAAATAGCCTCAATTGTAAATCACAATACTTTACATCTGCGTCACGTGACATGGGACGGCAAAGTGCTGTCGGATTCATATAAATACGTCATCTAAAGCCCTCACAGGCTTCTCACATGCAACCACTTATCAGGTGACGTCAGTTAAGTCCCTGATGGTTTAGGAGGGAGATTGAGGTATATATATATATATATATATATATATATATATATATAGGTCTAAATTTAATTCATCAATTAATCAATGTCTTGTGTCTGTAGATGGAAGTTAGAATGTATGTATGCTTTCGTTTCGGTCTCTGGATTTTTTTGACAATGAGAAACATATATTGAATATATCAATATCCTTGAAGTGAATGTTTATGTCTTGTCAGAACGCACATATTATTAATCAAATACAACTCCATACAACTTCTTTTTACAACTTGAGAGGGTTGCCTTCTAGGGTCAAAATATTTTGTTTGCTCAATGGCCAGAGACGGTCACCCAATTTAGTTGCTGTATACGGCATCAATCCAAAAAAGGCAATTTAGAGCTTGGATGACCTAAGTCAGTTTACGTCAGCAATATTGGACCAATTTCAACCAATGTGACTGCTGCAAGAAACCAGCAAAGTTAAATAAGTATTTGTTACAGGTTATGGTAATGTATGCAAGAAGCGAGATAACACTACTGTCAATAAAAGTATGTGTGTGTGTATGATGCTAAAAGTCAGAATGTGCCCTTTATCCAATGCTTGAATCTGTAACCGTAACAAAGGCAGATGACCTTGATTTTTTTAGAATCAGAAGCTGTGGATGAATAGAGAGGTTTGCCTACTGCTGTAGGCACGTGACACTGCTTTCAGATCAGGTGATGCTCAGGTCTACAGCTCATCCAGGGCTGACCTGAAAAGGGGCATCAAAAAGACACTTCAAGAGTGTCTCCAACATCCAACGCATGTGGCAAGGCGTCCAGGCCATCACTGACCACAACCCAACCAACTCTACCCCCAAAGCAGTGACCTCCTCCCCTAACAAGCTGAACAGCTTCAACGCCTGCTTCAAAAAGGACAATCAAGAGGTGGCCATCAAGGCAGACCACCAGCCTCTCACACTCTCCCCCAACTGGCCAAGTGGACGAAGCCCTGTCCCCCCTCCTCTCTGGCTAAAAACATCACCCCTTGTGGCACCCAGTGTCGAACCTCCCAAAAGAAATCCACTATCTTTCTCTGTATGTAGGCTAGAAAACCCAAGGGAGGGTCTAGACAGGTTAAGTGGTGCCACAATTGGGGATGCTATGAGGTTGTTTAAAACCAACACACTTTAAAAGACATCTCAGGGAGCATCCATTTCCATTTGAAAAGTTCTCCCTCTATCTTCTCTGTGACGCCCTCCCACTTCTTTTGGACCATGTCTCTTTGTCCCAGATAAATCCCCAGATATTTACAACAGTCTTTTCTCCACACTAATCTTTGTGAAAGAAATGGGACACCGTCACACCATTTACTGACAGCGAGGGCTTCACTTTTCTTCCAGTTCACCCTTGCTGCTGGTGCTCTGATAAAATCCTCCACAATGATATTTAAAAGGTCTACATCCCTCTGGTCCTTAATAAAAACAATAGCGTCATCTGCATAAGCTCATGTTTCTACTAAAACCAGGTAAAACCAAGCCCTCTGGGCTAGTGCCTATTCTGAGGAGAAGGGGTTCCAGGGAGAGTGCATAAAGCATCCCGGACAGAGCACAACCCTGCCGGACAACAGTTTATCTTCAGCACACTCTCAATGTCCCTGTGCAACACTTTGAACTTAGCTATGAAACCAGCGCTGAACCCAATAACCTTCCAGAGGAAGCTGTGCTCAACGCGGTCAAAAGCCTTTTTCTGATCTAGAGAAATCAGACCAGTAATAATACCCAACGAGCTGGAGTCCTCCAAAATAACCCGCACACAGTAGGTCTGGTCCCAATGGATGAGCTGCTCCATAGCTTCCCTCAGCCTGGAGGCAAAGACCCTGGACAGAAGCTTGTAAACCACGCACAGTAGAGACACAGGGAGCCAGTTGCCGATGTCCTGCAGGTTCCCCCTTTTTGGCAGTAAATGGAACCAGGCCAGACTTTCCTTAAAAAGGCCAGACTTTCCTTAAAAACCTCCAGGATGTCCGGTGCAAATATTTGTGGACCTGTTTGTGGACTTTAGCTCTGCCTTCAACACCATCATCCCGTCTCTGCTGCAGGACAAACTCTCCCAGCTGCACGTGCCCGACTCCACCTGCAAGTGAATCACAGACTTCCTGTCTGGCAGGAAGCAGCACGTGAAGCTGGGGAAACATGTCTCAGCCTCCAGGACCATCAGCACCGGTTCCCCCCAAGGCTGCGTTCTTTCCCCTCTGCTCTTCCTCAGCCTAAAAACACTCAGAAATATCATAAATATAAAAGGACCTCTATAAAATTCTTATCTAAGGTTAAAACTGAGATGATTAAATGCCAGTATGCGCTTTTTGGCAGAATGTTCCTAACAAAAACATTACACACCAGCAGGGAATGATTTGTGAAAACAGCCGGTACAATGGTACACATAAAAATGATCAAGCCTGGCTGAGGAGAATCTACCTTCTCTAAGGTGGGACCACGTGTACTGCCGGCAGTCTGCATGCATCCTTTTCCACACATCCACCAGGCCGTGAGACTAGACCAGCTGCCTCAGAGCGTGCTGGGAAGCTGGATATGGCTCTGCGTGGTTGCGGTCTGTACACGCGTTTTCTGTACAGTTAAAATCCCCTCCCAAGAATAAAAAAAATCCTCTGAGGCACAGCCATCTAGAAGATCATTAACTTTCTGTAAAACAGCTTCCTCTCTGTACTGTTTGTTGGAGCATACTGTGGCAACCCACGGGCGCAGCACCCTGGACAGAGCCTCAGGATATCTAGACAGGTTGGGCCTCTCTGCCTCCACTCACGTTTAGGCTTCCTAATTTAAAAGTATTCATGATGAATAAAAAAAATTAAAACACAAATAAGAACCAATGAATCAATCAAAACACACATTGGAGCTTTTTTCCTGATCATTGTTAATTGCTCGTTTTGCTTTTTTCAGTTTTTTCAGTCTAAAACCCTCTTGATCTGTGAAGCCAGACTCCTCCCTATGGGTCATGCAGAGTCTGGTTGAGTTTTAAAAACACACCAGGTCTGGGAAAAAGATTTCTCTTATTTTTAACTTTTTGTAAAAACGTTTTTATTTGCGCTGCAGAGTAGAGCTTTTCCCTTTGGCTGTGAGTTAGACAGGCACTGTGGATGTCGCTGCTGTCTGACACAGTCCTCATTCTCGCTGCTGTCAGATTGCCCCTGACCCGCACCGGTCTCCTCTTCCTCCCCAACCTTGCAGGCTTTTGCCTCGCTGCCTGTATTTTGCTTCTATTTTTCTTTTTGGTTGCAGCTTTTGGTTCCCCTGCTTCCTCCTCCACCATCTCAACCTCTTCCGCCTGCTCCACCCAACTGTGCCTCTATCGCACCTGGCTCCTATTCCACGCTACCCCCCCCCCCCCACCCTTTTTCATTTCTTCCCCTCCATCCTCAACCATCCGTCTGGCAGACAGCCACCATATGCCCCTCTTCGCCGCAACCGTAACATTTCATCGCCGAGGATGATTCAAAAATCACATACTTATAATCATCTATCTTAACATGGAAGCGGAGGTTGAGCTCCACATTCCGGTCTATATGATGTGTCTGCGGTAAGACACTACGTGCTTCAGCAACTGAGACCTGCATCCAGATCTGAGCTTTTTGATCGGTGACACCAACTTTCCGTGTCTAGAAAGTTCTCTGCTGAGAAATTCGTCGGTGATGAACGGAAGGACGTTTGATAGAACCACCTTTGTGGCCAGTTTTGTCAACATGTCATTAACCGCGAGGCCCTCCTCGACGACGACTGTTCACTTCCCCACCTGGTCCAGAAAAATGACTCCGGCCCTGTTCATCCGAGCGGCCGATTTCACGCTGCTGTGCCCGACTATTTCCCCCACAGCCAGCTTGATGTCCTCTACGCTACACGGAAAGACGGCACTGATCTTGATGCCGTGCTTTTGCGTGAGGTGGGACAGATTTTCGCCATTTACCATGGCGTCCTAGGACGCCGACCGGCAGGAGAAAAAACAGCCAATAAACAAACCAAACTCCTCCAAAAAAGATTAAACCAAACTTAATGTGAAACCAAACTAACTAACCACATTAAAGTAATACACAAACTAGGGAAAAGAACAAAAGTAAAAAAAAAACGCCAGTCGCTCAACATCTCACGACTCACACACACACACACACACTCCCAGCATGCACAGAGAGAGAGAGCCCAGGCCGAGAGGCTTGATGGACAGAAGCGTGATTCTGCTGCCAAAATCCTGAAATCGTATTACCTACAGTAACCCTGTTTTTGTATGTTTGTAACCGGGCAAGTTACAAAGAGCTAACCACGTTTTCCTGCAGAAGTCGAGAGCAGCTTATGTGCCTGGGACCAGCAGATGAGTTGTGTGGAGAGACAGGAAATTGTTCAACAAAAAATTAATCTTGGTTCGCTCCTCTTTTGTTGTACACTTAATCTTAGCCGAGGACAGATGATTGAAAACTGTAGGGAAGCAGAGTGGGTCTGTTTGGCAACGTCATGTGTATAATACTGTGTTTCCGGTATAACATTGATTCCCAAAGTGTTATGCGGGCACCACTGGGGGATGCGAGAGAGGATAAATGTAATGGTGATCTAACGGACTAATAATGAACATTAAGTATATTATAAAGAAAGTATATATATATAAATATATTAGCATGCTGACATATTAAATAAAGTGGGTTTTTACACAAAATAGAGACATAAATCATAAAAATGCCCATTGTAAGATTACAACTTAATGAATAAATGCACTTCAGCTCCTCCTTTTATATACACACTTGCTAACTTCTTTCAGCAACATTCATACAAATATGCTAAACTGTGGAAATCTGAATCAGTTATGATAGAGTGAGCAATTGGGAGGCAATAGAAACTGAGATTTAATACTTGTGCCTCTTACTCGTTACCCTTTCTTCTCTCCCTCGCTGCAGCCTAAGCCCCCTGCGCTGCGTGTGAAATCCTCAGATGGACTCCTCCCTTTTATATTCATATCTGTTTGAGACTATACATGTGCCACTATTTTTTCTTTACATAGTTTTCTGCCTAGATAATATAAAATTCCCCTAACTCTGACAATCAGTCTGTGTGTAATGTGTAGCTTTAAAAAAAATGTAACCACTATTTATGGTTAATTATATATTAAATATAATGCAATCTGCCTCTTAGCCTCTGCCCTCACCATCCTTATTGCTGTTAAAAGGGACGTAGCTGGAATTTATTGAAACATTGCAGTGTTTCAAGGCATTTTCACACCTGTAGTTTCTTCATTCCGATTAACACGATACAATGTTAGTTTGTTCAGTTTGTGTTCACACTGCAACATATAACAGCGGACTTAATATTGCAAACAAATACCACGCATGAGCGTGTTCCGTCATTGGCCCAATTTGAAAGCAGCTATAATTAGGCCCTGTTTCTTTTTTGTGTTGGGGATTGGGGGTCCAGGATGTACCCTGTCTATCGCCCGAAGTTGGCTGGGATGGACTCCAGCCCCCCCGCGACCCTGTGTGCAGGATAAGCGGTTTGACAATGGATGGATGGATTGGGGGTGCAATAACCCAGTTGGGATGTAGAAGGGGGTAAATGGCCTAAAAAGTTTAGAAAATGCTGCTGTTAAGATATATTTACGACGGGTGAGTGGGGAGCACGGTCGTCCTCCAATCAGAGGGTTGTCGGTTCGATGCCAGGCCCGGCTAACCCGCATGTCGCATGTGTCCTTGGGCAAGACACTTAACCCAACGTTGCTCCTGTAGCTGCGACTACAGCGCGTGAATGGTAGTTATTGGTGGGCAGGTGTCACTGTGTATGGTTCTCCTGTCATCAGTGTATGAATGGGTGAATGATGTCATGTAGTGTTAAATCGCTTTGAGTGGTCGGAAGACTAGAAAAGCGCTATACAAGTACAGTCCATATATGTGTGGTCGAGTGTAGTCACACTCGATGGGAGTATGGGAGTAAAAAAACGCACATGCAAATCAAAGGGGATTTCTGTTTCTGTCAACCACAAATATCACTAATGTGAAACTACAACGAAAACCAGCAATCGCAGGAAATGTAGCGCCAACGTATGGTCAGCTCAGCTCAGCTCAGATCAGAAATAACACAAAACAATCAAGAGAAAACAAGGCTGTATTGGTGAATAGCTTTTACTTTGTATTACTGTGTGTGCGTGTACCTGATCCTCCTCTCCTCCCCCCTCTTCATCATATTTTAGGATGTTGTCTCGTACGTCGTCCTCTGGGTCGATGAGGAGCTGCTTGGCCTGACGCTCCTTGTCCCTCCTCTTCATCCACATCACAAACAGCAGCACCAGCACTGCGCGATAAGTTCCAACGAAAGAAGATAAAGACAAAGTACTCTTCATTAGTAATGCAAAACTAGGGTCTTTCACCTTGAACAAATTGGTTGTGTTGCCTAAGGGCGACAACGTGTGACGCCTGGAGAAAACCAACTTTACAACCAATAAAGTCTGAACATCTGGAAACCCAGCTCCCTCATTAAGTCATAATGTTTCACATTTTTTAAATACACATTAGGGCTGCATGGTAACTGTATACCAGTATAAGATTTCCGTACGGTATTAATTTCTCACGCACCGTTCATACAAGTGTTAAGCCATAACAACTGACGTTGCTCTTCAGCGGCAGCAGAATTTCTTTCTACACGTTATTACAGCGGTCGGAGCTACTTGTCTTACGTGTGTTGAGATTGAGTCATGCTCACTTTATAACGACAATGAATAACCCACAACAAACACTCTTTAACAGGGTAAAACACCACGACACAACAGCTTGTGACACATAAACAATTTGTAATGCTAATAGTGGTATATTCATAAAAATTACCCTGCCGAACTGCATGCTGGGTACAGCTCACAACAACAAGTAACTCTGTTGCTACATGAAAACATGGAAAAGAGCGATACAGGAGGAACAACGAGAGACCAACACAACTTCACAAGAGAGGAGCTGTGTCTGTTTGGAGGGTTTTTGGTTTTGGAAAATCCGACGTAAGTTACGCTAGATCAGAAAACGATTTATTGCAAAGTTGGTTGAGCTGCTGGTATTTTCTCTGGTGGCAACACTAGCAGCCACAACAAGCTAACACGCTAACTTGCCGGCCAGTTGGAGCGACATGGCCAGTGGGCGGCGAACAGCTGTTTGGGTGGCGGCGGTCCTTTTCGGGGTCAATGAATGAATGTCTTTACTGAAAACGCAATACTGTCAGATACCGGTGTACCGTCAGAATGATTCTAAATACCGTGATATGGATTTTTGGCCATACCGTGCAGCCCTAATACACATGGCATCTCTCTAGAGCTACAGAACTCTACATTCAAACTCAATCAACTCACAGTTCTTCCAGAAATCTGGTTCACTGTCATTAATGCAAGATTTGTATCACAGCTGCAAAGCCTCCATTATCTCCAGCCTCCTGTAGAAGATTATAGTTCAACAGCAACTGAAATCCCCTCATATGGGACAAAGTATTTTAAGGAGATACAAGAACCCAAAGCTCTTATTTTGCAGACAACTGGTGGGTTTATTAACATGTTGTAAATATTTATCCTTTTGATCAAATGAATTCTGGTGGATTTACAAGACAGGGGAGCTCATGCTGTGTGTGTGTGTGTGTGTTTGTTGTACCTGCAAGAGCCAAACTACCTTAGCACGCAGAGTGAAATCCTAAGTAAAACCACAGAAAGCGATTTGGAAAAAGGCCTGTCACCATTAGTAACATTTCTCAGTAAAACCGACGGTGCCCGACTCCAGAGTTGGCATCATGCCAGAAGCTAGTCAATTTGCCACATAGTGAGCCGAGGGCCGGTAGCTCACTACTTCTGCTGCTCTTCTCTTTCCTCTTCCTGACCCCTACACAAGCTGTACATTATCCCAAATACTCAACATTTCTACACAGCTGCTAATGGTGGTGTCAAATATTTGTGCTGACAGCTCATTAATGAAACATACAGCTTTGTTACTTTTCTGAAAACGTCTGCCCAAGTAAGTCTGTCAAACACTGCCAAAAAAACTGTAGTCGGCTCCAAATTGTTGTACAGCATCTTAAAAATCTGAATGAGGAATTTTGATTATTTGTAGTGCCAAACGTGTTTTCAAGAAGGAATTTACGTAGCCTTGGTGAAATTCATCCGTCAAACCAGAGTTACTAAACTGAATCTTTCCCATCTATGTCACTTTCACTAATAATTCAAATAAAACTTCAACTCCCTTCAGTAGTACTCCTTTTAACACCTTGATTTCAGCTGACAACTTGCCTCAGCATTTACACTCAAAAAGTCACACAATTTCAACAATTATATCTATAAAGAGTCTCGACCATTTCAGCAATTTCTCAGAAACTGATCTTTCAACCAATTTGCAAACACATAAATGTAAAACTTCACAAACACTTCATTAAGCAAATCACGAGTGAAACTTGCTGACATTTGAAATGCAATTCAAGTTCAATTTCAATTACAAACACTCACAAAGACTCATGGGCAGAGCTACAAAGAGATTAAAAGTGTTGATTTTTTTCCCGTTGAATGAAAAACAACACAATGCTTCTGATGGCAGAAAAGTTTGCCATGGCTGTATTAACGCACTCTGGGCCATAATTTTGCTGTCAGGAGCATACCGACAGGGTTTCGGTCATTTTAACTCAGGATAGATGTTTGTTGAGTCAGTGGTGACTTCAATTTGGATCTAATTTTGAGTCAAAAGTTATACTCTGGTTCCACCAAAATGATCATGCAAAAAATGAGCGAGGAACTCCGGGCCGCACCACAGAAAGAATATATAACTTTTATTTTGTCATTTCACTTTTGTTTCTGAAAAACGTTTTTATTTTATTTCACATTTACAATTGTCTACTCCTCGCTGTGCGCGGTTGTTCTGACAACCAGCGGACAGAGAGCGCGCGACTATAACCGCTGTTGTAGCGCTTGTGACACACTGGACATAAAGAATAAAAAATCTAGACTGATTTTGTTGCTGAGATGCTGGAAAATGTCCACCAGGGTGTCATGTAAAATCACTGCTGAGTCATTTGTCCATGGGAAGAGTTGTTTCTATTGTTTTGTCCACCTTCATTTACATTTATAAAAGAGTTTCAGTCCAGTAGGTTCACACTTTACTGAGAAAAGCATGTTCACAGACCCTGCCACTGCAAGTTTTGTATAAATTACTGCAATAAAACAGCTATAATTTATGCATTTATGTTTTGTACGGTTGATTCAATTCAAAGGGTATGTTATATAATGTGTAAAATGTCTTACATTATGTTAGGTCAGCAAAGTGCTACCGAAACAGTATCTATATGAGGCTCACCTAATAGTATGATGATACAGATGAGGATGGCAATGATGGCCCCGGTCCCCAGTCCAGCGGCGATGATTCGCTCCATGTCAACGCAGTCGCCATGATGATCACACTGGCAGACCTTGACTTTCAGGTAGGACGTGTTGGACATGGGAAGGTTGCCGGAGTCTGTGATCATGATGGGAACCTTATAGATCCCACTGGCCAGGGAGCCAATCCTCAGTCTTAGCTGGGCATATTCGCCTGGGGTGTGATGGAAGGGGAGAAAACATGGAGAGAGTGATGGACAAAGATGGTAATCCCTCACTTATAGACTTCATCCACTCCGTTATGCTGGTTGTCGCACACAAAAAAGCCCTTTAACAGTGGAAAGCAATGTATTGATGGGTATATTTTATATAGAATCACATGCAGGAACATAAACTTCATACTAAACTTTATTGCCAAGTATGTTGCACATTCATGGGCATAAACCAATTGTGTCCAGGGAAGGAGGGGTTGGCTACAATCCCCTTTGCTTGCTTCAGGGTCCTAGAAGCGAAAAATAGAGATGGTATTGACTTCAAAGCAGGCGTCGACTTGTCTCCAGGAAGGTGTTGAAGATGTCTGAGCATTGGAGACAGCTGATCCGCACGAGGCTTCAGTCCACGAGGTGAGACGGAGTCAGGGCTGGCTGCCTTTCCGGGGTTCAGACATTAGAAGACCCTATTGACGTTTCTCTCCAGTTGTTGTACTGGAAAACTATAACTAAGAAGACGGGTATGTCTGCTAAAAACATTATCTGGTGGGTGGGTGTGCGCTGTGCCTGCTGCACGTTGCCCTGCAGTGACACTTAAACAAACGATTATGTATGAAGCAAACTCACGTGGGGAGTAAAAGGGTTTGCAGTTTATGATGAGTTATTCCAGATTAAGACAGCAGTGCCGCAGGACCACTGTCACATCGCTGCACCAGCGGTTGGTAAAAATCGATACCTCCAACCTTTGCTTTGCCGGACAGATCCGTGTGGCGGTCCCCTCTGAATGGCTGGAAGCCAGTAAGTTGTAGTGCAGTGCCCTGTTTACTCACTGCATATGTAAAGTTGAGTGCACCTTTTGATAAAATGTCCAGTACTTCAACTGAAGAGAACAGAAAAAAGTAGGGTGTAAATCTGCTAGCGTTGTTCCCCTTATGTTTAGGAGCTCTTCTCTGGTGAAACACCATGGCAGCCACCCATTGCGGCATCTTGCGTAACATCACATGACTAAAGTAAGTTACTTTAAGTCAGGAGGATGGGGGAGGTAGCAAAACCGATGGGCCTTCCAAGCCAATGGGTACAAGGAGTGGAGAATGAGAATATCTTTTAAACTAAAACCGGACTGTATATGAATACTCAGGGACCCCCAGGAACATCCCAGTGGGCCTTCCTTTTATTTATAGGGTACAAGTCGAAAGGCGCCAGCACTTACAAACCATACTATATCTTAAAATGTGGTCAATATGAAATCCACACGTATTTGTATTATAGAAGTTGTATGTAAATTAACTTTTTTTCTGAAATAAAACGTAATTATTTGATGAACTCCTGCCTCCTTTCATTCAAGATTAATAGCAAAGCGAACACATTATCCCACACTGACCATTGAGGCGATTCAGCGTCCAGTTGCGGCGTACATCTGATGGACGATTGGCGAGTTCGAAGGCAAAGGGTCCAGCGTTAGGGGTGAGGTCAGGGTCACTGGCTGTGACGTTGATGGCGTTTGGATCTGGCTTCTCACACATTTCCACCTCAGGGGGGAACACGTGAGGTGCATTGTCATTTATGTCCAGCAGGTACATCTGAAGGGTGCCCATCCCGCTGGCAGGAGGGATACCTGGACAGACAAAATGAAGATATTCTTTCTTCTTCTTTCTCTATTCTTTCTATATATTGATGATTTCACAATTTTTTAACAGTGAAAATGTACAAAACGTGTCTTTAACTACATATAGCTAAAAGCCTACTTTGGCGATGACATGACCCAACCAACCCTGGCTTTGATATTCTTCCCAAACATTAAAACGCAATGAGTATTACTCAAGTGTAGAGAGTATGCACATCGTTTCTGCACTGCATATTATTAGATTACAAGATTACTTATGTGAAATAAGCGCATATCCTTTGGATATGGGGACACTTTGACATGGGGCAGCCCCGGCTGCCGCCTATTTGGATTAATCCGCCTGCTCTGTCTGACTACCCGTGTACCAAACCCCTGCCTAAAGTAAAGACATTGTTTTTTGACCCTGACTACCTTGCCTTGACTCTGGGCTCAAGGACCTGGACTCTTTTGAGTCCAGGTCCTTGTGGCCCCAGCTGTAGAGATTAGCTTATCGGCAACCGGCACTGAAACAGGCTTTGGCCTGTTGATGGCTGCTGACTCTGGTCCAAATCTTGGAAGAAGCGGGCCTAAACTGGCCGAGACATTTTGAGAAAAAGAAAATGTTTTGTCTGTCGGGTTGCTAAGGGACAGATTTTTGTTTTTGAGTACAGTGTGCACTGTTCTTGAATCTAAGATGACTGTGGATGGCATCTTAGATGTTGCGGTCTAGTATTTTTTTTATGCTTTTAGAAATTTTTAGCTCTCTGGTTGCAATCACAAGGGAATAACTTTTCAACACTCTACAAGCTTTTACAACTGAGCTCGGGAGAGTATTTAGGCCGCTAGCCACAGTACTTTACCAGTACAGTACAATACCAGGTTTGATCCACAGCGGCCAGTCTTCTCATACCTGCCTGCCACATTGCTAGGCAGAGTCCACCTGTTTACCATGCCGGGATCTTTCTGTCTAGATAGCCAACCTGGGTTGGTCTCTGCTAGCCATCACCGCACCAGGTTGACCTCCATTCTCTGGGCTGGATGGGCCAGAAGGTCGTCAGCCTAACAGGCCGAAAAAAACCCAAAATACCAGCCTGTTAGACTGAGGACCTTGTGGTCCATCTCAATCTTGCCTTTTTGTCAAAAAAACTGCAACTGCAGGTGAAAACCTGGCCAGCAGGTGCCATATCTGCTCTTCGGGATTGTTTTGAGTGTACTGACTGGCACATGTTCAGGGAGGCTGCAACATATGGTGATTCTACCAACTTGGAGGAATACACAGCATCAGTGATCAGCTACATCTGCAAGTGCATCAATAATGTCACTTTCTCCAAGACCGTCACCACACGCTCCAACCAGAAGCCGTGGATGACTTTGCTGCGCACACTGCTGAGGACCCGAGACAGATAAGGCAGCCCTGAGAACAGCTAGGGCCAAACTGTCCCGGGCTATCAGAGAGTTGCACTTTATTAACTGTAACTTTATAACTGTCTGCTACCTCAAAACTGCTTTGCACATAGAACACTATCTCATAGTATGTTATGTATATGTTTTTAGAAACTGTCATCTTTTTGCACTATTGTGTACAATCTTGTATATAGATATTTTATAAAGGTATTATATTTAGTTGTGTAGCCCTGTGTTTGTCCTATGTTGTTTTTATGTAGCACTACGGTCCTGGAGGAATGTTGTCTCGTTTTGCTGTGTCTTGTAATCACTGTATATGGTTGAACGACAATAAAAACCACTTGACTTGACGAAATCCCACCTCATCTCCAAAGATCGGTTCTAGCCATTTCAATCCAGTTTATTTTATTACATATTAAACGAATGATAGTGATAGTGACTTCAGCTCTGCTTTCAACACTATCATCCCGTCTCTGCTGCAGGACAAACTCTCCCAACTGCACGTGCCCGACTCCACCTGCAAGTGGATCACTGACTTCCTGTCTGACAGGAAGCAGCATGTGAAGCTGGGGAAACATGTCTCAGCCTCTCGGACCATCAGCACCGGTTCCCCCCAAGGCTGCGTTCTCTCCCCTCTGCTCTTCTCCCTGTACACCAACAGCTGCACCTCCAGCCACCAGTCCGTCAAGCTCCTGAGGTTTGCGGATGACACCACCCTCATTGGACTAATCTCTGGTGGGGACGAGTCCGCCTACAGGTGGGAGTCTGACCATCTGGTGTCGTGGTGCAGCCAGAACAACCTGGAGCTCAACGCTCTAAAGACAGTGGAGATGATTGTAGATTTCCGGCGGAACAGAGCCCCACCCTCCCCCATCACCGTGTGTGACTCCCCCGTCACTATTGTGGATTCCTTTCGTTTCCTGGGCTCCATCATCACCCAGGACCTCAAGTGGGAGCTGAACATCAGCTCCATCACCAAGAAGGTTCAGCAGAGGTTGTTCTTCCTGAGGCAGCTGAAGAAATTCAACCTGCCAAAGACGATGATGGTCCACTTCTACACGGCCATCATCGAGTCCATCCTCTGCTCCTCCATCACCGTCTGGTACGCTGCAGCCACAGCCAAGGACAAGGGCAGGCTGCAGCGTGTCATCCGCTCTGCAGAGAGGGTGATCGGCTGAAATCTGCCGTCCCTGCAGGACCTGTTCGCTTCCAGGTCTCTGAAGCGAGCTAAAAAGATCGCGGCCGACCCCTCCCACCCCGGACAAAAACTGTTTGTGCCCCTTCCATCTGGCAGGAGGCTGAGGTCCATCAGGACTACGACCTCCCGCCACACGAACAGTTTCTTCCCGTCGGCAGTCGGGCTCATCAACAGAGCCCGGTCCCCCACTGCCTGACTATAACACTCCACCGGTCACTCCCCTTCATACTGCACATGCCACTTTAACTGCAATTCGTCACTTTGTCTCTTGTCTGTTACTTGTTTGTTAGTGCACTTTATGCTTAATATTTTTCTTTTTTACTTTTTAATATTTAAATTTTTTTAACTTTATTCTCTTGTTTTATACTAAACCATAGCCTTAGCCTTATTCTACTAACACATTGCATTAGCATTTCATTCCACTTTATTTTATTACTTGTGCACTGTTGTCTTGTCTGTCTACTGTCGCGCACTAATCGCCAAAACAAATTCCTTGTATGTTTGACATATTTTGGCTAATAAATGTTTCCTGATTCCTGATTCCTGATTCCTGAATGACATTACAGTACAGCATAAAATAAAACAAACAGGTGCGACATACAGCGGAGAACTGTGCAGAGGATTTCCTCCACGTGCCAAACAGAAGGGGGATGAGTCGCAAAAAAATCACTGTGCACAGCTAGGCTACTTCCATCTCAACATCTACCCAGTGCGGCACACAGTATGAAGAGCACTACTACTGTGTACCTAAAAGACAGATGTTGACAAAAGGATTGAGAATGGTTAGCAATAATATTTATAGATTTACCATTTATGTTTTGTAAATTGTGAGATGTCACAACTCTTTCTTGTCTCTGTTTCTACCAGGCTGCAACCTCTATATTTTGGCCTGAGTGAAAGGTCGGTACCATTGGTCATGTTTGGCCGTTTGAGTTTAAATGATTTTAGTTTAATATAATTTGACCCCTTTAACAGTGTGCTTTTTACAAATTCACTAACTTTTTGGTCTGTCTTATTTTTTAATAATATAAAATTATTATAATCATAAATTATAATGTTATTACATCTTATTTGGCATTTGTTTGTAGTTGCAGCAACGTCAAATGTTTATTTTAATAACTCAAAATAAAAACAATGTACCTTTCTTTATTTTATCTTTTCTGGACATAAAAACAAAACCTGTATTTTTTTTTGTGACATACACTGCATGAAAAGTGAGATTTTCGTCCCCGTAAACGCCCGGAAATCTCCCTAATTTCCGACAATTTCTGACAATTTGCAACCAGCGCACGTCGCGTTTGTCTGTGCCACAAATTGTCGGAAACGAACCATGACGTAGGCGGAGAGCTGGCGGAGGTGCGAATGGCCCGAATTAGCATATGAATGCAGCGAAGCCGCGGGTGGCCGAGCGGAGCGGGCTTGAATATCCTTACTTCTTATTGGATGAAACCACAACTTACTAACAAATGAAATCACTCGTGATTGGCAGCAAAACCACACGTGGGCTGACCAGGCTTGAGTTTCCTTGTTCATGATTGGATGAAAACACAACTTTCAATCACTCGTGATTGGTTGGCAGATCTGTCGCTATTGGTCACCCGCCTCATTTTATTTATATATATTTATATATTCATATTATGCTGTATATTCATTTCATGGTTATCCTATGCAGGCTACTACACTATTATTAGGATACCAACCAGGACATCAATGAATTTATAGAGAAAATGAACATTTGCCACATGTTTATGCAAAGAAAAAGCTTTATTAACAACACACAAACAACAACTACATACAAAGTGAGGATCTGCCCACACTTGGGTAACGGCGGTTTGAAAACTACAGCTCAGTAAAGTGTCCGTTTGCCTCCTCGGGGTTGTTGACCGTCACTGGCGCCGTGTTTTCCGAGGCAGGTCTGTTGTGCAGGCGGCTCGTGTGCGTGTGGCGACCGTACAATCCACCCGAGACCCCGCCAACAACGCCGTCCCCTCCGTCCGACGTGAGCTCCACGGTGGCGGAGTTCCACCTCGTCATCAGCCAGCACACTTTGTCTTGATTCCAGCAGCTGTAAAAACAATAATGAATCAGTACTGTGCGATGCGACGCGTACGGACACAACACATCGATCAATGCACTTGAAACAAGTCAGCAAATAAACTCTGACCCGCTTCTCGCTCGACTCCGCGCTGAACTCCGCAATGAGTGTTCCGGCTGAACCTGAAGCTCCTGCGTCCCGTCTCAAAATACGTCTCACAGGCGTCTGGAAAACAATTAAATGAGTGTGATATGAATACAAAAAAAATCAAAATCAAGTCACAGTAACATTTAACAAGAAAGGAGAAACAGTGTCACTTACACACAATGACGTCGTCTAAATCTGGACTTTTCCCGGAGCAAATACGAGGTCACCGCCTCATTATGAGGCGAGATTAGTCTGTGAAAACAAAATGTACAGTTATGATCGGTATCAATACGTATATATTCCCTTATAGCGCAGAATGAAAGCATATTCTGTAAATCTGACCCTTGCTCCGGTTCGTAGCGCCTGTAATTCGTCTCGGAGTTGTGAAGACGGCGCACCGCTTCCTGTAAACGACACGGCAAAGAAAACACACTTTAATAAAGCTGTTTCTGCTCACTTGTAAGGCTACTAGGCTACTCTTAGCTTAGCTTGAGGCTACGCTACTTTTAGCTTAGCTTGCAGTCATCGATCGTATTCTTACCGCTATCGTGGGATTGTGCGCCCGTCTCCTCTTCTTTGAGTCGGTTCCTCTCCTCCATGGACAGAAACCCGCAGAGTCCCGAATGCTCCAGTGGAGCGAACCACTCGTTGATATCGGCGGTTTGTTGTTGGAGTTGACGAGACGATCCACTGAGAGCTTTCAGCAGCTTCTTCTCGTCTGTCTGCGGACTGGCCGAAAGTTGGTGACCGCGGAGAGGAGTTGAACGCGAGACGTCGTCCCGCCATTATTCACGAAGCAGCACAAACCAAACAAAGGAACTGGAGATACAGTTCTTCTGAATATAGTAACACACGTGTCTGTTTGTATGCTCGTCTTGCAAGTACTGCTGTATCAGTCATGCTTATGACCTCACACGTGATTGGACGAGGAGTCTAAGGGTCCTCCAATCACATACGAGGTTATTGTTATACGGAAGGACCAGTATTTTAGGAAGACAAATGGTTGGGACTTTGAAACAGCTGATATGCTTTATGTAAAGCAGTGTTTTGGTGTCAGCAGAACGACTTTCCCTAGAAAACTGTACAGTGGTGCCTCTTTCTCCATTCCACCAGACAATCTAGAGTCTGACAGACATGCAATGTTGACAATGTATCATCACATGTACCCTTGTGTCACTGAGGTTGAATGTTTTGCCATGTCATGTAAACGGGTAACATATATGAATGTAACTTACTCAATCGATAGATGCAGAGCAGAAAGGTCAGCATATGTTCATGCTAAGTGGTGTGGAAACACAACAGTTTTGAGGAACCCGTCCTTGACCCTCTAGCAGAACTACGACCAGCCATTATAAAGCAGTTTATAGTTGTTAATGTTGTGTCAAGGGGTACGGCATTGAAACATGTTCTTGCACAAGTTTCCTGGCTTCATCTCCACCCGGACAGACATTTTTATGGAAATCCAATAGAAATTTGGGGCTTGCAGGGAACAGACACGTCATACCCAGCATCATTTCTGCCAGTTGAGCGCATTGCTAGAAGATGTGTGGTTAATACATCCTCTGTGCATTTAAGTAGGACCAAAGAAAAGGTCACTGTAGTCCTGCCACTATGCACTGTAGTTGAGCTCTAGAAGACTGATCTCTGCAGACCCCTCATGCTGATTCAAATGTTGTCTGCATGGAATGCTCATTTTACCTTGATTAAAACTAATTTTTTAAAGAAGTTATTTTGTGTATCTTTTTTACATAGCATTTGCCATTGCTAATGGCGTACACAGTAATCTAGCATATTTGAATTAAATAAATCAATTCAAGCTAAAATGTAAGAGTCTATAATTAGGCTACTGAGCCTGATCTATTTGTACCAGAGATTTTCTTACCTTTTAAAAAAATGTCACCTGGGCTAAAACTCCCTCTGCGACCCTGATTTGCATTTGTATAGCTCACAGCATTTTCATTTACATGTCAAAGCCTCCCCTAGAATTAGGAGGAGGGGGGTGATGGGGGTGATGGGGGGACAACTGCCAAGGGAGGCCCACGTCAATTTCTGACAATTTACGGCAGTTTTCGGCGTTGCCCGCAAATTGCCGCAAACCTGAAATTCCACGACAATTTACAGTGCCGCATACTGCCGAAAATCCCACTTTTCATGCAGTGATAAAGAATATATTAATTTATACTGAGTCTAGTTGGCAACCCGAACCACGGCGGGTCGGCAACCGGACCCAGGGCCGGGCCACAACGCGGCCCACGCGTTTCTTTTGTATTGCCAGGTTTGGGCCAATGCTGGCCCCGGTTATCTTTGATTATGGCCCAGTGACGGCAGTGTCGTACGCCCGGAATCTGGCCAGTTTATTTGGCCCAATTCTAGGGCGTTGTTTATCCCAAATTTCAGCCGAGTTGGCAAACGTACTCGGCCCGACGTGTTTCTTTCGGGGTGGTGAGCTTAAATCTGGGCCAGGTCATTTTGGCTACCTGGTTAAGAACTCTATTCTAAGCAATAGTAGGCCACGGGTGACAGATGATGACCGCTGAAAAACTAAAGACACGTATTGGCAGAAAAAAAGCAGAAAAAACCTCTACTAGCAAGTACTGTGTCCCAAAGACAATTTTGCAACCATGCAACAATGTAATTTAAATTAAATTAAATTGAAGGTGGACAATACAATTTGTTGTCTACGGGAACAGTCTTCCTCTTTCCAATATGTGAAATAAGAGATTGACTTGAGGCCCAACATGTTGGTCCCTAAAACTAAGGCATTCTTGATTCTATAAGAAAAGGATGTGTGTGACACTAGCAGCATTGTTAGGAGGTTGTGCATCACAGAGTTGGTGATATAATACTGTCTATTACCGCTACAACCGCTCCACGGTAGCCATTTTTCTAAAAACCATCTATCCATCCATCTCCGTTAATACAATTATGATGCCAGTGATGAATGTTCTACTACACAGAATGATTGCTGTTCCAGAAACACCATCTTCACACATTTTCTACAGCTCTGGCTAACCTCAATTATCATTAGAAATGTTGCTAAACTAGCTATCCAACGGTATGTGGCTGTATGAATGATATAGTGCTCATTAGGGCTAAATGTGCAAAAATGAATTTAACGTTAACTTAATCGGTATGATGGTACGTGAAAAATTCATACCGTAATGAAATCTTATACCGGTTGAAACGGTATACTGCACACCCCTACTGTCCATCTCTATGTCAATCAGAGCAGCTGACAAGTTACTCAGTAAACAATCATTAAATCTGGCCGACGACCTTTCTAGAAGCTTTGGATTGTGTGGCAAAGAAGTAGCCTGAAGAGACACAGTACAACTTACAACTGTCATAGTTTCATGAGTAAAGGTATTTTGCACTGCGATCACCGAACGCATTTCTCTTGCAGCCACAATGTAAATATTGGGTATTGAGATCATCCAAGGCTTAAGTGGCAGCCATACCTATGCAACATGTTTCCAGTAGTGAACTATTTTAGCAGGTAGCTTAGCTAAATGCTACATCGCCATATTTAATTTTCTCAGGGAAAAAAATCATTAGAAATTAGTTCATTTCATAATTGTTCAGCAACAAGGACACAGAAGTGACTCTTGGTGTGAAACAGGATACATGTGTCATTGATAATTCATATCAGCAGGTGTAGATCCACTTTTTGCCAACACTCCAAAAAAAATTTCAATGGTGTGCAAACTATCAAAAATGTGATGCGTATACAGCAAGACACTTATGCAGCGCCAGCATCTCACCGTTATCAGATGCCATGAAGGTGACATTGTAGAAGTTGTTCTTGACATAGGGAGACTCTCGGTCAAGAATGGCGATGGTGGAAATGCGACCGTTAACCTGGTCAATCTCCAGCCAGTTAGCAGGGTCATACATCTTGGAGTACCTGGATTCAGAGAGAGAGAGGGAGAGACTTCTTTAGCTGTCTCCTTGGCTTTGGGCCAAGAAGCTACTAGGTAGCTGATTCATGGAGGTTGCAGCACTCTCAAGATGCAACCACAAGTCACTCATTTGTTCTTGCAGGATTCTACCTCTAACAGATCCAAAAATTACCTCAAAATGTGATTGGTCAGTGGAAATGTGTTATACTGTATGTTCTGGGCATGGAAACAAACTAGAAGGAGAATAAGGATTGGCAAATCCCTGTGAGTTGCTGATTCAATATTTATTTTTTATCTGACATAATGTAGTCCAGAATCTGCATAGCTGCCACAGCAGATGGTCATGTATCAACCAGGGCACACAGTCCAGAAATATTGTTAATAAACAGGAAAATAGCACCGCTTCCCACATAGGTGAGCAGAGCTGCCCACAAGCCACCAACAACCTCTCCCTGAATGAGGAATTTGTTATATTTCGAATTGGAGAGATAAGTTGAAATGAGTTGAAATGCATGGCTATTAACATCCCCAACCGCAGAACACAAAGCAACGGAAAAAATGCTCTCCCCGGCCCGCAATGATTGCTCCAAGTTTGTTTCATTTTGTGAACACAGAGTGCATCCAGCATTGCTTGTTGCTAGGCTACGAAGACTTCAGCACTACATTTGGAAGCAAATACAGGGTTGTAAAAAGAAAGGAACGAGAACAAAAAGAAGCAGCAGTTGGGCTGACGCTCTAGTGTGTGTGCTGGTGGCTTATAGGTGCTGCAGGAACAAGTCAAGATGTTTGTGGGAAGAAATATACAGCTGTTGTAATGGGAAAATGATATGTAACCCTTTTAAATGCTTCATTTGTATAACCAGTTTATTAGTTGCAAGTGCTTAGATCACGAAGGCCCTGACATAAGAACTGCTGTCTCCCACTTGGATTTGATGTTTCCAGCGTCATAGCTGTAGAGATTGAACAAAGTGTTTGTTATGTCTATGACCACCTTTGTTTTAGCATGTTGGGAGAGCAAGGACACGGTCAAAGAACTGACGTGTTTTACATGGATAAGATGTTCCCAGTACCCTGGCTGTAGATACTCAACAAGATGGTCAAAGGTTTCTGTTGACGCCACCGATATCTAAACTTAGGTATAAGAACTGCCTCGATGTGTTGGGGGAAGAAAAGGAGGTTCTTGACAGTCTACTGACCACGTAGCTGTTGTGACCCTTTTTCCCTTGCAAGGAAATAAACGGAGAAAAGACATACTTGACTCAGAGCCTTTGTTTCTTACTTAACGATTGTCTGTGCAAAATCTTCCACCACACTGTCATTAAAGCTTTTTAGCTGGAATTGGTGTTGCGACTGAGAAATACAGGCTGCCCTCGCTAATTGAGAAGGCAACAAATTCTCCCTGCTCAGAAAATACAATTGTGCTGTTACCAAGGGAAAATATTAATAGAGCAGAATACTAATCAGACTGACCACTTCTGTAAAAAACGGACAATGCAACATCACACTCGCTTGATGCGGTTGCAGTGATCAAGATAGTTTTTTGTCCTGGCATGGAACAGACAGAATTTTACGACAGTGCGACTGTGGGTGAGTGGGGAGCACGGTCGTCCTCCAATCAGAGGGTTGTCGGTTCAATCCCAGGCCCGCATGTCATTGTGTCCTTGGGCAAGACACTTAAACCAACATTGCTCCTGTAGCTGCGACTACAGTGTGTGGATGTTAGTTACTGATGGCAGGTGTCACTGTGTATGGTTCTCCTGTCATCAGTGTATGAATGGGTGTGAATGGGTGAATGATGTCATGTAGTGTTAAAGCGCTTTGAGTGGTCGGAAGACTAGAAAAGCGCTATACAAGTACAGTCCATTTACCATTTTGAGTCACCTGGTTTCGAACAAAGAGGACTCAGGTTTTTATTTCAAGAGAACCACAGTGCGAGGATATCATTGTATCGCCTCCACGGTGGTAATAGAAAAATAAATTCATAGGTGCAAAATTGACCTCTGCATTGCCTTTTCCTTACTTCATAAAGTGATTTCTTTCTCATACACGTACAGATACATAATATATGATAAAAGAGGTGTGTGAAGAGAAATCTTCAGAAGATTTATTAAATAGTAAATATCAATTTCAGCCCTAATGGCCATTGTGCTCTTCATCACTGATGATATTGTAGGTATAAAACATTTTCTCAAACATTTGTTACACACAGGAATTGATGACTAGTAAAGCCGTTGTGACAGCAACATTTTCAAATTTTCTTCTTCTTATTAAGTGAGAGATATATTAACCTCAATTCAACCCAGCTCAACATTTTAAAAGTTAAATTATTTTTATTAATGAGACATACAACGTTAACACATTGAACTCACTATGGTCTCAGTTTCCAACGGGTGTTAGCTTACCGCACAGTTTGTCTCAAGAAGCGGTCGGGATCCTGGGCAGTGAAGGTGGTGAGCAGTGATCCCGCAGGCAGACCCTCCTCCAGTTTGATGGACTTGGGATTTGGGCTAAACTCTGGACTCTCGTTGATGTCCAAGATCCGCACAGAGACGGTTGCCGTGGACTGCCGAGGAAGGTGGACTCCACGGGCCAGCGGGACCTCGTTCTCTGCCTCCACCGTCAGCATGAAGGAACGGGTCAACTCAAAATCTATGGGCTGGACAGGAGAGGGGAGGGAGACAGGATGGTAGTAACATGATACACTGAATGTCCAAAATAATCTACATGTGACCCCTTGGGAACGAGTCACGCTGAATACAATTAGGTGTCTAAGTCCTTTACTAATTATAAAAATATAGTTTGATCTTACAAGAGATATAAATATACAATTAGGAAATGTAAAACAGATAAACATTAGTGGTATGGATCTAGATTTGTTCCAATACAATTTTTGCCCTCCAGATTTCATCGCGAACCCCTGAACTTTCGGATCAGTCCAATATTGAGTACTGCTTCCATAATTAGTTACAAAAAACAATTTGAACCTCCAAAACATGAAGCCGGGAAGCATCATAAGCATATTAGGGCCGCAGCAACAAATCTGTAAAATCAATCAAATTTGATTATTAGAAGAGTTGGAAACAAATTTAATTATTGATTTGTTGTCTCGCCTATCTAATACGGCACTGAATAAGTCACACAATGTTTAAGTATAAAAAATGTTGAGTTGAGCACAGAGCAGATAAAAGAAAAAAGAGAGGAGGTAGAGATAAAACTATTGCAGAGACCCGTAATGTTGTTCTGAAACACATGGCGGAAGCAGAGAAATCACTACAACCCAAGTCATCTAAGGTGTGAAATGGCAAACTAAATAAATCAAGAAAAGCACACCTTGATCACAGTGAGCAGGCCTTCGTTGGTGGTGTGGTCAGTAGGGATGGAGAAGCGTCCGGTGGGGTCTCCGGTGATGATGCGGTACGCAGCGCTCCAGGCTGAAGTATGAGGCTGGTCTTTATCCGTCACAGTCAGGTTAGCCACGATCACGTTCACCCTGTTCTCATGGACCTCCCCGAAGAACTGCAACGCAGACAAAAAGACCGAGTTTATATCCATGTTCTAACAATTCACAATAACAATACATTTTACTTGTTTAGATTTTGTTTTCTTTTTCCACTCTCACTGTGCTGCCGTAATCCTTCACATTTTCCCGTCGCGGGTTTAATAAAAGATTATTTTATATGACCAACAAAGTCAAAAGTGAAGATTGCTTCCAAGAACCCCTGCTTCTTGCTGTCCAACCTAAACCTATTGCACGGGGTTAAGAAGAATCACTTGGTTTTGGAGCCATAGTGTGACGACTCGAAGAGACTGAAGATTAACTTCCTGTTTTATTTTTGTAACCACGGCACTTCCTGTATCTAGTTTCCCCCCACAGCTGAGTTTAGTTTGTAATCACCCCCACCTGTATTTAAGCCTCAGCTCCCCACTTGTCTGTGTCAGGTTATCTTTTGTCGTTCCTAGAGGTACATGTTTGTTGTTAAATTCCCAGTGCTGTTTTTGTAATCTTGTTTCTACTTTGTTGCCAGGCTCTCTTCCTTTTTGTTTTCTACAAGAGCGTGTGGATTCCGCCTTTGCCTGTGCCCCCTTTGTTTTGCATTAGTTTACTCTCCTAGTAAAAGATTCCAAACCTTGAAAGAATTTTCTGTTGCCTTATTGCTCTGCACCTGAGTCGAAGTCCTGACCCCTCACACATAGCACTCCTCTGTGCATGTGTCTGTTTGTGTGTACCGGTGTGCGGACTTACTGTGTCGGTGGTGAACTCAGGCGGGTTGTCATTGATGTCGGTGATCCTGATGACAGTGCTGGCCGTGTTGGACAGGCCGTAGGTGGGGTTCCCCTCCATATCCGTAGCTTGGATGATCAAGGTGTACTGGGTGACTTTCTGGAAACAGAGAACAAAGTTCTTACCGTAAATTCCGGACTATAGAGCGCACCTGAATATACATATACAGTATGTATATTTGTCCACTGATCTGATCTGTTTATCACATGTCCTCACATTACATAATCTGGGTCCTGTATTTCACGTATGTTAGTCATGCTAATCTGACATGGCAGATTAGCCCACAGCTGCGCACAATGGCGCAGTTAAACAGCGGTAAGGGGGCAGATGGACTGGCAGCCTCCCTTCCTGCTTGTAACTGCTGCAGAGGCAGTACCTCTGCCTGCCTGAAGGGGGCTGTGAGCACACAGGCTCGTTCTGCTATTGTTTTTTTTTCACGTATTACAAAATGATGGCATAGTTAGCATGTGCTAGCTAAAGCAGTCAAGTAGCAAATGTCAAGTGCACATTATCAGTCTGAAAACATATGGTCTGAATCGGACCGACCAAAGACCCCGAGCAACAATGTCTATTGAGACTGTTGAAACTAAAAGAAGATAAAGAGGACTTCATAGAGATGTTTTTCCAGAAGGATAGGCGAATGGACTTAACGTAATTTAAAAGGTAAAGGTAAGAGCATGCATGCACTGCTGTACATGCCGAAAATAAAAGACCAGCTCTATTTTTAATAATTTAAAAAATATATAAAACCATTTAAGGGGGTTAGGGTTAGGCTGTACGTCAATAATGCCCGTCCGTGACATTATTAGTAAGTAAATAGCTGCCTTTCAGCATAAAAAGTTGTAGCCACCAAAATGTTGTATCGCATTTCAGTAGCAACAGACAAACAACATTGGGAACTTCACGTTTGTTAGCCTAGCACCAGAAGTTAGTTGATGATTAGCAAGGAGATCGACATTAATTTGTGCACCTCATTCATTCATTCATTCATGCTGTTTTTCAGTGATCGCCACGGTCGCGTACAATATTATGTTTTAACTTATTTTGACCACCGCACTGATATCAGGAATCAGGAATCAGGAAATATTTATTGCCAAAATATGTCAAACATACAAGGAATTTGTCTTGGCGGTTGGTGCGTGACAGTAGACAGTGTAACAATAGACAAGACAGCAGTGCACAAGTAATAAAAAAGAGCAAAATGAAATGCTAATGCAATGGGTTAGTAGAATGGGTTAGTATAAAACAAGTTCAAAATTTAAAATATTAAAAAAGTTAAAAAATATTAAGCATAAAGTGCACTAGCGAACAAGTGACGAGTGAAAGTGACATGTGCAGTATGAAGGGGAGTGACCGTTGGAATGTTATAGTCAGACAGTGGGGGACCGGGCTCTGTTGATGAGCCCGACTGCTGACGGGAAGAAACTGTTTGTGTGGCGGGAGGTTCTTAGTCCTGATGGACCTCAGCCTCCTGCCAGATGGAAGGGGCACAAACAGTTTTTGTCCGGGGTGAGAGGGGTCGGCCACGATCTTTTTAGCTCGCTTCAGAGTCCTGGAAGCGAACAAGTCCTGCAGGGACGGCAAATTGCACCCAATCACCCTCTCTGCAGAGCGGATGACACGCTGTAGCCTGCCCTTGTCCTTGGCTGTGGCTGCAGCGGTTGAATTTCTTCAGCTGCCTCAGGAAGAACAACCTCTGCTGAGCCGTCTTTGTGATGGAGCTGATGTTCAGCTCCCACTTGAGGTCCTGGGTGATGATGGAGCCCAGGAAACGGAAGGAATCCACAATAGTGACAGGGGAGTCACACAGGGTGATGGGGGAAGGTGGGGCTCTGTTCCGCCGGAAATCCACAACCATCTCCACTGTCTTTAGCGTTGAGCTCCAGGTTGTTCTGGCTGCACCACGACACCAGATGTTCAGACTCCCACCTGTGACTCATCCTCACCAGAGATCAGTCCAATGAGGGTGGTGTCATCCGCAAACTTCAGGAGCTTGACGGACTGGTGACTGGAGGTGCAGCTGTTGGTGTACAGGGAGAAGAGCAGAGGGGAAAGAACGCAGCCTTGGGGGGGAACCGGTGCTGATGGTCCGAGAGGCTGAGACATGTTTCCCCAGCTTCACGTGCTGCTTCCTGTCAGACAGGAAGTCTGTGATACACTTGCAGGTGGAGTCCGGCTCGTGCAGCTGGGAGAGTTTGTTAGCAGAGACGGGATGATGGTGTTGAAGGCAGAGCTGAAGTCCACAAACAGGATCCTGGCGTAGGTTCCTGGGGAGTCCAGATCCTGGAGGATGTAGTGGAGGGCCATGTTGACAGCATCGTCCACAGACCTGTTGGCTCTGTAGGCGAACTGCCGGGGGTCCAGGAGGGGGTCGGTGAGGGACTTCAGGTGGGTCAGGACTAGCCGTTCAAAAGACCTCATGACTACAGAGGTCAGGGCGACAGGCCTGTAGTCATTGAGTCCTGTGATCCTGGGCTTCTTGGGAACAGGGATGATGGTGGAGGCCTTGAAGCAGGCTGGTACGTGGCAGGTCTCCAGGGAGGTGTTGAAGATGTCAGTGAACACCGGAGACAGCTGGTCAGCACAATGCTTCAGGGTGTGAGGGGAGACGGAGCCCGGACCGGCTGCCTTACGGGGATATTGTCTTTTAATGAGCCGGTTAACGTCTCTCTCCAGAATAGAGAGACGCTAAGGTCAATTTAAACAGGTAATATTACATTATGGCTCAATTCAGTACACCCCCTGACTCACTCTCAACCAATCAGAACACTTGATTTCATCTGCCCCGTATAATAAAATATATGCTCAACGGGATATGAAACATAACCAGTAGTCGAAGTGCGAAGAGCCAGTTGAATGGTGAATGTATGCTACTTTGTTGAATTAATACATTTGTGAATGTTACTTTGAAAGAGACAGTGCCTCCCCAGCCACGAAGCTCACCGCACGTCACTGGTTCACGCAGCCGAAAAACGACTGCTGACGGAGAGTCGTCCGTGCTGGAGTTCTTCACATAGCCGTCTCCAACGTCTCACTTTTGATTTATTAATATCAAGTTTACGTGCAGCCGCCCTGTTTTCTTCTCCGGCAGCCATTGGTTGCCCGTAACTTGCACCTGTCTGTCTCGCTTTTGCGTGTTAGCCCCTAAAAAATGATACATTAGCCGCACCATTCCAAGGGTTCAAAGCGTGGGAAAAAAGTAACGCCTTAGAGTCCGGAATTTACAGTATTTGATCAACAGCTGACCCAATAACTCAAACTATGTCAAACTGGGCACAGTTTCAGTATTGGAGCACAAATCGGAGTTGGATGTTAATGTAATTAAAGAAGTGGCACGTCTTATATTACATCTGATGACTTACCATCATGTTTGCTAACCACAGTGTTCAGAGAGTTAAACACTGCTACATTTAACACACCTCCTGCTCTCTTTTTATATACTTAAGCATTTTAATTGGGTGGGGGGGGTTATCGAGGGAAAACAATACTTCATTAGGAAAAAAAACAAAGAAAAGAAAAAAAGGGAAACGGAAACAAAAACAACAAAAGGGTGAGGACCAGTGGCGTGCCGTGGGGAAAATTTCCGAGGAACCCAAGACACAACTTCTAAGCTGTATGTTTTACAGGGGTGGGGGCAGAAAATCGTATGTTGCTATTTCAGTCGGGTCAATTATTTCAGCGCCCAACATCGTTTTACCAGGACTTACACACGCTTGTTATCTAACAAACACTTTGAGCACCACTCTCTGTCTCTCTGTGTGAGTGGAAGGAGTGTTGAGCTTGTGGAACGTGATTGTGAGCGTCTGATAGTCCGTTTGTTATTTTTTGCTGCTAATGTGGTGTACCATGAGTGTTGTGGGGTGCAGGGTTCGTGGTGTTAGTGCACATTAAAGGGGTTTGGGTGATTGTGGGTAGTTTGCGCTACATGCTGACATGACGCTCAAGGAGCTAACGAGGAAGCACGGCTTCAAAATACCGCCGCGCTTCCCGTGCTCGGAGGAATGCGGCCTGGCGGTAGGGGAGATGGTCGGCCACAGCAACGTGAAGTCCGCAGCGCGGATGAACGGGGCTGTGGTCATATTTGTCGGCAGCGTGGAAGACGCAGACCTCGTCATAGAGAACGGGGTCGAGGTGAACTACCACATCTTTCCCGTACTACCGCTCGCAAGATCAGCTGTTAAGATCACAGTGTCAAACGTTCCTCCGTTCGTCAGAGACGAGGTGTTAACTAGGGAACTGTCTCGGTACGGTAAGGTAGTCTCTCGGGTTACCAAGGTGTCCTCCGGATGTAAGTCTCCCCTGTTGAGACACGTGGTGTCTCACAGGAGACAGCTCCTCATGACTCTGAACAACAGCAGCAGGGAGCTTAACGTCATGTTCAGAATCGACGTGGACGGGTTTGATTATGTTGTTTATGCGTCAATTGACGACTTCAGGTGTTTTAACTGTGGAAAAGAGGGACATCAGAATAAAGTATGTCCGGAGAGGACAGGGTCTTGTAAAGACCAGAACCAGCTAGGAACTGAGAAGGGCAGGGTAGACACAGAAGACAGACAGGAGGCACAGGGGGGGACAGGTGAAGTCCAAAAGGCGAGAGAGCAGGTATCAGGTGTAGAGGAGGCGCGAGAGGAGGTGAGGGAGGAGGCGTCGAGCGTGGTCCCAGGGGTGAGGGTGGAGGAGGTGAGGGAAGGGGTTGTGGTTGAGGAGGTGGGGGTGGTGGGGACAGATGCAGCCCGGGTGAATGCTGAAGGGCCAGTGGAGACGGACAGTGGGGGGGACATCGAGGGCTGTGAGGAGCAGCTTAAAGACCCTCAGCTGAAAAGGAAGAAGGGGGGAAAAGGTGGCAAGTTGAAAGCTAAGAAAGCTACAACAAAAGGTCGAGATGCTGACGTATCTGACTCTAGTGAGGAGGGCGACTCCAGGTCCTGCATTGAGGACGACTCTCCTGCTGAAAGTGAGTCCTGTGAAGACGGAGGTAGCAGGAACTCTGGAGTCTACAGTGTGGAGAAAATAAAGTGTTTCCGGAAAACCTCTAAAGGCATAAGAGGTGTTCGAGTAGAGGACTACTTCTCTGACAAAGAGACCTTCCCCGAGTCTGTCAGATCACACATGAGCAGTGCAGGGAGAGGAGGTCTCACTGATTGGGAGGTCTTCAGGCTGCGGAAGCTGATACTGAAGGCCAGAGGAGAAACACACGGACCGCTGGGCTCGGCGGCATGACGTCCTCCTCCGCTCCACCCTGAAATCCTGGACCTGAAGTGGACTCTTCTCGGGCGGGAATCTATCTGGCTGAACGGGAGAGACCTGAGTGGGAGGACGGAGAGGCTGTCCGAGGTGGAGAAACAACGTAGGGGCAGAGACTCCTGACTCCACCGACCGGTTTCTGGCTTGTGGTTGTTTTTTATGCTACGTTATTATTTTTCTAGAGCTGAAGGCCTGAGTATGACCACCATGCAGGCTTTCAATAGTGAACACGGGGACAATGTGAAGAGATGATCTACGTCTTTTTTTTCTTTTTGTACTGTGGCATCATCGTGATGGTTTATTGTACTTTGTGGGGTTTTGTGGAAATAAAGATGCTTGAAAAATCAAAAATCTCTCTCTCTCTCTCTGTCGCACACACACACACACACTCGGCCATCTTAAACATCTCATTAATTTATGCCATTAATTCTCCTCCATTGAAAGTCCGAGAACCTTACTTCCTCTCATTAAGGAGCTATAGTTTTGGTATAGTCTGATTTAATTCGGAGTTGCTGCTGTAAAAGCAGTTTAGTAAGTATAGTTTTGACTAAATACTGCAAATCTCCATCATTGCGCTTAATACTTTCGCTAGCTTACCAAGCTATCACCATAAAACTTCTGTTATTTCATTCAATGACGTTGATGACATACTGTGATTTGATTGGTGTGATGCCAACGACTTCTTGACTTCCCTTGACACTGTTGTGAGCAATCACAGGGGAGCAGTGTCATCACAATAGCCTCACCAGATTGGTTAATCTTTTTTTTTTTCATTCGAGGGAGGCCAACTCCGCTTGGCTTCCTCACGGACACAACTGCAACTTGTCTGAGAAAACAGGGTGCGGTACCATGTTTTCAACAATCATTCACCACGTAACATTTAGAGGGGCGCTGTTTTTTACACATCATAAAACGCTCAATAATGAATGAAGAGAGACGAGGACAACACAGAGGGATCAATTAATGATGATTAAACAAGTTATATTCTGAAAAAAGTGAGGAAGCCTGACTTCCCTTGGCCTCTACAAGAAAACGCTTCTGGCAGAGACCAGGGAGGGGAAACACACACCAAACACATAAACCATTACCTATATGAGTGCTACAAAATTTGTGCTGTATTTGTGTTTGGGATATTTGTCTGTCCCAGTCCTGGAATTTTGACGATAATGCCATAGGCAAAATGGACATCTTTATGATTTTTATTCTTGTACGTAAACTCCCTAGGCTTGTTGACCAGTTAGTTAGATCTTCTTAGATTTCATAGTTTACAATGTCGTAGTTTTTTTTATACAGATCACTATCCCTAAGTTTTTAATTGCCGTCTGAGGCCAAAGTATTCTGTCCTTGCCTTCTTTTGGGATGACAGAGATAATAGCTTCGTTCCAGGAGGGTGGATTTGACATTTTCTCGCGTGTCCAATTAAAGGAATTCAGGAGTACTGAGTCGATTCTTTCCGAAAGGCTTTGTACCATTCTGCTGGTAGTCCGTTCCTGGTGTCTTATTGTTTTTTCATCTTTTCATTACAGTATTTAGTTCTTCATTGCGGTCAGGTTGGGATTCTGATGTTTTCTAATTGAGGTTAGGTCTATAGCCTTTAAGAGCTATAATCTTATATTCTCTTTAGATTCCTGCTCTGGTTGTGAATATAAGGTCTTGTAGTATGTCCGGAATAAGGAGTCAATATCATCTAAATTATTTCTTATTTGGCCAGATTGTGGGTGAATTATTTTATATATTGAGTGGGAGATCTGTTTTTTTCCCTATTTAGCAAGTCATTTTGTAGCTTTCTGGCCTGTTTCATAATAGGTCTGCTTTAGAAACCTATATTTTTTGTTTCTTCTTTATACATTTCCAAAATTTGGGGTTTCTTGTAATTTCATAATATGCTTCTTCTAGATCTTTCAAGGTAGTTTTTGTTTAAAAAAATGTCTTTCTCCTATATAGATGAGCTGACAGATATTATTAACTGCTCTTAAGGTGCCCGTAAGAAATTTGGGCTTTCTTTTACATTGTCGTTAAGATAAAGAAAAGTCTTAATTTGTTGTATTGCTGATTGATTATTAAGTCTCCAGATATTTTCTTTGGTCTACCGTCCAGATGAAGTACTAAACATATTGGAGAGTGATCAGAGAGATCTCTAGTTCCTAAATCCCATTTCCGGATCCTGTGTCTATCATTCTGAAACATAAAAATATAGTCTATTCTTGAGAGAACTGGGTGAGGTGCGGAGTAGAAAGTGTAATATTTTTCTGATGGGTGAAGATCCCGCCAAACGTCAAGTGAGCCCATCTCCTCCATACCTCTTCTCAGCCATTTAGATTGTGGGCACACTTTAAAGTCTTATTATTAGATCTACCCTATTTATTAATTATCGCTGTCTTTTAATGCCATTTTGAATACCTTTAATAGGAAAAACACTATTATTTCCTTGGCAAAAACGAGTAAGCTTAAGACTAGTGCTACAACTAGGAAACACTGCAGACTGGGAAGACATTCATAGGCTGAGAAGCAGCTGCTCCATGTTTAGGGATGAGCCTTACAAAATGACCACCTAACACACACACACACACACACACACACACACACACAGACAAACACACCTCCCTGTCGAGGCCTGCTGCCACGGTGATGATGTCACCCGTCTTGTTGTTAATGGTGAACATGCTGGAGGAGGGGCTTTGGGGATTCTGGGAGAGGATCTTGTATCGCAGCATCCCATTAGCAGTTTTTGGATCGTCCTTATCGACTGCTGTCACAGTCATCACAAAGGACCCTGCAAGCGGAATCCAACACGGATATGTCAGTGGCAAAGGATTCAATACACAAGCATGTTTGTGTGTGTTTGTGGGTTTACCAGGCTTGGATCCCTCAGGTACAGAACCGTTGAAGATGGTGTGCGTGAACTCTGGTCTGTTGTCGTTTTGGTCAATAACGTTGATGACAATGTCGATTGGGTTCTCTACCTGATTCCCATTCAAGTCCACCGCGTGGGCTCGCAACTATACACACACACAAACACTATCTCAGTCACGCAAAATGTAAAAAGCCATGGGTTAAAAATGTAATGTAAGTCGCTTTGGATAAAAGCGTCAGCTAAACGACCTGTAATGTAATATTTAGTCAAACGGTATCACTGGTACAGACACATATCAATGAGATGGAGTACATGATTTCAGTGGTAGTGACCCCCTTCACTCCTTGTATTTAGACCTGCTGGAGTCAGGCGATCACCAATGCAACAATATTCAGTAGGATTCATCCACTGCAAGCGTTAAATATTTCAAGTTGGACTTGTCTGTTCCTCGTGGTGTGTTGTTACCTACCCTTGCACGTTAGAGCATGAGTGCTACAAAAAACAATATAGTGTAACACATTGTTTGCCTTTGAATTCAGCTCAGATTGGAATATTTAAATCATTAAATATATTGCAAAAGAGCAGAGCACTGAAAACAAGCTTTGGGATATTCCAGCGATTTATACAGCTTCAATGAACATAATGTCACTTTGGAAATGGGGAATCCTTTTTTGAAACTGTTCCCAGATCTGTCAGGAGACTAAACGTGATTCTATCATCGACATTCGTTTAGTGCAGAAGAATTCACTGTGGTAGACACATGTCGTCTGGTTTATTACAACGGAAAGGACCCAAAATAAATTGCTTTTAGAGATTGGACTGCAAGGAATAGATTAATCGTACTGTATAGCCTCCTGTCGATGAGCTCAAGATCATATTCTTTTCAGCCATTTCTGATTCAATAAGGTGAGCAGTTCAGTGATGATTGGAAGAAAACCGTGAATTATAATGCTTTGCTCAAAGTGAAGTATTTCAACCAATGTTTGTATTGTGACCACTCGTAAAAAGGTTTGCCGCCAGCAGCGGTGACCGTTCTGAAGAATCTCACATGGAAGTTGAAGATGTGCTCTCTGTCCAGAGGCTTGGTGACGGACAGCTGGCCCGAGATTGGGTTGATGATGAAGATGCTGGTAGGAGGCTGGTCAGCCCCAGGGCCTGTCACGCTGTACCGCAGAAGCCGGTTTTTATCCCGGTCCGAGCGGATCTGAGGAATGACAAACGGCGTAGGAAAAGTATCTTAAAAAAGCAGCTGAAACAAGGAAAGTGGTAACTCATTAGTAGTACATGTAGTTGCCTGTTTAAAAATATTATAATATACAAGAGAATCTAAACTGAAATGGATGTGTCTTGTACGTCAGTTGGACTTTAGGTCCCCAGGAAACATTCAGCAAAGGCTTGGGGGTACTGCTATAAGATTACAGAAGTAATCGAAAATAAACTGGGATGTCTGGTGCACCGTTAATATCCCATGGGCTGTCCATATGATTGCAGTGATGCAGGGTGGGGCTCCACACAAACACAACAAAACAGACAGTGGAGGTTGCACCTGTTAACTAAGAATAGTATTTTAGTTGCAATACCGTATTTCAGTGTGTCATTATGTGGGAGGAGTCTGTCCACCTAAATAATGTAAGCTCACTTCTAGAGCTCAAAAAGCTAGTTGCTGGATCATCTTGTTACATACCTGTATACCGTTCACTGAGGTTTGGAATGAAATTCCATTTTCATGTTAAAAATGAGTTGCTACATCGTTGGGTAGACCAAGTATCTGGTCATGTGTGTGTCTCTGCGTCTGTCTACCACTACTATGGACAGATCTGCAGAAAAAAAGACTTGATATTTTGAGTGTTCATTTATGACTAAAACCACAAGAGATCCTTGATCATACAGCTATTCAAACTTCTGGAAATAATATTCTAGTGACTGTTTAATATGGTGAGGATTGTTGACTCCTCACTTATTTGAAGCGGCCAATGGGTAAACGGTTCTCACTCTGATAATCAACAAAAGCTTCTGTTTAGTCTCTTGCTACGGGGTATGACAATTGCATCTTTTTATGTGTGTAAAATGTGTTATGTGTTTTATTGTCATAACTGTCGTTTGCTAATGACAAACAACTGAGCGCTATCTTTAATGGAGCACATTTTCTTATGAGGGTGGAAAGGAGAGCTAGTAAGTGGTTAGAGTCCCGGGTGGTATGTTTGGGGAACAGAGCCAATGGCTCACAGAGTTGATATAGTAAACAGAGGTAAGAGCTAAGTGAAACTGACGGTTTCGTATCAGTGGAGGTTAGCATACACACCTGACATAAACTATCATATGTGGGGGCGATGCTTCATCTACTTCTTTAGTTCATTTAAGTTATATGATCATCCAAAAACAGTGTTTTTTTAATAACTATGCAGTTACGAACTCACACGTTGATCGCCAGGACTACATTCATTATGGATTGTATCAGAATATATGCCTTAGTTTCTATTGCACTTTTCAAACTACGACAAATCTTTCAGAATGACACTTGTGGCGTCTCAACAAGAGAGAAAACATGTCCTTGATTTATACGGCTTCTCAGAGGCAAGACTTCACAAGGCCATTTTTTTATTTGTATTTTTTTTTTGTCTCAAAAAGACCTGGATGGCCTTCTGCTCCCAACACACCACTGACAGGCTTTGTGAGACTAGAGCTCATCCTGTGCAGGCTTTGGGGGTTTTGTGAAGTTTAAATGTAAAGTTGGATCAGACTAAAACCGCTCCGCCTCGCTGTTAACATTTAAAAGCAGGCCGGCGAGATCCTACTTATCTCCTGTTCATTTGATAAGCTTTGTCTTGTTGTGGCCGATCACTACAGTTGATGCTTTAATTCTATCTGCTCTTGTGTGAAGCTCATTGTATTTCCATTGGAATCAGCATTCTTATTTCCGTGCTTTGGGGCTAGTCAGCAAAAAGTCCTCAGAGCTGGTGTACTTGCTTTTGTGAGTGTTGTGTGTGTGTGGCTTACTCTGACTAGTTCCTCTGGGAACTGTCCTCGTGAGTTCTCGGGGACGTTGATGGGTGGAATGACCCAGTCCCTCTTCACCCGCCTTACAGTGCCATCACCCCTGACATCCAAGCTGCGCCATGGAAACAAGATCTCTGGTACCTGCTGAGTCAGCATTGCATCACTGGGCTTCACCTGCAGAGACAGTAAACAAGCATTATGCACTGGGCTAAAGATACACACACATCCACACACAGCTGTGATATAGAGCCAGCCTGGCCGGGTAGGCTGGGTGACTCACTCACTTTTTTCGACTCCATTCCACTGACTTGGATTAATGCTCCCATTATAGCCTGTCTGGTAAATGACCACAACCTGTCAGTGTGTGTGTAGTATGCAGCCACAGATCTGCATGTCTGGTCAGTGAGCAGTTACACTGCAGGGTCCACATAGGACAATAAGAAAAAGGAAGAGGTTGTCATTTACTTGGCTCTCTGAGTTCAGTCCCTGACCTTTAGGGGACAGGCTGAGTACCTTCACCACGTTGTATTTCTGTTTGACTCAATTCTATAGGAAGTAGTCATTGTCATCAAATTTCATCTTTTTTGCTGTGAATAAATAATATCTGATGTGGAGCTTTGGAGAGAGCCCCAAAGGAAAGGGTTGATAGTGTTGCCGACATGACTACTTCCATGTTAGATTCAGAACCTTTTTGATCAACTACTGCTACTTTTGAAAAGAATCTGCAACACTATGCTGGGTGGTTGGATTGTTTTAATGCTCGTTTCCCAAGATTTCTGGCACTCCTCCAACAATACAACAAATTGAAGAGGATTTCAGCGGACTACACACAAACAACACACACGTTAATAATAATATTAATAATATTTCTGGTCCATCCCGTGGCTCTACCGTTAGATGCTGGTAAGTCCGAAATATATACAGTACCTTGGTGAAGTATTTACCACCCTTGCAGACTTTTCCACATTGTCATGGTATAACCACGGATTCAAATGTATTTCATTGGGATTTTATGTAATGGACTAACACAAAATATTCCATCATCTCTGAAAGTTTACATGTATTTTAATATTATGTACAAATAAGAATTTAAAGTCATCATCTGGTGTGACCAATCACCTTCACAAGTCACATTTGCAAGTCACATCATTTGAAAATGGGGCCACCTGTCAATTTATCTAATCTCAGTATAGATACACCTGTTCTGTGAAGGCCTCAGTGTTTGTTACATAGCACCCCCCCCCTGAAGTTGTAAACCTAGGGTAAACACTGATGTAGAAGAAGGTAATCTGTTGAGATGAGATGAAAATATGTCGCCTGGCCTCATTTGATAATAACCCTGGCTGTGCCTTTCAGTTGCAAATAACTTCCCCTCATGAAGGATCACTGACAGTTTCTTTCACTCTCAGGGATTCTCCGCCTTGCTGACGGTTGAGAGCAGCAAAAGCATCTGCCAGCTGGCTGTTTCTCGGCCGCGTTTTGAGGAACAGCCAATCAAAAGGCCAGCGTCTCGTCTGAATACATGCAGAGGGCCTTATTATCGCAGACGAACATGAAATAAACTAGCAGATTGCTGTTCGACTCACTTTGTCTCTGCAATCAGCGCTTGGCCAACCATAGACGCCTGCTGGGCTGGAAAAGCCGATTTTATATCTGCACATAGTTCATCCAACATTACTAAAACCTCAGGGGGAATAACAGCCAGTCAGGCTCAGCCTGGCTCATGATTCAGCTTGTCAGAGAATTACGTCACACATCACGTCCTCCTCAAACACAGATTCATGTATGTGCTAACGTGGTCAGGTTTTCTATGTGTTAATGAACCCACGATTATTCAAATATATAGTGATTCATGAACATATCTGTGTGCACTTTATATTCACTGCAACCATTAGATGTGTGTGCACCGTATATTCACTACAGACACTAGATGTGTGTGCACCGTATATTCACTACAGACACTGGATGTGTGTGCACTGTATATTCACTACAGACACTGGATGTGTGTGCACTGTATATTCACTACAGACACTGGATGTGTGTGCACTGTATATTTACTAAGATACACTAGATGTTTGTACACTATATATTTACTGCAGCCACTAGATGTGTGTGCACTGTACAGTGCATCCGGAAAGTATTCACAGCGCTTCACTTTTCCCACATTTTGTTATGTTACAGCCTTATTCCAAATGGATTAAATTCATTATTTTCCTCAACATTCTACAGACAACAACCCATAATGACAAGGTGAAAACTGTTTTTTGCAAATTTTTGCAAATCTGTTAAAAATAAAGAACGAAAGCATAACATGTAGATAAGTATTCACAGCCTTTGCCATGACACTCAAACTTTAGCTCAGGGGCATCCTGTTTCCACTGATCATCCTTGAGATGTTTCTACAACTTGATTGGAGTCCACTTGTGCTAAATTCAGTTGATTGGACATGATTGAGAAAGGAACACACCTGTCTATATAAGGTATCAGTCAGGGCCTTAGTCAGGGAGGTGACCAGGAACCCGATGGTCACTCTGACAGAGCTCCAGCGTTGCTCTATGAAGAGAGGAGAACCTTCCAGAAGGACAACCATCTCTGCAGCACGCTACAAATCAGGCCTGTTTGGTAGAGTGGCCAGACGGAAGCCACTAAAGTAAAAAAGCACATGACACCCCGTCTGGAGTTTGCAAAAAAGCACCTGAAGGACTCTCAGACCATGAGAAACAAAAAATTCTCTGGTCTGATGAAACAAAGATTGAACTCTTTGGCCTGAATGCCAAGCGACATGTCTGGAGGAAACCAGGCACTGCTCATCACCTGGCCAATACCATCCCTACAGTGAAGCATGGTGGTGGCAGCATCATGCTGTGGGGATGTTTTTCAGCGGGAGGAACGGGGAGACTAGTCAGGATTGAGGGAAAGATGAATGCAGCAATGTACAGAGACATCCTCGATGAAAACATGCTCCAAAGCGCTCTGGACCTCAGACTGGGGCGACGGTTCATCTTCCAACAGGACAACGACCCGAAGCACACAGCCAAGATAACAGAGGAGTGGCTTCAGCACAACTCTGTGAATTTCCTTGAGTGGCCCAGCCAGAGCCCTGACTTGAACCCGATTGAACATCTCTGGAGAGATCTGAAAATGGCTGTGCACTGACGCTCCCCATCCAACCTGATGAAACTTGAGAGGTTCTGCAAAGAAGAATGGGAGAAACTGCCCAGAAATAGGTGTGCCACGCTTGTGGAATCATACCCAAGAAGACTTGAGGCTGTAATTGCTGCCAAAGGTGCTTCAACAAAGTATTGAGCAAAGGCTGTGAATACTTATGTACATGTTATTGTTGGGGGAGAATTTGTTGAGTTGCATGTTTTGAGTGTCTCAAGAACTCTTATGTGACCTTTCTTGGGAAACTCTGACCTGACCTTGTCCACGATCCAGGTTTCCGAATGAGGCCTGGACAGACTGTATTATGTTCTTCTCCTTTTCCGTCTGTGTCTATCTGTCAAATATGATTGACTAGGTCCCACTAAGAGAGGGTCACGGAGGTTCACAAACGACAACTGGTTACCATTTCTCGAACCTTCAGAGATGTATAAAAGCTCCTGGTCTCCTCTAGAAACGTTGTCAGATCTTCCTGCTCCTTTTGGGGGAAGGAACATTCTGTCCCTTTTCGGCTGAATTGTAGTCATTTGACTTCTCAGGAATCAGGAATCAGGAAACATTTATTAGCCAAAATATGTCAAACATACAAGGAATTTGTCTTGGCGGTTAGTGCGCGACAGTAGACAGATAAGACAACAGTGCACAAGTAATAAAATAAAGTGGGATGAAATGCTAATGCAATGGGTTAGTAGAATAAGGCAAAGGCTATGGGTTAGTATAAAACAAGGGAATAAAGTTAAAACAATTTAAATATTAAAACGTTAGAAAGAAAAATATTAAGCATAAAGTGCACTAACAAACAAGTAACAGACAAGAGACAAAGTGACAAGTGACAAAGTGATGAATTGCAGTTAAAGTGACGTGTGCAATATGAAGGGGAGTGACCGGTGGAGTGTTATAGTCAGGCAGTGGGGGACCGGGCTCTGTTGATGAGCCCGACTGCCGACGGGAAGAAACTGTTCGTGTGGCGGGAGGTCGTAGTCCTGATGGACCTCAGCCTCCTGCCAGATGGAAGGGGCACAAACAGTTTTTGTCCGGGGTGGGAGGGGTCGGCCGCGATCTTTTTAGCTCGCTTCAGAGACCTGGAAGCGAACAGGTCCTGCAGGGACGGCAGATTGCAGCCGATCACCCTCTCTGCAGAGCGGATGACACGCTGCAGCCTGCCCTTGTCCTTGGCTGTGGCTGCAGCGTACCAGACGGTGATGGAGGAGCAGAGGATGGACTCGATGATAGCCGTGTAGAAGTGGACCATCATCGTCTTTGGCAGGTTGAGTTTCTTCAGCTGCCTTAGGAAGAACAACCTCTGCTGAGCCTTCTTAGTGATGGAGCTGATGTTCAGCCCCCACTTGAGGTCCTGGGTGATGATGGAGCCCAGGAAACGGAAGGAATCCACAATAGTGACGGGGGAGTCACACAGGGTGATGGGGGAGGGTGGGGCTCTGTTCCGCCGGAAATCCACAACCAGAAAACGAAGCGCACCGAAGCACCGAGGCGGCCATCAACGGCGCCATCTTGGATCAGTGCTTCTGTCTGTGCTTATGGCTTGTGCTGATGATTTATGTATTCTTTCATTCTATCATTTTTCTATATTCTAGTTAGTAACAAATACTTAATCACAAAGCAAGCTCAAGATACTTTTGATTTCTCACAAGGGCTAAATCCACAAATTTCCACCACAAACTTGGCGACGAGGATGGGATGGCTGCGTGATCTGGACTTGACGGACGGACAGAAGGCCATATAGTATAGGTGATTCCTCCCTGAAGGTGAGACCCGGATTGCCAATCCATCCAGTTCAAGAAAAGAAACAAAGAACACGCGGTGAGAGATCAAAATTATTTTAAGGCAGACAGACTCATGACAAAAGGGTTTTAGGCCTATCTCACAACGAGTGTTGTAGGCAGACGTATCTGGGTCACCTGTAGTATTTTCTCGAGTTGCATATCCTGTGTCTCCTGAAAATTCACAGGCCAACTTAAATGCAGTAGACTGAGTGACCAGAGAAAGCAACGGTCACTGACTTGCCTTAGTTATGCATGTGGTATTTCTTTGTTTGTATGCACCTTTATAGGCGCGCACACTCCGGGTATACAGATAACTAAATGGGTAGTGTTCAGAGTAAAGGGGAGACGGGTGATAACCATGAGACTAATATCCTGCCACTATTGTGTAAATTTATGTCAGAGTGTTATCCTGGCAGTTTGAATCAAATACAGAAATGGGTCGAATTGGAGTTTCCTTCAAAGAGAGTTTGAGAATCACTTGGAACAGTTGGAATTGCAACTGAGGGAAAAGGAGAAGAACAATGCAGCTCAGCATGCACGCAGGAAGCAGCAAGCAAACCTTCCTCGGCTTGACAACAGCCCACCAGGAGAGAAGCCAGATTCAACCTCCAACACCAGCCAGACGACCTTTTCACCTACTGTGACCCGCTCGCAGGCTCAACAAAGGCGGGCCTTGCTCAATGAAAAAAAGGCGGAATTGCAAAAATTTGCAAAAAACAGTTTTCACTTTGTCATTATGGGTTGTTGTGTGTAGAATGTTGAGGAAAATAATGAATTCAATCCATTTTAGAATAAGGCTGTAACATAACAAAATGTGGAAAAAGTGAAGCGCTGTGAATACTTTCCGGATGCACTGTATATTCACTGCAGACACTAGATGTGCGTGCCCTATATATTTACTGTAGCCACTTGATGTGTGTGTGTGTTGTATATTTACTAAGAGACACGCACACTCGATTCAGATGGATACACGATGTGTAAATTTGTGGGATATATTGATATATGGCTTTAGGAGTATTCAGCGCCTTTGGACTATCCATCTTAACCTGGGAGTGTGAGAGAGTCACAATGCCTAGCTTTTATTAAAAGCAACATAGTCATTATAAACATAGTCATTACATACAACAACAATAAGTATAATAGAAAGTAATGACCACATTCAGAACTGGAACCACGGATTTGTATTGTTATTTATTAATGTATGTGTAGTGAATGTGACTGCATAATTCACCTTTGTTCTTGTTTTGTTGTACACGCAATTGCGACTGTTCCGGGATCACGGTCCCTTTTAAATGTTTTGTTATGTTGTGACGTAGAGACCCTTGCTTGTGAGGTTACAGGGCTGCGCCATCTTGAGAGTTGGTTGTTTTGGTAAAAATAAACGAGACACACACTGCTGTTCTTAACTCACGGAATTGCCTTTCATTCCAAACGCAACTTCCACATATGTATATATAGATTAATAAAAAATAAAATAAAGGTGCAAGCAGCGATGAACAGGCCTTTGCCTCCCCTTCCATGTCGGGGGGTGGGGGGGGGGCAGCCGGTCGCCGTCCGGCTACCGACCGGAAGACAAAAGACAAAAGACAAAAAAATGGTGGTGGTGGGTGTGGGATTCGAACACGAGACTGTCGCATCATAAAGGGAAAATCTTACCACTAGGCTACTGGCCTTGCTGTTCATAAATGCTTCTACCAACTTCATTCATTATTCTCAAGCCTACTCTGCTGATATGGGGGAGAAATCTGCACACCTGGATCAAAGCAGTTGCTGGGGCTGCTTTATGAATACGTGTAGGGGGCGCTATAGAGCCAAAAAGATATTTGGAAGCATTGAAATCATATGAAGTAACTACATCTTTAACTGTAAATGTGTTTTCCACCAAAATGTGTAGTGGCAGTGACAAAGTCCCAGTGAGGAGTTTTTCAAATTTAGCGTCTAGAAAGTGCAAAAAATGGAGGGAATATTCACACAAAAGAAAATTATGACTTCCTGTTTATTTTAGAGCGTGGTCCCAGGATACTTTATTTTAAGTCTCCCTGTTATACATATGTCCAAAAATGGACATATGCCTACAGTCATATACCGGGATACCGCCAGAATCTTTCTAAATAGCATGATATGGATTTTTGGCCACACCGCCTAGCTCTAGTTCCACTAAAATTTAATTTTACAGCATGGTCCCAAGACCATTTTAAGTCTCCCTGTTGTACATATGTCCAAAAATCATCATACATGTAGGTCAAACGGCGCTGGGGCTACTTAGTTGAAAACTGCCAGGGGGCGTTATGGAGGCAATTTACCACTTTTGAGCCAACACATGCGCTCTGTAATATCATTAATTAGGACACTTGACATACATTTATGAGTTTGAGTTTGCCAAGTCACCGAAATATCTCCTTGAACCTTCATGCGAAGACCGCATTCTCATGGTAAGTTTTTCAAAAACTCCCAAAATTCACCATGAACAATCAAGTCAGGTCTTAAGGCTGTAAAACCTTTGCATTTCCCTTCGCCAATAGGTGGCGCTATACTTTTTTGCATTTTTAAGAAAATCAACCAAAATGGATGCCGGGCCTCGGCCGGGTAGTTGCACGAAAACGAAGTCTTTTGACAACACAGGTTATCAGGATCAATTTGACCGAACTTGAAATTGATCGGATAGATCAGGAGTTTGTTCATTTATGAATCCAAAATCCGATGGGAATTAAAAAAAACAAGCAAATATTCAGCAATTGACTGCTGCGCCCCCTAATGTTCAAATGTTTAAAAAAAATGAGGTATCTTCAGGGACCCAACATATCCTAGTGATTTGATGACGACATGGCAACTGCTTTTAAAGTTATAGGTCTTTAACTATTAGAATCACACCCCTTACAAACTTCATTGGTTCTCAACTTTGATAAATGACTTTAGATGACTTTGAGCCAATAGTCATTCCCTGAAAACTGAGAATTGGATCCAGCGAGTTTGCAAAAACGTGCAAAATCTAGTTAGACGCTGTGGTGGCGGGGTGTGGTTAGCTCAGCTGCAGGGGGGAGAGCGGGGGAGTGGTTCAGGGGACGGTGCCGGCAGGTGAGTAAGGAGCACAGGTAGAAGTGATGAGGACTGATTGTGTATCTCTTGAAAAGCAGTGAGCAGGACCTGGAGAGGGAGACTTGGCAGCAGACGCTCAGGGGCAAGGCCGAGGAGTGGAGCCGAGGAAGACAACCAACTGAAACCTACTCACTGCGAGAAAATAAAATAAAACCTATTGCCCAGAAGAACCGTGTGTCCGTAAAGCGAACCCCGAAGGTGGTACCTCGAGCCTGCTACAGACGCATTTGCATACCATGATTGAATTATTTTGTAGAGCATATCCAAGAGCACCGGTGTGCAAAATAAAGTTAATTGGTGAACCTGGGCAAAAATCTCCACAGAGGGAGCACTTCCAGGGGGCGCTAGAGAGCCATTTTTTTATCCCGAAATGCGCAACCCCTAAAATATCAATTTTTTACACTTCTGAGGCGTACACCCAAATTCAAGGGTTTTTGAATATGATAAAGGCTTCAAAAGTGCGATTGAAGTGGCAAAATAATAAGTCTTTGAAACACAATAGGGCTTCGCCCAATTTTCAGTCGGCTCAGGCCCAATTATTAATTTAATCCACAGTATAAAATATATAAAAAGAGTCAAAAGACCATACTATGTGTACCTTGAGAGATCTACTCTGTACAGCTGCTGCTGCTCTACCTGATCAGGTGCCATGCTGTTTCCAGTTGAACGGGCGTAGAGGTGCACTCTGGTCTTCCAGACCTGTTTGGTACGCGGGTCTCTGGCGTACACCACATCCACAGCTTCTTCACTTCCCACCAGAGCGAGGCGACGAAGAGTGTAGACCGCACCCTCCTCACTCACCCTGAAATCAGTAGAGTTGCGAACGCGGAACCATACCTTCCCTCTGCCGCAGTCCGTGAAGCTCACTGAGAGAGAAGAGATGGAGACAGATCAGAACGAGTGGGTTTCAATCCAACAATACCCTGCCTCATGTGTTTTTCATTTATCTGACTAAAACTTGTCGAGATTTAACTCATGTGAGGCTACATTTATGTGAACGGAGTTGCTAGTGATACAAAGACGGTTTTAATATTCACAGCTGTGCCATTAACAATTCAAATTATGGTTTCAATAATTCAACGCATCATGGATGGATCATCGTGCATTCTTTTGTTTCATTCCGAAGAAATTAAAGAAAAGACCGTTTCACAAAGAAATGGCATTGGATGCAGTGGGATTAACATTTCATCAACCTGTGGAGATTCTCTATTGTCTGTCTAGAGTTATGAAGTTGAAGGGTACTGGACTTGCTTTAAGTCTCTTATGGAGCCTGGCCCAACCTTGAGCCACAAAAAATAAAAATAGTATTATCATCAAAAATACATTTTACAAGTAGTCAATATTTCTGTTCTGAAAATATGGAATAAACCCAGTAATATTTGTAAAATAAGATATTTGAGCAAAATATATGCTTTTCCTGCACGTCCTTTTTGCCCGTCTGCATACCTCAGCTGTGCTCTGGCCAGGCCCAAAACAGGCAGGTCTAAGAAGCATTTTAGCCCATTACTCAGCCCTACTCATCATAGGGCTGGCGCCAGTTTGCATTCTCGTCAGGGCTAGTCTTGCGAGGTGGCGTTTTAGCGACATGGCACTGGAAAGGCGAGCAGTAGTCTTCCAAGAAGACCCAACCCGAACTTGGTAAAGTCTCACTCACCCGTTGAGAGTAAAGTTGAGAGAAGAACTTTGGCGGAGAAACTACAAGTAAAGCAACTAGGCCCAGATCCACCTGATATCACAATCAGACAATGGACTGGCGTGAAAGGGAAGCCACACAAGCAGAGCTTTTGTACAGACTGGTTCACACTGAAGGTTTGGCTAGCTGGATGCAGTCATGCTACCGCTGTATTTAGCATCCCATGCTGGCTTTTTAAATCAACAGAGACAGAATCCAAGAATGCCATCATGGAATGCACAGATGCATGATGAAATGTGTGCAGCAGTCACGAGTTTTAGTTTCTAAAGCTGCTTATGGGGACATTTAAGGGTTCTAAAAAGGCTTTTAAATGGTTATAAGCAAAAAGAATTTGATGAAGAAAAAAGTATTTTAAACCTGACATTCTCCTCTTTCCTTGTTTCCACCAATCGCAGTGGATCGCAGAAATATCTTTTGGTGCCGGGAGGGGTTGGAGGACTGCAGCACTGCAACTGCATTCCCAGAAAGCATATAGGATCTCTTGTGGATTTCCTGTGGTATGATTTGGGCAGAGGCAGCACACCCAAGCAGAACAAAGCCTACGCCTAAAAGCTCCGGCGACAGCGAGAGGGCAGAGTCTGGCGGAGAAGCTGGAGCTGGACGCGTGTTAAATAAGAGTGTACAAAAAAATCTGTTAAAATGCTACCTGTATCCTCGTCCTTCCACGTTCCCCCAAAGGACCGCACGTTACAGTGGCACCTGGGGGGATGGAAACGGCGGACGACAACCATCAGCAGGGGATGACAGCCCAGCCGATCGTGGCGCTTGGTCGGATGATCGGCGACCTGGCGGCCATTCTGAGGGAGCAGGCGGACACCAACCGGCAGTTCCTGGGGGCGCTCCAGGCCCAGGTGGGGAGACAAGCCCAGGCGTTGGAACAGCTGGCCGCACGGCCCGTGGCTGTGCCGCCGACGCAGGGGCCCGCCGGTCTCACGCTCCACCAAATGTCAGCAGGGGATGACATCCAGGCATTTTTGGAGGCCTTCGAGGCGACAGCGGAGGCGTGCGGCTGGCCGGCGGGGGAGTGGCACCGGGCTTTTGCCTCTACTGGCCGGTGAGGCACAGACCGCAGCCATGGGGCTGCCTCCTGCGGCACGCCGTGAGTACGGCGACGTAAAAAGGGCCGTGGTGGATAGACTGGGGCTGTTGCCGGAGGACCACCGCCGGAGATTCTGCGAGGCCAGGCTGGGCCCTGGAGACCGACCATTCGCGTACGGCCAGCGGCTGAAGGACGCCGCCGCAAGGTGGTTGCAGCCGGACGGCGCAGAAGGGGCCCACGGCGTGATGGCGAAGGTGGTACTGGAGCAGTTCGGGGAGGGGCTCCCGGCCTGGACAGCAGTGTGGGTCCGGTGCCACCGACCAACGATCCTGGAGACGGCCATCACCCTGGCGGAGGACCACCTGCCGGTGCATCCCAGCGGGCAGAGGGACCGGGAGAGTAACCCATACCGCCTCCACGGCTGGCGCCTTTTCCCCCAGTCCCTGACCCACCGACCCCGGGGAACCCAGGCACCCTTCCCAACCCACAGAGAGGTTCTCAAGCGCCGGGGCAGGAGTGTTGGAGGTGCGGGCGGCTCGGTCTCCTCCGGAGAGAGTGTCCGCTGATGGAGGTGGGACAGGTGATCCGAGTTGCCGGCGTTCCGGCACCCTCCCCCGGTCCGGGAGCGACGTACCGCCTTCCAGTAAGAATCCAGGGGGGTACACGCCATTTTCTCCCTTTGAACTTTTGTTTGGCAGGACGCCCGAGTGGGCGTCCTGCAAGGTCCAAGTCCCTGCAAGAATGAGATCCAGTCCGTCCTGGACCTGCGAGCAAAACTCCACACACTGGGCCGGATGTCACGAGAGAATTTGCTGCAGGCCCAGGAGCGACAACAACGGCTGTACGACAGAGGGCCAGGCTGCGATTCACACCGGGAGAAAAGGTACTTGTATTGCTTCCTTCTTCCAACTCTAAACTCCTAGCCAAGTGTCAAGGGCCCTTTGAGGTCACACGGCAGGTGGAGGACGTCTACTACGAGGTGGTGCGGTCTGACAGGGGTGGGGGTAAACAAATATACCACCTGAACCTCCTGAAAGCCTGGACGGGGGTGGAGTCCGTCTCTACGGTATCGGAAAGGGAGGAGCTGGGGCCGGAGGTTCCAAAAGCAGGTAATCATACCTCGCTCCCTCGAGAGTCTCATCTCTCCGAGAGCCAGAGGGCGGACGTTGCCAGGTTGCAGGAGCGTTTTGCTAATGTGTTCTCTCCCTTGCCAGGCCGGACCAACCTCATAGTGCAGGCCCGCGGACCTTACCAGCCCCTTGACCGACCTGACCCGGAAAGGTGCGTCAGATCCGGTCCAGTGGTCGGAGCAGTGCCAGCAGGCGTTTGAGAAGGTATGGCAGGCTCTCTGTGGGGAACCACACCTTCATAATCATACCTTCATACTTCTCTCTCCCCTTTATTCTGCAGACCGATGCGTCAAACAGGGGGCTGGGGGCCGTTTTGATAATCAAAAATTCTTTTCATGGGCTTAGTTGGGGGTTCGCTGTCTTGTCTTGATTTAAGAGTTAGGTAAGGGGGGGGAAGTAGGATGTGCCGAGCAGGCAGACACGAGTCTGACAGGATGGTTTCAGTTTCTGTCCTGGCTGAGGAATGCAAGGTCTGCGGGTCAACTAGAAGATGTGCCAGCCAAAGGGGGGTTTAGAGACACACCAACACTATTCAACATACACACTCTGTTCGTTGATGTTTACGTTAAGTCAGGAGTCCGGACATTGGATATGACCGGATCTTTAGATGCGGGGGGTGGAAGGTCCTCCTCTACGCCAGTTTAGGGCCAATAGAAATCTTTCCTTCTCTGTCTTTCTGTCAGCCCGAGAGGAAGATAGGAAGCAGGCGCAGGGTTCTCAGGTAGGAAAGGAGATCTTTATTTATGCAGCGAAGGTCCTCCAGACAGAGTCTAAAGCGGGCTATGAAATTATCCTAGGTCACACTTCTTCCGATAAAATAAACCAGGAAGAAGTGTGGCTATAAAACTATCAAAAAACAAAATCACTCCGCTCTAGGAGGAAAACAAAAGGCTTTTAAATTTATCAAAGTAACCAACGCACTCTATTGACGGAGGCAACGTCTCAAAACAAAATCACTCCTTATAGGAGGAAAAACAAAGAACTATGAAAGATTAATGTTGCATCTAACCTAGGAATACAAAACTTAAGCAAAACCAAAAAACAACCTGCGTGGAGGTGAAGGCACTGGGCCGATCGAAGATCCTGAATAACAACAAAAAGGAACCTGTGACGTGGCAGAACGAGGTAGAACACATGGGTAATGACGAACACACTGGCACAGGACAAAGGGAGACGCAGACTATTAATACACATGGAGGGGAATGGGGAACAGGTGGACACAATCAGGAATCAGGGAAGACAATCAGACTGGTGACACATGAGGAAGGGTAAGTGACCTGAAACGAGAGGAGTTATTATTTCAAAATAAAACCGTAAATGACAAGACAAAATGCCCCACAGAGTAAAACAGACAATTTCACCGCGGTGTGACAGAACCCCCCCCTCTAGGACCGACACCTGACGGTCCAGGCAGCTCAGGGTGGTCTCTGTAAAAGTCCTGAATAAGGGAAGGGTCATCTATGTGGCGCCGCGGGACCCACTGTCTGTGCTCAGGACCGTATCCCTCCCAGTCCACTAAATACTGTTTACCCCTGCCTCTATTGCGTACGGCCAATAGTCTCTTGACTTTATAGAGTAAGCCTCCGTCGGCTGCTTCCAGTGGCGGCGGGGGCTCAGCGATAGGAACCATGGGGCTTTCCTTGGTGGGTTTGACCTGACTGACGTGGAATGTGGGGTACGCCCGAATTGACCTGGGCAAACGGAGACGGACGGCAGCGGGGCCAATTACTTTGGAAATGGGGAAGGGCCCAACGAACCGCGGTGCTAGTTTTTTGGAAGGGACTTTGAGGTGCAGATCCTTGGCTGATAACCAAACCCGTTGTCCCGGTTTGTATTCTGGTGCGGGACGGCGTCTTCGGTCGGCTGCCTTCTTTACTCTGTCCCCCTGTCTGATGAGCACTTGACGGGCGGCGGCCCAGATGCGATGACAGCGACGAACCAGGGCATGGGCGGAGGGAACTACAACTTCCTGCTCAGAGTAAAAAAATACAGGAGCCTCGTAACCGTATACACACTTGAAGGGTGAGAGACCTGTGGCAGAGGTGGGCAGCGTGTTGTGGGCATATTCCGCCCAGGCCAGATAGGAGCTCCACGCCGTCGGTCTTTGTGACACCAGGCATCGGAGGCTTGTCTCCAGCTGTTGGTTGAGACGTTCGGTCTGGCCGTTGGCCTCCGGGTGGTAACCTGAAGTCAGGCTGGCTGTGGCACCGATGAGCTGACAGAACTCCCTCCAGAACCGTGAGATGAACTGGGGCCCCCGGTCTGACACGATGTCCTTGGGAAATCCGTGAATTCTAAAGATGTGTTGCATCATGATTTGGGCAGTCTCTTTAGCTGAAGGTAGCTTAGGCAAGGCAATGTAATGTGTCATCTTGGAAAAGCGATCCACCACGGTTAAAATCGTGGTGTTACCTTTTGAAGCCGGGAGCCCCGTGATGAAGTCCATCGAAATGTTCGACCACGGCCTGGATGGGATGGGTAGGGGTTGCAGCAGTCCCATGCGTGCCCCGGTGGCCGTTTTGTTCCGAGCACAGACCGGACATGCGTCGACGTATTCCCGGACCCCTGATTCCATGGATGGCCACCAGAACCGCTGAGATATGGCGAACATTGTTCTCCGGACTCCTGGATGACAGGTGAGCAGCGAGGTGTGGGCCCACCGAATCACGTTTGGGCGCAATTCCACTGGAACAAACAATGCTCTGGGCACCCACGAGGTGGAGGCGCCCCCCCATTCGCACGCTTCACCTCTTGTTCTATCGGCCAGGAAACTGTTCCAACCACACAGTTCTGTGGAAGGATGGGTTCTGGTTTTTTGGCCACTGGTTCCGGGTCGTAGATGCGTGACAGGGCATCTGGTTTAACATTCCGGGACCCCGGCCTGTAAGACAAGGTGAAGCAAAAGCGGTTGAAAAACAATGCCCACCTGGCCTGGCGTGAATTTAGTCTCTTCGCTTGTTTGATGTACTCGAGGTTCCTATGGTCTGTCCACACGATAAACGGATGTTGTGCCCCCTCCAGCCAATGTCTCCACTCCTCCAAGGCCACCTTGACCGCTAGCAGCTCCCGGTTGCCCACGTCATAATTCCGCTGTGCAGAGTTTAGTCGCCGGGACAAGAAGGCGCAGGGGTGCATCTTGCCATCGGCCGCTGACCGTTGCGATAAGACGGCCCCGATCCCCTCATTGGAAGCGTCAACCTCTACCACGAACTGGCGCTGTGGGTCTGGCAGAGTAAGGATGGGCGCCGAGGTGAAGCGACACTTGAGGTTCTGAAACGCCTCCTCTGCATCTGGGGACCAGTTGAACCGCACCTGGGGGGATGTCAGGGCGTGAAGGGGACCAGCTATCGCGCTGAAGCCTCTGATAAACCGCCTGTAAAAGTTAGCAAACCCCAGGAATTGCTGAACCTTCTTGCGGCTATCGGGCGTAGGCCACTCAGCCACCGCGCTTACTTTAGCCGGATCCATCTGGACTCTTCCAGGGGCTACAATAAAACCCAGGAAGGAGATGGTGTCGGCATGAAACTCACTCTTCTCTGCTTTCACATACAGGTGATTGTAGAGAAGACGTTCAAGGACTTGGTGTACATGGCGTTTGTGTGTGTCTAGATCTGGTGAGTAGATTAAAATGTCGTCGAGGTAAACATAAACAAAGTGGTCAAGAAAATCTCTGAGGACATCGTTAATCATGGCTTGGAATACGGCAGGAGCATTGGTGAGGCCGAAAGGCATGACTAAGTATTCGTAATGACCGCTCGGTGTATTGAACCCAGTCTTCCACTCGTCTCCTTCTCTTATTCGGACCAGATGGTACGCGTTGCGCAAGTCCAGTTTTGTGAAGACTGTGGCCTGCTGGAGCTGATCAAAAACAGAGGTCATCAAGGGAAGTGGGTAGCGATTCTTTATTGTGATGTTGTTAAGTGGACTATAGTCTATACATGGTCTCAAAGACCCATCCTTTTTTTTAACAAAAAAGAACCCGGCACCCGCAGGTGACGATGACGGCCGGATGAGCCCCGATTTCAGAGATGCATCAATGTACTCAGTCATCGCCTGACGTTCGGGTCCCGACACAGAATACAAGCGACCCTTAGGAATGGTGGAGCCGGGGATGAGCTCGATGACGCAGTCATACGGTCGATGTGGAGGGAGAGACGTGGCCTTTGTTTTATTAAAGACCTCCTTGAGATGATGGTAGCAGGGGGGAACGGAGGTCAGATCTGGGTACTGGGGCTCTGTGACGGGGTGAGCAGAAACAGTGTTTATTAAAGTGGTGATGGGTCGGTGAGGCTTCTCCCGCAAACAATTCCCTTCACAGTCTTTTCCCCATCCCATGATCTTGCCCGTAGGCCAGTCTAAGTGGGGGTTGTGGCGAACAAGCCATGGGAACCCCAGTACTAGGGTGCTTGTCGGTGAGTGAAACAAAAAAAAATTCATCAGTTCTGTGTGATTGTCTATGGAAAGTACAGCAGGCTCAGTGACATGTGTGATGGTGAATAATGCTTCCCCACTTAAAGCACTAGCCCTGATGGGACGTGCGAGAGTCTTTGTCTTTAACCCCAGTCTGTTTGCTAGTCCCCAGTCCATTAAGCTCTCGTCAGCCCCTGAGTCAATTAAAACATCCAACGTCATGACTGTGGTGTTGTGTTGTACCTTAATGGAGGTCAAAACCCGTGTCGATGAGCCTGGAGCCGTGGGTCGGTTGCCTAACCACGGCGTCTTGGCCGTACATGCGGCTACCAGGTGACCGAGCTCCCCGCAGTAGAAACACCGACCTTCCCTCAATCGGCGCTGCCGTTCTTCCGGGGTGAGCCGAGCACCACCCAGCTGCATAGGTTCGTCTCCGCCAACCGGGGAAGAAGACCGGCGCTGATCTGGTGGCGCCCGGCCGGGAGCCCACCCGGAGGGGGCGGGGTAGTGCTGTGAGCGATGTGGAGCGTCCAGGCGTTGTCCCTGGAGAGCCCTAAATTCCAGGAGCCGATTATCCGTTCGGATAGCGAGGGCGATGAGGGAGTCCAGGTCTGGAGGAAGGTCCAGAGGCAGCAATCGCTCTTGGATGGGCGCAGCCAATCCTTTAAGAAAGACGTCATAAAGCGCTGTGGTATTCCAGCCGCTCTGCACCGCCAAAGTCCTGAAGCGAATGGCGTAGTCACAGACGGATTCTCTTGTCTGCTTCAGCCCACTGAGCTCTCTTGCCCGTTCTCGCTCTGTTGTGACCGGATCAAAAGTTTTTCGGAGCCCTTCTTTAAAATCCTGAATGGAGTCGCAGATTGAGGATCCGCTTTCCCATTCTGCGACGGCCCACGCCTTCGCCCTTCCCGACAGGTGGGAGATTACGTAAGCCACCTTGGCTCGATCTGTGGGGAAGTGTTGAGGCGAGAGTTCAAAATGCATGTCGCAGTCTATGAGAAATGCCTTACATTGTCCATGGTCTCCCGTATATCGCTCGGGAGGTGCCAGCCGAACCCCAGTTCCTGCGTAGGGGAAGGTGGGAGGGGGCGAAGGTTCAGGTGCAGGAGGTGCCGGGTCCCTCCTCTCAGAACCTCTGAGAAGCTGCTGAAGCTGACCCGCGAGACCCCCTATCTGGTCAAAAACAGCAGCCTTGAAGTCCTCCTGACTACGGGCCAGGCCTCTGAGTCCCTGGCTCAGTGAAGTCATCTGCTCTTCCTGCTGGAAGAGACGCTCCCCCTGAGAGGCTAGGGCCTGCGCGAGAAGGTCCTCCCCTGCTGCTTCCATACTGGCCAGTGTGTACTGTCAGCCCGAGAGGAAGATAGGAAGCAGGCGCAGGGTTCTCAGGTAGGAAAGGAGATCTTTATTTATGCAGCGAAGGTCCTCCAGACAGAGTCTAAAGCGGGCTATGAAATTATCCTAGGTCACACTTCTTCCGATAAAATAAACCAGGAAGAAGTGTGGCTATAAAACTATCAAAAAACAAAATCACTCCGCTCTAGGAGGAAAACAAAAGGCTTTTAAATTTATCAAAGTAACCAACGCACTCTATTGACGGAGGCAACGTCTCAAAACAAAATCACTCCTTATAGGAGGAAAAACAAAGAACTATGAAAGATTAATGTTGCATCTAACCTAGGAATACAAAACTTAAGCAAAACCAAAAAACAACCTGCGTGGAGGTGAAGGCACTGGGCCGATCGAAGATCCTGAATAACAACAAAAAGGAACCTGTGACGTGGCAGAACGAGGTAGAACACATGGGTAATGACGAACACACTGGCACAGGACAAAGGGAGACGCAGACTATTAATACACATGGAGGGGAATGGGGAACAGGTGGACACAATCAGGAATCAGGGAAGACAATCAGACTGGTGACACATGAGGAAGGGTAAGTGACCTGAAACGAGAGGAGTTATTATTTCAAAATAAAACCGTAAATGACAAGACAAAATGCCCCACAGAGTAAAACAGACAATTTCACCGCGGTGTGACACTTTCAAGGGTTATAAAACATGATGTTCTTGCTGATGTTAGTTAGTTGTTCTTCCGGCCTGTGTGCTGCCTGAACTGCTCCTGCCTTTGCAAACGCAGCGCTGATACTTGACCTATGAATGAAAGATGCCAACGCCCAGATCACTCGGTGGTATCTGGCTCTACAGCCTTTTAATTTCAAGGTGGTCCATAGGCCGGGGGCGCAGATGGCTGTGGCCGATTTCCTCTCCCGCTCCTGAAAGGGGGGGGAGTAGGTTCGGCCAGATGGCTCCCTGGCCAAGTCGGGCGGTGGGGTATGTGGTGGCGGGCGTGGTTTGGCTCGGCTGCAGAGGGGACGGAGAAGGGAGTGGTTCGGGGAATGGTGCTGGGGGAGGCATAATCAGCCTCAGCTGATATTAATCAGTGTGTGTTTGTTCTGCCTCTTAAGAAGGAGAGATCCGGCGACAGCGAGAGGGCAGAGTCTGGCCGAGAAGCTGGAGCCGGACAGGGATGCAGCTTGGTTTCTGTCCAACCGCTTCTTCTGATGAGTATGAGAGGATGGACACAAATACTCTGCCGGCTCCACGCAGAAAGAACAAAAGCTAGCTCCAATTCTGTGTCAGTTCAGCAAAGCCTCGGAGAAGCATGTGTGAAGCCCCGCTTCTACTTTCCTCAAAGACATGAGCTGACAGAATCATGACAATTAAACGGTCAGATCTTTTATACAACGGACTTTCTCAAAGCTCTAGAAAGCTCTTCCATTTCTCTGCCCATTTCATTTAAATCACTAATAAATCTTTACTTGATTAACTGCTGAAAGGAATCTTATCTATAACATGCCACACCCAGAGAGACTGACCTTATAAATTATTCAAACTTCGGATCTGAAGTATCTCCTTTTGGCTTTGGATTATGGGATACTTCAATGGATGGTGTGCGTAAATGCTGAGCAATTTTGAAGAAAATGACTTATTGGGGTGTTTTGACTAATGCTGCCACTGCAACATGATGTGTTAGTTTCTTTGAAAAGTGATCTGTACTAAAATATGTTTTCTTATGTATGTAGAATATGAAGTGCTGACATCACTGTGGACCCACAACATATTCAGCATTTATTTTTCCTTTGAAAATTGTACAAGGCTGTATAACAATTTAGATATAAATCGCTCTTTTGAAATATTTCAACTTTGGCAAAGAACTCGCCCGAAACCCAATCAGCGTTGAGATGCTCCGCTCGTCATCACCGCCGTCCTGCTGCCACAGCGTGAATACGCTTTATCAAACGGCCGCTCACCGGAGACACGCACACAGCTGAGACTGAACGCCTGTAAGTTAGTTTGAGTGTAACCGAGAGACGCACCGAGCCGACACAACAGGTCATTAGACCGACTGCTGGTCCGCCTGAAGCAGCGCTGGAAGCCACAGTCATCCAGACGCACTTCCTGGAAGAGTCGGTGAAATTCAAGATGTGTGCGGCGACGGATGAGGTCATGAACCCAAACACAACGTTTGCGGTTCCGACCTTTGTTTAATTCACACAACAAATAAAGGGCAGAAATTGTGGTTATTTATTGCCATGGTGGATAGCGGACACGATAACTGTCTTTACGAAGACACGTAACAGGGATAAGCCACGCCCCCTTCCAGGTGCGAATAAAGCGAAAAAAATGGGACGCAATTGAAGCGTAATAACCCGCTTTAAAGCGGGGCGAAAATTTGCTTCGCTTTTGGTGTGAACGCACCTTAAGGCTTCCGGCATTTTTCATTTAAACAAACGTGTCACTATTTGTATTTATAAGGTGTGTGTGTCTCACAGAGACAGCTGGGTGCTAGATAAACTCCTGTCTAGTAGCAAAGCCACAGGCCTTCTTCCCTCTGACAACCCAACCCAAGCAGACAGAAAATAGTGCAGATCATTTTGCATGAATTTAAATTTAAATAAGAGGCTCCAGCCAGGTCAAGCAAAATAAATGCTCATTTTGCCTCAATATTGCTGCCGCAGGTTTTCTTTCTTCAATAGTCTATATTAAGAATATAACAATAAATTTTTCACATTTGGATTTTATTTACCTTGAATAACACCCATTTGTTTTCTTTTTTAAACAGTTCCAACCCAAGTCTGACGGAGCATTCAGAAAAATACCCATCGTAATCACATGTTTATTATGAGGTCATTATAGCAATTTAGCAAAAAGGAAATGCAAAGTAGACAGTGCATGATAGCGCAAATCACCTTGCTGCTGTGCAGTTCGGTCATAAGTTGGAGCTATATGCAACACATCGCTATAATACAACAGTAAACAAAGTCGAGGAAGAGGATGTCTAAAGTGTGCTTAGCAGACTTTAGACATCATTTGTTTCAGCATTTGTTTCAATTGTGTTAGTGTTGGCCATGTCACGACGAAAGGAAACATTCCCTAGTTATGGGAATATCCACACCAGAAACAGCTGATCAGTCATGGGACTTATGTTTGCTACAGAACTTATTTAGCACAGAAATTTCCATATTCCATATAGCAAATTGACAGTTTTTTGACAGAGGTAAAAAAAAAACTCAAGCAAGCATAAAAGTTGATTTGCATTTTAGTGAATCCTTGCACTACCATCGAATAAGATCCTTATTTCCTCCTTCAGGAATTTCGTATCTCAGGTTCTGCTCTCTCCCTTCTTTCATCCTACCTTGACGGCCGCACCTACCGGGTAATCTGGAGAGGATCTGTGTTGGAACCATGTCCTCTTACTACTGGAGTTCTTCAGGGTTCCGTCCTCGGTCTCCTCCTCTTCTCTCTCTGCACCAACTCTCTCGGTCTGTCATTTGCTTGCATGGCTTCTCCTACCAAAGCTATGACACCCAACTAATTCTCTCCTTCCCTCATTCGGACACTCAGGTGGCGGCACGGATCTCTGCCTGTCCCACTGACAGCTCTCAGTGGTGTCCGCTCACCACTCATCAGATCTGCAGAAATGCCAATCACACCTCTATAGTGTTGTAATGTGTAAGCACAAGACACTAGCACAGGAAATTTAGTGTATAATCATATAAAGCACTGTTATTCTTGTCCTTTAATTAGGACTAATATATATTATGATTGTTTTCCCCTTATTTATGTAGCTGGCATACCTGAAGCCCAAACACACAGATGCAAGGAAGGATCAAAGGGATCTGGTTTACGAATAAAAAGAAGAATTAAGGTTCAGGATCAAAAAATACACAACACTTCTTGGTAACAACTTAAATATTTCCTGAGTATAAAAAAAGCATATGCATCACGACTCTGATGTTAAATCATTTGATAGCTTTAGAGTTTTTACAGTATGAATCGCAATGCAACGAGGGTGCAACCAAACCTTCCTTCATATCAATGAATAAATAAATTACTCTGAAACAGATTACGCAAATATTTTTATCTTTTTGTCAACGAATATTCTATATTCGGCTACAACAGCTTCATGCCCTGCTTATTCGCCGTTTCATGCCAAGGAAAAGTTCGGTCGGAGCGTGCAATGCCGGTACGGTAAAACTTTCAGTTTCAATCACTGAATGAAGCCTGCCATATTTGGGACAAGAATCGCGACATTAAATTGCTTGCACAAAACTCTTGTTTAGCATTTGTTTATTGTTGTTGTTCATTTAAACCCCTTTAAATGTGAGAGAGAGATCTGCGGTCGTGTCCATTAGTTCATTTATTTATTTTTGTGCACATATGTGTATATGTTGTTAAATAGGTTTAAACTTTAAATAAATTACCTATACAAGTAGTTATGTCTAATGCGCAACCGAATATATTCGAATATCTGTCTTTTTTTTAAAGCAAATATTCGAACGTCCTTTTTTCCAGCAATTTTGACAGCCCTACTGTAGACTCAAATTACAGCCCCACATTTATTTGCAAACCGTCAACTCATTAATGGCTTCAAAAAATTAATCTAAAATCAAAATTGTTGCAATTCTTTGGCTTTTTTCATGGACTAATCAACTCGGCTTTGTGACCATGCCACATACTAGCAGTTATAATGCAGCCCACAAGTCCCTGGAGCCCCCAGCAGAGAGACAAACTAAGCCATTGGAACACAAGAGCAAAAGAGACACGAAGAGATTAAAAAAAAAGAAAACCACACACAGGCAGTCAAGGGGGGATGTGGGATCTCAAAGCCAATGAGACCGTGAAGAGCTCAACTTTTACATTTGTGCCTGGGCCAACAAATGACAACAACCAATTATCACCTACTTCAGCTGCCAAAATACACACATACACGTACCAGGCCGTGTTCCTCTCAAGTCTAACAGTGGGGTTGTCCTTTTCAGCAGGGCATGAGCGTGTTAATGAAGCTGTCTGTGTTAATAAAGCTATTCACATGTCTGCTCCCTCTACTCCCCTACAGAAGGCCCCTGAAGCACCTCCTGAATTTCTACATGGCCCTGCATAAAGAGCTGGGCAAGGGTGTAACCATGGTGTAGACATTGGGGGGGTCCGCTGGACGCTACGGTCGAAAACACACATTTTCTGCTGTATATTGGGGGGGACAGATTGGTATTTTCTCAATATTGGGGGGGACACGACCCGCAGGAGATCTCTGAGGTAGATAGCGAGGCGTTTAAGCGGTCTGGTATAAAACTCTGTGTGGTCTTTCATAGAGAACGACCCTGGAGGATTTAATGACTAGTCCAGTTTTTGGAGGAAATCAATTGCCGTCCCGGGTGTCAACCCAGTGATAAACCGTGTTGCACTAGGTGAGGCATGAGCTCCTGCAGTTTGGCCGAGTTTAAGATCTCTGTGATAACGCCCACTTTAACCGCTAGGAACCTCGGCGTCACACTCGACAGCCAACTCTCCCTGACTCCCAACATTACTGCGACAACACAATCCTGTAGATACACGCTCTACAACCTCAGGAGAATACGTCCTCTTCTCACTCCGAAGGCTGCCCAGGTACTGATTCAGGCTCTTGTCATCTCACGCCTGGACTACTGCAACTCCCTCCTGGCGGGTCTCCCTGCAAAACTGCTCGTCCCTCCTTCACTGAGAGCCAAACACTCGACTAGATCATGACTCTTTGCTGTCCTTGCTCCGAAATGGTGGAACGAGCTCTCTGAAGACACCAGGACTGCAGAGAGCCTTTACATCTTCCGCCGCAAACTAAAGACACACCTCTTCAGACTCTACCACGACTAAAAGACTAACAAATTGTAGCACTTAAATTGTACTTATAACGGCACTCATCTATAGCAAATTGTAAATTGGCTTATTTGAGGAAAATGCACTTTCTTGTTTCTTGTTCTTCTGAGTCTGTACCCAATGGTTGAATGCACATATTACTTATACCAAGTCGCTTTGGATAAAAGCGTCAGCTAAATGACATGTAATGTTACTTTCCCCGACTTGGCCTTGGGCCAACTTAGGCAGCATTGGTTTACCCCCCCCCCCCCGGTTTGCCACAGCATGTGTACATGTGTGTGTGAGATGGAGTTGTGTGTGTATTGTATTTAGCCACAAATTTCAACAAATAACAAATAATAACAGAGGGGTCCGTGTATGGCGGCAAATCACTGTCAAAATTCGGAGCGCAAATCAGGTTGATGCGCGCTCGTAAATCAAACATCCCCGAGCAAATCTCTGTCTCGTGCCTAAATGACTGTACTCTGAGAAACTCCATCAACAGTTCTCAGCAAGTGACTCTGCTTCGGTTTGGAGAGGCCTCAAACACCTCACAAACTACAAGCCAAAAACCTACCACTCATGAATGATCTCCGCCTGGCAGACAAGTTGAATGAGTTCTACTGCAGATTCGATAGACAATGTCCTAATCCCATCCCCCACAGCTCCACCAACCTGCACCAGCTCCCCACACCTCCCTCCCCTAGCCCATCAGGGGCTCACGCTTCTACATCTATATCACCTCCCCCTCCCCCACCAGCAACGACCCTCTCTATTCGGGAGAGAGACGTTAACCGGCTCTTTAAAAGACAAAACCCCCGTAAGGCAGCCGGCCCAGACTCCGTCTACCCTCACACCCTGAAGCATTGTGCTGACCAGCTGTTCACTGACATCTTTAACACCTCCCTGGAGACATGCCACGTACCAGCCTGCTTCAAGGCCTCCACCATCATCCCTGTTCCCAAGAAGCCCAGGATCACAGGACTGAATGACTACAGGCCCGTCGCCCTGACCTCTGTAGTCATGAAGTCTTTTGAACGGCTAGTCCTGTCCCACCTGAAGACCCTCACTGACCCCCTCCTGGACCCCCTGCAGTTCGCCTACAGAGCCAACAGGTCGGTGGACGATGCTGTCAATATGGCCCTCCACTACATCCTCCAGCATCTGGACTCCCCAGGAACCTACGCCAGGATCCTGTTTGTGGACTTCAGCTCTGCCTTCAACACCATCATCCCGTCTCTGCTGCAGGACAAACTCTCTCAGCTACACGTGCCCGACTCCACCTGCAAGTGGATCACAGACTTCCTGTCTGACAGGAAGCAGCACGTGAAGCTGGGGAAACATGTCTCAGCCTCTCGGATCATCAGAACCGGTCCCCCCCATGGCTGCGCTCTTCTCCCTGTACACCAACAGCTGCACCTCCAGTCACCAGTCCGTCAAGCTCCTGAAGTTTGCGGATGACACCACCCTCATTGGACTGATCTCTGGTGGGGATGAGTCCGCCTACAGGTGGGAGTCTGACCATCTGGTGTTGTGGTGCAGCGAGAACAAGCTGGAGCTCAACGCTCTAAAGACAGTGGAGATGGTTGTGGATTTCCGGAGGAACAGAGCCCCACCTTCCCCCATTACCCTGTAATGGGGGAAGGTGCCCCCGTCACTATTGTGGATTCCTTCCATTTCCTGGGCTCCATCATCACCCAGGACCTCAAGTGGGAGCTGGATGTCAGCTCTATCACCAAGAGGGCTCAGCAGAGGTTGTTCTTCCTGAGGCAGCTGAAGAAATTCAACCTGCCAAGACGATGATGGTCCACTTTTACACGACCATCATCGAGTCCATCCTCTGCTCCTCCATCACCGTCAGGTACGCTGCAGCCACAGCAAAGGACAAGGGCAGGCTGCAGCGTGTCATCCGCTCTGCAGAGAGGGTGATCGGCTGCAATCTGCTGTCCCTGCAGGACTTGTTAGCTTCCAGGTCTCTGAAGCGAGCTAAAAAGAGCGTAGTCGACCCCTCTCACCCCGGACAAAATCTGTTTGTGCCCCTTCCATCTGGCAGGAGGCTGAGGTCCATCAGGACTAAGACCTCCCGCCACGCGAACAGTTTCTTCCCGTCGGCCGTCTGGCTCATCAACAGAGCCCGGGCCCCCACTGACTGACTCGGACGTTCCACCGGTCACTTTCTTTCATGCTGCACACATCACGTTACTGTCTTTTGTCACTTGTTCGCTAGTGCACTTTATTTTTTAATGTTTTTTAACTTTATTATCTTACTTTATACTAACCCATAGTTTTATTCTACTAACCCCTAGCATTAGCGTTTCATTTTATTTTATTACTTGTGCACTGCTGTTGTCTATTGTTACACTGTCTACTGTCACGCACCAACCGCCAAATTCCTTGTATGTATGACATATTTTGGCAATAAATGTGTCCTGATTCCTGGTTATAAAGGAGCTGCCTATTAAGAGTCCAGATGGTTATACAGTATATCCTGGTATGACGGTATGTCCCACCTTCACTAAGATGTTACAAATGCCAAAGATTTGGACATGTAGCGGCTCAATGCAGAGGAAAAGCTAGATGTGGAGAACACAAATATCGGAAATGTGGGAATGATGCTGCGTTAAAATCCCGCAACTGCGGAGGTGATCATAGCATATGGTGGATGTGAGAAACAAAAAGAAGCCGGGGAAGCTGAGAAATATAAGATAACAAACAAAGTGTCTTGTGCTGAGGCTCCTAAAGATAATTGAGAATAAATAAGGCTAGATGTTGCTTCCTGTTTACCAGAGCAATCTACACTGAAACCATACACCAGCAAGTCAAGAACAAGCAGAATGAATGATAGGAATCCCATCAAAGCAAGAACTCAGGTCAGTAGACCTAGTATCCCTGACTTCTAAAAGTCAAGATCTCAGAGGAAACACTGTTGGTTAAGAAAAATTGCTTCATTGCCTGTATCTGTACAGTGATCAATAGAACAATTGAATATCCTAAGTGATAAATTAAATTAATTGTGGACATTGCAAATGACTTACTAGGTGTAACGTGCAGTCCTCTGGGGGGACGCGGAATGACGAGGAAACAGCGAATAGGTTCAGGTAATAGTCTTTATTTTACGCTCTCGTACAGTATGCATCCAGCTCCAGCTTCTTAGCCTTGCTCAGTCTCTCGCTGGATCTCCCCTACTTGATGCAGAACACGCACACACTGATTAGCTCCACCTGAGGCCAATCATGCCTCCTCCAGGCACCGTTCCCCAAGCCACTCCCTTCTCTGTCCCCTCTGCAGCTGAGCCAAACCACGCCCGCCACCACACTAGGATTTAGAACACAAGCTGATGAGATCCTGGTATGTTTGAACAATGGGGCTGGTACTATAATTAAATTAAAACGTCCTGCATTGATTTTATAGTTGACAGGAAAATAGCTAGTAGATGTGAATGGGAAATATATCATAACACAATCATTGGAAGTGATCATTCTTGTGTAAAGTAGATATTGAATTTAAGACTGAACAAAAGTACATTCATCAGAAATGGGCCCTCAAAAAAGCTAACTGGGAGAAATATATAGAAATTTGTGATGGTATGGTAAACCAGGTTCCTGAGCCAGATCAAACTGTTGACGAAATTAACAATAATGTAAGCAATTTTATACTTATGGCAGCAAGACAAAGTATCCCAATTAGTCTGAGTAAAAAGAATCAAACTAATGTTTGTGGAAAGAAAGATGACCGATGGCGGAGTCAGGGAAGATGCAGGTTGTCTACGAAAGTCTGTTTATTTCTTTTTTCCAAACCCATGCAAATATTTATGGTGTTAGGACAGTCAAAAAATTGCAAAACAAAAACGGGTCAAAAGAAAATTGTAGCCGAGATGGAGCTACCACCATTGGGTTTCGTCAAAGGACGTCATCCAGGTAGGCGGCAGCGTATGCAGCATGCGGATGCAGCACCCGGTCCATGAGGCGTTGGAAAGTGGCCGGGGCACCAAACAACCCAAAGGGAAGCATGGTGAATTGGTATAACCCAAACGGAGTGGAGAAAGCAGTCTTTTCCCTGGACTCTGGTGACAAGGGAATCTGCCAGTAGCCCTCGGTCAAATCCCAAAACGCGGTCCAGGAGTTTGTCGACCCGGGGCATCGAGTACGCGTCAAAGCGTGACACCGCATTCACCCTGCAATAGTCTACCTGTAGGGCCGCGACCGCACCGTCACGCCCGGGGACGTCTCAATGTGATGCACTGTGAGATCTGTGCAACCTGGCAGGGGGGAGAACACACCATTAAACTGATCCTGCAACCGGTCTATGTCTGTTGGGCGGGAGATGGGCGTCGAAAGGGAGCCACACTGAGTAGTGTTCCTCCATGGACATTAACTGTTAAATCAAAAGAAAGCACTTCCAGGTGAATGTTTTTTTGCAGCGTATTCCCAAAATTATCTGAATTCTTCATACTATGGATTCCTTAAAATTTTCACAGATGGATCCAAAGACCCAAGCAGCGGTCACTTTAGTATAGGAATCTATATCCCAAATTCAAAATAAAGTATGACATTAGAATAACTAATTATTTATCTGTTTATTCAAGTGAAATGGTTGGAATTATAACCACATTGAGGTGAATCGAAGAAATAAAACCCCTTAAATCAATTATATGTACCGACTCCATGTCAGTATTGCAAAGTTTTGAGGGGACATCCTCACGAGATGACCTTATACTAGAAATAAAATACCTGTTAGCAAATATTAGAAACCTAGGGATCATAGCTCAGTTTTGCTGGGTCCCAGCACATATTGCATTAAAAGGAAATGAAATGGCTGATAAAATAGCAAAAAAGGCTTTGGAGAAAGAACATATAGGCATTAAGGTTCTATTAGGAAAAGGGGAAGCTAAAAGTTTAATAAAGATCGAGACCATGCAAAAGTGGCAAGGTGAATGGGAATCTGACCCTAAAGCTAGACAATACCATAAAGTACAAAGCCAGGTTGGAGGGAAAAGAGTCTCCGCACTGGGTCTTAACAGAAGAGAGGAAGTGGTATATCCCAGAAAAAGACTAGGTCATACACGTCTCAATTCCACACTAAAAATGATAGGAAAAGGTGATGGATTATGTACTGAATGTAGTTAAAGAAGATGTTGAACATGTTCTTTTTAACTGTAATAAAAATAATAAGTTCAGAATGAAATGGCAAGAGTTCGAAGCTGGAAATGATAGGCTGATAAACGATATTTTAGAGGAACAAGGGATGCAAAGAGACAGAATCAAAGCTTTAGTTATGTTTCTGAATGAATCAGGCCTAATGAATAATTTAAGTTATTTATTTATTTTTATATATATATATATATATATAGTGAACAATAGTCTAGCCTTGCCATAAATCCCTTTGCACACTCCTGAATAGTAGGTGGCGGTATACGCTACTATCGCTGTAATCCACCAAGAAGAAAGAGGAGGAGGGGGGCGGTTAGAGGGAACCATGGGGGAAGCTAGATAGAACGCTGGGATCGCTCAAGGGATTAAGAGTAGTACCTGTAAATAGGAGGTAACACCATCACCTCACCCCTCTCATTGGCGCTCTCACTTTATTCTGCAATCTTGCCTCCACGTCCCTCGGGTTGCCACAATGCTCCATCACACACACATCCTCTCGGACCTGTACTGACCTCTCACTGCGGTTTTAAACATCCAGAGGGATCAGTGGAGAAACATGTCACTCACTTTGACTTACTCTATCCTTTTGTCATGCTTTGGCAGAAGTGTCCACTTAAATCTTCCTGTTTTACTTGAGATGTCAACCTCCCACCCCCATCAAGCGCAAATTAAATAGGAAACAGTGAATGGATGAGTATCAAAACGATATGAAACATGGGGTGCTCCTTCCTCATAGATTGGGACGTTCAGAATATCGGTCTAGGACAGGGATGGGCAACTGGCAGGCCCTCGCTCTCATTCGGAGTGGCCCCTAGATTCTTTTCTGAAAATTATAAGCGTGTCCTCTACAGCAGTGGTCCCCAACCTTTTTTCCGTCACGGACCGGTTTCATGTCAGACAATATTTTGCGGACCGTAGTAGTAGTCGTTGCGGGCGGAACGACCGACGGGGGGTGGGTAGTAGTCTGTGTCCGCTGGTCGGCGAAAGGACAAGAAAAACGCCTGGTACGCCGCGTGGGGAATATGTCAGAGGGAAGAGCGCACATAAGTAGGAGAAAATCCGGTCAATTTTCAAAATAAAACATTTTTCAGAAAAAAAAATATATAAGCTTTCTGTGGTGCGGCCCGGTATCGGTCCGCGGACCAGTGGCTGGGGACCACTGCTCTACAGCGCCCGATCACTTTCAAGTTGTAATATCAGAGTCCACCGCCAGATGGCGCTTCCTATGCAGACGCAGCTTCCTACGTGCTTCCGCCGGGTCTTCTCCATCAACGAGGAAGAGAGGTCAAGCCATGGCAAAAAGCAACGCGAAGAGAAAACCCTATCAAGAAAAACGTGTCTTTCAGGTGAAATGGGAAGTGGATTATCTGTTCACTGAATTTAAAGGCAAACCCATGTGCCTAGTTTGCTTGGAGACATTATCAGCCATGAAAGATTTCACCCTAAATTGCCACAATTTTTTACCAGAGCCACAACCACACAGGAGGCTGCACTCATGTTGTCGTATGCTGTTGCACTTGAGCGTGCTAAAGCAAAGAAGCCCTTGTCCGATGGCGAGATTGTGAAGAGATGTGCCGTGGAAACGGCCAGAGCGTTGGGTGATGCTAACCTGGTTACAAATTTTGATACGGTCTCTTTGTCTCGTCGCACAGTGACTCGTAGAATTTTTGACATTAATGATCATGTCGAGGAGAAGATGAAAGAAGTTATGCATAACTGCAAGTACTTCTCCCTGGCCTTGGATGAAAGTACAGATGTGATGGATGTCAGTCAGCTGCTGATTTTCACAAGAACCATTGACAGTTCGTTTGAAGTGCACGAGGAGTTACTAAAGATAGTGTCTTTGCATGATACCACCAAGGGCACGGATATATTCAACGCCGTTAATAGTGTTGCAAACGCTTATGGTGGCGTGGACAAACTATCGGCTGTTGTTAAGGATGGCGCACCAGCGATGCAGGGGAGACACGCCGGATTCGCAGGGCTCCTTCAACAAAGCGGAGTGAACTGCCCTATACTGCCCTGTATCATACACCAGGTGCGTGAGTAGTCCTATTGATTTTGGGTGACATGCACGACAAACATAGGGACATTTTAACGGTTACTTTATTTATCCCTCTGCGCCAAGACACTGAACTTCTCATCCGAGGAGGGAAAAGATCCCTCAGTCACAGGAGATGTGGACGCTGCATATGGGGATTTACAAATGCACACCGAAGTCCCATGGATGAGTCGTGTCTTGAGTGTTTCTTTGCGCTGCGCTCCGAAATTCCAGTGCTAACTGCAGGAAACTCAAAGACACAACGTTTCTGTGCGACATGGCATTCCTTACTGACATTACTGCACACCTCAATGACCTGAACACAAAGTTACAGGGGAGAGACCAAACTGTGTGTGACCTGTGTGCACACATCAACGCATTTCAGCGCAAATTAGACCTATTCAAAGAGGGATTTTCATCCCATCTTCCGAATTTGACATACTTTCCTGCTTGTGAGGAGATGGGAAAAAGTGTCCCAGAGTGCAAATGCGTACTTCACAAATATAAGACCGATATCGAGAAACTGCAGGAGCAGTTCAAGCATCGTTTCCAATATTTTCACGCAATGCAGCCACATAGAGCTCTATGTGGACCCCCTCTCCGCTGCTGTCAGCGAGCAACCTTCTGAATTACGGCTTGAACTTTGTCCTGCGTTTTTTCAGGCGATGCACAATGAGAAGGGAATTACGTTTTGGGGTCTGCTGCCTGAATGCCGCTTCCCACTCCTCTGAGAATTTTGCTCTCTCAATTTACCAGTATGTTTGGGAGCACATACATTTGTGAGAGCAGTTTTTCGACAATGAAACACATCAAGTCGAAAGAGAGAAACAGGCTCACGGATGACACTTTTTTTATCTGATGCGAATTGGATGCACAAAGATTGACATTGATATGATATCCACTCTATTGTGCGCCAAAAGGCAAAGCTGAGTTCCTCATTAAAGGAGAACCAGTCATGCTAATGGGGTGAGGTAGAGCAGGTATGCAGGGAAAATGTTAAAATGGAGTTGGATTTTTATGTATGACAGCACTTTGCACTGAAAAAAAATAGTATCTGGTTATTTATTGCATTTGAGCATGACATATATTAAGATGCTGTGATTATGTTGGTTCAATAAACATACAGACATATACACTGGTAACGGGGTGCGGTTAGCTCAGCTGCAGGGGGGGAGCGGGGGAGTGGTTCAGGGGACGGTGCCGGCAGGTGCGTGAGGATGTGATTTGGACTGATTGTCTCTCTGTTAAAAACGGTGAGCAAGATCTGGAGGGGAGATGACGGGAGCAGAGCTGATCCGAGCTGAGCAGATCAGATCAGACCAGACCAGACCAGATCGGATCGGACCTGTGCTGTGCTGTGCTGAGCTGAACTAAGCCAAGCCGAGCGAAACAACGAGTGGCCTCAATCTTGCTCTCTCCCCCCTCTGACAAAATAAAAGACAATTTGCTGACAACGTGTGTCCGTGCGTCCTTGAAGGAACGCGACGGTGGTAGCTCCAGACCGGCTACATACACATATTTTGGTCTTATTTATTTATTATTGTTATAAATCTGGTTAGGAAGTGCGCTGTCCTGTGTGGCCCCCTGGTAGCGCTGATAAAAAATGGTGGCCCCCTGCACCATTTAATTTGCCCATCCTAGACTCTAGGATGTCTTTACGGTGTGCCGGCTCAGATACAGACTGGGGAGAGTAGAGCCAGTTACAAGTTGTGTGAGTAATGTTTGATCACATATATAGATTATTGAGTTGGACCTTTTTGACTACTGGATTAAAAGCATCTACGTGATATACCACCTGTATCAGATATGATGTATATCTGGTTACATTACCTATAAATCCACAGAATTGCCAAACTGTAAAAAATAAACTGTAACCTGTTATCCCTACTGCCCACCACTAAACTAGTAGTCAAGATACTTTTGACCTGAAAGAGTGTTGACGTAGAACATACATCAATCAATCAAATGAATGATTTGCCACCTTGGAGAGCAAATTGAGTATTCTCTGCTAGAAAATTCCATTAGATGCAGAATGGGAAACATAGTAGCAACGAACATCCCACTGCTAAGCCCCTCTGAGAAAAATGCAACAGCAGTAGACAATTGACAGGGGGAAATAAGTGCAACTGATTCAGATGGTGGGTGGGTGTTAGAGAGAGAGATATTGGCCTCTCTTTTACTGACTGCGGCAGCGTGGTGAGACCGTGATATATGAGAATAAAGTAGGGCAATCCCCTGCATTACATGAGAAGAGTACAAAATGGGAGGGAGAAACAAGAGGGGGATTTAGGCGACGTGGGGAAGGACTGCACTCTTCGTCAATCGACATCAGGATTTTTGACGGCCGGGTTCGTGAATGGGAAAATAGGAAGGGCAGAGCATTGAGCCCTGCTAACCCTTTACCTATTCACACACCTGCCTGTGATCACTACTCAAGTCCTATTTAGTCTCCTGCCTTATTCACACACTGCCAGATTCGTCTTCTGCTTCCATGCCAGATTATCGAGTGCTTATTTTCAGATGGAGCGCCTGTTGCCGATCCTGCCTGTCCCTGTTTAACCTGCCAGCCCAACTCCTGGTAAACCTACCCACCCTTTGTCTTACTGTTTCGTTACAATTGTTAAATCAGTTCATGCTTTCTTACATCAATAAACCTGTTTACAACGTACAACTGTCTTCAGAGTCGTGATGTCGTGTGAGTGCATTTGGGTCCAAACACAAACCTTTTCCGCTTTAAGGATGTTCATAGGCTAATATAGTTTATATAACGTGTTAATCGTTATTTTCACTTAATTTTTGTTGCCGCAATATATTAATTTTATATGTAAATGTTACCCACATTAGTCGATCGCTGTGCCTCTTGTCTTTCTTTGTTAAAAACGGAGGCGAGGCTTGGGCAGCGTCTCGAAGTGAACACATTTTTTCAATTTCTAATGTCCAAATATTTTGAAGAATAAAACGTTTTTTGAAAAAGCATTTATATTTTTCTTTTAGCCAAAGTTCTACTTTTAAATGGGTGGAAGTAGCTTCATAATTGCTTAGACATTTTGAAAAAGCGCTTTATATCTACAGAGGGAGCATGCGCACACTTCTACGAATAATTATTTATCAAGTGCAATATGGCAATGATTATGTTAATCAAAAAATTGTGTTTTCTTGCAACTTTAATATGTAGAGAAGAGACTAAGCCGTGGTGCAAGTTGGACATTCTTGTGATGTTCTGGACCTTTGGTTGGAGTTCATTTTTCTCTAAATGGACCTTGCTGAATTGGAATTGAATGCCTCTTATACCAGAGTAGTCCTTCATGTTCTCTTCCACAAGTTTCCTTTGGCTTTACCTCTGAGTGAGCAGAGAAGTATTCAGTGGGAGGCAACCATCATATTACATGTTACTTTCTGTTCATGTGCCACATAAATATTACATGTTCCAGCCAAAGGCCTTTGTTGACCTTTCCTGCTTGTCCGTCTCTGACCGTAGTTGGAGATTTCGTTCTATGCTCCAGGGCCGAACTCTTACCTGTTCGTAACTTCGGGGTTGATCCCCTTTCTTTCCTGCTGCTGGTTAGCAAATAAATGCCCACTATTATTTCCTGAGGATTTATTTACACACTGGTTAACACTGTTTCAGTACAAGGTTTTTCTCCGGTCACACCATTCAAAAACCTCCCACCACCTTCTTCACCGCTCTCTCTCTCGCTCGGACGTACCCACCCCGTACGTACACCCTGGGGAATCAAGAACAGATGTGCCAGGAGACACACTTGGACCTCATCTTCTCAAGGGTGGTACAAAAAGGCAAGGAGGAAAGACTGCATGGAGAAGACAGGTCAATCTCCTCCCCATCCTCACTAATTATTCAATCTTCCTCTGCGCCAATTAAATAATTATCAGCGCCCACAGCCATCAGATTGTAACCCTGCTAAAACAGCCCGTGCCCGTCCCCTGATGATCTTGAAGCGGCTCTGACTCCTTCACATCCCGTTACAGAGAGACCCCATGATCAAAACACACCATCCGCTTTTAAGTATTATGGAGCGAGAGTAAAATACTATTTCCCCGGAAAACACATTACAAAACCAGCAATTAAAAACAAGCTAGATTTCTGATATCTTTACCTCATGCAAAGTCTGATCTATCAAGAATTTTCACGGATTTTATAGTCTACAGCTGTGTTACATGTCCCATGTTTTGTTCTGTGCCTTTAACTGTGTGAGTGGGGGAGAGTGCCCCTTTCTCGGTTCACAGGTGTGCGGTGCTGGTTGGTTGTTGGCGAGGAGGCGTGGCCGGTGAAGACCTGGGGAGTAATCGGCTAACGAGCTGATTGCCTATATAAACCAGCCTGGTTGCTGGAGAGAAAAAAGAGAAAGGAGGGAGAGAGGCCTTGTGTTTTGTATGGCCTGTCAAAGACGTTTTGTGTTGAATCCTGTCGGGTGAGATCCCATTATGCTCTACCGGAGTTCTGGAGAAGGGGTAGGTAGTTCTGCCCACGGGTGTACATTTGCATCACGTAGGTAAATCTTTGTTACACACACAGCTGGGTGGGGGTCACCCCTGTAGTTTTGGCCATAGAGAGGTAAGCTGGTTAGGGATAGGTGTGTAGAAGAAAAGGGACCTTTTGTTTATTGCATTACTTTTACCCCAGTCCCTAAACCCCCATCTCCTCCCTTCCTTGGGTGTGTGTACTTTTTTGTGTTTTGTCTTTTTGTTTAACTAAATGTCCCACCAGGACCAAAAGTGAGTTTCGGCTGTCATGCCTCTTTATTTTTGGTCAGCTGCACCCCACTACTTCACCGTCCACCGCTGGTTACACTGGGTGAGCAAGCACAGGCGTTTACGTTCCCCACCTCGAACGAGCTCCAACTGCGGTGGAAACGCATTCGTGTTTTTTTTTTTTTTTAATTAAAATGTTCATTGTACACTTCAGTTCTTAAATACCTTTTGTACTCGTTATGGAGATATCCCCTTAAACGAGCATTGCTAGGGGCTAACCCAACCAACTAGCTGCATCAAGTACAAAGGAGCTAGGCTTGCATATTCTCTTTCTCAACTACATTTAACATTTAAGTTCCCTGAAAAAACGTTTTGTTGGTACCATAGTCCAATCAAACAGGAGGGGAAGTGACTTTGGGGGGAGGACGGGACTGGGAGAGGGGTCCGGGGGACGAAAAAAGACGCGGGACGTGAAGAGCGAGAAAAAGAGTTTGGTGGAGCGGAGAAAAGCGAGGATATAGAGAGTGGGCGAGTAGCCAACTCGGTCCCCGGACTCTGATAACTCAACACAGCGGTGGGCTGCGGGGACGACGCCCCGCCAGCGAATAGCCAAACCGGCCACTCAGTCCGTATCGGTTCCCAGACTTCGAGAACACAACCCAGCGGGAAACGGCCGGCACGACAGCCCCACGCCCACCTCGCCAACACCGTGAGGATGACGAGTGTTTTTTTTTTTTTTTTTTTGCCGCTTTAGCGCGAAGCCGCCGTTTTTTGTTCCCAAGGACCCATTCGCCAATCCAGCTGCAAACAGGCCTGCAACGTCAGCGGACAACTGTTTGGGTACCCACACTCTTTATATATAGTAGTTATTAACCTGCCGCTACATTATTATGTTGTCTGTCTGTAAGTGTTGCAGAAAAGTTAGTTTATGCATTTGGTACTTCTAGACTATTTTTGCAATGTCTTAATATTGGGCTGCTCTTAGAAGTCCCTTAAGCCTCTTCAGTGGATTCAAAATGCTGCAGCACGTGTATTTATAAGAACTAAGAATCGTATTACTCCTGTATTAGCTTTTCTGCACTTGCTCCCTGTTAATGCAAGAATAGAATTTAAGGTGCTTCTCCTTATCTACAAGGCACTAGCTGGCCAGGCACTGTCATCTTAAGGCTTCCACTTTCAGTCCGGGTGATGGTGGCTCTATTTGATGGTGGTTACATCTGATAGCCGTTGTCCCTACAGTGGCCCTGCCTCATACCTGGCTTACTACTCACAATATCTGAATAATCTGTCATGCATTGCAAGTGTTGTACATCTTCGAATGAACATTATTCATTTTGTACACATGACATCCATTGCAGTCCATCCCGGGCGAGGGATCGTCCTCTGCCATTCTCCATAAAGTTTCTACCCTTCAGTTTTGGGGGATTTTATCCTGTGCCCATGTGAGGGTTATGGGACAGAGGATGTCTCGTGTACAAACTGTAAACCCCTATGAGGTCATTTTGATTTTGGGCAATACAAAATAAAATTTATTGAATTGTTAATAGTTTCTTGTCCATGTGGTTTGCTCTATTACTGTGTAGGTACAATAACAGCAAAAAAGTAAAATCCTGGTGTGTGTATCTACAGACCTATTGCTTGATCGGCGTGCTGCTGATACCGACTGAATTCATCAGCGGTTTTGCCAAAGACACTCTAGGTAGGGGTGTAACGATTCATCCACTTAATCGATTTATATTCCTGCGATCCAACTGAATCGATTTGTATCGATACTTGGAAACTGCACATTTGGATTTAAGCACAGCAACGGTATGGATATGTGTTTGTTAGCACTTTAGACACGTTAAACATTACTCGATTCAGTCTGCCTGTCTGTGACGTCATCAGTACGCAGCCGCGCGAGCGTTGTTTAACTAGAACAAAACACCGCATGGAGGAGACTACTGCGAGCAAGACATTTACAAACCAACTTATCGATCTAGCGCGTGGAAACATTTTGGCTTTTGCAAACACTGAGGTGTTCTAAATAAGTCGGTCGCTGTTTGTAGAATATGTAGAAGCCAAATAAAAAAACTACGGAAACACGGCGAATCTTTCCGGCCATCTACTAAGGCACCATGGGATTAAACAACGCCGACAGTCAGGCAGCGTCACCGCTGCAGCAGCAGAAGGTAGCTCCAGCTCTGCAGGCACCTCAGGCCTCGCCAGCACGAAACTCCTCACAGTAACAATTGCAAAGTTTATCTGTAAAGAAATGCAACCCTACAATGTGGTTGAAAATCCGGGGTTCTGTGAATTGATCCGAACATTGTGTAATTGTGTAATGTTTACATTGAAAATTGCACTTGATTCAAATAAAAGGTTAATACATTTGCCATTAATTGTTTGCTTATTTATAATATCCATAATTAATTTAAACCTGATTTCCTTACAAGACACACTTACAACAGGGATATCAGAAACTTTGCCTGCACTGTCCAGTAAAGTCACTGAATCGAATCGTTCTAAATTAACCCAGATCGTCAATGAATCGAATCAGCAACCATCAATCGCGATTCGAATCGTTAAAATGAATCATTACACCCCTAACTCTAGGTGAATCTTATGTGTCACTGAAATATCTAAAGTAGGGGTGTCAAACTCATTTCAGGTTTGGGCCAGATCCTGCCCACTTTGATCAGGGGTGGCGCTGACTATCCTACACGGGGGTGTGGTGGACGCTACGGCGCGGACGTTGCGGCGACCGGGGGGGTCAACGCAGACTCAGAAAAACTCCATTAATGTTCAGATATCGGGAAGCCTTTTTAACAACCCCCACCGAACAGCAGGGGATTACTACGTGTGTGTGTGTGTGTGAACTGACCGTTGAAGACTGGCTGTCCCTTTGCCAGCTCCTGGTCCACTTTGATGACGTATTCCTCCTTAGGGAAGCCTCTTGTGCATGGCAATAACCCCTGCTCGCCTGACTGGTGCTGGGCTACTCTGTCCAGAGCAGTGAGCTGGAGGAGAGAGAGACGATATCCATGTGTTAGAGAGCGACCTGATGACCCTTTTTCACTTGATTTGGATGTTTTTGAGACTGTTTGATTGTTGAGGCTTTTTTAAGCCTCCATTAATAACATTTCGCCTTTGTCAATGAATCCTTGTAAACTGATTTCATGGTTGAGGGCTGGATATTATCGCAGCTTAACACAAGGACAAGAGCAGTAATCCGACTCACTGATTTAGTCTGCTGTGTTTGTTGTACAAACTTTGCAATGTGTGAAGCAGAAGACAAAGAGATAAGGGGAAAAAAAAAAGGAACGCTAAAATACCAACCACATGGGCATTATTAATCACCACGAGGAGCAGCAGACAACTGGGTCAAATCACTTACCATCATGCACTAGTCCAGCTCCTTATGAAGACATCTTCTTGCAATTTGTTAGTGTGTGTGTGTGTGTGTTGTTGGGTGGAAGGGATGAGTGGATATGGAGGGAGATCCAGTGATTAAAGTAATGAAGCAAAGGGGGTGCTGTGATTTGCTTCTACTTAACCTAAAAAAAAGCAGCCCAGTCTGACATGTTTGGATGGAGGTGGGGTGGAGGGCATTGGGAAAGGGGGAGGGGGATGGGTGGCTTAGCACGTCTGGTTTTCATCTCTTCCCCTATTAGCAGAAGGAGTGGAGAGGAAAACACAGATTACAGAGCTTTGGCCTGACCTCTTCTTTAAAAAGAAAAGGTTCCCACCAACATGCCCTGATAAGAGAATGAACAGGGGGAGGGGGCCCTTGTGCATGACTTGAGAATCCCACCCTGACCCCGCTCCTGGTACAGCTGATGGAGCGCGCGCACACACACACACACACACACACACACACACACACACACACACACACACAGCCAGGGAGAACAGTTTGGGAAGACGTTCCACAAACAAATCCTCACACAGGCAGTCCCATTGATCCAAGAGGACGGAGTTCCACAATGACTAGGCTCATGACTCACAATGATCTACATGTACTGTCACTGTGTACTGTATAACTAAGGAGTGTTGGACTAACCCAATCCCTACGCTTTTTATTTATTCTGATCTATTAGAATAGAAGAGGAAGTCATAATTTTACATATGCGGTAAAACATTGTTTTTGTAGAATTAAGTTAGTGAAAGTAAAATTGTTATTTACTATCTATAATGTTGATGCCTTTCTTTTGATCAAAAGATTAATAGTTTCAGCATGAAATGTCAGAAAGAAGATAAAATGTCTGGAATAGAATATCATTTTCACATTTATTTACTAAAACTAAGAATAGTTTGAAGTGTTTCCGGGAGCATGAAGTGATGTGCGCCATATTTCTACAGGAGCACAGAGGGGACAAACCAAACACCAGTTCAGTTCCACAGTAAACTATGAGCCAGTGTTGAAATACTGTGAGAGCCGCCTCTCCCAGACCCATGCTTCTTCGCTACAGGGTTTGTACTAATCCTCCTTTATTACATTACAGGTAATTTAGCTGACACTTTTATCCAAAACAACTTACATTGCATTTTTTAACCCATGGTTTTTACATTTTGCCCTGGGAGCAATTAGGGGTTAGGTGTCTTGCTCAGGGAGACTTCAACATGGGAGATGGAGCAGCCAGGGTTTGAACCACCAACCCTGCGGTTCGCACCTTTAATATTTAGATTAGGGTTGTCACAATACCAAAATTATGACTTTGATACTATACCTGCCAAAATATTACGGTACCCGATACTTACGATACGATACCACAAATAGGATAATGGAATATATTTATCTATGATAGTAATAAATAAAACATCTGTAAGGTTCATTTTTTTACCTGGTATCTGACTGTCTGGGATGAACAATGCTTTATTTACTTTGATAGTTTGATATTCTCACATTCATATTTCCTTAACTAAAAATAAAAAGGATTAGGTGAAGATCCACCCTCAGGGTCCACAAGCATGTAGTCTATTGCATCAAGTGTGTATTATTTGGTACAATTTTGTGTGCATTCTGACCTCATGATCATATAGGCCCACATTGAGTGAAATTGTAGGTTATTTTGCATGTATATATTTCTGCTGGACTATTCAGGAACTAACTTGGGGTCTTGCTTTGTCTTGTGTTGCTTGATGTTTGACTGTGTTAGGAAAGTTGTTGTCAAGCTAGCCAACAAAGCTACAGGGCTGCCAACTCTCACGGTTTCCCCGTGTGACACGCGTGTTTCCATGTTTTCACACGCACTCGCGCCACATATCCAATTTATTACGCTAAAAAAAAAAAATATCTAAAAAATCTGCGCTGGTTCATCTATAACCCGATTTGCTGCACGTAGCGTAACTTACACCCCCCGTCAGCCGTAGCTTCACCCCCAACGTCTAACTCCAAGGTTTAGTGAAAAGTATCCCTATAACATCACAAAGAAGCCGACTCGAGAGCACTTAATACTAGCATTAATATGCAAGCGTTTTATAACAAGCTTGCTAACATTGCTAACGAGATGTCTGCTAGCGGCTAAACTTACTTTGTTTATGACAAACTAGCAAGTCAACAATTTTCCAAACACAGTCAAACATCAAGCAAGTGCAACACAAGACAAAGCAGACGTCCTCTTATACCAAGGACATTTCCTCTTTTCGAGACCTAAAAAATGTGCCCGGGTAAAAGAGGACGTCTGGTCACCCGAGCTAAGCTAGGCTAAGGCTAATCGTGTTAGGCTGTATATGGGTGAGCAGCCTGCTACATGAGGGCGCGTCTCCCCTGATAGTTATCAGGTTATCTGATAGTTATGCATGTGTGAGAGCTGCGCAGTCAATGTGTGCAGGCAGCCTGACATGAAGCGGAACAGTGAGTGCACTCCAATTACATGCTTTTTGTTAAAGTACTGGTACTAAAAATATTCAAAACTGTGTTGCTTTCAACGTATGGGTACCGCGATACCTTTCTAGTACACCGTGCAACACTAATTTCAATTAGGTGAAAATCATGGTCAATCTCGAGGGATTTTACATCTTTATAACCATGGATATAATCCATTAAAATACCATAACATTTTAAAATCTATAAATTATACCATGGCTTGTGTAAAAACCTGAATCTGTCGCTGAAAGTTAAAGGAAGGCCTTCCTTTAACTGTTTACTTAAAAAATGATCTGGAACATGCTTTGTTATTTTTTACACTTCAATCCATTAAGAATGTAGACGGTGGCGCATGGAGCAGAGAGGGTGCGACGGGAACCGCAAGGTTAGCGGTTCGAACCCTGGCTGCTGTGTCCCATGCCGAAGTGTCACACCGGTCACATCTGACCCCTAATTGCTCCCTGGGCAAAAATGTAAAAACCATGGGTGAAAACTGCATTCTAAGTTGCTTTGGATAAAAGTGTCAGTTTTCTTATATAAAATTCCCCCTAAAACTGCTCCTACATCATATTTCAGCCATTATATGGAATGGAAATGCCTATGATCATATTCATATCCTCAAAAAATCTATATTATGATAATTTAAGATATATATCACAACTACTCACCAAATGATTTTCATGTCAAAAGCTACTGATATCATTGTTAGTGCTACATATTACGGAGGAAGCCAAGAGCTCTAGCAGATTTTCCTTCTGACTATATAAAAAGGGCATTCCTTATGCAGAGAGTGAATTAAACACACTTGGACATCTGGTCCAGCTGCATACCCAGACCTCATCCGTATCTTTTGAATTTGTATCTTTATGGTTGAAATGCACTCATTGTAAGTCGCTTTGGACAAAAGCGTCAGCTAAATGACATGTAATGTTTCTTTATATGGCTGATCAATTGCAGCAGACATAATAAAAAAGGACAGATGTTAAAATTTGTTACAGTAAGACAAATTAATGTCACTTTCCTGAGATCAATATAAATCGGCATTAATATCATGAACAGGATACACAAATGACAGAAATCAACGCCACCTAATGGGGGAAATGTTTTTCCAACCGTTTCGTGACTAAGGGAGGATAGTGAACATACCTAATCAACTTCCATTATCCTCCCTATATTTGACAGGGGGATTGTTATCTCTACAGAAGCTCTGTATTATACAGATATACAGAGCACAATCATTAACCTTATCACCACACCTGAAATGCAATCGAGCCACAATCATATACAGTGGCAGACGGTAACCGTGCCTTCAGGTACACGTATACAACTTGTAATAAAATCCATTGTAAAAGCTAGTTTAGGTAGGCCTGTAAGACTGCTGACTTTGGAGGTATAGTAGGGCACTGGTGATGGGATTTATCTAGCACCTGGCCTTTGACCCTCCCTGGCAAAGGGCTGTCCTCCCCATTGATTCCTCCACAAAGTGTGGATAACCCGTCGACTTTGGATCCTACTTGAGGGGCACCAGGGGTGCCCAATAGTTTGATCGCGATTGACCGGTCGATCGCCTGCCATTATTTGTTTTAAATCCGATCACGTCACGCATGCGCAGTCGACCGCATGAGCTAATGGAAAACCAATGCTAATTAGCGATCCTTGCTTACTAACGGAGGCATTTAATGTAGATCGCCATGACATGGTCAGTTAAAAAGTAGCTTGTGAGCCGGTGTGGGCATCCCTGACTTAGACCCTCTGTTGTATTTTTTTTTCTGGATGAATAGGAATAATGCCTCCTTAAGTGGACAATCACCCAAAATATTTTACATATATCGACCATACAGCGGGTGAAATAAGTATTGAACACGTCACCATTTTTCTCAGGAAATAATATTTCCAAAGGAGCTATTGACATGATATTTTCACCAGATGTTGATAACAACCTGAGTAATACATACATACAAAGAAACCAAAACAAAGAAGTTCAGAAATAAAGTTATGTGTAATAATGACACGGGGAAAAAGTATTCACATGAAGAAAGGGAGGTGCAAAAAGGTATGGAAAAACCAAGATAATAGCTGAAAACTATCAGTAATTAAAAAGCAATCCAGACTCTTATCAGTGCAAATTAATATCAGCTGGTTCAGTCCCAACTGATGGCCTACAAAAAGGTCTCATTGCCAAGGTGTCCCACAAGGCATATCCCATGATGGGTAAAAGCAAAGAGCTGTCTCAAGACCTTCGCAACCTAATTGTTGCAAAACACAATGATGGCATTGGTTATAGGCGCATTTCTAAGCTTATAAATGTTACAGTGAGCACTGTTGGGGCCATAATACTGAAGTGGAAAGACAATCATTTCACCATAAATTTGTTTCGACAAGGTGCTTCTCGCAAGATTTCTGACAGAGTGAAAAGAATAATCAGAAGAGTTGTTCAAGAGCCAAGGACCACTTTTGGAGAGCTTCAAAAAGACCTGCAATTAGCAGGTACTGTTGTCTCAAAGAAAACAGTAATGGTGCGTTCACACCAAAAGCGAAGCTAATTTTCACCCCGCTTTACTCGCGCGAGTATTTCGCCTAGTTTGCGTCCCATTTTTTTTTGCTTCATTCGCGACTGTCTCTCCTTTTACGTGTCTCCGTAAAGACTGTTATAATCATTTATGCTATCCACCATGGCAATAAATAACCACAATTTCTGCTCATGTTGTGTGAATTACACAAACTTCGGAACCGCAAACGGCGTTGTTTTCTGATTCATCATCCGTCGCCGCACACAGCTTGAATTTCACTGACTCCTCCAGGAAGTGCGTCTGGATGACTGCGGCTTCCAGCGCTGCTTCAGGCGGACCAGCTGCCGGTCTGATGACCTGTTGTGCTGGCTCGGTGCCGGCGTCTCTCGGTTAGACACAAACTAACTTGGGCAGCCTTTTAATAAAGTGTATTCACGCTGTGGCAGCAGGACTATGGCGTTATATTTGTGCCACAATCCCGAGCGCGTAATTTTAAGTTGAGCACAGAGAACTTTATTTTAGCAAAGAAAAACATTCCGTGCACGCAGTTTACTCAGGTGCCTTCTCCACAAACTGGTTTTCTGCGCGCAGGCAGCCGTTGCTGTGCTCTCTCCACCTCTTCACTCTGCACTCGCTCGACTTGCAGCAGCGTTACATTTGTGCCACAAAACCAACCAATCAGAGAATTAAAGAAGGTCAATTGCGATTGGCTGTTGGTCTCCAATCACAACGCTTCCTAAAGAAGACGAAAACGAGTGATATTAGAAGTCCGGCTAGCCACCATCAGACATGACCGAAGCAAATGATGAGAACAGCAAGTGTTTTAATCCAGGCCATTAGCATTTAGCACAAATGCTGCAAACTTCAGCAACTCGCTGAGCTTCCGCGATGCTGTAGGTAGTTCTACTAGCGTTGTGATTGGAGACCAACAGCCAATCACAATTGACCTTCTTTAATTCTCTGATTGGTTGGTTTTGTGGCACAAATGTAACGCTGCTGCAAGTCGAGCGAGCGCGTGAGTGAACCGTCGAGCGAGCGCGTGAGTGAACCTTCGAGCGAGCGCGTGAGTGAACCTTCGAGCGAGCGCAGAGTGATGGGGTGGAGAGAGCGCAGCAACGGCTGCCTGCGCGCAGAAAACCAGTTTGTGGAGAGGGCACCTGAGTTAACTGCGCGCACGGAATATGTTTTTCTTTGCTAAAATATAGTTCTCTGTGCTCAAAACTTAAAATTACGCGCTCGGGATTGTGGCACAAATATAACGCCATACAGGACGGGGATGACTAGCAGAGCATCTCAACGCTGATTGGCTTTCACTAGACAGCGTTAGGCGAAAGAGCGATTTATTCACTTCGCTCGTTTCGCTTTTTCGTGTCCCACGCGCCGCGTCATTCGCGCCGCCCGTTTCAAATTCGAGAGCAAAATTGAACTGTTTGGATGCCATAATACACACCATGTTTGGAGGAGAAATGGCACTGCACATCACCCTAAGAACGCCATACCAACAGTGAAGTTTGGAGGTGGGAACTCATGGTGTGGGGCTGCTTTTCAGCAAATGGTACTGGCAAACTTCACATACCCTCTTACTGATAGTAGCCTACCTCCATCCAACTGCTTACAATGAGGTCAATGGATTATCTCCAACAGAGTCAGATATATGGAAAGAGACATTGACGTTTTTCAAATGTATGTCGGTTTGAGGAAAACTATTTTTTTCTTTTGGGGCCTGAACTGTGCTTTTAATATTGTCGCTGTCTTTTTTTAAACCAAGTGTTAGAAAAACCTGTTTTGCTCAATACGGGCCACCAGTAGGTTGGCACAACCCCCTGCAGCAGGGTTCTTAGGGCCCCGTCTCTCTATGCACTGTGGAACCACAGCGGGGCACACGCGCTGCACGCACAAGACGTCCAAATGAAGAACGGACACGACTTCTACGGGTTTCACCACCGCGTGCCCCCTGGTTAACGTCGGCAGAGGACACCGTAAGAGACAAATGCGCTGCGCATAGTTCGGTTAAAGTCGACTACATCGCGACCAAAGGTGAAGCACCTGTTTGGAGCTGAAAAGCCCCGTGAATAGCATGGCCTTCGCTCATCGTAGGTTAACGTTCATTTCTTCCCTCACATCGGCCTTCTATACAGCCTGCATCTAGTTGGATTGGATCACGCAATATACCACAAGCCCATCCCGTCCTCGTTGTTTGTTTAATAAATTACTCATCGTGCAGGTCTGGATAAGCAGCACGCCATTTCATTCTGTCGGCCCATTGTCATCGCGACAGTTGCGGACAGCAAATACATAAAAATAACGTAGTACAAATGGACTGAGCATGAGGCATTGTCTCCCTCTCCGCGTTCTGCTGCGTATCCGTATCCGCTGCAAAAACAGTTTTTTACCTGCAGAGCCGCCATCAGCATCCAAATCCCCAAAAGATGCATTATTTTGGTTTTGTGTTATAATTCCCCCTTTCCGGAACAGAAAGAGCCCGCTGGACATCAGGTGAATAATTCCCGGTGAACCCCGGCGGCATGAGGCAGCCTTCCTCCCTCTACCGCTTCAGCACTGTGTCAGTCGTCTCCGCCCGCCGCAGCGGCGCTCCAGCCCGCCCGGATCCTCTATCCCCGCCTGCCGCCTCGCTGCTGCTCTCTAGCGGACGTTGTGAAAACTGAGCGGAGGGAGGATTCTTCTGTTTAGGGGTTATCAAGCACTGCTTATCAATCAAGCGGAAACCTTGTGAATAAAAAACTCAGATAATACAGTACATACATAATAGTTATGTTAATACGCTACCCTTATAATGTAGTACTCTGATAATAGTCTTCGTGGGCTGGTATTTCAAAACGTCATCCATATCAGAACTAGAAAATGCATTTCCTGCTGAAAATGCGTTGGAATGCAAAAAGCTGAAAGCTGAAATGAATATTTAAAAATAGCTGAAAATACAGAAAGTTGAAGGGAATTTGAATACATTAGCTGAAATAAAAGATATTAGAAAAGCTGAAATTAATTTGAAATTGCTGAAAATACAGAAATGGGAGAAGCTGAAAGGAATTTCAATAGATTTGCTGAAAAAGCAGAAATGAAAACAGCTGAAATAAATGTGAAATATTGCAAAAAAAGAATACAGAAATGAATATTAAAACATTGCTGTTAATAGAGGCATGAGAAAAGCTAAAATTATTTTAAAGAATTGCTGAAAATACAGGAAGTGGGGAAGCTGAATTCCATCAGATTTTCTAAAAAATACAGAAGTTGCAGGAGCTTAATTCAATTTTAAAAAGTACAGAAATAACAAAAGCTGAGATGAATAAAAAGGTTTAAAATTGTTTGTAGTAATATTAGTAGTAGTATTAGTTATAGTTGTAATTTTGGTATTAGTAGTACTAGCAGTAGCAGTCGGTTTATTATCAATAGCAGTAGAAACAGCTGTAATACTAACACTATTAGCCATAGTAGTATTTGTAATAACATTAGTAGTAGTTGTAGTATTAATAGCAGTAGAAATACTAGTAGTATGGTAGTAGAAGTATCAGTTGTAGTACTAGAAGTACGAGTAATATTCGTAGTGGGAGACAGAATGTTTGTTATTCACACTTAAAAGTTTTTAATTAATAGGCCTCATCACAGACATTACAGTAAAAATTCCCTCCATGGGGCTTTTATTTTGAAATTATTGGATTGGGTGGGGTGGGGGGGTGTAGATAGAGGGAGGGAGGGTGAGAGGGTGAGGAAGGGAATGGTGGTGACGAAGAGATAGAGAGGGAGAGGGGAGGAAAATTAGACATACTGACTGACTGAGTGATTAACAGTGAGAAGAGGTCAGGGTGGAGGGGGGAGGGGGGGCCAGTGTCTTTATCATATTGGTCTGTTGACAGAAAGCATAGCTGCGTCATGTGACTCCACTAATCAGGTCACAAGGAGCAGCTTTGAGCCACAGACAGAGATCCTGCAGCGTGTGAGCGAGTAACCACGACAACGGCGCACCTATTGGATTGGGTGGGGTGGGGGGGTGTAGATAGAGGGAGGGAGGGTGAGGGGGTGAGGAAGGGAATGGTGGTGAGGAAGAGAGAGAGGGAGAAGGGAGGAGAATTAGACAGACTGACTGACTGAGAGTGATTAACAGTGAGAAGACGTCAGGGTGGAGGGGGAAGGGGGGGCGAGTGTCTTTATCATATTGGTCTGTTGACAGAAAGCATAGCTGCGTCATGTGACTCCACTAATCAGGTCACAAGGAGCAGCTGTGAGCCACAGACAGATCCTGCAGCATGTGAGTGCTCGTAACCACGACAACGCCGCACCTGTGCGGCTGCAAAATGCAGAGACATGGCTGCAAGTTACACAGAATCCACACCTCAAACAAATGGGAACCAGCGCAAAACTATAACAGCTATCTAAAAAATACGGCGTTTGTATGAGACCCAAGACTCTACCGAACGCGTGGATGTGTTTTTATGTCTGTCCGGTAATAAATACGGCTCCTATGGCCGTTGACAAAACGTGTACCTTGTGGATTTTTGTGAGAAATATGTCAGCAGATTTGTATTGGAGCCTATGGGGCTTTTGCCAGAGGTTGTGTCACTCAAACACTCCTTGCGCCAAAACTAAAAAACTCTGGGATTCCATGAACACATTAATCCAATCAGCACAACCATACCCTCATTAATCTGAAGAAATGAAGCCTCTAGAGTGTATACTTTGGCTGTAAGGACAGAAGTTCCATATTTTTTTAACCAGATTTTCGCGCTGCCCCACACTCTAGCCTGCGAGGTCTCCACTCTGGCAGACGCAATACACACTCATGTAAAAGTCAGAAACGGAGCGAAGAACTAGTGAAACATAATCAGTGATTATGAAAAAAGTACAATAGATATCAAGAAGCAGTTTTTTTCATAAAATAGTTGAGACCTGTGTCAACATTTGAAAGTTTAAATGGTGTCTGTAGCTGAAAGATTGGGGAAGCTGAAAAGTCTGAAAGTTGAAGAAGTTTAAGGAGGATTTGAAAACAATTTCCATTGGAAAACCATGTTAAAATATTTATGATTATTGATTTATATAAATTCAAGCATAAGTGGTAGAAAGCTTAAAAGTCATAGCCTTAAAGCCAGAAAGGAGCTGAACATTTTAATATTTGAACGGTTTAAATAGCTGAAAATGTGAAGGAGTTGAAAGGTCGCGCGGAAGAAATAGAATAACTAGAAAAGGCATTTCCTGCTGAAAATGCGTTGGAATGCAAAAAGCTGAAAGCTGCACTGAATATTTGAAAATAGCTGAAAATACAGAAAGTTGAAGGGAATTTGAATACATTTGCTGAAAAGCTGAAATGAATTTGAAATTGCTGAAAATACAGAAATGGGAGAAGCTGAAAGGAATCAATAGATTTGCTGAAAAAGCAGAAATGAAAACAGCTGAAATAAATTTGAAATATTGCAAAGCAAAGCAGAAGTTGCAGGAGCTTAAATTAATTTAAAACAGTACAGAAATAACAAAAGCTGAGATGAATAAAAAGAGGTTTAAAATTGTTTGTAGTAATATTAGTAGTAGTAGTAGTTATAGTTGTAATTGTGGTATTAGTAGTACTAGCAGAAGTTGGTTTAGTATCAATAGCAGTAGAAACCGCTGGAACACTATTAGCCATAGTAGTATTTGTAATAACATTAGTAGTAGTTGTAGTATTAATAGCAGTAGAAATACTAGTAGTATGGTAGTAGAAGTATCAGTTGTAGTACTAGAAGTACGAGTAATATTCGTAGTGGGAGACAGAATGTTTGTTATTCACACTTAAAAGTTTTTTATTAATAGGCCTCATCACAGACAATACAGTAAAAATTCCCTCCATGGGGCTTTTATTTTGAAATTATTGGATTGGGTGGGGTGGGGGGTGTAGATAGAGGGAGGGAGGGTGAGAGGGTGAGGAAGGGAATGGTGGTGAGGAAGAGATAGAGAGGGAGAGAGAGAGGAGGAGAATTAGACAGACTGACTGACTGACTGAGAGTGATTAACAGTGAGAAGAGGTCAGGGTGGAGGGGGGAGGGGGGGCGAGTGTCTTTATCATATTGGTCTGTTGACAGAAAGCATAGCTGCGTCATGTGACTCCACTAATCAGGCCATTGAAGCAGCTGTGAGCCACATACAGATCCTGCAGCATGTGAGTGCTCGTAACCACGACAACGCCGCACCTGTGCGGCTGCAAGAGGGCAGACACAGGACAGCGAGTTACACAGAATCCACACCTCAAACAAATGAGAACCAGCGCAAAACTATAACAGCTATCTAAAAAATACGGCGTTTGTATGAGACCCAAGACTCTACCGAACGCGTGGATGTGTTTTTATGTCTGTCCGGTAATAAATACGGCTCCTATGGCCGTTGACAAAACGTGTACCTTGTGGATTTTTGTGAGAAATATGTCGGCAGATTTGTATTGGAGCCTATGGGGCTTTTGGCAGAGGTTGTGTCACTCAAACACTCCTTGCGCCAAAACTAAAAAACTCTGGGATTCCATGAACACATTAATCCAATCAGCACAACCATGCCCTCATTAATCTGAAGAAATGAAGCCTCTAGAGTGTATACTTTGGCTGCAAGGACAGAAGTTCCATATTTTTTTAACCAGATTCCTGCGATGCCCCACACTCTAGCCGTCGAGCTCTCCACTCTAGCAGACGCAATACACACTCATGTAAAAGTCAGAAACGGAGCGAAGAACTAGTGAAACATAATCAGTGATTATGAAAAAAGTACAATAGATATCAAGAAGCAGTTTTTTTCATAAAATAGTTGAGACCTGTGTCAACATTTCAAAGTTGAAATGGTGTCTGTAGCTGAAAGATTGGCGAAGCTGAAGAATCTGAAAGTTGAAGAAGTTTAAGAGGATTTGAAAAACGATCTCCATTGGAAAACCATGTTAAAATATTAATGATTATAGATTTATATAAATTCAAGCATAAGAGCTAAAAAGCTGAAAAGTCATAGCACCCCTCTCCTGAAGGAGCTGAATAATTTTATATTTGAATGGTTTTAATAGCTGAAAGTGTGAAGGAGTTGAAAGGCGGCGCGGAAGAAATAGAAGAAACATAATAAGTCGGAATAAAGATTCGAAGAACAATACTTGGAATGCATCTCAATGCATTCCAACAATAAAGATTCGAAGAACAATACTTGGAATGCATCGTTAATGCATTCCAACAACTAGAAAATGCATTTCCTGCTGAAAATGCGTTGGAATGCAAAAAGCTGAAAGCTGCACTGAATATTTAAAAATAGCTGAAAATACAGAAAGTTGAAGGGAATTTGAATACATTTGCTGAGTATTTAAAAATAGCTGAAAATACAGAAAGTTGAAGGGAATTTGAGTACATTTGCTGAAAAGATTAGAAAAGCTGAAATGAATTTGAAATTGCTGAAAATACAGAAATGGGAGAAGCTGAAAGGAATTTCAATAGATTTGCTGAAAAAGCAGAAATGAAAACAGCTGAAATAAATTTGAAATATTGCAAAAAAATACAGAAATGAAAATTAAAAAATTGCTGTTGATAGAGGCATAAGAATAGCTGAAATTATTTTAAAGAACTGCTGAAAATACAGGAAGTGGGGAAGCTGAATTTCAATAGATTTTCTAAAAACAGAAGTTGCAGGAGCTTAAATTTGTTTAAAATTGTTTGTAGTAATAATAGTAGTAGTATTAGTTATAATTGTGGTATTAGTAGTACTAGCAGTATAAGCAGTAATAGTAGGTTTAGTATCAATAGCAGTAGAAACAGCTGGAATACTATTAGCCATAGTAGTATTTGTAATAACATTAGTAGTAGTTGTAGTATCAATAGCAGTAGAAATACTAGTAGTATGGTAGTAGAAGTATCAGTTGTAGTACTAGAAGTACGAGTAATATTCGTAGTGGGAGACAGAATGTTTGTTATTCAAACTAAGAAGTTTTTAATTAATAGGCCTCATCACAAACATTACAGTAAAAATTCCCTCCATGTGGCTTTTATTTTGAAATTATTGGATTGGGTGGGTTGGGGGGGGTGTAGATAGAGGGAGGGAGGGTGAGAGGGTGAGGAAGGGAGGGGTGGTGAGGAAGAGATAGAGGGAGAGGAGGAGAAATAGACATACTGACTGACTGAGTGATTAACAGTGAGAAGAGGTCAGGGTGGAGGGGGGAGGGGGGGCGAGTGTCTTTATCATATTGGTCTGTTGACAGAAAGCATAGCTGCGTCATGTGACTCCACTAATCAGGTCATAGAAGCAGCTGTGAGTCACACACAGAGATACTGCAGCGTGTTTACGAGTAACCACGGCAACGGCGCACCTATTGCATTGGGTGGGGTGGGGGGGTGTAGATAGAGGGAGGGAGGGTGAGAGGGTGAGGAAGGGAATGGTGGTGAGGAAGAGAGGGACAGGGGAGGAGAATTAGACTGACTGACTGACTGAGAGTGATTAACAGTAAGTAGAGGTCAGGGTGGAGGGGGGAGGGGGGGCGAGTGTCTTTATCATATTGGTCTGTTGACAGAAAGCATAGCTGCGTCATGTGACTCCACTAATCAGGTCATAGAAGCAGCTGTGAGTCACACACAGAGATACTGCAGCGTGTTTACGAGTAACCACGGCAACGGCGCACCTATTGCATTGGGTGGGGTGGGGGGGTGTAGATAGAGGGAGGGAGGGTGAGAGGGTGAGGAAGGGAATGGTGGTGAGGAAGAGAGGGACAGGGGAGGAGAATTAGACTGACTGACTGACTGAGAGTGATTAACAGTAAGTAGAGGTCAGGGTGGAGGGGGGAGGGGGGGCGAGTGTCTTTATCATATTGGTCTGTTGACAGAAAGCATAGCTGCGTCATGTGACTCCACTAATCAGGTCATAGGAGCGAGCAGCTGTGAGCCACAGACAGATCCTGCAGCGTGTGAGTGCTCGTAACCACGACAACGCTGCACCTGTGATCATTAACGATCTGCTGCAAAAGACAGAGACATGGCAGCGAGTTACACAGAATCCACACCTCACACAAATGAGAACCAGCGCAAAACTATAACAGCTATCTAAAAAATACGGCGTTTGTATGAGACCCAAGACTCTACCGAACGCGTGGATGTGCTTTTTATGTCTGTCCGGTAATAAATACGGCTCCTATGGCCGTTTACAAAACGTGTACCTTGTGGATTTTTGTGAGAAATATGTCGGCAGATTTGTATTGGAGCCTATGGGGCTTTTGGCAGAGGTTGTGTCACTCAAACACTCCTTGCGCCAAAACTAAAAAACTCTGGGATTCCATAAACACATTAATCCAATCAGCACAACCATACCCTCATTAATCTGAAGAAATGAAGCCTCTAGAGTGTATACTTTGGCTGCAAGGACAGAAGTTCCATACTTTTTTAACCAGATTCCTGCGATGCCCCACACTCTAGCCCGCGAGCTCTCCACTCTAGCAGACGCAATACACACTCATGTAAAAGTCAGAAACGGAGCGAAGAACTAGTGAAACATAATCAGTGATTATGAAAAAAGTACAATAGATATCAAGAAGCAGTTTTTTTCATAAAATAGTTGAGACCTGTGTCAACATTTGAAAGTTGAAATGGTGTCTGTAGCTGAAAGATTGGCGGAGCTGAAATATCTGAAAGTTGAAGAAGTTTAAGGAGGATTTGAAAACAATCTCCATTTGAAAACCATGTTTAAATATTAGTGATTATTGATTTATATAAATTCAAGCTTAAGAGGTAGAAAGCTGAAAAGTCATAGCCCTCAAGCCAGAAAGGAGCTGAACATTTTAATATTTGAAGGATTTTAATAGCTGAAAGTGTGAAGGAGTTGAAAGGTGCCGCGGAAGAAATAGAAGAAGATGAAGTTGAAGAACTAGAAAAGGCATTTCCTGCTGAAAATGCGTTGGAATGCAAAAAGCTGAAAGCTGCACTGAATATTTAAAAATAGCTGAAAATACAGAAAGTTGAAGGGAAATTGAATACATTTGCTGAAAAGCTGAAATGAATTTGAAATTGCTGAAAATACAGAAATGGGAGAAGCTGAAAGGAATTTCAATAGATGTGCTGAAAAAGCAGAAATGAAAACAGCTGAAATAAATTTGAAATATTGCAAAAAAATACAGAAATGAATATTAAGAAATTGCTGTTGATAGAGGCATAAGAATAGCTGAAATTATTTTAAAGAACTGCTGAAAATACAGGAAGTGGGGAAGCTGAATTTCAATAGATTTTCTAAAAACAGAAGTTGCAGGAGCTTAAATTTGTTTAAAATTGTTTGTAGTAATATTAGTAGTAGTATTAGTTATAATTGTGGTATTAGTAGTACTAGCAGTATAAGCAGTAATAGTAGGTTTAGTATCAATAGCAGTAGAAACAGCTGTAATACTATTAGCCATAGTAGTATTTGTAATAACATTAGTAGTAGTTGTAGTATTAATAGCAGTAGAAATACTAGTAGTATGGTAGTAGAAGTATCAGTTGTAGTACTAGAAGTACGAGTAATATTCGTAGTGGGAGACAGAATGTTTGTTATTCACACTTAAAAGTTTTTAATTAATAGGCCTCATCACAGACATTACAGTAAAAATTCCCTCCATGGGGCTTTTATTTTGAAATTATTGGATTGGGTGGGTTGGGGGGGTGTAGATAGAGGGAGGGAGGGTGAGAGGGTGAGGAAGGGAGGGGTGGTGAGGAAGAGATAGAGAGGGAGAGGGGAGGAGAATTAGACAGACTGACTGACTGAGTGATTAACATTGAGAAGAGGTCAGGGTGGAGGGGGGAGGGGGGCGAGTGTCTTTATCATATTGGTCTGTTGACAGAAAGCATAGCTGCGTCATGTGACTCCACTAATCAGCTCATAGGAGCAGCTTTGAGTCACAGACAGATCCTGCAGCGTGTGAGCGAGTAACCACGACAACGGCGCACCTATTGGATTGGGTGGGGTGGGGGGGTGTAGATAGAGGGAGGGAGGGTGAGAGGGTGAGGAAGGGAATGGTGGTGAGGAAGAGAGAGAGGGAGAGAGAGAGGAGGAGAATTAGACATACTGACTGACTGAGTGATTAACAGTGAGAAGAGGTCAGGGTGGAGGGGGGAGGGGGGGCCAGTGTCTTTATCATATTGGTCTGTTGACAGAAAGCATAGCTGCGTCATGTGACTCCACTAATCAGGTCATAGAAGCAGCTGTGAGCCACAGACAGATCCTGCAGCGTGTGAGTGCTCGTAACCACGACAACACCGCACCTGTGCGGCTGCAAAAGGGGAGACATGGCAGCAAGTTACACAGAATCCACACCTCAGACAAATGGGAACCAGCGAAAAACTATAACAGCTATCTAAAAAATACGGCGTTTGTATGAGACCCAGGACTCTACCGAACGCGTGGAAGTGCTTTTTATGTCTGTCCGGTAATAAATACGGCTCCTATGGCCGTTTACAAAACGTGTACCTTGTGGATTTTTGTGAGAAATATGTCGGCAGATTTGTATTGGAGCCTATGGGGCTTTTGCCAGAGGTTGTGTCACTCAAACACTCCTTGCGCCAAAACTAAAAAACTCTGGGATTCCATGAACACATTAATCCAATCAGCACAACCATACCCTCATTAATCTGAAGAAATGAAGCCTCTAGAGTGTATACTTTGGCTGCAAGGACAGAAGTTCCATACTTTTTTAACCAGATTTCTGCGATGCCCCACACTCTAGCCTCGAGCTCTCCACTCTAGCAGACGCAATACACACTCATGTAAAAGTCAGAAACGGAGCGAAAAACTAGTGAAACATAATCAGTGATTATGAAAAAAGTACAATAGATATCAAGAAGCAGTTTTTTTCGTAAAATAGTTGAGACTTGTGTGAACATTTGAGAGTTGAAATGGTGTCTGTAGCTGAAAGATTGGCGAAGCTGAAAAATCTGAAAGTTGAAGAAGTTGAAGAGGATTTGAAAAGCAAACTCCATTTGAAAACCATGTTAAAATATTAATGATTATTGATTTATATAAATTCAAGCTTAAGAGCTAGAAAGCTGAACATACATAGCCCTCAAGCCAGAAAGAAGCTGAATATTTTAAAATTTGAACGGTTTAAATAGCTGAAAATGGGAAGCAGTTGAAAGGGGGCGCGGAAGAAATATAATAATAATAATAATAATAAGTTGAATAAAGATTAGAAGAACAATACTTGGAATGCTTAAAGCATTCCAACTAACTAGAAAAAGCATTTCCTGCTGAAAATGCGTTGGAATGCAAAAAGCTGAAAGCTGCACTGAATATTTAAAAATAGCTGAAAATACAGAAAGTTGAAGGGAATTTGAATACATTTGATGAATATTTAAAAATAGCTGAAAATACAGAAAGTTGAAGGGAATTTGAGTACATTTGCTGAATAATTAAAAATAGCTGAAAATACAGAAAGTTGAAGGGAATTTGAATACATTTGCTGAAATAAAAGATATTAGAAAAGCTGAAATTAATTTGAAATAGTTGAAAATACAGAAATGGGAGAAGCTGAAAGGAATTTCAATAGATTTGCTGAAAAAGCAGAAATGAAAACAGCTGAAATAAATGTGAAATATTGCAAAACAGAAGTTGCAGGAGCTTAAATGAATTTTAAAAAGTACAGAAATAACAAAAGCTGAGATGAATAAAAAGAGGTTTAAAATTGTTTGTAGTAATGTTAGTTGTAATTTGGGTATTAGTACTAGCAGTAGAAGTCGGTTTTGTATCAATAGCAGTAGAAACAGCTGGAATACTGATACTATTATCCATAGTAGTATTTTTAATAACATTAGTAGTAGTTGTATTAATAGCAGTAGAAATACTAGTAGTATGGTAGTAGAAGTATCAGTTGTAGTTCTACTAGAAGTACTAGTAATATTCGTAGTGGTTATAGTAGTATTTGAAAGAGCAATGCGTATTTCAACGAAACCGCTTCATGGTTAAGGTACAGATAATCATTGAAGCTTTTAGTTTGTAATGATGGAATTGGGTGAGGGGGGTTGGGAAACAGAATGTTTGTTATTCAAACTAAGAAGTTTTTAATTAATAGGCCTCATCACAAACATTACAGTAAAAATTCCCTCCATGGGGCTTTTATTTTGAAATTATTGGATTGGGTGGGGTGGTGTAGATAGAGGGAGGGAGGGTGAGAGGGTGAGGAAGGGAGGGGTGGTGAGGAAGAGATAGAGGGAGAGAGAGAGAGAGAGGAGAAATAGACAGACAGACTGACTGACTGAGTGATTAACAGTGAGAAGAGGTCAGGGTGGAGGGGGGAGGGGGGCGAGTGTCTTTATCATATTGGTCTGTTGACAGAAAGCATAGCTGCGTCATGTGACTCCACTAATCAGGTCATAGGAGCAGCTTTGAGCCACAGACAGAGATCCTGCAGCGTGTGAGCGAGTAACCACGACAACGGCGCACCTAATGGATTGGGTGGGGGGGTGTAGATAGAGGGAGGGAGGGTGAGAGGGTGAGGAAGGGAATGGTGGTGAGGAAGAGATAGAGAGGGAGAGGGGAGGAGAATTAGACAGACTGACTGACTGAGTGATTAACAGTGAGAAGAGGTCAGGGTGGAGGGGGGAGGGGGGCGAGTGTCTTTATCATATTGGTCTGTTGACAGAAAGCATAGCTGCGTCATGTGACTCCACTAATCAGGTCACAAGGAGCAGCTGTGAGTCACAGACAGATCCTGCAGCGTGTGAGTGCTCGTAACCACGACAACGGCGCACCTGTGCGGCTGCAAGAGGGCAGACACAGAACAGCAAGTTACACAGAATCCACACCTCAAACAAATGGGAACCAGCGCAAAACTATAACAGCTATCTAAAAAATACGGCGTTTGTATGAGACCCAAGACTCTACCGAACGCGTGGATGTGTTTTTATGTCTGTCCGGTAATAAATACGGCTCCTATGGCCGTTGACACAACGTGTACCTTGTGGATTTTTGTGAGAAATATGTCGGCAGATTTGTATTGGAGCCTATGGGGCTTTTGGCAGAGGTTGTGTCACTCAAACACACCTTGCGCCAAAACTAAAGAACTCTGGGATTCCATGAACACATTAATCCAATCAGCACAACCATACCCTCATTAATCTGAAGAAATGAAGCCTCTAGAGTGTATACTTTGGCTGCAAGGACAAAAGTTCCATATTTTTTTAACCAGATTCCTGCGATGCCCCACACTCTAGCCTCGAGCTCTCCACTCTAGCAGACGCAATACACACTCATGTAAAAGTCAGAAACGGAGCGAAGAACTAGTGAAACATAATCAGTGATTATGAAAAAAGTACAATAGATATCAAGAAGCAGTTTTTTTCATAAAATAGTTGAGACCTGTGTCAACATTTGAAAGTTGAAATGGTGTCTGTAGCTGAAAGATTGGCGGAGCTGAAATATTTGAAAGTTGAAGAAGTTGAAGAAGTTGAAGGAGGATTTGAAAACAATCTCTATTTGAAAATCATGTTAAAATATTAATGATTATTGATTTATATAAATTCAAGCTTAAGAGGTAGAAAGCTGAAAAGTCATAGCCCGGAAGCCGGAAAGAAGCTGAACATTTTAATATTTGAAGGATTTTAATAGCTGAAAGTGTGAAGGAGTTGAAAGGTGCCACGGAAGAAATAGAAGAATAAGTCGGAACTAGAAAATGCATTTCCTGCTGAAAATGCGTTGGAATGCAAAAAGCTGAAAGCTGAAATGAACTTTTTAAAATAGCTGAAAATACAGAAAGTTGAAGGGAATTTGAATACATTTGCTGAAATTATAGATATTAGAAAAGCTGAAATGAATTTGAAATTGCTGAAAATACAGAAATGGGAGAAGCTGAAAGGAATTTCAATAGATTTGCTGAAAAAGCAGAAATGAAAACAGCTGAAATAAATTTGAAATATTGCAAAAAAATACAGAAATGAATATTGAAAAATTGCTGTTGATAGAGGCATAAGAATAGCTGAAATTATTTTAAAGAACTGCTGAAAATACAGGAAGTGGGGAAGCTGAATTTCAATAGATTTTCTAAAAACAGAAGTTGCAGGAGCTTAAATTTGTTTAAAATTGTTTGTAGTAATATTAGTAGTAGTATTAGTTATAATTGTGGTATTAGTAGTACTAGCAGTAATAGTAGGTTTAGTATCAATAGCAGTAGAAACAGCTGTAATACTATTAGCCATAGTCGTATTTGTAATAACATTAGTAGTAGTTGTAGTATTAATAGCAGTAGAAATACTAGTAGTATGGTAGTAGAAGTATCAGTTGTAGTACTAGAAGTACGAGTAATATTCGTAGTGGGAGACAGAATGTTTGTTATTCAAACTAAGAAGTTTTTAATTAATAGGCCTCATCACAAACATTACAGTAAAAATTCCCTCCATGGGGCTTTTATTTTGAAATTATTGGATTGGGTGGGGTGGGGGGGTGTAGATAGAGGGAGGGAGGGTGAGAGGGTGAGGAAGGGAGGGGTGGTGAGGAAGAGATAGAGGGAGAGAGAGATAGAGGAGAAATAGACAGACATACTGACTGACTGAGTGATTAACAGTAAGAAGAGGTCAGGGTGGAGGGGGGAGGGGGGGCGAGTGTCTTTATCATATTGGTCTGTTGACAGAAAGCATAGCTGCGTCATGTGACTCCACTAATCACGTCATTGGAGCAGCTGTGAGTCACACACAGAGATACTGCAGCGTGTTTACGAGTAACCACGGCAACGGCGCACCTATTGCATTGGGTGGGGTGGGGGGGTGTAGATAGAGGGAGGGAGGGTGAGAGGGTGAGGAAGGGAATGGTGGTGAGGAAGAGAGGGAGAGGGGAGGAGAATTAGACTGACTGAGAGTGATTAACAGTAAGTAGAGGTCAGGGGGGAGGGGGGAGGGGGGGCTAGTGTCTTTATCATATTGGTCTGTTGACAGAAAGCATAGCTGCGTCATGTGACTCCACTAATCACGTCATTGGAGCAGCTGTGAGTCACACACAGAGATACTGCAGCGTGTTTACGAGTAACCACGGCAACGGCGCACCTATTGCATTGGGTGGGGTGGGGGGGTGTAGATAGAGGGAGGGAGGGTGAGAGGGTGAGGAAGGGAATGGTGGTGAGGAAGAGAGGGAGAGGGGAGGAGAATTAGACTGACTGACTGACTGAGAGTGATTAACAGTAAGTAGAGGTCAGGGGGGAGGGGGGAGGGGGGGCTAGTGTCTTTATCATATTGGTCTGTTGACAGAAAGCATAGCTGCGTCATGTGACTCCACTAATCACGTCATTGGAGCAGCTGTGAGTCACACACAGAGATACTGCAGCGTGTTTACGAGTAACCACGGCAACGGCGCACCTATTGGATTGGGTGGGGTGGGGGGGTGTAGATAGAGGGAGGGAGGGTGAGAGGGTGAGGAAGGGAATGGTGGTGAGGAAGAGAGGGAGAGGGGAGGAGAATTAGACTGACTGACTGACTGAGAGTGATTAACAGTAAGTAGAGGTCAGGGTGGAGGGGGGAGGGGGGAGGGGGGGCTAGTGTCTTTATCATATTGGTCTGTTGACAGAAAGCATAGCTGCGTCATGTGACTCCACTAATCAGGTCATAGGAGCGAGCAGCTGTGAGTCACAGACAGATCCTGCAGCGTGTGAGTGCTCGTAACCACGACAACGCCGCACCTGTGCTCATTAACGAGCGGCTGCAAAAGGCAGACACAGAACAGCAAGTTACACAGAATCCACACCTCAAACAAATGGGAACCAGCGCAAAACTATAACAGCTATCTAAAAAATACGGCGTTTGTATGAGACCCAAGACTCTACCGAACGCGTGGATGTGCTTTTTATGTCTGTCCGGTAATAAATACGGCTCCTATGGCCGTTGACAGAACGTGTACCTTGTGGATTTTTGTGAGAAATATGTCGGCAGATTTGTATTGGAGCCTATGGGGCTTTTGGCAGAGGTTGTGTCACTCAAACACTCCTTGCGCCAAAACTAAAAAACTCTGGGATTCCATGAACACATTAATCCAATCAGCACAACCATACCCTCATTAATCTGAAGAAATTAAGCCTCTAGAGTGTATACTTTGGCTGCAAGGACAGAAGTTCCATACTTTTTTAACCAGATTTCTGCGCTGCCCCACACTCTAGCCTCGAGCTCTCCACTCTAGCAGACGCAATACACACTCATGTAAAAGTCAGAAACGGAGCGAAAAACTAGTGAAACATAATCAGTGATTATGAAAAAAGTAGAATAGATATCAAGAAGCAGTTTTTTTCATAAAATAGTTGAGACCTGTGTCAACATTTGAAAGTTGAAATGGTGTCTGTAGCTGAAAGATTGGCGAAGCTGAAAAATCTGAAAGTTGAAGAAGTTGAAGAGGATTTGAAAAGCAAACTCCATTTGAAAACCATGTTAAAATATTAACGATTATTGATTTATATAAATTCAAGCTTAAGAGGTAGAAAGCTGAAAAGTCATAGCCCGGAAGCCGGAAAGAAGCTGAACATTTTAATATTTGAAGGATTTTAATAGCTGAAAGTGTGAAGGAGTTGAAAGGTGGCACGGAAGAAATAGAAGAATAATAATAATAATAACTAGAAAATGCATTTCCTGCTGAAAATGCGTTGGAATGCAAAAAGCTGAAAGCTGAAATGAACTTTTTAAAATAGCTGAAAATACAGAAAGTTGAAGGGAATTTGAATACATTTGCTGAAATTATAGATATTAGAAAAGCTGAAATGAATTTGAAATTGCTGAAAATACAGAAATGGGAGAAGCTGAAAGGAATTTCAATAGATTTGCTGAAAAAGCAGAAATGAAAACAGCTGAAATAAATTTGAAATATTGCAAAAAAATACAGAAATGAATATTGAAAAATTGCTGTTGATAGAGGCATAAGAATAGCTGAAATTATTTTAAAGAACTGCTGAAAATACAGGAAGTGGGGAAGCTGAATTTCAATAGATTTTCTAAAAACAGAAGTTGCAGGAGCTTAAATTTGTTTAAAATTGTTTGTAGTAATATTAGTAGTAGTATTAGTTATAATTGTGGTATTAGTAGTACTAGCAGTAATAGTAGGTTTAGTATCAATAGCAGTAGAAACAGCTGTAATACTATTAGCCATAGTCGTATTTGTAATAACATTAGTAGTAGTTGTAGTATTAATAGCAGTAGAAATACTAGTAGTATGGTAGTAGAAGTATCAGTTGTAGTACTAGAAGTACGAGTAATATTCGTAGTGGGAGACAGAATGTTTGTTATTCAAACTAAGAAGTTTTTAATTAATAGGCCTCATCACAAACATTACAGTAAAAATTCCCTCCATGGGGCTTTTATTTTGAAATTATTGGATTGGGTGGGGTGGGGGGGTGTAGATAGAGGGAGGGAGGGTGAGAGGGTGAGGAAGGGAGGGGTGGTGAGGAAGAGATAGAGGGAGAGAGAGATAGAGGAGAAATAGACAGACATACTGACTGACTGAGTGATTAACAGTAAGAAGAGGTCAGGGTGGAGGGGGGAGGGGGGGCGAGTGTCTTTATCATATTGGTCTGTTGACAGAAAGCATAGCTGCGTCATGTGACTCCACTAATCACGTCATTGGAGCAGCTGTGAGTCACACACAGAGATACTGCAGCGTGTTTACGAGTAACCACGGCAACGGCGCACCTATTGCATTGGGTGGGGTGGGGGGGTGTAGATAGAGGGAGGGAGGGTGAGAGGGTGAGGAAGGGAATGGTGGTGAGGAAGAGAGGGAGAGGGGAGGAGAATTAGACTGACTGAGAGTGATTAACAGTAAGTAGAGGTCAGGGGGGAGGGGGGAGGGGGGGCTAGTGTCTTTATCATATTGGTCTGTTGACAGAAAGCATAGCTGCGTCATGTGACTCCACTAATCACGTCATTGGAGCAGCTGTGAGTCACACACAGAGATACTGCAGCGTGTTTACGAGTAACCACGGCAACGGCGCACCTATTGCATTGGGTGGGGTGGGGGGGTGTAGATAGAGGGAGGGAGGGTGAGAGGGTGAGGAAGGGAATGGTGGTGAGGAAGAGAGGGAGAGGGGAGGAGAATTAGACTGACTGACTGACTGAGAGTGATTAACAGTAAGTAGAGGTCAGGGGGGAGGGGGGAGGGGGGGCTAGTGTCTTTATCATATTGGTCTGTTGACAGAAAGCATAGCTGCGTCATGTGACTCCACTAATCACGTCATTGGAGCAGCTGTGAGTCACACACAGAGATACTGCAGCGTGTTTACGAGTAACCACGGCAACGGCGCACCTATTGGATTGGGTGGGGTGGGGGGGTGTAGATAGAGGGAGGGAGGGTGAGAGGGTGAGGAAGGGAATGGTGGTGAGGAAGAGAGGGAGAGGGGAGGAGAATTAGACTGACTGACTGACTGAGAGTGATTAACAGTAAGTAGAGGTCAGGGTGGAGGGGGGAGGGGGGAGGGGGGGCTAGTGTCTTTATCATATTGGTCTGTTGACAGAAAGCATAGCTGCGTCATGTGACTCCACTAATCAGGTCATAGGAGCGAGCAGCTGTGAGTCACAGACAGATCCTGCAGCGTGTGAGTGCTCGTAACCACGACAACGCCGCACCTGTGCTCATTAACGAGCGGCTGCAAAAGGCAGACACAGAACAGCAAGTTACACAGAATCCACACCTCAAACAAATGGGAACCAGCGCAAAACTATAACAGCTATCTAAAAAATACGGCGTTTGTATGAGACCCAAGACTCTACCGAACGCGTGGATGTGCTTTTTATGTCTGTCCGGTAATAAATACGGCTCCTATGGCCGTTGACAGAACGTGTACCTTGTGGATTTTTGTGAGAAATATGTCGGCAGATTTGTATTGGAGCCTATGGGGCTTTTGGCAGAGGTTGTGTCACTCAAACACTCCTTGCGCCAAAACTAAAAAACTCTGGGATTCCATGAACACATTAATCCAATCAGCACAACCATACCCTCATTAATCTGAAGAAATTAAGCCTCTAGAGTGTATACTTTGGCTGCAAGGACAGAAGTTCCATACTTTTTTAACCAGATTTCTGCGCTGCCCCACACTCTAGCCTCGAGCTCTCCACTCTAGCAGACGCAATACACACTCATGTAAAAGTCAGAAACGGAGCGAAAAACTAGTGAAACATAATCAGTGATTATGAAAAAAGTAGAATAGATATCAAGAAGCAGTTTTTTTCATAAAATAGTTGAGACCTGTGTCAACATTTGAAAGTTGAAATGGTGTCTGTAGCTGAAAGATTGGCGAAGCTGAAAAATCTGAAAGTTGAAGAAGTTGAAGAGGATTTGAAAAGCAAACTCCATTTGAAAACCATGTTAAAATATTAACGATTATTGATTTATATAAATTCAAGCTTAAGAGGTAGAAAGCTGAAAAGTCATAGCCCGGAAGCCGGAAAGAAGCTGAACATTTTAATATTTGAAGGATTTTAATAGCTGAAAGTGTGAAGGAGTTGAAAGGTGGCACGGAAGAAATAGAAGAATAATAATAATAATAATAATAATAAGTTGAATAAAGATTCGAAGAACAATACTTGGAATGCTTGAAGCATTCCAACTAACTAGAAAAGGCATTTCCTGCTGAAAATGCGTTGGAATGCAAAAAGCTGAAAGCTGCACTGAATATTTAAAAATAGCTGAAAATACAGAAAGTTGAAGGGAAGTTGAATACATTTGCTGAATATTTAAAAATAGCTGAAAATACAGAAAGTTGAAGGGAATTTGAGTACATTTGCTGAATATTTAAAAATAGCTGAAAATACAGAAACTCGAAGGGAATTTGAATACATTTGCTGAAATAAAAGATATTAGAAAAGCTGAAATTAATTTTAAATAGCTGAAAATACAGAAATGGGAGAAGCTGAAAGGAATTTCAATAGATTTGCTGAAAAAGCAGAAATGAAAACAGCTGAAATAAATGTGAAATATTGCAAAACAGAAGTTGCAGGAGCTTAAATGAACTTTAAAAAGTACAGAAATAACAAAAGCTGAGATGAATAAAAAGAGGTTTAAAATTGTTTGTAGTAATGTTAGTCGTAATTTGGGTATTAGTACTAGCAGTAGAAGTCGGTTTAGTATCAATAGCAGTAGAAACAGCTGGAATACTGATACTATTAGCCATAGTAGTATTTGTAATAACATTAGTAGTAGTTGTAGTATTAATAGCAGTAGAAATACTAGCAGTATGGTAGTAGAAGTATCAGTTGTAGTACTAGAAGTACGAGTAATATTCGTAGTGGGAGACAGAATGTTTGTTATTCACACTTAAAAGTTTTTAATTAATAGGCCTCATCACAGACATTACAGTAAAAATTCCCTCCATGGGGCTTTTATTTTGAAATTATTGGATTGGGTGGGGTGGGGGGGTGTAGATAGAGGGAGGGAGGGTGAGAGGGTGAGGAAGGGAATGGTGGTGACGAAGAGATAGAGAGGGAGAGGGGAGGAAAATTAGACATACTGACTGACTGAGTGATTAACAGTGAGAAGAGGTCAGGGTGGAGGGGGGAGGGGGGCGAGTGTCTTTATCATATTGGTCTGTTGACAGAAAGCATAGCTGCGTCATGTGACTCCACTAATCAGGTCACATGGAGCAGCTTTGAGCCACAGACAGAGATCCTGCAGCGTGTGAGCGAGTAACCACGACAACGGCGCACCTATTGGATTGGGTGGGGTGGGGGGGTGTAGATAGAGGGAGGGAGGGTGAGGGGGTGAGGAAGGGAATGGTGGTGAGGAAGAGAGAGAGGGAGAGGGGAGGAGAATTAGACAGACTGACTGACTGAGAGTGATTAACAGTGAGAAGACGTCAGGGTGGAGGGGGGAGGGGGGGCGAGTGTCTTTATCATATTGGTCTGTTGACAGAAAGCATAGCTGCGTCATGTGACTCCACTAATCAGGTCACAAGGAGCAGCTGTGAGCCACAGACAGATCCTGCAGCGTGTGAGTGCTCGTAACCACGACAACGCCGCACCTGTGCGGCTGCAAAATGCAGAGACATGGCTGCAAGTTACACAGAATCCACACCTCAAACAAATGGGAACCAGCGCAAAACTATAACAGCTATCTAAAAAATACGGCGTTTGTATGAGACCCAAGACTCTACCGAACGCGTGGATGTGTTTTTATGTCTGTCCGGTAATAAATACGGCTCCTATGGCCGTTGACAAAACGTGTACCTTGTGGATTTTTGTAAGAAATATGTCGGCAGATTTGTATTGGAGCCTATGGGGCTTTTGCCAGAGGTTGTGTCACTCAAACACTCCTTGCGCCAAAACTAAAAAACTCTGGGATTCCATGAACACATTAATCCAATCAGCACAACCATACCCTCATTAATCTGAAGAAATGAAGCCTCTAGAGTGTATACTTTGGCTGTAAGGACAGAAGTTCCATATTTTTTTAACCAGATTTTCGCGCTGCCCCACACTCTAGCCTCGAGCTCTCCACTCTGGCAGACGCAATACACACTCATGTAAAAGTCAGAAACGGAGCGAAGAACTAGTGATACATAATCAGTGATTATGAAAAAAGTACAATAGATATCAAGAAGCAGTTTTTTTCATAAAATAGTTGAGACTTGTGTGAACATTTGAGAGTTGAAATGGTGTCTGTAGCTGAAAGATTGGCGAAGCTGAAAAATCTGAAAGTTGAAGAAGTTGAAGAGGATTTGAATACAAACTCCATTTGAAAACCATGTTAAAATATTAATGATTATTGATTTATATAAATTCAAGCTTAAGAGGTAGAAAGCTGAAAAGTCATAGCCCCCAAGCCAGAAAGAAGCTGAACATTTTAATATTTGAATGGTTTTAATAGCTGAAAGTATGAAGGAGTTGAAAGGTGCGGCGGAAGAAATAGAGGAATAAGTCGGAACTAGAAAAGGCATTTCCTGCTGAAAATGCGTTGGAATGCAAAAAGCTGAAAGCTGCACTGAATATTTAAAAATAGCTGAAAATACAGAAAGTTGAAGGGAAGTTGAATACATTTGCTGAATATTTAAAAATAGCTGAAAATACAGAAAGTTGAAGGGAATTTGAGTACATTTGCTGAATATTTAAAAATAGCTGAAAATACAGAAACTCGAAGGGAATTTGAATACATTTGCTGAAATAAAAGATATTAGAAAAGCTGAAATTAATTTTAAATAGCTGAAAATACAGAAATGGGAGAAGCTGAAAGGAATTTCAATAGATTTGCTGAAAAAGCAGAAATGAAAACAGCTGAAATAAATGTGAAATATTGCAAAACAGAAGTTGCAGGAGCTTAAATGAATTTTAAAAAGTACAGAAATAACAAAAGCTGAGATGAATAAAAAGAGGTTTAAAATTGTTTGTAGTAATGTTAGTCGTAATTTGGGTATTAGTACTAGCAGTAGAAGTCGGTTTAGTATCAATAGCAGTAGAAACAGCTGGAATACTGATACTATTAGCCATAGTAGTATTTGTAATAACATTAGTAGTAGTTGTAGTATTAATAGCAGTAGAAATACTAGCAGTATGGTAGTAGAAGTATCAGTTGTAGTACTAGAAGTACGAGTAATATTCGTAGTGGGAGACAGAATGTTTGTTATTCACACTTAAAAGTTTTTAATTAATAGGCCTCATCACAGACATTACAGTAAAAATTCCCTCCATGGGGCTTTTATTTTGAAATTATTGGATTGGGTGGGGTGGGGGGGTGTAGATAGAGGGAGGGAGGGTGAGAGGGTGAGGAAGGGAATGGTGGTGACGAAGAGATAGAGAGGGAGAGGGGAGGAAAATTAGACATACTGACTGACTGAGTGATTAACAGTGAGAAGAGGTCAGGGTGGAGGGGGGAGGGGGGCGAGTGTCTTTATCATATTGGTCTGTTGACAGAAAGCATAGCTGCGTCATGTGACTCCACTAATCAGGTCACAAGGAGCAGCTTTGAGCCACAGACAGAGATCCTGCAGCGTGTGAGCGAGTAACCACGACAACGGCGCACCTATTGGATTGGGTGGGGTGGGGGGGTGTAGATAGAGGGAGGGAGGGTGAGGGGGTGAGGAAGGGAATGGTGGTGAGGAAGAGAGAGAGGGAGAGGGGAGGAGAATTAGACAGACTGACTGACTGAGAGTGATTAACAGTGAGAAGACGTCAGGGTGGAGGGGGGAGGGGGGGCGAGTGTCTTTATCATATTGGTCTGTTGACAGAAAGCATAGCTGCGTCATGTGACTCCACTAATCAGGTCACAAGGAGCGAGCAGCTGTGAGCCACAGACAGATCCTGCAGCGTGTGAGTGCTCGTAACCACGACAACGCCGCACCTGTGCGGCTGCAAAATGCAGAGACATGGCTGCAAGTTACACAGAATCCACACCTCAGACAAATGGGAACCAGCGCAAAACTATAACAGCTATCTAAAAAATACGGCGTTTGTATGAGACCCAAGACTCTACCGAACGCGTGGATGTGTTTTTATGTCTGTCCGGTAATAAATACGGCTCCTATGGCCGTTGACAAAACGTGTACCTTGTGGATTTTTGTGAGAAATATGTCGGCAGATTTGTATTGGAGCCTATGGGGCTTTTGCCAGAGGTTGTGTCACTCAAACACTCCTTGCGCCAAAACTAAAAAACTCTGGGATTCCATGAACACATTAATCCAATCAGCACAACCATACCCTCATTAATCTGAAGAAATGAAGCCTCTAGAGTGTATACTTTGGCTGTAAGGACAGAAGTTCCATATTTTTTTAACCAGATTTTCGCGCTGCCCCACACTCTAGCCTGCGAGGTCCCCCTCTAGCAGACGCAATACACACTCATGTAAAAGTCAGAAACGGAGCGAAGAACTAGTGAAACATAATCAGTGATTATGAAAAAAGTACAATAGATATCAAGAAGCAGTTTTTTTCATAAAATAGTTGAGACTTGTGTGAACATTTGAGAGTTGAAATGGTGTCTGTAGCTGAAAGATTGGCGAAGCTGAAAAATCTGAAAGTTGAAGAAGTTGAAGAGGATTTGAATACAAACTCCATTTGAAAACCATGTTAAAATATTAATGATTATTGATTTATATAAATTCAAGCTTAAGAGGTAGAAAGCTGAAAAGTCATAGCCCCCAAGCCAGAAAGAAGCTGAACATTTTAATATTTGAATGGTTTTAATAGCTGAAAGTATGAAGGAGTTGAAAGGTGCGGCGGAAGAAATAGAGGAACTAGAAAAGGCATTTCCTGCTGAAAATGCGTTGGAATGCAAAAAGCTGAAAGCTGCACTGAATATTTGAAAATAGCTGAAAATACAGAAAGTTGAAGGGAATTTGAATACATTTGCTGAAATGACAGATATTTGAAAAGCTGAAATGAATTTGAAATTGCTGAAAATACAGAAATGGGAGAAGCTGAAAGGAATTTCAATAGATTTGCTGAAAAAGCAGAAATGAAAACAGCTGAAATAAATTTGAAATATTGCAAAAAAATACAGAAATGAATATTAAAAAATTGCTGTTGATAGAGGCATAAGAATAGCTGAAATTATTTTAAAGAACTGCTGAAAATACAGGAAGTGGGGAAGCTGAATTTCAATAGATTTTCTAAAAACAGAAGTTGCAGGAGCTTAAATTTGTTTAAAATTGTTTGTAGTAATATTAGTAGTAGTATTAGTTATAATTGTGGTATTAGTAGTACTAGCAGTATAAGCAGTAATAGTAGGTTTAGTATCAATAGCAGTAGAAACAGCTGGAATACTATTAGCCATAGTAGTATTTGTAATAACATTAGTAGTAGTTGTAGCATTAATAGCAGTAGAAATACTAGTAGTATGGTAGTAGAAGTATCAGTTTTAGTGTAGAAGTACTAGTAATATTCGTAGTGGTTGTAGTAGTATTTGAAAGAGCAATACGTATTTCAACGAAACCGCTTCATGGTTAAGGTACAGATAATCATTGAGGCTTTTAGTTTGTAATGATGGAATTGGGTGAGGGGGGGTTGGGAGACAGAATGTTTGTTATTCAAACTAAGAAGTTTTTAATTAATAGGCCTCATCACAAACATTACAGTAAAAATTCCCTCCATGGGGCTTTTATTTTGAAATTATTGGATTGGGTGGGGTGGGGGGGTGTAGATAGAGGGAGGGAGGGTGAGAGGGTGAGGAAGGGAGGGGTGGTGAGGAAGAGATAGAGGGAGAGAGAAAGGAGGAGAAATAGACAGACATACTGACTGACTGAGTGATTAACAGTGAGCAGAGGTCAGGGTGGAGGGGGGAGGGGGGGCGAGTGTCTTTATCATATTGGTCTGTTGACAGAAAGCATAGCTGCGTCATGTGACTCCACTAATCAGGTCACAAGGAGCAGCTGTGAGCCACAGACAGATCCTGCAGCATGTGAGTGCTCGTAACCACGACAACGGCGCACCTGTGATCATTAACGAGCGGCTGCAAAAGACAGAGACATGGCAGCGAGTTACACAGAATCCACACCTCAAACAAATGAGAACCAGCGCAAAACTATAACAGCTATCTAAAAAAGACTACGTTTGTATGAGACCCAAGACTCTACCGAACGCGTGGATGAGCTTTTTATGTCTGTCCGGTAATAAATACGGCTCCTATGGCCGTTTACAAAACGTGTACCTTGTGGATTTTTGTGAGAAATATGTCGGCAGATTTGTATTGGAGCCTATGGGGCTTTTGGCAGAGGTTGTGTCACTCAAACACTCCTTGCGCCAAAACTAAAAAACTCTGGGATTCCATGAACACATTAATCCAATCAGCACAACCATACCCTCATTAATCTGAAGAAATGAAGCCTCTAGAGTGTATACTTTGGCTGCAAGGACAGAAGTTCCATATTTTTTTAACCAGATTCCTGCGATGCCCCACACTCTAGCCTGCGAGGTCCCCCTCTAGCAGACGCAATACACACTCATGTAAAAGTCAGAAACGGAGCGAAGAACTAGTGAAACATAATCAGTGATTATGAAAAAAGTACAATAGATATCAAGAAGCAGTTTTTTTCATAAAATAGTTGAGACTTGTGTGAACATTTGAGAGTTGAAATGGTGTCTGTAGCTGAAAGATTCGCGAAGCTGAAAAATCTGAAAGTTGAAGAAGTTGAAGAGGATTTGAAAAGCAAACTCCATTTGAAAACCATGTTAAAATATTAACGATTATTGATTTATATAAATTCAAGCTTAAGAGGTAGAAAGCTGAAAAGTCATAGCAGGGAAGCCGGAAAGAAGCTGAACATTTTAATATTTGAAGGATTTTAATAGCTGAAAGTGTGAAGGAGTTGAAAGGTGGCACGGAAGAAATAGAAGAATAATAATAACTAGAAAAGGCATTTCCTGCTGAAAATGCGTTGGAATGCAAAAAGCTGAAAGCTGCACTGAATATTTGAAAATAGCTGAAAATACAGAAAGTTGAAGGGAATTTGAATACATTTGCTGAAAAGCTGAAATGAATTTGAAATTGCTGAAAATACAGAAATGGGAGAAGCTGAAAGGAATCAATAGATTTGCTGAAAAAGCAGAAATGAAAACAGCTGAAATAAATTTGAAATATTGCAAAAAAATACAGAAATGAATATTAAAAAATTGCTGTTGATAGAGGCATAAGAATAGCTGAAATTATTTTAAAGAACTGCTGAAAATACAGGAAGTGGGGAAGCTGAATTTCAATAGATTTTCTAAAAACAGAAGTTGCAGGAGCTTAAATTTGTTTAAAATTGTTTGTAGTAATATTAGTAGTAGTATTAGTTATAATTGTGGTATTAGTAGTACTAGCAGTATAAGCAGCAATAGTAGGTTTAGTATCAATAGCAGTAGAAACAGCTGTAATACTATTAGCCATAGTAGTATTTGTAATAACATTAGTAGTAGTTGTAGTATTAATAGCAGTAGAAATACTAGTAGTACGGTAGTAGAAGTATCAGTTGTAGTACTAGAAGTACGAGTAATATTCGTAGTGGGAGACAGAATGTTTGTTATTCAAACTAAGAAGTTTTTAATTAATAGGCCTCATCACAAACATTACAGTAAAAATTCCCTCCATGGGGCTTTTATTTTGTAATTATTGGATTGGGTGGGGTGGGGGGGTGTAGATAGAGGGAGGGAGGGTGAGAGGGTGAGGAAGAGATAGAGGGAGAGAGAGAGGAGGAGAAATAGACAGACTGACTGACTGACTGAGTGATTAACAGTGAGAATAGGTCAGGGTGGAGGGGGGAGGGGGGCGAGTGTCTTTATCATATTGGTCTGTTGACAGAAAGCATAGCTGCGTCATGTGACTCCACTAATCAGGTCATAGGAGCAGCTGTGAGTCACAGACAGATCCTGCAGCGTGTGAGTGCTCGTAACCACGACAACGCCGCACCTGTGCGGCTGCAAAAGTGCAGACACAGGACAGCGAGTTACACAGAATCCACACCTCAAACAAATGAGAACCAGCGCAAAACTATAACAGCTATCTAAAAAATACGGCGTTTGTATGAGACCCAAGACTCTACCGAACGCGTGGATGTGCTTTTTATGTCTGTCCGGTAATAAATACGGCTCCTATGGCCGTTGACAGAACGTGTACCTTGTGGATTTTTGTGAGAAATATGTCGGCAGATTTGTATTGGAGCCTATGGGGCTTTTGGCAGAGGTTGTGTCACTCAAACACTCCTTGCGCCAAAACTAAAAAACTCTGGGATTCCATGAACACATTAATCCAATCAGCACAACCATACCCTCATTAATCTGAAGAAATGAAGCCTCTAGAGTGTATACTTTGGCTGCAAGGACAGAAGTTCCATACTTTTTTAACCAGATTTCTGCGCTGCCCCACACTCTAGCCTCGAGCTCTCCACTCAAGCAGACGCAATACACACTCATGTAAAAGTCAGAAACGGAGCGAAGAACTAGTGAAACATAATCAGTGATTATGAAAAAAGTACAATAGATATCAAGAAGCAGTTTTTTTCATAAAATAGTTGAGACTTGTGTGAACATTTGAGAGTTGAAATGGTGTCTGTAGCTGAAAGATTGGCGAAGCTGAAAAATCTGAAAGTTGAAGAAGTTGAAGAGGATTTGAAAAGCAAACTCCATTTGAAAACCATGTTAAAATATTAACGATTATTGATTTATATAAATTCAAGCTTAAGAGGTAGAAAGCTGAAAAGTCATAGCAGGGAAGCCAGAAAGAAGCTGAACATTTTAATATTTGAAGGATTTTAATAGCTGAAAGTGTGAAGGAGTTGAAAGGTGGCACGGAAGAAATAGAAGAATAATAAGTTGAATAAAGATTCGAAGAACAATACTTGGAATGCATCTCAATGCATTCCAACAATAAGTTGAATAAAGATTCGAAGAACAATACTTGGAATGCATCTTAATGCATTCCAACAAATAAAGATTCGAAGAACAATACTTGGAATGCATCTAATGCATTCCAACAACTAGAAAAGGCATTTCCTGCTGAAAATGCGTTGGAATGCAAAAAGCTGAAAGCTGCACTGAATATTTAAAAATAGCTGAAAATACAGAAAGTTGAAGGGAATTTGAATACATTTGCTGAAAAGCTGAAATGAATTTGAAATTGCTGAAAATACAGAAATGGGAGAAGCTGAAAGGAATTTCAATAGATTTGCTGAAAAAGCAGAAATGAAAACAGCTGAAATAAATTTGAAATATTGCAAAAAAATACAGAAATGAATAGTGAAACATTGCTGTTGATAGAGGCATAAGAATAGCTGAAATTATTTTAAAGAACTGCTGAAAATACAGGAAGTGGGGAAGCTGAATTTCAATAGATTTTCTAAAAACAGAAGTTGCAGGAGCTTAAATTTGTTTAAAATTGTTTGTAGTAATATTAGTAGTAGTATTAGTTATAATTGTGGTATTAGTAGTACTAGCAGTAATAGTAGGTTTAGTATCAATAGCAGTAGAAACAGCTGTAATACTATTAGCCATAGTCGTATTTGTAATAACATTAGTAGTAGTTGTAGTATTAATAGCAGTAGAAATACTAGTAGTATGGTAGTAGAAGTATCAGTTGTAGTACTAGAAGTACGAGTAATATTCGTAGTGGGAGACAGAATGTTTGTTATTCAAACTAAGAAGTTTTTAATTAATAGGCCTCATCACAAACATTACAGTAAAAATTCCCTCCATGTGGCTTTTATTTTGAAATTATTGGATTGGGTGGGTTGGGGGGGTGTAGATAGAGGGAGGGAGGGTGAGAGGGTGAGGAAGGGAGGGGTGGTGAGGAAGAGATAGAGGGAGAGAGAGAGGAGGAGAAATAGACAGACATACTGACTGACTGAGTGATTAACAGTAAGAAGAGGTCAGGGTGGAGGGGGGAGGGGGGGCGAGTGTCTTTATCATATTGGTCTGTTGACAGAAAGCATAGCTGCGTCATGTGACTCCACTAATCAGGTCATTGGAGCAGCTGTGAGTCACACACAGAGATACTGCAGCGTGTTTACGAGTAACCACGGCAACGGCGCACCTATTGCATTGGGTGGGGTGGGGGGGTGTAGATAGAGGGAGGGAGGGTGAGAGGGTGAGGAAGGGAATGGTGGTGAGGAAGAGAGGGAGAGGGGAGGAGAATTAGACTGACTGAGAGTGATTAACAGTAAGTAGAGGTCAGGGGGGAGGGGGGAGGGGGGGCTAGTGTCTTTATCATATTGGTCTGTTGACAGAAAGCATAGCTGCGTCATGTGACTCCACTAATCAGGTCATTGGAGCAGCTGTGAGTCACACACAGAGATACTGCAGCGTGTTTACGAGTAACCACGGCAACGGCGCACCTATTGGATTGGGTGGGGTGGGGGGGTGTAGATAGAGGGAGGGAGGGTGAGAGGGTGAGGAAGGGAATGGTGGTGAGGAAGAGAGGGAGAGGGGAGGAGAATTAGACTGACTGACTGACTGAGAGTGATTAACAGTAAGTAGAGGTCAGGGTGGAGGGGGGAGGGGTGCGAGTGTCTTTATCATATTGGTCTGTTGACAGAAAGCATAGCTGCGTCATGTGACTCCACTAATCACGTCATTGGAGCAGCTGTGAGCCACAGACAGATCCTGCAGCGTGTGAGTGCTCGTAACCACGACAACGCCGCACCTGTGCGGCTGCAAGAGGGCAGACACAGAACAGCAAGTTACACAGAATCCACACCTCAAACAAATGAGAACCAGCGCAAAACTATAACAGCTATCTAAAAAATACGGCGTTTTTATGAGACCCAAGACTCTACCGAACGCGTGGATGTGCTTTTTTTGTCTGTCCGGTAATAAATACGGCTCCTATGGCCGTTTACAAAACGTGTACCTTGTGGATTTTTGTGAGAAATATGTCGGCAGATTTGTATTGGAGCCTATGGGGCTTTTGGCAGAGGTTGTGTCACTCAAACACTCCTTGCGCCAAAACTAAAAAACTCTGGGATTCCATGAACACATTAATCCAATCAGCACAACCATACCCTCATTAATCTGAAGAAATTAAGCCTCTAGAGTGTATACTTTGGCTGCAAGGACAGAAGTTCCATACTTTTTTAACCAGATTTCTGCGCTGCCCCACACTCTAGCCTCGAGCTCTCCACTCTAGCAGACGCAATACACACTCATGTAAAAGTCAGAAACGGAGCGAAAAACTAGTGAAACATAATCAGTGATTATGAAAAAAGTACAATAGATATCAAGAAGCAGTTTTTTTCATAAAATAGTTGAGACTTGTGTGAACATTTGAGAGTTGAAATGGTGTCTGTAGCTGAAAGATTGGCGAAGCTGAAAAATCTGAAAGTTGAAGAAGTTGAAGAGGATTTGAATACAAACTCCATTTGAAAACCATGTTAAAATATTAATGATTATTGATTTATATAAATTCAAGCTTAAGAGGTAGAAAGCTGAAAAGTCATAGCCCCCAAGCCAGAAAGAAGCTGAACATTTTAATATTTGAATGGTTTTAATAGCTGAAAGTATGAAGGAGTTGAAAGGTGCGGCGGAAGAAATAGAGGAATAAGTCGGAACTAGAAAATGCATTTCCTGCTGAAAATGCGTTGGAATGCAAAAAGCTGAAAGCTGAAATGAATATTTAAAAATAGCTGAAAATACAGAAAGTTGAAGGGAATTTGAATACATCTGAACTTACAGATATTAGAAAAGCTGAAATTAATTTGAAATTGCTGAAAATACAGAAATGGGAGAAGCTGAAAGGAATTTCAATAGATTTGCTGAAAAAGCAGAAATGAAAACAGCTGAAATAAATTTGAAATATTGCAAAAAAATACAGAAATGAATATTAAAAAATTGCTGTTGATAGAGGCATAAGAATAGCTGAAATTATTTTAAAGAACTGCTGAAAATACAGGAAGTGGGGAAGCTGAATTTCAATAGATTTTCTAAAAACAAGTTGCAGGAGCTTAAATTTGTTTAAAATTGTTTGTAGTAATATTAGTAGTAGTATTAGTTATAATTGTGGTATTAGTAGTACTAGCAGTATAAGCAGTAATAGTAGGTTTAGTATCAATAGCAGTAGAAACAGCTGGAATACTATTAGCCATAGTAGTATTTGTAATAACATTAGTAGTAGTTGTAGTATTAATAGCAGTAGAAATACTAGTAGTATGGTAGTAGAAGTATCAGTTGTAGTACTAGAAGTACGAGTAATATTCGTAGTGGGAGACAGAATGTTTGTTATTCACACTTAAAAGTTTTTAATTAATAGGCCTCATCACAGACATTACAGTAAAAATTCCCTCCATGGGGCTTTTATTTTGAAATTATTGGATTGGGTGGGGTGGGGGGGAGTAGATAGAGGGAGGGAGGGTGAGAGGGTGAGGAAGGGAGGGGTGGTGAGGAAGAGATAGAGGGAGAGAGAGAGAGAGGAGAAATAGACAGACATACTGACTGAGTGATTAACAGTAAGTAGAGGTCAGGGTGGAGGGGGGAGGGGGGGCCAGTGTCTTTATCATATTGGTCTGTTGACAGAAAGCATAGCTGCGTCATGTGACTCCACTAATCAGGTCACAAGGAGCAGCTGAGTCACAGACAGATCTTTCAGCATGTGAGTGCTCGTAACCACGACAACGGCGCACCTGTGATCATTAACGAGCGGCTGCAAAAGACAGAGACATGGCAGCAAGTTACACAGAATCCACACCTCAAACAAATGGGAACCAGCGCAAAACTATAACAGCTATCTAAAAAATACGGCGTTTGTATGAGACCCAAGACTCTACCGAACGCGTGGATGTGTTTTTATGTCTGTCCGGTAATAAATACGGCTCCTATGGCCGTTGACAAAACGTGTACCTTGTGGATTTTTGTGAGAAATATGTCGGCAGATTTGTATTGGAGCCTATGGGGCTTTTGGCAGAGGTTGTGTCACTCAAACACACCTTGCGCCAAAACTAAAGAACTCTGGGATTCCATGAACACATTAATCCAATCAGCACAACCATACCCTCATTAATCTGAAGAAATGAAGCCTCTAGAGTGTATACTTTGGCTGCAAGGACAAAAGTTCCATATTTTTTTAACCAGATTCCTGCGATGCCCCACACTCTAGCCTCGAGCTCTCCACTCTAGCAGACGCAATACACACTCATGTAAAAGTCAGAAACGGAGCGAAGAACTAGTGAAACATAATCAGTGATTATGAAAAAAGTACAATAGATATCAAGAAGCAGTTTTTTTCATAAAATAGTTGAGACTTGTATGAACATTTGAGAGTTGAAATGGTGTCTGTAGCTGAAAGATTTGCAAAGCTGAAAAATCTGAAAGTTGAAGAAGTTTAGGAGGATTTGAAAGCAAACTCCATTTGAAAACCATTTTAAAATATTAATGATTATTGATTTATATAAATTCAAGCATAAGAGGTAGAAAGCTGAAAAGTCATAGCCCTCAAGCCAGAAAGGAGCTGAACATTTTAATATTTGAACGGTTTTAATAGCTGAAAGTGTGAAGGAGTTGAAAGGTGCCGCGGAAGAAATAGAAGAAGAAGATGAAGTTGAAGAATAAAGATTCGAAGAACAATACTTGGAATGCATCTCAATGCATTCCAACTAACTAGAAAAGGCATTTCCTGCTGAAAATGCGTTGGAATGCAAAAAGCTGAAAGCTGCACTGAATATTTAAAAATAGCTGAAAATACAGAAAGTTGAAGGGAATTTGAATACATTTGCTGAATATTTAAAAAATAGCTGAAAATACAGAAAGTTGAAGGGAATTTGAGTACATTTGCTGAATATTTAAAAATAGCTGAAAATACAGAAAGTTGAAGGGAATTTGAGTACATTTGCTGAATATTTAAAAATAGCTGAAAATACAGAAAGTTGAAGGGAATTTGAATACATTTGCTGAAATAAAAGATATTAGAAAAGCTGAAATTAATTTGAAATAGCTGAAAATACAGAAATGGGAGAAACTGAAAGGAATTTCAATAGATTTGCTGAAAAAGCAGAAATGAAAACAGCTGAAATAAATGTGAAATATTGCAAAACAGAAGTTGCAGGAGCTTAAATGAATTTTAAAAAGTACAGAAATAACAAAAGCTGAGATGAATAAAAAGAGGTTTAAAATTGTTTGTAGTAATGTTAGTTGTAATTTGGGTATTAGTACTAGCAGTAGAAGTCGGTTTAGTATCAATAGCAGTAGAAACAGCTGGAATACTGATACTATTAGCCATAGTAGTATTTTTAATAACATTAGTAGTAGTTGTATTAATAGCAGTAGAAATACTAGTAGTATGGTAGTAGAAGTATCAGTTGTAGTTCTACTAGAAGTACTAGTAATATTCGTAGTGGTTATAGTAGTATTTGAAAGAGCAATGCGTATTTCAACGAAACCGCTTCATGGTTAAGGTACAGATAATCATTGAAGCTTTTAGTTTGTAATGATGGAATTGGGTGAGGGGGGGTTGGGAAACAGAATGTTTGTTATTCAAACTAAGAAGTTTTTAATTAATAGGCCTCATCACAAACATTACAGTAAAAATTCCCTCCATGGGGCTTTTATTTTGAAATTATTGGATTGGGTGGGGTGGGGGGGTGTAGATAGAGGGAGGGAGGGTGAGAGGGTGAGGAAGGGAGGGGTGGTGAGGAAGAGATAGAGGGAGAGAGAGAGGAGGAGAAATAGACAAACATACTGACTGACTGAGTGATTAACAGTGAGAAGAGGTCAGGGTGGAGGGGGGGGGGGGGGGGGGGGGGGGCGAGTGTCTTTATCATATTGGTCTGTTGACAGAAAGCATAGCTGCGTCATGTGACTCCACTAATCAGGTCACAAGGAGCAGCTGTGAGCCACAGACAGATCCTGCAGCATGTGAGTGCTCGTAACCACGACAACGGCGCACCTGTGATCATTAACGATCTACTGCAAAAGACAGAGACATGGCAGCGAGTTACACAGAATCCACACCTCAAACAAATGGGAACCAGCGCAAAACTATAACAGCTATCTAAAAAATACGGCGTTTGTATGAGACCCAAGACTCTACCGAACGCGTGGATGTGTTTTTATGTCTGTCCGGTAATAAATACGGCTCCTATGGCCGTTTACAAAACGTGTACCTTGTGGATTTTTGTGAGAAATATGTCGGCAGATTTGTATTGGAGCCTATGGGGCTTTTGGCAGAGGTTGTGTCACTCAAACACACCTTGCGCCAAAACTAAAGAACTCTGGGATTCCATGAACACATTAATCCAATCAGCACAACCATACCCTCATTAATCTGAAGAAATGAAGCCTCTAGAGTGTATACTTTGGCTGCAAGGACAAAAGTTCCATATTTTTTTAACCAGATTCCTGCGATGTCCCACACTCTAGCCTCGAGCTCTCCACTCTAGCAGACGCAATACACACTCATGTAAAAGTCAGAAACGGAGCGAAGAACTAGTGAAACATAATCAGTGATTATGAAAAAAGTACAATAGATATCAAGAAGCAGTTTTTTTCATAAAATAGTTGAGACTTGTGTGAACATTTGAGAGTTGAAATGGTGTCTGTAGCTGAAAGATTGGCGAAGCTGAAAAATCTGAAAGTTGAAGAAGTTGAAGAGGATTTGAAAAGCAAACTCCATTTGAAAACCATGTTAAAATATTAACGATTATTGATTTATATAAATTCAAGCTTAAGAGGTAGAAAGCTGAAAAGTCATAGCCCGGAAGCCAGAAAGAAGCTGAACATTTTAATATTTGAAGGATTTTAATAGCTGAAAGTGTGAAGGAGTTGAAAGGTGGCACGGAAGAAATAGAAGAATAATAATAACTAGAAAAAGCATTTCCTGCTGAAAATGCGTTGGAATGCAAAAAGCTGAAAGCTGCACTGAATGTTTAAAAATAGCTGAAAATACAGAAAGTTGAAGGGAATTTGAATACATTTGCTGAAATGACAGATATTTGAAAAGCTGAAATTAATTTGAAATTGCTGAAAATACAGAAATGGGAGAAGCTGAAAGGAATTTCAATAGATTTGCTGAAAAAGCAGAAATGAAAACAGCTGAAATAAATGTGAAATATTGCAAAAAAAGTATACAGAAATGAATATTAAAACATTGCTGTTAATAGAGGCATGAGAAAAGCTGAAATTATTTTAAAGAATTGCTGAAAATACAGGAAGTGGGGAAGCTGAATTCCATCAGATTTTCTAAAAAATACAGAAGTTGCAGGAGCTTAATTGAATTTTAAAAAGCACAGAAATAACAAAAGCTGAGATGAATAAAAAGAGGTTTAAAATTGGTTGTAGTAATATTAGTTATAGTTGTAATTTTGGTATTAGTAGTACTAGCAGTAGCAGTCGGTTTATTATCAATAGCAGTAGAAACAGCTGTAATACTAACACTATTAGCCATAGTAGTATTTGTAATAACATTAGTAGTAGTTGTAGTATTAATAGCAGTAGAAATACTAGTAGTATGGTAGTAGAAGTATCAGTTGTAGTACTAGAAGTACGAGTAATATTCGTAGTGGGAGACAGAATGATTGTTATTCAAACTGACAAGTTTTTAATTAATAGGCCTCATCACAAACATTACAGTAAAAATTCCCTCCATGGGGCTTTTATTTTGAAATTATTGGATTGGGTGGGGTGGGGGGGTGTAGATAGAGGGAGGGAGGGTGAGAGGGTGAGGAAGGGAATGGTGGTGAGGAAGAGAGGGAGAGGGGAGGAGAATTAGACTGACTGACTGACTGAGAGTGATTAACAGTAAGTAGAGGTCAGGGTGGAGGGGGGCTAGTGTCTTTATCATATTGGTCTGTTGACAGAAAGCATAGCTGCGTCATGTGACTCCACTAATCAGGTCACAAGGAGCAGCTTTGAGCCACAGACAGAGATCCTGCAGCGTGTGAGCGAGTAACCACGACAACGGCGCACCTATTGGATTGGGTGGGGTGGGGGGGTGTAGATAGAGGGAGGGAGGGTGAGAGGGTGAGGAAGGGAATGGTGGTGAGGAAGAGAGAGAGGGAGAGGGGAGGAGAATTAGACAGACTGACTGACTGACTGAGTGATTAACAGTGAGAAGAGGTCAGGGTGGAGGGGGGAGGGGGGGCGAGTGTCTTTATCATATTGGTCTGTTGACAGAAAGCATAGCTGCGTCATGTGACTCCACTAATCAGGTCACAAGGAGCAGCTGTGAGCCACAGACAGATCCTGCAGCGTGTGAGCGAGTAACCACGACAACGGCGCACCTGTGATCATTAACGAGCGGCTGCAAAAGACAGAGACATGGCAGCAAGTTACACAGAATCCACACCTCAAACAAATGGGAACCAGCGCAAAACTATAACAGCTATCTAAAAAATACGGCGTTTGTATGAGACCCAAGACTCTACCGAACGCGTGGATGTGCTTTTTATGTCTGTCCGGTAATAAATACGGCTCCTATGGCCGTTTACAAAACGTGTACCTTGTGGATTTTTGTGAGAAATATGTCGGCAGATTTGTATTGGAGCCTATGGGGCTTTTGGCAGAGGTTGTGTCACTCAAACACTCCTTGCGCCAAAACTAAAAAACTCTGGGATTCCATGAACACATTAATCCAATCAGCACAACCATACCCTCATTAATCTGAAGAAATGAAGCCTCTAGAGTGTATACTTTGGCTGCAAGGACAGAAGTTCCATACTTTTTTAACCAGATTTCTGCGCTGCTTCAGCCTCTAGCCCGCGAGCTCTCCACTCTAGCAGACGCAATACACACTCATGTAAAAGTCAGAAACGGAGCGAAAAACTAGTGAAACATAATCAGTGATTATGAAAAAAGTACAATAGATATCAAGAAGCAGTTTTTTTCATAAAATAGTTGAGACTTGTGTGAACATTTGAGAGTTGAAATGGTGTCTGTAGCTGAAAGATTCGCGAAGCTGAAAAATCTGAAAGTTGAAGAAGTTTAGGAGGATTTGAAAGCAAACTCCATTTGAAAACCATGTTAAAATATTAATGATTATTGATTTATATAAATTCAAGCATAAGAGGTAGAAAGCTGAAAAGTCATAGCCCTCAAGCCAGAAAGGAGCTGAACATTTTAATATTTGAACGGTTTTAATAGCTGAAAGTGTGAAGGAGTTGAAAGGTGGCGCGGAAGAAATAGAAGAAGTTGAAGATGAAGAAATAAAGATTCGAAGAACAATACTTGGAATGCATCGTTAATGCATTCCAACAAAAATGCATTTCCTGCTGAAAATGCGTTGGAATGCAAAAAGCTGAAAGCTGAAATGAACTTTTTAAAATAGCTGAAAATACAGAAAGTTGAAGGGAATTTGAATACATTTGCTGAAATTATAGATATTAGAAAAGCTGAAATGAATTTGAAATTGCTGAAAATACAGAAATGGGAGAAGCTGAAAGGAATTTCAATAGATTTGCTGAAAAAGCAGAAATGAAAACAGCTGAAATAAATTTGAAATATTGCAAAAAAATACAGAAATGAATAGTGAAAAATTGCTGTTGATAGAGGCATAAGAATAGCTGAAATTATTTTAAAGAACTGCTGAAAATACAGGAAGTGGGGAAGCTGAATTTCAATAGATTTTCTAAAAACAGAAGTTGCAGGAGCTTAAATTTGTTTAAAATTGTTTGTAGTAATATTAGTAGTAGTATTAGTTATAATTGTGGTATTAGTAGTACTAGCAGTAATAGTAGGTTTAGTATCAATAGCAGTAGAAACAGCTGTAATACTATTAGCCATAGTCGTATTTGTAATAACATTAGTAGTAGTTGTAGTATTAATAGCAGTAGAAATACTAGTAGTATGGTAGTAGAAGTATCAGTTGTAGTACTAGAAGTACGAGTAATATTCGTAGTGGGAGACAGAATGTTTGTTATTCAAACTAAGAAGTTTTTAATTAATAGGCCTCATCACAAACATTACAGTAAAAATTCCCTCCATGTGGCTTTTATTTTGAAATGATTGGATTGGGTGGGTTGGGGGGGTGTAGATAGAGGGAGGGAGGGTGAGAGGGTGAGGAAGGGAGGGGTGGTGAGGAAGAGATAGAGGGAGAGAGAGAGGAGGAGAAATAGACAGACATACTGACTGACTGAGTGATTAACAGTGAGAAGAGGTCAGGGTGGAGGGGGGAGGGGGGGCGAGTGTCTTTATCATATTGGTCTGTTGACAGAAAGCATAGCTGCGTCATGTGACTCCACTAATCACGTCATTGGAGCAGCTGTGAGTCACACAGAGAGATACTGCAGCGTGTTTACGAGTAACCACGGCAACGGCGCACCTATTGGATTGGGTGGGGTGGGGGGGTGTAGATAGAGGGAGGGAGGGTGAGAGGGTGAGGAAGGGAATGGTGGTGAGGAAGAGAGGGAGAGGGGAGGAGAATTAGACTGACTGACTGACTGAGAGTGATTAACAGTAAGTAGAGGTCAGGGGGGAGGGGGGAGGGGGGGCTAGTGTCTTTATCATATTGGTCTGTTGACAGAAAGCATAGCTGCGTCATGTGACTCCACTAATCACGTCATTGGAGCAGCTGTGAGTCACACACAGAGATACTGCAGCGTGTTTACGAGTAACCACGGCAACGGCGCACCTATTGGATTGGGTGGGGTGGGGGGGTGTAGATAGAGGGAGGGAGGGTGAGAGGGTGAGGAAGGGAATGGTGGTGAGGAAGAGAGGGAGAGGGGAGGAGAATTAGACTGACTGACTGACTGACAGTGATTAACAGTAAGTAGAGGTCAGGGTGGAGGGGGGAGGGGGGCTAGTGTCTTTATCATATTGGTCTGTTGACAGAAAGCATAGCTGCGTCATGTGACTCCACTAATCAGGTCACAAGGAGCAGCTGTGAGCCACAGACAGATCCTGCAGCGTGTGAGTGCTCGTAACCACGACAACGACGCACCTGTGCGGCTGCAAAAGTGCAGACACAGGACAGCGAGTTACACAGAATCCACACCTCAAACAAATGAGAACCAGCGCAAAACTATAACAGCTATCTAAAAAATACGGCGTTTGTATGAGACCCAAGACTCTACCGAACGCGTGGATGTGCTTTTATGTCTGTCCGGTAATGAATACGGCTCCTATGGCCGTTGACAGAACGTGTACCTTGTGGATTTTTGTGAGAAATATGTCGGCAGATTTGTATTGGAGCCTATGGGGCTTTTGGCAGAGGTTGTGTCACTCAAACACTCCTTGCGCCAAAACTAAAAAACTCTGGGATTCCATGAACACATTAATCCAATCAGCACAACCATACCCTCATTAATCTGAAGAAATGAAGCCTCTAGAGTGTATACTTTGGCTGCAAGGACAGAAGTTCCATATTTTTTTAACCAGATTCCTGCGATGCCCCACACTCTAGCCTCGAGCTCTCCACTGTAGCAGACGCAATACACACTCATGTAAAAGTCAGAAACGGAGCGAAGAACTAGTGAAACATAATCAGTGATTATGAAAAAAGTACAATAGATATCCACAAGCAGTTTTTTTCATAAAATAGTTTAGACCTGTGTCAACATTTGAAAGTTTAAATGGTGTCTGTAGCTGAAAGATTTGCGAAGCTGAAAAATCTGAAAGTTGAAGAAGTTTAGGAGGATTTGAAAGCAAACTCCATTTGAAAACCATGTTAAAATATTAATGATTATTGATTTATATAAATTCAAGCATAAGAGGTAGAAAGCTGAAAAGTCATAGCCCTCAAGCCAGAAAGGAGCTGAACATTTTAATATTTGAACGGTTTTAATAGCTGAAAGTGTGAAGGAGTTGAAAGGTGGCGCGGAAGAAATAGAAGAAGTTGAAGATGAAGAAATAAAGATTCGAAGAACAATACTTGGAATGCATCGTTAATGCATTCCAACAATAACTAGAAAATGCATTTCCTGCTGAAAATGCGTTGGAATGCAAAAAGCTGAAAGCTGAAATGAACTTTTTAAAATAGCTGAAAATACAGAAAGTTGAAGGGAATTTGAATACATTTGCTGAAATTATAGATATTAGAAAAGCTGAAATGAATTTGAAATTGCTGAAAATACAGAAATGGGAGAAGCTGAAAGGAATTTCAATAGATTTGCTGAAAAAGCAGAAATGAAAACAGCTGAAATAAATTTGAAATATTGCAAAAAAATACAGAAATGAATAGTGAAACATTGCTGTTGATAGAGGCATAAGAATAGCTGAAATTATTTTAAAGAACTGCTGAAAATACAGGAAGTGGGGAAGCTGAATTTCAATAGATTTTCTAAAAACAGAAGTTGCAGGAGCTTAAATTTGTTTAAAATTGTTTGTAGTAATATTAGTAGTAGTATTAGTTATAATTGTGGTATTAGTAGTACTAGCAGTAATAGTAGGTTTAGTATCAATAGCAGTAGAAACAGCTGTAATACTATTAGCCATAGTCGTATTTGTAATAACATTAGTAGTAGTTGTAGTATTAATAGCAGTAGAAATACTAGTAGTATGGTAGTAGAAGTATCAGTTGTAGTACTAGAAGTACGAGTAATATTCGTAGTGGGAGACAGAATGTTTGTTATTCAAACTAAGAAGTTTTTAATTAATAGGCCTCATCACAAACATTACAGTAAAAATTCCCTCCATGTGGCTTTTATTTTGAAATTATTGGATTGGGTGGGTTGGGGGGGTGTAGATAGAGGGAGGGAGGGTGAGAGGGTGAGGAAGGGAGGGGTGGTGAGGAAGGGATAGAGGGAGAGAGAGAGGAGGAGAAATAGACAGACATACTGACTGACTGAGTGATTAACAGTAAGAAGAGGTCAGGGTGGAGGGGGGAGGGGGGGCGAGTGTCTTTATCATATTGGTCTGTTGACAGAAAGCATAGCTGCGTCATGTGACTCCACTAATCAGGTCATTGGAGCAGCTGTGAGTCACACACAGAGATACTGCAGCGTGTTTACGAGTAACCACGGCAACGGCGCACCTATTGCATTGGGTGGGGTGGGGGGGTGTAGATAGAGGGAGGGAGGGTGAGAGGGTGAGGAAGGGAGGGGTGGTGAGGAAGGGATAGAGGGAGAGAGAGAGGAGGAGAAATAGACAGACATACTGACTGACTGAGTGATTAACACTGAGAAGAGGTCAGGGTGGAGGGGGGAGGGGGGGCGAGTGTCTTTATCATATTGGTCTGTTGACAGAAAGCATAGCTGCGTCATGTGACTCCACTAATCAGGTCATAGGAGCAGCTTTGAGCCACAGACAGAGATCCTGCAGCGTGTGAGCGAGTAACCACGACAACGGCGCACCTATTGGATTGGGTGGGGTGGGGGGGTGTAGATAGAGGGAGGGAGGGTGAGAGGGTGAGGAATGGAGGGGTGGTGAGGAAGAGATAGAGAGGGAGAGGGGAGGAGAATTAGACAGACTGACTGACTGAGAGTGATTAACAGTGAGAAGAGGTCAGGGTGGAGGGGGGAGGGGGGGCGAGTGTCTTTATCATATTGGTCTGTTGACAGAAAGCATAGCTGCGTCATGTGACTCCACTAATCAGGTCACAAGGAGCAGCTGTGAGTCACAGACAGATCTTGCAGCCGTGTGAGTGCTCGTAACCACGACAACGGCGCACCTGTGATCATTAACGAGCGGCTGCAAAAGACAGAGACATGGCAGCGAGTTACACAGAATCCACACCTCAAACAAATGAGAACCAGCGCAAAACTATAACAGCTATCTAAAAAATACGGCGTTTGTAAGAGACCCAAGACTCTACCGAACGCGTGGATGTGTTTTTATGTCTGTCCGGTAATAAATACGGCTCCTATGGCCGTTGACAAAACGTGTACCTTGTGGATTTTTCTGAGAAATATGTCGGCAGATTTGTATTGGAGCCTATGGGGCTTTTGGCAGAGGTTGTGTCACTCAAACACTCCTTGCGCCAAAACTAAAAAACTATGGGATTCCATGAACACATTAATCCAATCAGCACAACCATACCCTCATTAATCTGAAGAAATGAAGCCTCTAGAGTGTATACTTTGGCTGCAAGGACAGAAGTTCCATACTTTTTTAACCAGATTTCTGCGCTGCCCCACACTCTAGCCTCGAGCTCTCCACTCTAGCAGACGCAATACACACTCATGTAAAAGTCAGAAACGGAGCGAAGAACTAGTGAAACATAATCAGTGATTATGAAAAAAGTACAATAGATATCAAGAAGCAGTTTTTTTCATAAAATAGTTGAGACTTGTGTCAACATTTGAGAGTTGAAATGGTGTCTGTAGCTGAAAGATTGGCGAAGCTGAAAAATCTGAAAGTTGAAGAAGTTGAAGAGGATTTGAAAAGCAAACTCCATTTGAAAACCATGTTAAAATATTAACGATTATTGATTTATATAAATTCAAGCTTAAGAGGTAGAAAGCTGAAAAGTCATAGCCCGGAAGCCAGAAAGAAGCTGAACATTTTAATATTTGAAGGATTTTAATAGCTGAAAGTGTGAAGGAGTTGAAAGGTGCCACGGAAGAAATAGAAGAACTAGAAAAGGCATTTCCTGCTGAAAATGCGTTGGAATGCAAAAAGCTGAAAGCTGCACTGAATATTTAAAAATAGCTGAAAATACAGAAAGTTGAAGGGAATTTGAATACATTTGCTGAATATTTAAAAATAGCTGAAAATACAGAAAGTTGAAGGGAATTTGAATACATTTGCTGAAATAAAAGATATTAGAAAAGCTGAAATTAATTTGAAATAGCTGAAAATACAGAAATGGGAGAAGCTGAAAGGAATTTCAATAGATTTGCTGAAAAAGCAGAAATGAAAACAGCTGAAATAAATGTGAAATATTGCAAAACAGAAGTTGCAGGAGCTTAAATGAATTTTAAAAAGTACAGAAATAACAAAAGCTGAGATGAATAAAAAGAGGTTTAAAATTGTTTGTAGTAATGTTAGTTGTAATTTGGGTATCAGTACTAGCAGTAGAAGTCGGTTTAGTATCAATAGCAGTAGAAACAGCTGGAATACTGATACTATTAGCCATAGTAGTATTTTTAATAACATTAGTAGTAGTTGTATTAATAGCAGTAGAAATACTAGTAGTATGGTAGTAGAAGTATCAGTTGTAGTTCTACTGAGGTACTAGTAATATTCGTAGTGGTTATAGTAGTATTTGAAAGAGCAATGCGTATTTCAACGAAACCGCTTCATGGTTAAGGTACAGATAATCATTGAGGCTTTTAGTTTGTAATGATGGAATTGGGTGAGGGGGGGGAGGGGGTTGGGAGACAGAATGTTTGTTATTCAAACTAAGAAGTTTTTAATTAGTAGGCCTCATCACTAACATTACAGTAAAAATTCCCTCCATGGGGCTTTTATTTTGAAATTATTGGATTGGGTGGGGTGGGGGGGTGTAGATAGAGGGAGGGAGGGTGAGAGGGTGAGGAAGGGAGGGGTGGTGAGGAAGAGATAGAGGGAGAGAGAGAGGAGGAGAAATAGACAGACATACTGACTGACTGAGTGATTAACAGTGAGTAGAGGTCAGGGTGGAGGGGGGAGGGGGGGCGAGTGTCTTTATCATATTGGTCTGTTGACAGAAAGCATAGCTGCGTCATGTGACTCCACTAATCACGTCATTGGAGCAGCTGTGAGTCACACACAGAGATACTGCAGCGTGTTTACGAGTAACCACGGCAACGGCGCACCTATTGCATTGGGTGGGGTGGGGGGGTGTAGATAGAGGGAGGGAGGGTGAGAGGGTGAGGAATGGAGGGGTGGTGAGGAAGAGATAGAGAGGGAGAGGGGAGGAGAATTAGACAGACTGACTGACTGAGAGTGATTAACAGTGAGAATAGGTCAGGGTGGAGGGGGGAGGGGGGGCGAGTGTCTTTATCATATTGGTCTGTTGACAGAAAGCATAGCTGCGTCATGTGACTCCACTAATCAGGTCACAAGGAGCAGCTGTGAGTCACAGACAGAGATACTGCAGCGTGTTTACGAGTAACCACGGCAACGGCGCACCTATTGGATTGGGTGGGGTGGGGGGGGTGTAGATAGAGGGAGGGAGGGTGAGAGGGTGAGGAAGGGAATGGTGGTGAGGAAGAGATAGAGAGGGAGAGGGGAGGAGAATTAGACAGACTGACTGACTGAGTGATTAACAGTGAGAAGAGGTCAGGGTGGAGGGGGGAGGGGGGGCGAGTGTCTTTATCATATTGGTCTGTTGACAGAAAGCATAGCTGCGTCATGTGACTCCACTAATCAGGTCACAAGGAGCAGCTGTGAGCCACAGACAGATCCTGCAGCATGTGAGTGCTCGTAACCACGACAACGACGCACCTGTGCGGCTGCAAAAGTGCAGACACAGGACAGCGAGTTACACAGAATCCACACCTCAAACAAATGAGAACCAGCGCAAAACTATAACAGCTATCTAAAAAATACGGCGTTTGTATGAGACCCAAGACTCTACCGAACGCGTGGATGTGTTTTTATGTCTGTCCGGTAATAAATACGGCTCCTATGGCCGTTTACAAAACGTGTACCTTGTGGATTTTTGTGAGAAATATGTCGGCAGATTTGTATTGGAGCCTATGGGGCTTTTGGCAGAGGTTGTGTCACTCAAACACTCCTTGCACCAAAACTAAAAAACTCTGGGATTCCATGAACACATTAATCCAATCAGCACAACCATACCCTCATTAATCTGAAGAAATGAAGCCTCTAGAGTGTATACTTTGGCTGCAAGGACAGAAGTTCCAAATTTTTTAAACCAGATTCCTGCGATGCCCCACACTCTAGCCTGCGAGGTCCCACTCTAGCAGACGCAATACACACTCATGTAAAAGTCAGAAACGGAGCGAAGAACTAGTGAAACATAATCAGTGATTATGAAAAAAGTACAATAGATATCAAGAAGCAGTTTTTTTCATAAAATAGTTGAGACCTGTGTCAACATTTGAAAGTTGAAATGGTGTCTGTAGCTGAAAGATTGGCGGAGCTGAAATATTTGAAAGTTGAAGAAGTTGAAGAAGTTGAAGGAGGATTTGAAAACAATCTCTATTTGAAAACCATGTTAAAATATTAATGATTATTGATTTATATAAATTCAAGCTTAAGAGGTAGAAAGCTGAAAAGTCATAGCCCGGAAGCCGGAAAGAAGCTGAACATTTTAATATTTGAAGGATTTTAATAGCTGAAAGTGTGAAGGAGTTGAAAGGTGCCACGGAAGAAATAGAAGAATAAGTCGGAAATAAAGATTCGAAGAACAATACTTGGAATGCATCTAATGCATTCCAACAACTAGAAAAGGCATTTCCTGCTGAAAATGCGTTGGAATGCAAAAAGCTGAAAGCTGCACTGAATATTTAAAAATAGAAAATGCATTTCCTGCTGAAAATGCGTTGGAATGCAAAAAGCTGAAAGCTGAAATGAACTTTTTAAAATAGCTGAAAATACAGAAAGTTGAAGGGAATTTGAATACATTTGCTGAAATTATAGATATTAGAAAAGCTGAAATGAATTTGAAATTGCTGAAAATACAGAAATGGGAGAAGCTGAAAGGAATTTCAATAGATTTGCTGAAAAAGCAGAAATGAAAACAGCTGAAATAAATTTGAAATATTGCAAAAAAATACAGAAATGAATAGTGAAAAATTGCTGTTGATAGAGGCATAAGAATAGCTGAAATTATTTTAAAGAACTGCTGAAAATACAGGAAGTGGGGAAGCTGAATTTCAATAGATTTTCTAAAAACAGAAGTTGCAGGAGCTTAAATTTGTTTAAAATTGTTTGTAGTAATATTAGTAGTAGTATTAGTTATAATTGTGGTATTAGTAGTACTAGCAGTAATAGTAGGTTTAGTATCAATAGCAGTAGAAACAGCTGTAATACTATTAGCCATAGTCGTATTTGTAATAACATTAGTAGTAGTTGTAGTATTAATAGCAGTAGAAATACTAGTAGTATGGTAGTAGAAGTATCAGTTGTAGTACTAGAAGTACGAGTAATATTCGTAGTGGGAGACAGAATGTTTGTTATTCAAACTAAGAAGTTTTTAATTAATAGGCCTCATCACAAACATTACAGTAAAAATTCCCTCCATGTGGCTTTTATTTTGAAATGATTGGATTGGGTGGGTTGGGGGGGTGTAGATAGAGGGAGGGAGGGTGAGAGGGTGAGGAAGGGAGGGGTGGTGAGGAAGAGAGAGAGAAGGAGAAATAGACAGACATACTGACTGACTGAGTGATTAACAGTGAGAAGAGGTCAGGGTGGAGGGGGGAGGGGGGGCGAGTGTCTTTATCATATTGGTCTGTTGACAGAAAGCATAGCTGCGTCATGTGACTCCACTAATCACGTCATTGGAGCAGCTGTGAGTCACACACAGAGATACTGCAGCGTGTTTACGAGTAACCACGGCAACGGCGCACCTATTGGATTGGGTGGGGTGGGGGGGTGTAGATAGAGGGAGGGAGGGTGAGAGGGTGAGGAAGGGAATGGTGGTGAGGAAGAGAGGGAGAGGGGAGGAGAATTAGACTGACTGACTGACTGAGAGTGATTAACAGTAAGTAGAGGTCAGGGGGGAGGGGGGAGGGGGGGCTAGTGTCTTTATCATATTGGTCTGTTGACAGAAAGCATAGCTGCGTCATGTGACTCCACTAATCACGTCATTGGAGCAGCTGTGAGTCACACACAGAGATACTGCAGCGTGTTTACGAGTAACCACGGCAACGGCGCACCTATTGGATTGGGTGGGGTGGGGGGGTGTAGATAGAGGGAGGGAGGGTGAGAGGGTGAGGAAGGGAATGGTGGTGAGGAAGAGAGGGAGAGGGGAGGAGAATTAGACTGACTGACTGACTGACAGTGATTAACAGTAAGTAGAGGTCAGGGTGGAGGGGGGAGGGGGGGCGAGTGTCTTTATCATATTGGTCTGTTGACAGAAAGCATAGCTGCGTCATGTGACTCCACTAATCAGGTCACAAGGAGCAGCTGTGAGCCACAGACAGATCCTGCAGCGTGTGAGTGCTCGTAACCACGACAACGACGCACCTGTGCGGCTGCAAAAGTGCAGACACAGGACAGCGAGTTACACAGAATCCACACCTCAAACAAATGAGAACCAGCGCAAAACTATAACAGCTATCTAAAAAATACGGCGTTTGTATGAGACCCAAGACTCTACCGAACGCGTGGATGTGCTTTTATGTCTGTCCGGTAATGAATACGGCTCCTATGGCCGTTGACAGAACGTGTACCTTGTGGATTTTTGTGAGAAATATGTCGGCAGATTTGTATTGGAGCCTATGGGGCTTTTGGCAGAGGTTGTGTCACTCAAACACTCCTTGCGCCAAAACTAAAAAACTCTGGGATTCCATGAACACATTAATCCAATCAGCACAACCATACCCTCATTAATCTGAAGAAATGAAGCCTCTAGAGTGTATACTTTGGCTGCAAGGACAGAAGTTCCATATTTTTTTAACCAGATTCCTGCGCTGCCCCACACTCTAGCCTCGAGCTCTCCACTGTAGCAGACGCAATACACACTCATGTAAAAGTCAGAAACGGAGCGAAGAACTAGTGAAACATAATCAGTGATTATGAAAAAAGTACAATAGATATCCACAAGCAGTTTTTTTCATAAAATAGTTTAGACCTGTGTCAACATTTGAAAGTTTAAATGGTGTCTGTAGCTGAAAGATTTGCGAAGCTGAAAAATCTGAAAGTTGAAGAAGTTTAGGAGGATTTGAAAGCAAACTCCATTTGAAAACCATGTTAAAATATTAATGATTATTGATTTATATAAATTCAAGCATAAGAGGTAGAAAGCTGAAAAGTCATAGCCCTCAAGCCAGAAAGGAGCTGAACATTTTAATATTTGAACGGTTTTAATAGCTGAAAGTGTGAAGGAGTTGAAAGGTGCCGCGGAAGAAATAGAAGAAGCTGAAGAATAAAGATTCGAAGAACAATACTTGGAATGCATCTCAATGCATTCCAACTAATAACTAGAAAATGCATTTCCTGCTGAAAATGCGTTGGAATGCAAAAAGCTGAAAGCTGAAATGAACTTTTTAAAATAGCTGAAAATACAGAAAGTTGAAGGGAATTTGAATACATTTGCTGAAATTATAGATATTAGAAAAGCTGAAATGAATTTGAAATTGCTGAAAATACAGAAATGGGAGAAGCTGAAAGGAATTTCAATAGATTTGCTGAAAAAGCAGAAATGAAAACAGCTGAAATAAATTTGAAATATTGCAAAAAAATACAGAAATGAATATTGAAAAATTGCTGTTGATAGAGGCATAAGAATAGCTGAAATTATTTTAAAGAACTGCTGAAAATACAGGAAGTGGGGAAGCTGAATTTCAATAGATTTTCTAAAAACAGAAGTTGCAGGAGCTTAAATTTGTTTAAAATTGTTTGTAGTAATATTAGTAGTAGTATTAGTTATAATTGTGGTATTAGTAGTACTAGCAGTAATAGTAGGTTTAGTATCAATAGCAGTAGAAACAGCTGTAATACTATTAGCCATAGTCGTATTTGTAATAACATTAGTAGTAGTTGTAGTATTAATAGCAGTAGAAATACTAGTAGTATGGTAGTAGAAGTATCAGTTGTAGTACTAGAAGTACGAGTAATATTCGTAGTGGGAGACAGAATGTTTGTTATTCAAACTAAGAAGTTTTTAATTAATAGGCCTCATCACAGACATTACAGTAAAAATTCCCTCCATGTGGCTTTTATTTTGAAATTATTGGATTGGGTGGGTTGGGGGGGTGTAGATAGAGGGAGGGAGGGTGAGAGGGTGAGGAAGGGAGGGGTGGTGAGGAAGAGATAGAGGGAGAGAGAGAGGAGGAGAAATAGACAGACATACTGACTGACTGAGTGATTAACAGTGAGAAGAGGTCAGGGTGGAGGGGGGAGGGGGGGCGAGTGTCTTTATCATATTGGTCTGTTGACAGAAAGCATAGCTGCGTCATGTGACTCCACTAATCACGTCATTGGAGCAGCTGTGAGTCACACACAGAGATACTGCAGCGTGTTTACGAGTAACCACGGCAACGGCGCACCTATTGCATTGGGTGGGGTGGGGGGGTGTAGATAGAGGGAGGGAGGGTGAGAGGGTGAGGAAGGGAATGGTGGTGAGGAAGAGAGGGAGAGGGGAGGAGAATTAGACTGACTGACTGACTGAGAGTGATTAACAGTAAGTAGAGGTCAGGGGGGAGGGGGGAGGGGGGGCTAGTGTCTTTATCATATTGGTCTGTTGACAGAAAGCATAGCTGCGTCATGTGACTCCACTAATCACGTCATTGGAGCAGCTGTGAGTCACACACAGAGATACTGCAGCGTGTTTACGAGTAACCACGGCAACGGCGCACCTATTGGATTGGGTGGGGTGGGGGGGTGTAGATAGAGGGAGGGAGGGTGAGAGGGTGAGGAAGGGAATGGTGGTGAGGAAGAGAGGGAGAGGGGAGGAGAATTAGACTGACTGACTGACTGAGAGTGATTAACAGTAAGTAGAGGTCAGGGTGGAGGGGGGAGGGGGGCTAGTGTCTTTATCATATTGGTCTGTTGACAGAAAGCATAGCTGCGTCATGTGACTCCACTAATCAGGTCACAAGGAGCAGCTGTGAGCCACAGACAGATCCTGCAGCGTGTGAGTGCTCGTAACCACGACAACGACGCACCTGTGCGGCTGCAAAAGTGCAGACACAGGACAGCGAGTTACACAGAATCCACACCTCAAACAAATGAGAACCAGCGCAAAACTATAACAGCTATCTAAAAAATACGGCGTTTGTATGAGACCCAAGACTCTACCGAACGCGTGGATGTGCTTTTTATGTCTGTCCGGTAATAAATACGGCTCCTATGGCCGTTGACAGAACGTGTACCTTGTGGATTTTTGTGAGAAATATGTCGGCAGATTTGTATTGGAGCCTATGGGGCTTTTGGCAGAGGTTGTGTCACTCAAACACTCCTTGCGCCAAAACTAAAAAACTCTGGGATTCCATGAACACATTAATCCAATCAGCACAACCATACCCTCATTAATCTGAAGAAATTAAGCCTCTAGAGTGTATACTTTGGCTGCAAGGACAGAAGTTCCATACTTTTTTAACCAGATTCCTGCGATGCCCCACACTCTAGCCTGCGAGGTCCCGCCTCTAGCAGACGCAATACACACTCATGTAAAAGTCAGAAACGGAGCGAAGAACTAGTGAAACATAATCAGTGATTATGAAAAAAGTACAATAGATATCAAGAAGCAGTTTTTTTCATAAAATAGTTAAGACTTGTGTCAACATTTAAAAGTTTAAATGGTGTCTGTAGCTGAAAGATTTGCAAAGCTGAAAAATCTGAAAGTTGAAGAAGTTTAGGAGGATTTGAAAGCAAACTCCATTTGAAAACCATGTTAAAATATTAATGATTATTGATTTATATAAATTCAAGCATAAGAGGTAGAAAGCTGAAAAGTCATAGCCCTCAAGCCAGAAAGGAGCTGAACATTTTAATATTTGAAGGATTTTAATAGCTGAAAATGTGAAGGAGTTGAAAGGGGGCGCGGAAGAAATAGAAGAAGTTGAAGAAATAAAGATTCGAAGAACAATACTTGGAATGCATCTAATGCATTCCAACAATAAAGATTCGAAGAACAATACTTGGAATGCATCTAATGCATTCCAACAATAAGTTGAATAAAGATTAGAAGAACAATACTTGGAATGCTTAAAGCATTCCAACTAATAAAGATTAGAAGAACAATACTTGGAATGCTTAAAGCATTCCAACTAACTAGAAAAGGCATTTCCTGCTGAAAATGCGTTGGAATGCAAAAAGCTGAAAGCTGCACTGAATATTTGAAAATAGCTGAAAATACAGAAAGTTGAAGGGAATTTGAATACATTTGCTGAAAAGCTGAAATGAATTTGAAATTGCTGAAAATACAGAAATGGGAGAAGCTGAAAGGAATCAATAGATTTGCTGAAAAAGCAGAAATGAAAACAGCTGAAATAAATTTGAAATATTGCAAAAAAATACAGAAATGAATATTAAAAAATTGCTGTTGATAGAGGCATAAGAATAGCTGAAATTATTTTAAAGAACTGCTGAAAATACAGGAAGTGGGGAAGCTGAATTTCAATAGATTTTCTAAAAACAGAAGTTGCAGGAGCTTAAATTTGTTTAAAATTGTTTGTAGTAATATTAGTAGTAGTATTAGTTATAATTGTGGTATTAGTAGTACTAGCAGTATGAGCAGTAATAGTAGGTTTAGTATCAATAGCAGTAGAAACAGCTGGAATACTATTAGCCATAGTAGTATTTGTAATAACATTAGTAGTAGTTTTAGTATTAATAGCAGTAGAAATACTAGTAGTATGGTAGTAGAAGTATCAGTTGTAGTACTAGAAGTACGAGTAATATTCGTAGTGGGAGACAGAATGTTTGTTATTCACACTTAAAAGTTTTTAATTAATAGGCCTCATCACAGACATTACAGTAAAAATTCCCTCCATGGGGCTTTTATTTTGAAATTATTGGATTGGGTGGGGTGGGGGGGGAGTAGATAGAGGGAGGGAGGGTGAGAGGGTGAGGAAGAGATAGAGGGAGAGAGAGAGGAGGAGAAATAGACAGACATACTGACTGAGAGTGATTAACAGTGAGAAGAGGTCAGGGTGGAGGGGGGAGGGGGGGCGAGTGTCTTTATCATATTGGTCTGTTGACAGAAAGCATAGCTGCGTCATGTGACTCCACTAATCAGGTCACAAGGAGCAGCTGTGAGCCACAGACAGATCCTGCAGCGTGTGAGTGCTCGTAACCACGACAACGGCGCACCTGTGCTCATTAACGAGCTGCTGCAAAAGACAGAGACATGGCAGCAAGTTACACAGAATCCACACCTCAAACAAATGGGAACCAGCGCAAAACTATAACAGCTATCTAAAAAATACGGCGTTTGTATGAGACCCAAGACTCTACCGAACGCGTGGATGTGTTTTTATGTCTGTCCGGTAATGAATACGGCTCCTATGGCCGTTGACAGAACGTGTACCTTGTGGATTTTTGTGAGAAATATGTCGGCAGATTTGTATTGGAGCCTATGGGGCTTTTGGCAGAGGTTGTGTCACTCAAACACTCCTTGCGCCAAAACTAAAAAACTCTGGGATTCCATGAACACATTAATCCAATCAGCACAACCATACCCTCATTAATCTGAAGAAATGAAGCCTCTAGAGTGTATACTTTGGCTGCAAGGACAAAAGTTCCATATTTTTTTAACCAGATTCCTGCGATGCCCCACACTCTAGCCTGCGAGGTCCCGCCTCTAGCAGACGCAATACACACTCATGTAAAAGTCAGAAACGGAGCGAAGAACTAGTGAAACATAATCAGTGATTATGAAAAAAGTACAATATATATCCACAAGCAGTTTTTTTCATAAAATAGTTGAGACTTGTGTCAACATTTGAAAGTTTAAATGGTGTCTGTAGCTTAAAGATTGTCGGAGCTGAAAAATCTGAAAGTTGAAGAAGTTTAAGGAGGATTTGAATACAAACTCCATTTGAAAACCATGTTAAAATATTAATGATTATTGATTTATATAAATTCAAGCTTAAGAGGTAGAAAGCTGAAAAGTCATAGCCCGGAAGCCGGAAAGAAGCTGAACATTTTAATATTTGAAGGATTTTAATAGCTGAAAGTGTGAAGGAGTTGAAAGGTGCCACGGAAGAAATAGAAGAATAAGTCGGAAATAAAGATTCGAAGAACAATACTTGGAATGCATCTAATGCATTCCAACAATAATAAGTATAAGTCGGAAATAAAGATTAGAAGAACAATACTTGGAATGCTTAAAGCATTCCAACTAATAATAAGTTGAATAAAGATTCGAAGAACAATACTTGGAATGCATCTCAATGCATTCCAACAATAAAGATTAGAAGAACAATACTTGGAATGCTTAAAGCATTCCAACTAATAAAGATTCGAAGAACAATACTTGGAATGCATCGTTAATGCATTCCAACAATAAAGATTAGAAGAACAATACTTGGAATGCTTAAAGCATTCCAACTAATAAGTCGGAAATAAAGATTCGAAGAACAATACTTGGAATGCATCGTTAATGCATTCCAACAATAAGTCGGAAATAAAGATTCGAAGAACAATACTTGGAATGCATCGTTAATGCATTCCAACAAATAAAGATTCGAAGAACAATACTTGGAATGCATCGTTAATGCATTCCAACAATAAAGATTCGAAGAACAATACTTGGAATGCATTCCAACAATAATAAGTCGGAAATAAAGATTCGAAGAACAATACTTGGAATGCATCGTTAATGCATTCCAACAATAATAAGTTGAAATAAAGATTCGAAGAACAATACTTGGAATGCATCTTAATGCATTCCAACAATAAAGATTAGAAGAACAATACTTGGAATGCTTAAAGCATTCCAACTAATAAAGATTCGAAGAACAATACTTGGAATGCATTTCAATGCATTCCAACAATGATCAGGATAACCAAATCCACCCCCAGCCCCGGATGAACCTGATCTATCCCGCTATTTGAAAACTTTGCCGGATTGGATCAGAGAGATCCTGATACCGGCAGATGGGGTATCAGGATACCCTATCAGGATCCCACCCCCTGGTTCAGACGGGAAACAGGAAATGGAGCGAATATTTTGCAGAAAAAAGGAGACGCTGGCACAACTATTATCGCTAAACCCAGACAGCAAATGTACTCCGCTCCTGATCCACCGTGGAGGTATCAGAAGTTATTAGCATTTGGCTACGTGGTTTTGTTTTCACAAAATATTTCAAATCAATAGTTAGCAAACGATTTAGTGAAGCACGGTAAGAAGGACACTCTTCAGTGTCAGCTGGATAAAAGGGAGTTCGGTAAAGTTAGCAAGATATTCACAGATTCAGACATCACGGTTCAATAGCTCGTCAGCGAAACGTTGTTGAAACACAAATGACACCTCTCTGTAACTGTAGTGATGTTGACAACCAACTACAACCGTTAACAATTTCCCCAAAACAGACCGCTCAGCGAGCTGGATGAATCATTTTGGTGCGCAGGGACCGTCTGCCAATTAAAATGCATAAAAAGAATATTGCGGTTGACAAATTGATAGCAACATTGTAAGTATATTTATTGTACAACATAATCACAAATGAGTAAATAAAGAAACAAAACATTTAAAATAGGCATTTATTAACTTTTTATTTGAAAGTACTGAGTGAGATTTGTTGAAAGTGAGTTCCACAATATTGGGCAGTACTCAATCGAGAAGACGCAAATCGTTAGATTAGCAGTAGGGACTACCAAGGGAATCATGTTGGAGGAACCAAGTGCTTTGGACAACAATTGTATTATTATTTTCATTAAGATACGGTGACGCCCATGGACAGAGAAAAGTAAAGTAAGTGTTTTAATGAATCCATATATAAAAGCATGTACAAACTGCAGCAGTATTAGATACAAATATCAGGATATGAATCTGTCACTAATATGTTTTATTTAATATTAATGAAGATTGTTGTATTTACTTGATTATAGGTTGTTATACATTTAAGTAATAGTAAGATCAACGACCTTAAAATGCACAAACTATGAGCCATACATAAATGCTCTAAAGGTATGGAGTGCCTCATGAGTAGCTGCATACTCACCACAAACTTCCAGTGCACATTTCTTATGTTGACAAATCCAATGGCTGGATCATAGTCATGAAATGTGACCTGACCAAATGCGTAAAATGGAAATAGAACATGCATTGTGTATTTTCCTTCAATAAAAAAAAAAAAAGGGAAAGCTTCTTTTTCAAATGTACAACATTACATTGAGTGTCAAGTTATCTCCAGCTCACAAGCCAAAGGAAACCTCAAAGTTTCTGGCTCAATCACTTTTATTTGGTTTTTCTTTTGCCTTTGTCCATTGAATTGCCAGTTCAGAGTTAGGTTGTAAACCTTTAAAGACAAAGAACATAAATTACCTTTCAAAATTGAACATTCACATTAAACCGAACCGTAGAGTAACTTGTGTCTCTTCTCCGCTGTGCCTGTTTAAAAAGGGAATGAGGACCTCTACACAGGTGCTCCACAATTAGTGATTTCTGCTGGTGCACTCTGGGAAGTGTAGTCAAGATTCAGCTCAACATTGAGGATTATAACACCACCAGGTGTGTTTGCAGACAATTAGTTATTCAGTCTCCTACATGAAGCTGACTGACAACTCAAAAGACTAATAAAAGTATATTAACCATATACTCATCTTTTTTTAACCCTTGCCTGGCCATTTCCTCTCTTGTGCCGTATACAATGATACCCATGGTGCAGTAATTGATGAGGTATAGTCAGCCAGAAGTACCCTTAGATTTGAGGATGGCTCCAATGAAATATTCAATTATCTTTTGAAGGAATTGTTACAAAAATATCATACAGAAATGTTTGGTAATGTGTAAAGTTAAAGTTAAGTTGTATATACTTCACACTTTGGGTTTGTCTGACATCACACTGGAGACCATCTGGTCAGGCTGACAATCTACTTAAATATATACTCAGTAGGGGTGTAACGATTCATTTTAACAACAATTCGATTCGAATCGCGATTCATGGTTGCCGATTCGATTCAGTGACTTGAAATCGATTCAGTAACTTACTGGACAGTGCAGGCAACGTTTCCGAGATCCCTGTTGTTTCTTGTAAGGAAATCAGGTTTAAATTAATTATGGATATTATAAACAAGCAAACAACAATTAATGGCAAATGTATTAACCTTTTATTATGCAACCATTTTCAATGTAAACATTACACAATAATTACACAGTGTTTGGATCAATTCACAGAACCCCGGATTTTCAACCACATTGTAGGGTCGCATGTCGTTACAGATAAACTTGGCAATTGTTACTGTGATGTTGAGTTTTGTGCTGGCGAGGCCTGAGGTGTCTGCAGAGCTGGAGTTACCTTCTGCTGCTGCAGCGGTAATGCTGCTAGAGGTCCTGGACTGTCGGCGTTATGTTTAATCCCATGCCGCCTTAGTAGATGGCTGGGAAGATTTGTCATGTTTCCGTGTTTTTTTATTTGTCTTCTACATATTCTACAAACAGCGACCGACTTATTTAGAACACCTCCGTGTTTGCAAAAGCCAAAATGTTTCCACACACTGGATCAATAAGTTGGTTGGTAAATGTCTTGCTCGCAGTCGTCTCCTCCACGCTGTGTCTAAAGTGCTAAAAAACAAACAAACAACATCCATACAGTTTTTGTGCTAAATTCAATGTGCAGTTTCCAAGTATCGATACAAATCGATGATGTACCATTTCAATCGATTTGAATGCCAATTTGCTGAGCACAGATCGATTCAGTTGGATCGCAGGAACATAAATCGATTAATCGATTCAGTGGATGAATCGTTACACCCCTAATACTTAGCAATAGAACTTATGGCATTTTAAGATATTTTAAAGGGCTTAAAGCTTTAACAGATAAATTCATTGCATATAGATTATGAAGTGCAACAATTTTAATAAAAAACTTGCCTCGCCTACGATGATATTATATAACGGCCACAACCACCTCAGTTGGTTTGCATGTCCAAAGGGCATATGAACAATTGTTAGGAAACCTTTTCCATTGGAAATGTGTCAATATTCAGGTGGTAATTATATTGTCCTGGTAAAGAAAGCTGACATTGAACGAGCCACCTTCATTTTGTATTGATGGCTATTTACTGACATTATTAAAATATTTGTGATTTCGTAAGTACTTTATAGAAGATGGACTTAAGCAAAACAAATAAACATTTGATCTGTTAACGCATACATTATATTTCGGGAATCAGAAAAAAAGTACCTCTATTGCAGTCAAGTACCCTTTACTGCTGGTCTTCTCATCTGTTCTTGTGTGAAGATTTCTGCCAGTGTTCAGAGTTGATTTTTCTTTTTTCGGAACTGGAACAGTTGTTGGAGCAGTGTAGTACTTGAACCTGGCAGTGTGGGGCCTTGTGCTGTTTTGCTTTGCCCAACCTTCCTGTGATTGAGTGATATATTTTGGTGTCATGGGTTTAAGGAGCAACTGCTCAGAGAAGTTATGACACATGATGTGTTCTCTCTATCTCCCCTGTAGAGAGCCATACATCTTTCTGACAAAGGCCCCTGCTTTTTCAGGATGTAGTGTTTGACGATACCAAACCATCTCTCCACGTGGCAGTTTGTGTCCCTTGTTTTACTTGGACCAATGGTGTCTTCTTCGGTGTTACATGCATACCGTTTCAAGCTCCCCAACACCAGACCACTCCAAAGGGGAAAAAAGCCGAAGTAGCTCTCAAAAAGGACATCAACAATGCCTGGGCAGAAGTATGGGTTTGCCTCATCGTGTGTGGTCTCGGCATCTTCTTTTTCAAGCTCTCCGTGCACCTCCTCCAAGACTTTCTTGAATTCATAAGTGAAGGGAGATTTGCCAACAATTTTGTTGGCATTTCTCCTTTCTTCATCATCTTCCTCCTGAGCCAGGGGGCTGTCCTGTAACATTTCTGTCTCTTCCATGTCGGTAATCTTGAATTTCTTTAAGTCCTGCAAGGTGTTCAAATGAATCATGACAACATTGGTCTTGTGCTTACCCATTAAGACAGCACACAGTTTTGAGTGCTGTGGTCAGGTAGTGTTTTACAACCTGGCAAATCCAAATGTGGCAAAGTCCTTTAAACCTTTTGGCTGATGTTTTTCTCCCAATTGACTGAGTGACAGCTTTTGAGCACGTGTGCAGAGCAGATGTGAAGCACTGTATACATTTGTATTTCCTTCCATGTCTTCACTTTTGAACACGTAGCAAAAGCCCTGTCCAAGTAGCTGACAATCCTCTCCTTGTTAAATGACAGTAGAACACTTTGAAGTAGTGCCCAGCTGTAGTCTGTTTCAACCTGGTGTACTCCTTTGTTTTGTGTACTGGGACAATTTTCGGATGAACTGCATCAGCTAGAATGTGATTGGTGGTATAGAGTGCTCATTTGTTAGCATTTCACAGACTGGGAGCGGAGGTGCATTCCGACCACCTCCAGGAAGAGTAAGAGGATAGTAAAGCAGTCTTTTAGACTGCCTGGGAACTACTTGGAAGCTACATTACCTGTAGCATCTAGGTATAAGGTCAGTGGGGTCTTCTGTCTCAAGTGCTGTACAACTATGCTTATTCCTGTTTCGGTATACATATGCACACATAAAGGGTCAACTTGAAAGTGCTGTATGTATCCAGGCATCTTGTGAGTTCCAACATCACATTCACATGATATTTTGTGGGAGGTACATCTCCATAAAAACATCATCATGTATGCTTTTCCCCTTTCTAACCTCTGAACCTATCACTTTAAGAACATATTTGTTGAGACTTCGGGTTATGTTTCCGGAAATCAACTCCACAACAGAGGGGCAGAGTTGGGCTCCTCTGTGCTGCACCATATTTTTGGTTTTGTGTTTGTCAACTGTGTTCTCGTCTTGTTGCTCTACTTGAGCTTCACACTGCAGCGACATATTTTGGTCATCTTCTGCTTCATTCTCATCTGTGACCTCATCTGATCCAGTCTCACTGTCTTGAGAACATGCAAAAGTTACATTTCTATTTACTAATTAAATCTCTCACTCCTTTACGATTTCTGGTCCATACGACCCACAACCAATGACGTTTTTTTAAAATATCTTGGCCAAATATATTTGAAGAAAGCTCGGACCTGATTTCCGAGGAGTAGCTAGTATCTTTATGTGTAATGTTTAGGGGTGTAAAGATTTGTTTTAACAACAATTCAATTCGAATCGCGATTCATGGTTGCCGATTCGATTCATTGACGATCTGGGTAGAACGATTCGATTGAGTGACTTAAAATCGATTCAGTAACTTTACTGGACAGTGCAGGCAAAGTTGCCGAGATCCCTGTTGTTTCTTGTAAGGAAATCAGGTTTAAATTAATTATGGATATTATAAACAAGCAAACAACAATTAATGGTAAATGTATTAACCTTTTTATTTGAATCAAGTGCCATTTACAATGTAAACATTACACAATAAATACACAATGTTTGGATCAATTCACAGAACCACGGATTTTCAACCACATTGTAAGGTCGCATTTCTTTACAGCTAAACTTGGCAATTGTTACTGTGATGTTGTTTCGTGCTGGCGAGGCCTGAGGTGTCTGGCAGAGCTGGAGTTACCTTCTGCTGCTGCAGCGGTAACGCTGCTAGAAGTGCCTGACTGTCGGCGTTGTTTAATCCCACGGTGTCTTAGTAGATGGCCGGAAAGATTCGTCGTGTTTCCGTGGTTTTTTATTAGGCTTCTACATATTCTACAAACAGCGACCATCTTATTTAGAACACCTCCATGTTTGCAAAAGCTAAAATGTTTCCATAAGTTGGTTTGTAAATGTCTTGCTCGCAGTCGTCTCCTCCACGCTGTGTTTTGTTGTTGTTCCGAGTTTTGCGCGGCTGCCGCTGCGTACTGATGACGTCACAGACAGGAAGACTGAATCGAGTAATGTTTAACGTAATGTTTAACGCATTTCAATCGATTTGTAATCGATATATGTCGTCCGGAATGCCAATTTGCGGAGCACAGATCGATTCAGTTGGATCACAGGAATATAAATCGATTCAGTGGATGAATCCTTACACCCCTAGTGATGTTTGCACATTTCATCGTTTTGACCAAGGCTGTTATTCCACCAGACATCGCCCATATGTCTTTCCTCTGAGCTCAGATTCCCTTTTTCACTCTCCCCATTTTCTTTAAAAGTCATCCTACCTACAGAAAGGGGGACAGACAAAGCTTGCATATTTTTTGAAGATCAAGTGAGTTTTTTAAGTAACCTGTTTGGTATTAAAATCCAAGATATTGCCTGATAGGTCAATCAACAGGTGGCACAGTAGTATATCGATACCTAACTAGAGCTAAAAAGATTTTTGAAGAAAAATGCATTTTACGGAATGAAATAATCCCTATTTGTCCAGCAGATTGTATTTTATTTTTATCCTATATATTTCTCAGGTGATCATTTTTGGACACTATTCCTTCTACTCAGTCTTATTAAAGATACATGGTGCCATGATGGGAAAAGCCAACCACGCCAACGTATGTGCCCACGTACAACCACCCACATAGTGTGGTATGCTTAATAATTGCTGATTATCAATTCAGTTAATCGTATATGCACAGGAAATTCCTATTCACATTCAAATTAACATTAGAGTCTCAAGGTATACAACTATAGCTCAAGAACTAGTTTAATTACTAGCATAAAAAGGCAACAAAAAGAAAAGATTACTTACATACAACCATGGACCTGGAGTGTAGGAACATTTTCAAAGCAATCCACGCATATTATGTATTTAAAGATGTCTTTTTTAGTCATTGTGGTTTGAAATGAAGACTGACAAACTGAAAGACCACTGCATGTACAGCCTAATTGAAAGTGACTCCTGATTGGCTAGTGACTTGGTCACCCTCTGCATCCTTCATTTGATTGGTGGGCCATGAGGCAGCCATGAGGTTGCCATGAGCTGATCTAATGGTTAGCATCTAAATGACAGGTGAAACTACACTTAATACAAAGAAAGCTAGGGAATATTGTTTCCAATGAATATTCACCATAATTAATCAAAAGCACATTTAATCAAAAAACTATATATACATTATATACAGATTTCTTAATAATTACTACAACCTCCAAGTGGTCAATTGATGAATAACAATGGATTATTACTTGTGTAATTGCAATACTATAAAAAAATCTACATAATTAATCCAAAGCACATTTAATCAAAATAACAGGTGTACATATGACATGATTTTAGGGATGCTACTATTTACAACATGGGTTATTAAACGTTATTTGCAATAAAGGTTAAACAATATTAAAAAAAAATAGTCAGAAGCAATTTCTATACAAAGTAAAAGGTGTAGTACAATGGGTGAAAGCCCATTGACGTATGACATGATTTTGGCGGTTCTACAGTCCATAACGGAGTTATTGAATGTTATTTGCAATAAATGTTGAATAATATTCATAAAAAATAGTCAAAACAAATTACAAACAAAGTAGAAGGTGTAGTACAATAGGTAAAAGCCCATTGACATATGACATGCTTTTGCTGATTCTACAGTCCATAACAGTGGAGTTATTGAACGTTATTTGTCATAAATATTGAATAATATTCATAAGAAATAGTCAGAAGCAATTTCTATACAAAGTAAAAGGTGTAGTACAATGGGTGAAAGCCCATTGACATATGACATGATTTTGGCGGTTCTACAGTCCATAACGGTGGAGTTATTGAACGTTATTTGTCATAGATATTGAATGATATTCATAAAAAAATAGTCAGAAGCAATTTCTATACAAAGTAAAAGGTGTAGTACAATGGGTACACTATCATAGACATATGTTATGATTTTGGTGGTTCTAGAGTCAATATCAGTGGAGCTATTGAAAATTATTTGCCATAAATATTGAATAATATTCATAAAAAATACTCAGAAGCAATTTCTATACAAAGTAAAACGTGTAGTGCAACAGATACAATGCCATGGACCTATGGCATTATTGTGGGGATGCTACCTTTCATAATAGTGAAGTTATTGAATTTCTGTAATGTGTTTTTCCGCATTGCACTTGCAAACGGTCCCTGCGCACTCGTCTCACGGGCGGCGCACTCGTTTCAAGGGCGGCCACTCATTAAGATCTATGTGATTTGTACTGGTCCGTATTGGTAAAAAGTCTGAATCTTTCTTTCTGAAACTTTACAACTTGGTGGGCATCCAGGAGGGCGATGAATGGAAAATGGCGTTCCAGCAAGGGGGTATTACGAATATCTGGTGATGCCCTACGGGCTCACCAACGCCCCTGCAGTGTTCCAGGCATTTATGAATGAACTCTTCCATGATATGATAAATCGTTTCCTCATCGTGTACATTGACGATCTGCTCGTATATTCCCACAGTATGGAAGAACACGTCTAGCAGGTGCGTTTAGTGCTCCAGCATCTGCAGGCCAACCGGCTCTTCGTAAACGCGGAGAAAAGCCTGTTCCATGTCTCAACGCTCACCTCCCTAGGATACGTGCTGACGCCAGGAGGGGTCGCCATGGACCAGGCGAAGGTAGACGCGGTATGCAACTGGCATACACCCAACACGGTCAAGGACCTCCAGCGATTCTTGGGGTTCTCCAACTATTATAGGAGATTTATCCGGAACTTTGGGGCAACGGCTTACCGCCCTTACGAGCCAGAAAAAAGGCAATCTTCCATGGTCCGACGCGGCCCGGAGGGCGTTCGACACCCTCAAACGGCTGTTCATCTCGGCCCCCGTACTGACCTAACCGGACCCCGACCGCCAATTCATTGTTGAGGTGGACACCTCCGAAGAAGGGGTCGGGGGTGTTCTATCCCAACGCACGGGGACCCCTCCCAAGATGCACCCATGTGCGTTCTTTTCTAAGAAACTGTCCCCGGCAGAAAGGAACTACGACGTGGGCAACCGGCAACTGCTAGCCATCAAACTCGCGCTTGAAGAGTGGAGGCATTGGCTAGAGGGAGCTCGACACCCCTTCGTGGTACTAACGGATCACCGTAACCTGGAGTACCTGAAAGGAGCTAAACGGCTAAATCCGCATCAGGCCCGATGGGCTTTGTTTTTTTACCCGCTTCCGGTTTACCGTGTCTTACCAGCCTGGAGAGAAGAATGCTAAGGCAGACGCGCTCTCACGCGTGTACGGGTCCCCAGCGTCCACGACCGACCCAGACTCCATCCTTCCAGCTTCATACAGTATTTTGTCGGACCTATTCACTGGGATCTTGAGTCCGTCATCCAGGAGGCGCTGCGCACAGAACCGGCGCCACCTCACACACCTCCCAACCGGACTTATGTCCCCGCATCAGTACGGCCTCAGCTCGTCCAGTGGAGTCACACAACATTGGGATCGGGACATCCAGGCATTACCCGAAACCGCTCAGCTCTTGTCCCAGAAGTACTGGTGGAACTCTCTAGCCTCCGACGTGTGGTACTACGTGCTCTCCTGTCCAGTCTGCGCGCAAGTAAACCCCCCCAGTCAGCTCCCCGCCGGGGAGTTAATACCGCTGCCCACTCCCCAGAGACCGTGGTCCCATGCCAGATGTGGCAGTGGACTTCCTCACCGATCTACCGGTGTCCGACAGGTTCTCCAAAATTGGTAGATTTATATCCCTGCCTAACCTCCCCTCAGCCATGGAGTGTCTTTTCCTCCAGGTGTTCCGTTTGTTTGGCCCATTATCACCTCCGGCAGGCTGCCTGCATGCAGAAGACGTTCGCAGACCAGCGACAACGGCCCGCTCCCATCTACCAACCGGGTCAGCGGGTGTAGCGGTCTACAAGGGACTTGAAGCTGCGTCTGCCCTGCCGGAAACTCTGGCCGCGATACATCGGGCCGTTCAAGATCACCCATCGCATCAACCCGGTAACCCACCGACTGCTCTTACCCCAACATTACCGTATCTCCTCAGCATTTCACGTGTCCCTTCTGAAGCCTGTCCATGCTAGCCCTCTTCATCCATCTGGGCGACCCCGACTCCACCTGCCCCGCTGGAGATAGATGGACTCTGGTTCATTCCAAAGTGCATGTATCAGAAGCGTAATTTAACTAACAGAGACATGCTGATTATTTTTAGTCTGCACATCATGGGCGCTAAAATGTTGTGATCAAACGAGGAGCAGTGTTTTAGAGAGATTATAATACATCCTAGCTCTCTGTTCCCTATATATTGATTCATCGGCTCTCTGGGATTGTAATCCATTTCTTTCTGGTGCCACAGATCCACGGAAGTTATAACAAATGATATTTACAACAAGGTTCTAAAAATGTAACATCTAACTGAAAATGACTCAGTTCTGTAGAAACCATAATAAACTTTACTAACATTACTTTTGGCTGAACAGACCCTCAAACCTTTTAACTGCAGGTTGACAGGCCGTGTGGTCCATTGTCTGCTTGGTGTTCTGGTCCCTGAAGTTCAGCCCCAACGCTGATGGCCCCCTGTCCAATGCGTTGAATATCTTTGAACAAACTGTATGCTTAATATGAGAAATGCTCCAGTAAACTGCCTCTGTCACTAGCTGCATGATGCAGGGGGAAGTTAAATAATGTATAATAAAAATCACTCTTCACAACAATAGTTATTTAGTCTCCACAAGGGACAAGGCTGCAGAACCCCCTCCCCCTTACCCCATCTACTGGGTGCGACGTCATGTGGCGGAGGTGAAATTGGTTGGTTTGCAGTTCTCGGTGCTGCAAACGATAAAGCAATGAACGCCACACAGCTATCTAACAGTTTAATACGTTAGTATGTTGGCATCTTGAACAAGAGCATTTAGGAAACGTTAGCTTAACAACTGCTGATGTTACGCTGCCTACACGCTAAACAGGAACTCAGTTCGCAAGCTGCTCAGCCACATTCCGCCCGGCCGAAGCCATGAGCACTGCTAGCAGCTTTTAGATGTGCTCTACAGGAGCGATGTGCTGGAGATTGATTGCTTCTTTCTCGCTCCTCTACTTGAACAATCCTGCTCAAGAATGAGGTTCGGACCGCCTAAGCTCATTTACATACAGGCACAGAAATACAGAAATGTAGAAATAGATTTATTTAATTATGTTGTTTTTAGGTATAAACTTACAATAAATACAAAAATTTAACACTACATGACATCATTCACCCATTCATGTCAGAGTTCCCCCCTCTGGACCCGGGAAAAGCCTGAGCAAGGTCTCCCTCTGGTGGATCTGGGAGAGGCTGGCCTTTGCACGCACCTGTCACTGTCCTCGTAATCACACACCTGCACCAGATCTACAATCACCAGGATATAAAAGGGAGAGCCGGACAACCAGCCAACGTCGGATCGTTACCTAAGTCACGTATATCGACCTCAGTCGTTGTCTAGTCTCAGTAGAAGAGATAATGAGTCAGCCGAGAGCTGTTTGTTGTTTCGCGTCAGCGTCCGCTACTTCCCAGTGAGCACAAGACGTAATTTCAACGTTGAAATGATCTCTGAACGTCTAAGACAGGGGTGTCAAACTCATTTTGCATCGTGGGCCACATACGGCCTAGGGAGATGTCAAGTGGGCCGGACCATTAAAATTATACCATACTCTGCTATAAATAACCAAAATATCATGTCTTTCCTTTGTTTTGGTGTAAAGAAGCACAAGAACATTAGGAAAATATTGAAATTTAATGAACTATCCTTTTACAAAACATTTCATGAAACACCTCATATTTCCTTAGACAAATGTGCAATTTACTTCTATCATTCACAAATATGCATTGCAACTGTAAGAGTGATTTTAAATGTGTAATGAAGAAAGTGTTCGCCTGTCCTGTAAATCTGTAAACTTCATACATGAAACATACATACACATACAATACAAATTTATGGAGTTGTATGAACAGTAGAATTCCATCACACAACTTGTGTGACTGCTTCACTGACTTCTCGGCTCTTGATGAAAGTTGATTGCTGTTTCCTCAGACCCGCCAGCAATTCGTTAATCTTATCTCTTCTCAGTTGTCCTTGCAAGCCGTCATATTTTTCGCTGTGATGAGTCTCGTAGTGGCGTCGAATATTATATTCCTTCAATACCGAAACTTGTTGCAAACACACCAAGCACAAAGGTTTTCCGTGCATCTCTGTAAATAAATAGGACGTGGTCCATTTTTCTTTGAAAATTCTACACTCCTTTCTCCGTTTGGATAACGACATTTTGGCTAATGAGGGTGTAGCGGAGAGGTAGAGACCAAGGTATTAACAACGTCGTAACAAGCAGCAGATGGCGCATTGATACCGTCTGCTGTTTTCAGTCTGTCTCAGTGATGCGGCTTGTCTTCTACTCTGATGGAAAGAGTGCGCACCTTAGCGGATAATCCATGAATTGCAGCGAATTAAAAATATTAATTCCATGTCTTTTATGCATTTTTTCCACTTTCAAATTATCCTGCGGGCCTGATCGAACCTCCCTGGGGGCCGGTTCCGGCCCGCGGGCCGTATGTTTGACACCCCTGGTCTTAGACCTCATTTCAACTGGCTAACAATGTGATGAAACATCAACGTGCCAGAAAAATTCAATTTGTTGATAAATGTGTCATGTGACGATATTAACGTTAAGATTTTCATAATAATTAATGATCTGGTCGGCGAAATTTGGTCTACGCAAAGACGTAATTTCAACGTATTTATTATTTCACTTAAAACTTCATACAGGCATGGAAATCCCTCACCTTTCGGCGAAATTCGCCGTTTTGATATCTTTTTTTTATGGGGGGGGGTAGGGTATTCATATTCAGTGAACTACGAACAGGTGCGCGTGCCAGAAGGGAGCGCGAGAATCAGTGAACTGCGAACAGGTGCGCGTGTCAGAAGGTAGCGCGAGATTCAGTGAATTGCGAACAGGTGCGTGTGTCAGAAGGAGCCTAACATCACCAGTGCATCAGAAGCTGAAAGCAGAACCAAAGAACCCTCGGCGATTTACCTGACTGAATTGGGTGAGTGATGGTTTCAATCATTTTATTTTCTGGTATATCTAAGTTAAGTTACCCAGGAGCTTTGTTGACATAGACTAGCTAACGTTAGCTACAGCTTGATGAATTGAGTCATTTAACACAGGAGAACGCAACGTTGGCCAGCTAGCTAAAGCTCCGGTGGAAAATTATTAGCTAACGCTACTGTTTTTGAGGAGGTAGATTTTGAGGTGAGGGGACTGGCCAGGCAGAACGTAAAGTGGTCCACCGTTCTATCAATAAGCAGACCTGCCAACCTGATACGCATTTTGACGTACGCTGGTACGATTTGTCACTCTAAACTACGCAAATTCATTTTAGACTAGTTGGCCAGCACACATTATATGCAATGCAATATAATGCATGATGAGTATTTAATGACTTATCCCCTATTAGTTGTTGTAAATTCCCATCCCCCCCTCATCGGTACGCAAAAAATAATATCAAGGTTGGCAGGTCTGTATAAGGCTAAAGTAGAAGTTGACACTAATACAAAGATTATTTTTTCAGGAGAGAAGGATGCAGCCATTGTTAAACAGCTGGGTTGAAATGCAGCTGGAATTGGTCCTGGCTAATACTGGAAGGCAAGGTCTCAGTAAAAGGGCAAGGTGAGGTGAGGTGTCCTTTCATCTAGGAGATGTATTCTCCAAAATCAACAGTCGAACAGGGGATTCGGCAGATGCATTCTCTGCATCAAAGATATCAAATATGCTAACAAAGGCAGCCATGCTCTGCAGGCTCACTGCCAGACAGAAGTTCACAAGAAGAAGGTGCAGGTGATAGCTTCCACTCAGTCTTGCCAGCACCTTCCTTCCAGCATCAGCTAACCAGAGTGCAGCAAGCCAGAGTCAAGCATGCCAGGGGCCAGAAACAATCAGGCAGCAGTGCCAGGGAACGATCCATGTGCCAGTTATAAACCGCATAGCAAATGCAGAGGTAGCACTGCATGAAAAGTGAGCTTATCGTCCCCGTAAACGCCCGGAAATCTCCCTAATTTCCGACCGTTTGCAACCCGCGCACGTCGCGTTTGTATGTGCCACAAATTATCGGAAACGAACCATGACATAGGTGGAGAGCTGGCGGAGGTGCGAATGGTCATAATTAGCATATGAATGCAGGGAAACCGCGGGTGGCCGAGCGGGCTTGAATATCCTTACTCCTTATTGGATGAAACCACAACTTTCAAACAAGTAAAATCACTCGTGATTGGCAGCAAAACCATACCTGGGCAGACCAGGCTTGAGTTTCCTTGCTCATTATTGGATGAAACCACAACTTAAACAAGTAAAATCACTCGTGATTGGTTGGCAGATCTGTCGCTATTGGTCACCCGCCTCATTTATATATATATATTCATATTATGCTGTATATTCATTTCATTGTTATCCTATGTAGGCTACTACACTATTATTAGGATACCATCCAGGACATCAATGAATCAATGAACATTTGACACATGTTTATGCAAAGAAAGAGCTTTATTAACAACATACAAACAACTATATACAAAGTGAGGATCTGCCCACACTTGGGTAAAGGCGGTTTAAAAAACTACAGCTCACTACAGCACTGCAGCTTTGCAGTCCCGTTAGAGGCGACTCAGAAATGGCGGCGACCGTACAATCCACCCCGAGACCCCGCCAACAACACCATCCTCTCCGTCCGACGTGAGCTCTACGGTGGCGGATTTCCAGAGTTCCACCTCATCATCAGCCAGTACACTTTGTCCCTTCCAGCAGCTGTAAAAACAACAATTAATCAGTACTGTGCGATGCGTATGGATACAACACATCTACAAATGCACCTGAAAAAAGTCAGCAAATAGTGAATTCTTCACAGCTTCCGCCCGCAATGAGTGTTCCGGCTGGGAAAACCTGAAGCTCCTGCTTACAGTCTCAAAATACGTCTTACAGGGGGCTGGAAAACAATTAAATGTGTGGTATGAATAAAAAAAACGCAGGCACTGTAACATTTAACTATCACAACTCAGACAGAGACCCAAACGCACATATGAGGAATAAGGTTTAATGAAGAGGAATTCGGGCAGGCAGTGTCGTTGTCGGAGGCAGGCAGGAGTTCGGTGCACGGGAGATCAGGGGTTCAGAGGTGGCAGGCAGTGTCGTTGTCAGGGGCAGGCCGGAGTTTGGTACACAGGAGGTCAGAGGTACAGATGTGGCAGGCCGTGTCGTTGTCGGAGGCAGGCAGGGGTCAGTACACGGGGGATCTCAAGAATCGACTGGAAACAACGGGGATATAACCCTGGTAAGACCTGGTGAAACACACAAGACGAACTGGCAACAAGAACAGGGAGAAGACACAGGTTATATGCCCATGGGATAATTGACAAACAGGGAACACCTGGTGTGGAAGGAGACAGGGGAAAAACAGTTGAACACAATTAGGGCGTGACAGTACCCCCCCTCCTAGGGGCGCCAGCTGGCGTCCTACCTGGTGCCGTATCTGATTGACAGGGGTGGCGACAGCGAAAGTCGGCGATGAGGGAGGGGTCCAAGATGTCCCTGGAAGGAACCCAGCAACGCTCCTCCGGTCCGTAGCCCTCCCAGTCAACCAGGTACTGGAAACCCCTGCCACGCGGTCGGACCCTCAGGAGACGCCGCACTGTATAGACTGGGCCCCCGTCAACCATCCGGGGAGGCGGCCGAGGAGGTGGGGGGGAAGGAGGCGACAAAGGGACACAGGTTTAATACGGGAGACATGGAAGGTGGGGTGTACTCTAAGGGTACGAGGAAGGACCAAACGGACAGCAGAAGGACTGATGACCCTGGAGATGGTAAATGGGCTGATGAACCGGGAAGACAGTTTCCGGGATTCCACACGGAGAGGCAGATCCCGAGTGGACAACCACACTCTCTGCCCCCTACGGTAGCGAGGAGCAGGGGTCCGACGGCATCTGCCTGTCGGCGATACCTGGATGCCATCCAGACCAGCTGTCGACTCCAAGTGGTGGGATTGGAAGATACTAAGCACCGCAGGGTAGTCTCCAGGTCCTGGTTGGCCCGCTCAGACTGACCATTATACTCAAGTCCACCCCCATGGTGGGCCACCAAAACAGTCTACGGATGAAAGCAAAGGTCCGGCGAGCCCCGGGATGACACGAGAGGTTGGAGGAATGGCCCCACTTCAGAACTTCAGACTGCATGGAGTCCGGAACTAACAGGCAGCCTGTAGGGACATTCCTAGGGACCTGGCTTGACCGCTGTGCCTTGCGGACCTCAGCTTCTATTCCCCAGACCAGGGATGTAGCCAGGCAGGAAGTGGGAAGGATGGGCCTGGGATCCGGAGGGGTGGTAGCAGGGCTGAAGACTCGAGAGAGGGCATGCGGCTTCACGTTCTTGGAGCCATTATTTTATTACCTGTGCACTGTTGTCTTGTCTGTCTACTGTCGCGCACTAACCGCCAAGACAAATTCCTTGTATGTTTGACATATTTTGGCCAATAAATGTTTCCTGATTCCTGATGAAAGAAGAAAATTAAAACGGCTGAATAGCAGAGCCCACCTGGCATGCCTGGAGCTGAGTCTTTTAGCGCTGCGAAGGTACTCAAGGTACTCAGGTAATCAGGATGGGGGCCGTGGTGAAGCGCTGCTTAAGGTCTGCAAAAGCACAAGCCGCTTCAGGAGACCAGCGAAAGCGAACCTTGGTAGAGGTGAGAGCGGTGAGGGGAGATGCCAAGGTGCTGTAGTCCCGGAGCGACGATAAAAGTTTGCGAATCTCAGGAACCTCTGGAGCTGAACCCGGGAGTGCGGTTGTGGCCACTCCTCCACCGCCTTCACCTTGCAGGAATCCATTCGGATGCTCCCAGCTGCAATGATGTATCCCAGGAACGAGATAGTGGAGCGGTGGAATTCACACTTCTCTGCCTTGACGAACAGCTGGTTCTCTAGCAGGCGCTGGAGCACCTGGCGGACGTGAGCAACATGCTCCTGGGCAGAACGGGAGAATACCAGGATGTCGTCCAGGTACACAAAGACGCACCGGTTCAGCATGTCCTGGAATACGTCATTGACCAGTGCCTGGAACACTGCAGGGGCGTTGGTCCGGCCGAAGGGCATCACTAGATATTCATAGTGGCCGTTAGCGGTGTTGAAAGCAGTCTTCCACTCGTCCCCTTCCCGGATCCGAACCAGATGGTAGGCATTTTGCAGGTCCAGTTTGGAGAAGACCGTCGCCCCCTGAAGGAGCTCGAAGGCTGAGGAGATGAGGGGAAGCGGATAGCGGTTTTTGATGGTGATGTCATCGAGGCCCCTGTTATCAATGCAGCGGCGTAGGTATTTATCCCTCTTGTCCACAAAGAAGAATCCCGCTCCCGCAGAGGATGACAATGGGCGGATAATTCCTGCCGCTAGAGAGCTCTCCACATAGGCCTCCATGGCCTCGTCGGACAGCCCATTAAGAAAAGCGTTGAAGAGAGAGTCGGAATTCCATGAACTATCCGCAGCCAGAGTGCGGAAGTCCACCGCGTAGTCTGACACGCTGAGAGAGCCCTGTCGGAGTCGCAGGAGTTTACGGGCTGCTTCCCTCCCCGACAGCGGTGACTCAAAAACCTTTTTTATTTCGGCCATAAAGGCAGCCAGACTGGAGCAAATAGGTGTTTGCTGTTCCCACACTGCCGTAGCCCAAGTTCCTGCCCTCCCAGACATAAGTGAAACGATGTACGCTACCTTGGAACGCTCCGATTGAAACGAGGATGGTTGTAGCTCGAAGATCAGGGAACACTTGGAGAGGAACGAACGACAGGTTCTCGGGTCTCCAGAATAGCGCTCAGGAGGTGGTAAGTTGGGTTCCCGAGGGGCCGTGCTGGTTACCGGCAAGGCCGCACTGGCTGCGAGGCCACCTTGGTCTGGGGCAGGGGCCGCTGTAGTTGGCTGTCCCATAGACATCCCACGAAACTGCTCCATGAGGGATTGATATGTTCGATGGTGGTGGTCAGAGAGGCTTTGAAGTCCCTCCATGACCCGTTGTAGGATGTCTCCGTGCCTTCCTATAGCAGCTCCCTGAAGAGCGACGGCATTCCGGAGGGAGTCAGGTTCTGCTGGGTCTGTCATGGCCAGTTCGTACTATCACAACTCAGACAGAGACCCAAACGCAGATATGAGGAATAAGGTTTAATGAAGAGGAATTCGGGCAGGCAGTGTCATTGTCGGAGGCAGGCAGGAGACAGGGGAAAAACAGGTGAACACAATTAGGGCGTGACATTAACAAGGAAGGAGAAACAGTAAACAGTGTCACTTACACACAATGACGTCGTCTAAATCTGGACTTTTACCGGAGCAAAAACGAGGTCACCGCCTCATTATGAGGCGAGATTAGTCTGTGAAAACAAAATGTACAGTTATGATCGGTATCTATACGTATATATTTCCTTATACCGCAGAATGAAAGCATATTCTTTAAATTTTACCCTTGCTCCGGTTCGTAGCGCCTGTAATTCGTCTCGAAGTTGTGAAGACGGCGCACCGCTTCCTGTAAACGACACGGCAAAGAAAATCCACTTTGATAAAGCGGTTTCTGCTTACTTGTAAGGCTACTAGGCTACTCTTAGCTTTCGTTTTAGGCTACGCTACTTTTAGCTTAGCTTGCAGTCATCCAACGTATTCTTACCGCTATCTTTGCGGTAAGAATACGCGGATTGTGCGCTCGTCTCCTCTTCTTTGAGTCAGTTCCTCCAGAGCCGCCAACCTCTCCTCTATGGACAGCAACCTGGAGAGTCCCGAACGTTCCAGTGGAGAGAACCGCTCATTGATATTGGCAGTTTGTTGTTGGAGTTGACGAGGCAATCCACTGAGAGCATTCGGCAGTTTCTTCTCGTCTGTGTGCGGACTGGCCGGAAGTTGCTGACCGTGGAGAGGAGTTGAAGGCGAGTTGAACGCGAGACGTCATCCAGCCATTATTCACGAACCAGCAAAAACCAAACGAAGGAACTGGAGATACAGTTCTTCTGAATATAGTAACACTGTTTGTATGCTCGTCTTGCAAGTACTGCTGTCGGAGTCATGCCTATGACCTCACACGTGATTGGACGAGGAGTCTAAGGGTCCTCCAATCACATACAAGGTTATTGTTATACGGAAGGACCAGTATTTTAGGAAGACAAATGGTTGTGACTTTGTCGTGCAATGAAACAGCTGATATGCTTTATGTAAAGCAGTGTTTTGGTGTCAGCAGAACGACTTTCCCTAGAAAACTGTACAGTGGTGCCTCTTTCTCCATTCCACCAGACAATCTTGGATGAGTCTGACAGACATGCAATGTTGACAATGTATCATCAGATGTACCCTTGTGTCACTGAGGTTGAATGTTTTGCCATGACATGTAAATGGGTAACATATATGAATGTAACTTACTCAATCGATAGATGCAGAGCATAAAGGTCAGCATATGTTTATGCAAGTGGTGTGGAAACACTAACAGTTTTGAGAAACCCGTCCTTGACCCTCTAGCAGAACTACGACCAGCCTGCAGACCCCTCATTCTGATTCAAATGATGTTTGCATGGAATGCTCATTTTACCTTGATTAAAACTCATTTTTTAAAGAAGTTATTTTGTGTATCTTTTTTACATAACATTTGCCATTGCTAATGGCGTACACAGTGTGATGAGCGTCCCAAGCCCACATCAGCGTTGCCCTGGAACCTACAAGGAACACCTGCTCACCACTCATCACGAGCTGAGTGGCCACACCTGCAGCTCGTCAGCTCCGCTGCATTTAAGCTGCAGGTTCAGAAGGAACAAAGAGGCCCCTGGAGAAGACGTACGGCTAACCCTCTTGTGTGCCGTTCCCTCTCTAGAAAGCAGCGAGTGACCCGACGGAACCCCCCTGGAGAAGACGTACGGCTAACCCTCTTGTGTGCCGTTCCCTCTCTAGAAAGCAGCGAGTGACCCGACGGAACCCCTGGAGCACTGCACCGACTCCCCCACAAGCGGGCTCACCACGAGCGCCAGGGCCCGCAAAACCTCGCAAGCTGGACCTCGCCTAATTAACTCTACGGTTGTAAATAAACCTTGCCCTCCGGGGACTTCACTTGAGCTGTTGTGTAGTCTGTTCCTTCCACCCCGCCACAACAGTAATTCAGCATATTTGAATTAAATAAATCAATTCAAGCTAAAATGTAAGAGTCTATAATTAGGCTACTGAGCCTGATCTATTTGTACCAGAGATTTTCTTACCTTTTAAAAAAATGTCACCTGGGCTATAACTCCCTCTGCAACCCTGATTTGCATTTGTATAGCTCACAGCATTTTCATTTACATGTCAAAGCCTCCCCTAGAATTAGGAGGAGGGGGGTCATGGGGGGACAACTGCCAAGGGAGGCCCACGTCAATTTCTGACAATCTACGGCAGTTTTCGGTGTTGCCCGCAAATTGCCGTGAACAGCCGTAAACCTGAAATTCCACGACAATCTACAGTGCCGCATACTGACGAAAATCCCACTTATCATGCAGTGTAGGTGGTGTAGGCTTGTTAGTCAGCACAGGCAGCATAGACAAAGTACTTTGAGATTGTTTATTCAATGTAAAGTGCACTACAAATAAAATGCATTATTATTGTTATTCACAATCAGCTCCGGTCACTGGCAGCATCATCACCTAAACATGGAATACACTGGCTTTACATTAATGACATGATTTGTGTTCTAGGCAATGGTCCTTGGAACCTTGGCGGAGCATTCCATCCCGTTTTCTAAGGCTCCTGTAATTGTTGAGCTTGCCCAGATCCTTTCCTTAGATAAACCAGCTTTTCAGGGAATGAAGCTGTCACGGACAGCAGCTTCATACAAGATGATTCATGGTCTAGGTATTTACATTTTTTTTTTACCTACTATTTCAGTGTTTTAATTTCCATTTTAGTGAACCGCACACATAAAAAATGTTCCATAAACTACCATGTTGCTATATATACTGCTATGTTGCCAGAATTTCCTGTTGTATGATTTATATTGTACCAATTAGGTTATGCAGGTGATGACAAATGTCCGACTTTGCGTATGGCGGACCTACTCTGAGAGGACCTTTTCAAACATGAAGAGATTTCCCTTTTCGTTAAATTTAGACGGTACCTCCAACAACAACAAAAAGGTTGGTCTCATATTAAACTATTGCCATCAGTCCTTGTCCTTCTGTTTTTGCTTCTCTGTATGCCCTGTCAAAATGTTGCATGGCTAATAAACTTTTTTTGTGATGACTCGAAGAGACAGTGAAGATAACTTCCTGTTTTTATTTTTGTAACCACTGCACTTCCTGTATCTAGTTTCTCACCACAGCTGAGTTTAGTTTGCAATCACCTCCACCTGTATTTAAGCCTCAGTTCCCCCCCACTTGTCTGTGTCAGGTTATCTTTTGTTTTTCCCAGAGGTGCATGTTTGTAGTAAGAAATCCCCAGTGCTGTTTTTGGTTATCTTGTTTTTACTTCGTTGCCAGGCCCTTTTCCTTTTTTTGTTTCTACAAGAGCGTGTGGATTCCGCCTTTGCCTGTGCACCCTTTTTGTCTTGCATTAGTTTTTCCGAGTAAAAGATTCCAAACCTGGAAAGAAGTTTTTGTTGCCTTATTGCTCTGCACCCGAGTCGAAGTCCTGACCCCTCACATTTTTATGTTGAAGGTCTTCACCGTGCTTGTTTGCTACTATCATGCAGACTTGAGGAAGGTGATAGTGGAGCATTTGGGGTCCTTGGAGATCGTGAAGGTGAATGCTGGTCCTTTAGAGAAGGTGCTCTGAGTTCTTTGAGAAAAACATCCCGTGGAATAACCTTGTGAGTATGCTAATGGACTCGTGTGCTATGATGAGGGGCAGCAAGACTGGCCTCGAGACCAGGATGCACCAATACTGTCCCAACCTGCTCGATGTTGATGGGGACTCCTGTCATCATATACACAATGCGGCAAAGAAGTTCTCGGAATCCTTTGACAGCTACTTGGAGAAGCTGTTCAGTGATCTCCAGGTTGACCATCAGTGGAGTCCAGACAGGGAAACAAAATGCCAAGCACACACACGGCATTATGAAATAAGTCTCTGGAAATGAAGAGTGGCATTATGAAATAAGAGTACCATGAAATGAAAAGTGGCATTATAAAATAATTAAATGTATTTAATATTTATGTATTTATTGCCTCATTTATTTATTTCATGATGTATTTCAAATGCATATTTCATGTATTTATTTAATTTTGACTAAAACGGCATTCCATACGGGGGGAGGGGGCGTGATGCCGACGGTTACTGTTACGCACTCTTCTAAAGAGAGGATACCGTAACGCCGTCACACGTGAGCTGGCCAAAAGGTGGGTGAGGTGAAAAAATTGCGTGGTTGCACAAGCAGGACCAACAAAACACAGTACCGTTTAAACAAGGTTTATTTCACCTATAATACGGTAGTGGGGGGAAAGTGGCTGAGCGGAACCAAAGCAAATAAATTAACCAATGAAAAAGACCCCTAACCTATCTAGTTTAAACACAATCTGCTAAACTCTCTATGAAAAATACAGGGCGTGGTCCGCCCAGGTCTTAACTAGTGTCTATAGACAGAGGTTTATCTACGGGTAGTATGTAAACCCCAGGGTCTCTTACCTACACACTCCCAATCAACTTCTGATTCCCTAAATGGCGGTACTAAAGCAATATGCTTACTCACATCAAAGTGAGCCTGAGGCGGAGCAGAAGACCGACTCACACGGGAGCCAGCCTCTAGCTCCAGTTGTCAAATTCCATTATCTATTTCCAATTTCTGAATTTCTAACTCGAACTCTTTGTCGAATACTCTCTTTTTCCCTTAGCTCCATCTTGGCCCGCCTCATTTTGAGCCTAGCAGCGCCATTAGAATGACCTGAAGGAGGAGACAAAGGGTCAAACCGGGGCAACGTAACAGGAGTGCGAGCAACCTCTTCCTCTACACCATATATGTCAAACTCAAGGCCCGCGGGCCATATCCGGCCCGCGAGATCATTTTATATTATTGTTACTAATGGTCCGCCGATATGAAGCGCTGATAACAAAATAAACTACAGATCCCATAATGCAGCGCTTCAGCCGCCTTGCCGAGCGCTTTCCGTGGCGTTTCTGGCAGACATAACCGCACGTCTCAATGCCTTAAACCTCCAGCTCCAGGGACGTGACCGCATGATCACTGACATGTACGACGCAGTGAAGGCATTTCAAGTGAAGCTGATTTTATGGGAGACACAAATGCACCAGTGCAACTTGCCCCACTTTCCCTGTTGCCAAGTAATGCGGCACAACGGTGTTTCCAAATACGCACTTTGCTGATAAACTGAGCACACTGCGCACGGAGTTCGCACGGCGCTTTGGTGATTTTGAGGAACAAAAAATTTATTTTGAGTTGTTTCGCAACCCATTTGCCGTCGACGTGGAAACTGCACCTGTGCAGATTCAGATGGAGCTGATTGAGCTGCAGTGTGATGGGACACTAAAGACAAAGTACTACACTGTTTATTCACTCCAGTCCCGCAGCAATGTCCCAGCTCAGTCTACATGCGGCTCGAACCATGTGCATGTTTGGTAGCACATATCTGCGTGAGAAGCTGTTCTCAGTGAAGACGAACAAAACAGCACACAGGAGTCGTCTCACTGATTAGCACCTTCAGTCCATCCTGAGAGTCTCCACAACACGGGACCTCGCGCCAAACATAAACCTTGTTGCCAAAAAAAGATGCAAAGCATCCAGCTCTGATAAAATGGCATAAGAGCAAAGAAAACTGAATGTTTTGCATCGTTAAGTTATTTCTGAAAAGCACAAATTTTATTTATATTTCCAGGTTTTGTTTTGCAGCCTGTTCATATTTCTAACTTGTATAATTTTTGACTGGATATATTTTTATGGAGAGCAAGATATTTTAAGTTAAATTTAAGTTCATTTATTGCAGAATAACATTCCTTTCTCTCTGTATTTATATTTATGTTGAAAGAAACTTTTAGTTTTAGTGTGTTCAATAAATGTTTATTTTGTTCGGCCCGCGACCTGAAGTGTGTTTTGAATTTTGGCCCCCTGTGCAATTGAGTTGCACACCCCTGCTCTACACCATCCTCTGTTTTTACATCAGAGGATCCATCAGACTCCTCTCCTCCCCCTCTCTCAAAAGCTCAAAAGCTCAGCTTTAAGCTTTTGTTTAGGAACAGGGATCTCGTAGTGTTCCGCTATGGCCTGTAACTCTACCTTACGAAACGCAGCCAACACTTCAAGAGTAGGGGCTTCGAAAGAAACCGGCCAATGCCGAAGTCGCCATACTGAAAACAATGTACTAAAACGACTCACAAAATGTATAGACTACAGACGGATAACAACGCACCACCACATACAGCCACACCAAGTTCCCAATGACGCGCTCAGGGTAACAAGTATTACATCCATGATCCCGGACGAGCCCCCATTTATTACGCACTCCCCTAAAGAGAGGATACCGTAACACGCCGTCACACGTCAACAATAACTTAACCTTCCCCAGTTCAAATGACCAAATACATACGTAAACAAAACAAAAGTACTGTCACTTGAACACAGCTCTGCTCAAGACAATAGTTCCTTCCAAAAGTTATTTTCCACAACAGTCCTTCCGCTCTCTCCACCAGCTCTTCTTCTTGTTTACTGGCAGATCGTAACCAACTTAAAGGTGCATATACCGCCACCTACTGCACTGGAGTGTGAGGCCGGTCACGGCCTCCCTTCTATATCACTGCATGAAAAGTGGGATTTTCGGCAGTATGCGGCACTGTAAATTGTCGTGGAATTTCAGGTTTGCGGCTGTTCACGGCAATTTGCGGGCCACACCGAAAACTGCCGTAAATTGTCAGAAATTGATGTGGGCCTCCCTTGGCAGTTGTCCCCCCATGACTACCCTCCTCCTAATTCTAGGGGAGGCTTTGACATGTAAATGAAAATGATGTGAGCTATACAAATGCAAATCAGGGTCGCAGAGGGAGTTTTAGCCCAGGTGACATTTTTTTAAAAGGTAAGAAAATCTCTGGTACAAATAGATCAGGCTCAGTAGCCTAATTATAGACTCTCACATTTTAGCTTGAATTGATTTATTTAATTCAAATATGCTAGATTACTGTGTACGCCATTAGCAATGGCAAATGTTATGTAAAAAAGATACACAAAATAACTTCTTTAAAAACTTAGTTTTAATCAAGGTAAAATGAGCATTCCATGCAAACAACATTTGAATCAGAATGAGGGGTCTGCAGAGATCACAGTCTCCTAGAGCTCAACTACAGTGCATAGTGGCAGGACTACAGTGACCTTTTCTTTGGTCCTACTTAAATGCACAGAGGATGTATTAACCACACATCTTGTAGCAATGCGCTCAACTGGCAGAAATGATGCTGGGTATGACGTATCTGTTCCCTGCAAGCCCCAAACTTCTATTGGCTTTCCATAAAAATGTCTGTCCGGGTGGAGATGAAGCCAGGAAACTTGTGCAAGAACATGTTTAAATGCCGTACCCTTTGACACAACATTAACAACTATAAACTGCTTTATAATGGCTGGTCGTAGTTCTGCTAGAGGGTCAAGGACGGGTTCCTCAAAACTGTTAGTGTTTCCACACCACTTAGAATAAACATATGCTGACCTTTATGCTCTGCATCTATCGATTGAGTAAGTTACATTCATATATGTTACCCGTTTACATGACATGGCAAAACATTCAACATCAGTGACACAAGGGTACATGTGATGATACATTGTCAACATTGCATGTCTGTCAGACTCAAGAGTGTCTGGTGGAATGGAGAAAGAGGCACCACTGTACAGTTTTCTAGGGAAAGTCGTTCACTGCTTTACATAAAGCATATCAGCTGTTTCAAAGTCCCAACCATTTGTCTTCCTAAAATACTGGTCCTTCCGTATAACAATAACCTCGCATGTGATTGGAGGACCCTTAGACTCCTCGTCCAATCACGTGTGAGGTCATAGGCATGACTGATACAGCAGTACATGCAAGACGAGCATACAAACAGACACGTGTGTTACTATATTCAGAAGAACTGTATCTCCAGTTCCTTTGTTTGGTTTGTGCTGCTTCGTGAATAATGGCGGGACGACGTCTCGCGTTCAACTCCTCTCCGCGGTCACCAACTTTCGGCCAGTCCGCAGACAGACGAGAAGAAGCTGCTGAATGCTCTCAGTGGATCGTCTCGTCAACTCAAACAACAAACTGCCGATATCAACGAGCGGTTCGCTCCACTGGAGCGTTCGGGACTCTGCGGGTTTCTGTCCATGGAGGAGAGGAACTGACTTAAAGAAGAGGAGACGGGCGCACGATCCCAAGATAGCGGTAAGAATACGTTCGATGACTGCAAGCTAAGCTAAAAGTAGCGTAGCCTCAAGCTAAGCTAAGAGTAGCCGAGTAGCCTTACAAGTGAGCAGAAACAGCTTTATTAAAGTGTGTTTTCTTTGCCGTGTCGTTTACAGGAAGCGCTGCGCCGTCTTCACAACTCCGAGACGAACTACAGGCGCTACGAACCGGAGCGAGGGTCAGATTTACAGAATATGCTTTCATTCTGCGGTATAAGGAAATGTATACGTATAGATACCGATCATAACTGTACATTTTGTTTTCACAGACTAATCTCGCCTCATAATGAGGCGGTGACCTCGTATTTGCTCCGGGAAAAGTCCATATTTAGACGACGTCATTGTGTGTAAGTGACACGGTTTACGGTTTCTCCTTCCTTGTTAAATGTTACTGTGACTTGCGTTTGATTTTTTTTTTTGTATTCATATTACACTCATTTAATTGTTTTCCAGCCGCCTGTGAGACGTATTGTGAGACGGGACGCAGGAGCTTCAGGTTCAGCCGGACACTCATTGCGAGCGGAAGCTGCGAAGGATTCAGCGCGGAGTCGAGCGAGAAGAAAGAGGGTCAGAGTTTATTTGCTGACTTGTTTCAGGTGCATTGATCGATGTGTTGTGTCCGTACGCATCGCACAGTACTGATTTATTGTTGTTTTTACAGCTGCTGGAATCGAGACAAAGTGCGCTGGCTGATGACGAGGTGGAACTCTGGAACTCCGCCACCGTGGAGCTCACGTCGGACGGAGGTGACGGCGTTGTTGGCGGGGGTCTCGGATGGATTGTACGGTCGCCACACGCACACGAGCCGCCTGCACAACAGACCTGCCTCGGAAAACACGGCGCCAGTGACGGTCTACAACCCCGAGGAGGCAAACGGACAGTTTACTGAGCTGTAGTTTTTAAACCGCCGTTACCCAAGTGTGGGCAGATCCTCACTTTGTATGTAGTTGTTGTTTGTGTGTTGTTAATAAAGCTCTTTCTTTGCATAAACATGTGGCAAATGTTCATTTTCTCTATAAATTCATTGATGTCCTGGTTGGTATCCTAATAATAGTGTAGTAGCCTGCATAGGATAACCATGAAATGAATATACATCATAATATGAATATATAAATAAAATGAGGCGGGTGACCAATAGCGATAGATCTGCCAACCAATCACGAGTGATTGAAAGTTGTGTTTTCATTCAATCATGAACAAGGAAACTCAAGCCTGGTCAGCCCACGTGTGGTTTTGCTGCCAATCACGAGTGATTTTATTTGTTAGTAAGTTGTGGTTTCATCCAATAAGAAGTAAGGATATTCAAGCCCGCTCCGCTCGGCCACCCGCGGTTTCGCTGCATTCATATGCTAATTCGGGCCATTCGCACCTCCTCCAGCTCTCCACCTACGTCATGGTTCGTTTCCGACAATTTGTGGCACAGACAAACGCGACGTGCGCGGGTTGCAAATTGTCGGAAATTAGGGAGATTTCCGGGCGTTTACGGGGACGAAAATCTCACTTTTCATGCAGTGTATCCTGCTGTAAAGCCCCGTGTTCCTGAGAAAAAGAAATACTGCCTTCATTACTGCCTCCTTCCCTTTTCCACCCCCAAGCACCCCACCTAAGTCCCAGCCCCGCTTAGTCTCCCTGACACTACCATACAACACCACCCTCTCCTTATACCTACCACAGACAAACAGTACATGCTCAACCGTTTCCACCACCTCACATATATCACACAAACCTGTGTCATGTTTTGCCACCACTCTCAGCATGCCATTCAACCCTGTGTGCCCATACCTTAACCTACTCCACACTACCTCTTCCCTCCTGCACCCCATCATTCCCACAACCTCCTTCACTGACCTAATTTATACCCCGGAAGTGCCTCCCTTTACCACCACTGTCTCTCCCACTCCGCAATCCCTGCTTCCCGTATCATGTCAGCCACCTCATTACCCTCCACTCCAGCATGCGCAGGAACCCAGCAGAACCTCACCTCTACTCCCTGTCTCTCCAACCCCAGCAATATCCCTATCAATTCTCCCAATAGGTCTTCCCTGTCAGACCTACCATCCATAACACTGCTTAACACTCCTGCTGAGTCTGAACATATCAGCACCCTACATGGTGTCACATCCTCCACCCATCTCAACCCAATGATCATAGCCACCATCTCTGTGTGGTGGCGGGCGTGGTTTTGGCTCGTCTGCAGCGGGAGAAAGGGGGGAGTGGCTCAGGGAATGGTGCCAGGTGGGAGCAATTGGCATCAGCACAGCTGACGACGAGGGAAGGAGAGACGAGAAAGACGCGGAGACCTCACTGCTCCGTGTGTGTTTGTGAAACCTTCAATAAAGATCGATTGTATTGCAATCAACCCTGCCGTGTCGTGCTGTCTCTGCCCCCCGAGGACCTACATCCTTGACAGTGGAGGATGACGCGCAGTCCTTTTTGGAGGCCTTTGAGGCGATGGCGGAGGCGTGCAGCTGGCCGGCGGAGGAGTGGTCGGTCCGGCTTCTGCCTCTCTTATCCGGGGAGGCGCAGACGGCGGCCATGGGGCTGCCGCCGGCAGCCCGGCGGGACTACGCATCCGTGCGTAAGGCGGTCACCGACAGGCTGGGGCTGCTGCCAGAGGACCACCGCCGGCGGTTTCGGCAGACCAGGTTGGAGCCGGGGGACCGGCCGTTCGCGTACGGACAGCGGCTCAAAGACGCCGCGAACAGATGGCTGCTGCCTGACGGCGTTGGGGGAATGGAGGCCGTAATGGAGAAGGTGGTCCTGGAGCAGTTTGCGGAGGGGCTCCCGGCCCGGACGGCAGCGTGGGTGAAATACCACCGCCCACCGACCCTCAAAGCGGCCATCACCCTCGCAGAGGATCACCTGGCGGTGCACCCCAGCGGTCAGCGGGACGAGGAGGGTACGCCATCCCCGGCCCGACCAGCGCGACAACGAGGGGGGCAGCCGCAGCCGGTGGAACGACCCGTGCCGGCGCCGCGACGGACATCGTTCCTTCCGGCCCGCTACCCGCCGACCGCAGAGCGCTCCGGTGCCCTTCCCGACCCACAGGGGGGTTCTCAAACGCCGGGGCAGGAATGTTGGAGGTGCGGGCAGCCCGGACACCTCCGGAGAGACTGTCCGCTGATGGAGGTGGGGCAGGTGATTCGGGTTGCCGGCGTTCCAACACCCTCCCCCGGTCCGGGAGCGACGTACCGCGTTCCGGTAAGAATCCAGGGGGGTATACGCCAGCCGTTGGTTGATTCGGGCTGCATGCAGTCTATGATTCACCAGAGCCTGGTTCGGCCCGGGGCATTGGTGGAGGCGTCACGGGTGAAAATAACGTGTGTGCATGGGGACGTTCACGAGTATCCCATAGTGTCCGTAGAATTTAGGCATAGAGGGAAAAAGCATAGTGTGAAGGCAGCGGTTAGCTCCCGCCTGACGCACCCCGTGATTTTGGGAACAGATTGGCCAGGGTTTGATAAGCTAATGGGGCTGGCCGCGGGGGTGCGTTCAAGACCGACAGGGTTATGCGGTATGTGCGCGGTGCTCAGCGGTGACGCGAGGTCGTCCGACGCTGCAGACGGGGAGGGCGAGTCGGCGGAGCCTCTCGTAGAGACTCTGCCGGTTCCCGGGTTTCGCTCCATGGAAGATTTTCCACTCGAGCAGTCTCGTGACGATACTCTAAGCTCAGCCTACGACCAAGTGATTAGGATTGATGGTCAGTTGGTGCGCCCTGACGCGGCGCAATCATATCCGCACTTTTCATTGATTAGGGACAGACTGTATAGAGTGAGTCGTGACACTCTGACGGGGCAGGAAAACACCCAGTTGCTGGTGCCGAAAAGCCGTCGGGAAATGATTTTCCAGGCGGCTCATTATAACCCGATGGCGGGGCATATGGGATACGAAAAAACGCTAGACCGGATAATGACCCGATTTTATTGGCCAGGCATCCGGGGGGACGTGCGCCGCCGGTGCGCGTCCTGCCCGGAGTGTCAGTTAGTAAACGCTCCGGCCATCCCGAGGGCGCCGTTGCGTCCTCTGCCGTTGGTGGAGGTTCCGTTCGAGCGGATCGGTATGGACCTCATCGGGCCGTTTCACCGGAGCGCACGCGGATATCGCTTTGTGTTAGTCCTCATGGATTACGCAACGCGATATCCGGAGGCAGTGCCGTTGCGCAATATCTCTGCAAAGAGTGTCGCGCAGGCTCTGTTTCAGGTCATCTCCCGAGTCGGAATCCCTAAAGAGATTCTGACTGACCAGGGCACCTCGTTCATGTCGCGCACACTGAGAGAACTTTACGGGTTACTGGGCATCAAGTCCATTCGTACTAGCGTGTATCACCCGCAGACGGATGGGCTGGTGGAACGCATGAATAAGACTCTGAAGTCCATGATCCGTAAATTTATTAGCGAAGATGAACGTAATTGGGATAACTGGCTTGACCCTCTGTTGTTTGCAGTGCGGGAGGTTCCCCAGGCCTCCACGGGGTTTTCTCCCTTTGAACTTTTGTTTGGCAGGACGCCAAGGAGGGTGCTGGACCTAATTAAGGAAAGCTGGGAGGAAGGTCCGAGCCCTGGCAAGAACGAGATCCAGTACGTCCTGGACCTGCGAGCAAAGCTCCACACACTGGGTAGAATGTCACGAGAGAATTTGCTCCAGGCCCAGGAACGGCAACAACGGCTGTACAACAGAGGAGCCAGGCTGCGGCAATTCACGCCGGGAGAAAAGGTACTTGTGTTACTTCCTTCTTCCAACTCTAAACTCCTGGCTAAGTGGCAAGGGGCCTTTGAGGTCACACGGCAGGTGGGGGATGTCGACTATGAGGTGGTGCGGTCTGACCGGGGCGGAGCGACGCAAATATACCACCTAAACCTCCTGAAAGCCTGGAGGGAGGCGGAGTCTGTTGCCCTGGTGTCCGCGGTACCGGAAAGAGAAGAGCTGGGGCCGGAGGTGCCAAAAGCGGCTGATCCCACCCCGCTCCCGTACGAGGCCCGTCTCTCCGAGGACCAGAGAATGGACATCGCCCAGTTGCAGAAGCAGTTTGCTGACGTGTTCTCCCCCCTGCCAGGCCGGACCGACCTGATAGCTCACCGAATCGAGACGCCCCCGGGGGTGACTGTGAGATCACGTCCCTACAGGATGCCCGAACACAAAAGAAAAGTGGTTCAGGGGGAATTGGCTAGTATGTTGGAGATGGGGGTAATAGAAGAGTCCCACAGCGCCTGGTGTAGCCCCATCGTTCTTGTGCCTAAGAAAGATGGGTCGGTGCGGTTCTGTGTGGACTATCGCAGGGTGAATAATGTGTCACGGTTTGATGCCTACCCGATGCCCCGGGTCGACGAACTCCTGGACCGGCTGGGCTCTGCACGTTTCTTTACGACACTGGATTTAACCAAGGGCTACTGGCAGATTCCTCTGTCTCCAGAGTCCAAGGAAAAAACGGCGTTCTCCACTCCGTATGGGTTATACCAATTTACCACACTTCCCTTTGGCTTGTTCGGTGCCCCGGCCATGTTCCAGCGTCTCATGGATCGGGTGCTGCGTCCCCACGCTGCATATGCTGCCGCCTACTTGGATGATGTCATCATCCACAGCACCACCTGGGATGTGCGGCGGGTGGGCGCGGTGCTGGAGGCCCTGAGACGGGCGGGGCTCACCGCCAACCCGGGGAAGTGTGCAGTTGGACGGAGGGAGGTCCGGTATCTGGGGTACCACTTGGGGGGCGGGCAGGTGCGTCCTCAGGTAGACAAGACGACGGCGATTGCGGCCTGCCCGCGGCCCAAGACAAAAAAAGAGGTGAGGCGGTTCTTGGGGCTGGCGGGGTATTACAGGCGGTTCATTCCCGGCTTTGCGGACCTCACCAGCTCCTTGACCGACCTGACCCGGAGAGGTGCGTCAGATCCGGTCCAGTGGTCGGAGCAGTGCCAGCAGGCGTTTGAGAAGGTGAAACAGAGGGCTGGGGGCCGTTTTGTCCCAGGAGGTGGAGGGGGTCGACCGCCCAGTCTTTTACATCAGCCGGAAGCTGTCCGAGAGGGAGGCCAGGTACAGCACGGTGGAAAAGGAGTGCCTGGCCATCCGGTGGGCGGTGGACTCCCTGCGCTACTACCTCCTGGGACGCTCTTTCACCCTCTGTTCGGACCACGCCCCGCTCCAATGGCTCCACCGCATGAAGGATACCAACGCCCGGATCACCCGGTGGTATCTGGCGCTACAGCCTTTTAACTTCAGAGTGGTCCATAGGCCGGGGGCGCAGATGGTCATGGCAGACTTCCTCTCCCGCCCTCTTGAGGGGGGGGGGGGGGGGGGGGAGTAGGTTAGGCCGGTGGGCTTCCCGGCCGGTGGGGGTATGTGGTGGCGGGCGTGGTTTTGGCTCGTCTGCAGCGGGAGAAAGGGGGGAGTGGCTCAGGGAACGGTGCCAGGTGGGAGCAATTGGCATCAGCTGTGCTGATGCCACTCTAACTTTGTTCATGTCTTCTTAAGAGCAGTGAGAGCGGCGACGAGGGAAGGAGAGACGAGAAAGACGCGGAGACCTCACTGCTCCGTGTGTGTGTGTGAAACCTTCAATAAAGATCGATTGTATTGCAATCAACCCTGCCGTGTTGTGCTGTCTCTGCCCCCCGAGGACCTACATCCTTGACACTCTGCTGTATACACCGTCACATTATCAGTGACTCTTTGACAGATACTCACACTGAACTCAGGAACATGCACTCCTGCACCCACTCTACCACCATTCACTACCTTAGATCCATCAGTATACACCCTTACAAAACCATAAAACCGTTTACAGACATACCTCTCCACACACACACATGTCCCCCTTGCCCCACTCCCTCCTCTCCTCCATCATGCCTACATCCACTCTTGGCATCGGGAACATCCACGGAGGGATGGGCCCCAATGCAGTCGCCGGCCCTATCTCTATCCCCTCCAAGTCATACTCTATCACTTTCTGCCCAATTGTCCACCCATACATCCTCAAACTACTCTTGTCCCTCTCCCAACACTCCCTAGTTGCCACAACCGCCGTTCAGCACACCCCTTCAGCCTGCCCCAATACGCCAGCGCCAACTTATCCCTCCTCAAGCTCAATGGCAATTCCCCTGTATCCACCTGCAACACCACTACCGGAGTGGTCCTGATAGCCCCCACACACAGCCTCAGTGCTCGTGATTGCAGCCTGTCCAATCGCTGTATCACCGTCTTGGCCGCAGCTCCATAAATAAAACACCCATAATCTATCGTGGATCTAACCAATGCCTGATACATACACAACAGTGTCCTCCTACCTGCCCCCCAGTCTACACCTGCCACAGCCCTCATCAGATTCAGCACCTTCCTGCACTTCTGTTCTATAAACTCCATATGTTTCCTCCATGTAAGCCTCTCATCAAACCATAACCCCAAATATTTAAACTCTTAACACCCTTCCCAATTCCTGTCCATACATATGTAACTGAACCCCCCCCCACCCTCCTTCTCGAGTACACCATGAAACACGATTTCGTCACCGACATCCTAAAACCCCATCTCTTGGACCATTCCTCCACCACATCCACCGCTTTTTGCATCTTCCTCATTAGAAACTTCTCATTCTTAGCTCTCTTCCACAAAGCCCCATCATCTGCATATAGTGCCATACCCATACCTCTACCTACATCCCTAAAAACATCGTCTATCATGATTGTAAACAACACAGGGCTAATCACACTCACCCAGTCCTCCACACCTTGTTAAACAACCCTACTATAGCTTCCATTACATTATCAGGTGCCTTCTTCACCATCTCATAGCATACCCTGTCCTCTCCCGGTGCCGAACGCCTGCATCCTACCAGTGCCTTCGTCAGCTCAAACTTAGTGAATTCCGCATCCATCACCTCCTTCGTCCCTAACTTCTTATGAAACACATCTCCCTTTTGTTTTAACATCTCACATCTCCTCCTCTTACTCTCCTCACATAGGTGCTCGCCACTGTGAACCTTCGCAAATACTACCCCCAACGCATTCGCCTTTTCCTTACCTGTCATAGCAATTGCATTTCCTCCTTTACCCAACATTTTTCGGAACATCTTCCACACCCTGCCAATGTCCGTCCCCCTCCCAATGGTAGAGCAGAACTCACGCCATGCTTCCCTTTTAGCGCTCTTTATTGTTCTCCTAGCCTCTGCCCTTTTACATTGATACTCCAACACCTTCGTATCGGTCATGCTTCTCCTCAGTACCCTAAACGCCTTATTCCTCTCACGTACTCTTTTAGAACATTCATCAGTCCACCACGGTACCACCCTCCTACCACCTCCCTTACTGACTGGAATAGCCACCTCTGCTGCTGCCACTAGCATACTTGTCAGTTCCTGAGCACATTCATTCACTGATCCCTCCATCGTCAACTTCCGTCCTTCCCTCTCACAGAAGTACTTGAACTTGATCCAATCAGCCTTCTCAAAACACCACCTCTTGCCATGCCCTCTGCATACACACCAGCCTCAAACCTACAAACAATAGGGTAATGATCACTCCCTACAGTGGAGTCTCTCATCACTCGCCACTAACACCTCCCTGCCATAGACGCAGACACCCACATTAGATCTAAACAGGATTCAGTCCCTTTCCCTATATTTACCTTAGTACCACCCCCTCATTAACACATACGATCGCACAACCCTCCATATATTCCTCCACCACTGCCCCATTACCATCCGTGTGTCCACTTCCCCATATCTCATTATGTGCATTAAAGTCCCCACACCAAATCATCTTTGCACCCCCACCACACCTACCCATTACATCTAGCTGCTCTGCACTTAGAGGCTTACAAGGGATATACAAATTTAACACCGCTATGCCGCCTTTATTCTTGCACACCTCTATCCCGACACACTCTGCATCATTTACCTCCACTACTCTGTATGCCATTCCGTCCTCAACAAACGTAGCACATCCCCCACTGACACCCTCTTCCCTCTTGTCTCTCCCTCCCGACCTCCTTTTAAACCACGGTCTCCTGCAGTTGATTGGCTGTGGGTGAGGGTGATTAGTGGCTGCAGGTAGGAGCGGGCAGTGGAGATTACTGCATGGTGGGAGTGTCAGAACACCTGTAGGAACAGAAAATCAAAACACACACACACACATGTTGGTTTCTTGACTATTAAGGCGTTTGCAGCCCGAGAGAAGGCTTAAAAACGTACAGAACACAAGAATGCATTGGTTAACAGTGTTTTCCTAAAACTAGCACCTCAGGAAAGTACATTTATCCTTTTCATGATGGTATCATGGTTTGTGAATAGTTTTCCAACCTTTTTTGTTCAAACTAAGTTTTGGTGCATTCGTGACTATTAAGGCGTTTGCAGGCCGAGAGAAAGCTTAGAAACGCACAGAACACAAGAATGCATTGGTTAACAGTGTTTTCCTCAAACTAGCAACTCAGGAAAGTGTAGTTATCTGTTCTACGATGGTATCATGGTTTGTGAATAGTTTTCCAACCTTTTTTGTTCAAACTAAGTTTTGGTGCTTTCTTAACTATTAAGGCGTTTGCAGGACTAGAGAAAGCTGAAAACGCACAGAACACAAGAATGCATTGGTTAACAGTGTTCTCCTCAAACTAGCACCTTAGGAAAGTACATTTATCCTTTTCATGATGGTATCATGGTTTGTGAATAGTTTTCCAACCTTTTTTGTTCAAACTAAGTTTTGGTGTTTTCTTGACTATTAAGGCGTTTGCAGGACGAGAGAAAGCTGAAAACGCACAGAACACAAGAATGCGTTGGTTAACAGTGTTTTACTAAATCTAGCACCTCAGGAAAGTACATTTATCTGTTTTATGATGGTATCATGGTTTGTGAATAGTTTTCCAACCTTTTTTGTTCAAACTAAGTTTTGGTGTTTTATTGACTTTTAAGGCGGTTGCAGGCCGAGAGAAGGCTTAAAAACGCACAGAACACAAGAATGCGTTGGTTAACAGTGTTTTCCTCAAACTAGCACCTCAGGAAAGTACATTTATCCTTTTCCTGATGGTATCATGGTTTGTGAATAGTTTTCCAACCTTTTTTGTTCAAACTAAGTTTTTGTGCTTTCTTCACTATTAAGGCGTTTGCAGGCCGAGAGAAGACTTAAAAACGCACAGAACACAAGAATGCTTTGATTAACAGTGTTTTCCTAAATCTAGCACCTCAGGAAAGTGCATTTATTTAATTTATGATGGTATCATGATTTGTGAATAGTTTTCCAACCTTTTTTGTTCAAACTAAGTTTTGGTGCTTTCTTCACTATTAAGGCGTTTGCAGGCCGAGAGAAGGCTTAAAAACGCACAGAACACAAGAATGCGTTGGTTAACAGTGTTTTCCTCAAACTAGCACCTCAGGAAAGTGTAGTTATCTGTTTTATGATGGTATCATGATTTGTGAATAGTTTTCCAACCTTTTTTGTTCAAACTAAGTTTTTGTGCTTTCTTGAGTATTAAGGCGTTTGCAGGCTGAGAGAAGCCTTAAAAACGCACAGAACACAAGAATGCATTGGTTAACAGTGTTCTCCTCAAACTAGCACCTTAGGAAAGTACATTTATCCTTTTCCTGATGGTATCATGGTTTGTGAATAGTTTTCCAACCTTTTTTGTTCAAACTAAGGTTTGGTGTTTTCTTGACTTTTAAGGCGTTTGCAGGCCGAGAGAAAGCTTAAAAACGCACAGAACACAAGAATGCATTGGTTTACAGTGTTTTCCGAAATCTAGCACCTCAGGAAAGTACATTTATCCTTTTCCTGATGGTATCATGGTTTGTGAATAGTTTTCCAACCTTTTTTGTTCAAACTAAGTTTTTGTGCTTTCTTCACTATTAAGGCGTTTGCAGGCCGAGAGAAGACTTAAAAACGCACAGAACACAAGAATGCTTTGATTAACAGTGTTTTCCTAAATCTAGCACCTCAGGAAAGTACATTTATCCTTTTCATGATGGTATCATGGTTTGTGAATAGTTTTCCAACCTTTTTTGTTCAAACTAAGTTTTTGTGCTTTCTTCACTATTACGGCGTTTGCAGGCCGAGATAAGGCTTAAAAACGCACAGAACACAAGAATGCATTGGTTCACAGTGTTTTCCTCAAACTAGCAGCTCAGGAAAGTACATTTATCTTTTTTATGATGGTATCATGATTTGTGAATAGTTTTCCAACCTTTTTTGTTCAAACTAAGTTTTTGTGCTTTCTTCACTATTAAGGCGTTTGCAGGCCGAGAGTAGAATTAAAAACGCACAGAACATAAGAATGCATTGATTAACAGTGTTTTCCTAAATCTAGCACCTCAGGAAAGTACATTTATCCTTTTCCTGATGGTATCATGGTTTGTGAATAGTTTTCCAACCTTTTTTGTTCTAACTAAGTTTTGGTGCATTCGTGACTATTTAGGCGTTTTCAGGCCGAGAGAAAGCTGAAAACGCACAGAACACAAGAATGCATTGGTTAACAGTGTTTTCCTAAATCTAGCACCTCAGGAAAGTACATTTATCTGTTTCATGATGGTATCATGGTTTGTGAATAGTTTTCCAACCTTTTTTGTTCAAACTAAGTTTTGGTGCTTTCTTACCTATTAAGGCGTTTGCAGGACGAGAGAAAGCTGAAAACGCACAGAACACAAGAATGCATTGGTTAACAGTGTTCTCCTCAAACTAGCACCTTAGGAAAGTACATTAATCCTTTTCCTGATGGTATCATGGTTTGTGAATAGTTTTCCAACCTTTTTTGTTCAAACTAAGTTTTTGTGCTTTCTTCACTATTAAGGCGTTTGCAGGCCGAGAGAAAGCTGAAATGCACAGAACACAAGAATGCATTGGTTCACAGTGTTTTCCTCAAACTAGCAGCTCAGGAAAGTACATTTAACTGTTTTATGATGTTATCATGGTTTGTGAATAGTTTTCCAACCTTTTTTGTTCAAACTAAGTTTTTGTGCTTTCTTGAGTATTAAGGCGTTTGCAGGCTGAGAGAAGCCTTAAAAACGCACAGAACACAAGAATGCATTGGTTCACAGTGTTTTCCTCAAACTAGCACCTCAGGAAAGTACATTTAACTGTTTTATGATGTTATCATGGTTTGTCAATAGTTTTCCAACCTTTTTTGTTCAAACTAAGTTTTGGTGCTTTCTTCACTATTAAGGCGTTTGCAGGCCGAGAGAAGGCTTAAAAACGCACAGAACACAAGAATGCGTTGGTTAACAGTGTTTTCCTCAAACTAGCACCTCAGGAAAGTGTAGTTATCTGTTTTATGATGGTATCATGATTCGTGAATAGTTTTCCAACCTTTTTTGTTCAAACTAAGTTTTGGTGTTTTCTTCACTATTAAGGCGTTTGCAGGACGAGAGAAAGCTGAAAACGCACAGAACACAAGAATGCATTGGTTAACAGTGTTTTCCTAAATCTAGCACCTCAGGAAAGTGCATTTATTTAATTTATGATGGTATCATGGTTTGTGAATAGTTTTCCAACCTTTTTTGTTCAAACTAAGTTTTTGTGCTTTCTTCACTATTAAGGCGTTTGCAGGCCGAGATAAGGCTTAAAAACGCACAGAACACAAGAATGCGTTGGTTAACAGTGTTTTCCTCAAACTAGCACCTCAGGAAAATGTAGTTATCTGTTTTATGATGATATCATGGTTTGTGAATAGTTTTCCAACCTTTTTTATTCATACTAAGTTTTGTTGCTTTCTTGACTTTTAAGGCGTTTGCAGGCCGAGAGAAAGCTTAAAAACGCACACAACACAAGAATGCATTGGTTAACAGTGTTCTCCTCAAACTAGCACCTTAGGAAAGTACATTTATCCTTTTCATGATGGTATCATGGTTTGTGAATAGTTTTCCAACCTTTTTTGTTCAAACTAAGTTTTTGTGCTTTCTTCACTATTAAGGCGTTTGCAGGCCGAGAGAAGCCTAAAAAACGCACAGAACACAAGAATGCATTGGTTCACAGTGTTTTCCTCAAACTAGCAGCTCAGGAAAGTACATTTATCTTTTTTATGATGGTATCATGGTCTCTGAATAGTTTTCCAACCTTTTTTGTTCAAACTAAGTTTTTGTGCTTTCTTGAGTATTAAGGCGTTTGCAGGCTGAGAGAAGCCTTAAACACTTACAGAACACAAGAATGCATTGGTTCACAGTGTTTTCCTCAAACTAGCACCTCAGGAAAGTACATTTAACTGTTTTATGATGTTATCATGGTCTGTGAATAGTTTTCCAACCTTTTTTGTTCAAACTAAGTTTTTGTGCTTTCTTGAGTATTAAGGCGTTTGCAGGCTGAGAGAAGCCTAAAAAACGCACAGAACACAAGAATGCATTGGTTCACAGTGTTTTCCTCAAACTAGCAGCTCAGGAAAGTACATTTATTTTTTGTATGATGGTATCATGGTCTCTGAATAGTTTTCCAACCTTTTTTGTTCAAACTAAGTTTTTGTCCTTTCTTGAGTATTAAGGCGTTTGCAGGCTGAGAGAAGCCTTAAACACTTACAGAACACAATAATGCATTGGTTCACAGTGTTTTCCTCAAACTAGCACCTCAGGAAAGTACATTTATCTTTTTTATGATGGTATCATGGTCTGTGAATAGTTTTCCAACCTTTTTTGTTCAAACTAAGTTTTTGTGCTTTCTTCACTATTAAGGCGTTTGCAGGCAGAGAGAAGGCTTAAACACGCACAGAACACAAGAATGCATTGGTTCACAGTGTTTTCCTCAAACTAGCAGCTCAGGAAAGTACATTTATCTTTTTTATGATGTTATCATGGTCTGTGAATAGTTTTCCAACCTTTTTTGTTCAAACTAAGTTTTTGTGCTTTCTTGAGTATTAAGGCGTTTGCAGGCTGAGAGAAGCCTTAAAAACGCACAGAACACAAGAATGCATTGGTTCACAGTGTTTTCCTCAAACTAGCAGCTCAGGAAAGTACATTTATCTTTTTTATGATGGTATCATGGTCTGTGAATAGTTTTCCAACCTTTTTTGTTCAAACTAAGTTTTTGTGCTTTCTTGAGTATTAAGGCGTTTGCAGGCTGAGAGAAGCCTTAAAAACGCACAGACCACAAGAATGCATTGGTTCACAGTGTTTTCCTCAAACTAGCACCTCAAGAAAGTACATTTAACTGTTTTATGATGTTATCATGGTTTGTCAATAGTTTTCCAACCTTTTTTGTTCAAACTAAGTTTTTGTGCTTTCTTGAGTATTAAGGCGTTTGCAGGCTGAGAGAAGCCTAAAAAACGCACAGAACACAAGAATGCATTGGTTCACAGTGTTTTCCTCAAACTAGCAGCTCAGGAAAGTACATTTATCTTTTTTATGATGGTATCATGGTCTGTGAATAGTTTTCCAACCTTTTTTGTTCAAACTAAGTTTTTGTGCTTTCTTCACTATTAAGGCGTTTGCAGGCTGAGAGAAGCCTTAAACACTTACAGAACACAATAATGCATTGGTTCACAGTGTTTTCCTCAAACTAGCACCTCAGGAAAGTACATTTATCTTTTTTATGATGGTATCATGGTCTGTGAATAGTTTTCCAACCTTTTTTGTTCAAACTAAGTTTTTGTGCTTTCTTCACTATTAAGGCGTTTGCAGGCAGAGAGAAGGCTTAAACACGCACAGAACACAAGAATGCATTGGTTCACAGTGTTTTCCTCAAACTAGCAGCTCAGGAAAGTACATTTATCTTTTTTATGATGTTATCATGGTCTGTGAATAGTTTTCCAACCTTTTTTGTTCAAACTAAGTTTTTGTGCTTTCTTGAGTATTAAGGCGTTTGCAGGCTGAGAGAAGCCTTAAAAACGCACAGAACACAAGAATGCATTGGTTCACAGTGTTTTCCTCAAACTAGCAGCTCAGGAAAGTACATTTATCTTTTTTATGATGGTATCATGGTCTGTGAATAGTTTTCCAACCTTTTTTGTTCAAACTAAGTTTTTGTGCTTTCTTGAGTATTAAGGCGTTTGCAGGCTGAGAGAAGCCTTAAAAACGCACAGACCACAAGAATGCATTGGTTCACAGTGTTTTCCTCAAACTAGCACCTCAAGAAAGTACATTTAACTGTTTTATGATGTTATCATGGTTTGTCAATAGTTTTCCAACCTTTTTTGTTCAAACTAAGTTTTTGTGCTTTCTTGAGTATTAAGGCGTTTGCAGGCTGAGAGAAGCCTAAAAAACGCACAGAACACAAGAATGCATTGGTTCACAGTGTTTTCCTCAAACTAGCAGCTCAGGAAAGTACATTTATCTTTTTTATGATGGTATCATGGTCTGTGAATAGTTTTCCAACCTTTTTTGTTCAAACTAAGTTTTTGTGCTTTCTTCACTATTAAGGCGTTTGCAGGCAGAGAGAAGGCTTAAACACGCACAGAACACAAGAATGCATTGGTTCACAGTGTTTTCCTCAAACTAGCAGCTCAGGAAAGTACATTTATCTTTTTTATGATGTTATCATGGTTTGTGAATAGTTTTCCAACCTTTTTTGTTCAAACTAAGTTTTTGTGCTTTTTTTGAGTATTAAGGCGTTTGCAGGCTGAGAGAAGCCTAAAAAACGCACAGAACACAAGAATGCATTGGTTCACAGTGTTTTCCTCAAACTAGCACCTCAGGAAAGTACATTTATCTTTTTTATGATGTTATCATGGTCTCTGAATAGTTTTCCAACCTTTTTTGTTCAAACTAAGTTTTTGTGCTTTCTTGAGTATTAAGGCATTTGCAGGCTGAGAGAAGCCTAAAAAACGCACAGAACACAAGAATGCATTGGTTCACAGTGTTTTCCTCAAACTAGCACCTCAGGAAAGTACATTTATCTTTTTTATGATGGTATCATGGTCTCTGAATAGTTTTCCAACCTTTTTTGTTCAAACTAAGTTTTTGTGCTTTCTTGAGTATTAAGGCATTTGCAGGCTGAGAGAAGCCTTAAACACTTACAGAACACAATAATGCATTGGTTCACAGTGTTTTCCTCAAACTAGCACCTCAGGAAAGTACATTTATCTTTTTTATGATGGTATCATGGTCTGTGAATAGTTTTCCAACCTTTTTTGTTCAAACTAAGTTTTTGTGCTTTCTTCACTATTAAGGCGTTTGCAGGCAGAGAGAAGGCTTAAACACTTACAGAACACAAGAATGCATTGGTTCACAGTGTTTTCCTCAAACTAGCAGCTCAGGAAAGTACATTTATCTTTTTTATGATGGTATCATGGTCTGTGAATAGTTTTCCAACCTTTTTTGTTCAAACTAAGTTTTTGTGCTTTCTTGAGTATTAAGGCATTTGCAGGCTGAGAGAAGCCTTAAACACTTACAGAACACAATAATGCATTGGTTCACAGTGTTTTCCTCAAACTAGCACCTCAGGAAAGTACATTTATCTTTTTTATGATGGTATCATGGTCTGTGAATAGTTTTCCAACCTTTTTTGTTCAAACTAAGTTTTTGTGCTTTCTTCACTATTAAGGCGTTTGCAGGCAGAGAGAAGGCTTAAACACTTACAGAACACAAGAATGCATTGGTTCACAGTGTTTTCCTCAAACTAGCAGCTCAGGAAAGTACATTTATCTTTTTTATGATGGTATCATGGTCTGTGAATAGTTTTCCAACCTTTTTTGTTCAAACTAAGTTTTTGTGCTTTCTTCACTATTAAGGCGTTTGCAGGCAGAGAGAAGGCTTAAACACGCACAGAACACAAGAATGCATTGGTTCACAGTGTTTTCCTCAAACTAGCAGCTCAGGAAAGTACATTTATCTTTTTTATGATGGTATCATGGTCTGTGAATAGTTTTCCAACTTTTTTTGTTCAAACTAAGTTTTTGTGCTTTCTTCACTATTAAGGCGTTTGCAGGCAGAGAGAAGGCTTAAACACGCACAGAACACAAGAATGCATTGGTTCACAGTGTTTTCCTCAAACTAGCAGCTCAGGAAAGTACATTTATCTTTTTTATGATGTTATCATGGTTTGTGAATAGTTTTCCAACCTTTTTTGTTCAAACTAAGTTTTTGTGCTTTCTTGAGTATTAAGGCGTTTGCAGGCTGAGAGAAGCCTAAAAAACGCACAGAACACAAGAATGCATTGGTTCACAGTGTTTTCCTCAAACTAGCACCTCAGGAAAGTACATTTATCTTTTTTATGATGGTATCATGGTCTCTGAATAGTTTTCCAACCTTTTTTGTTCAAACTAAGTTTTTGTGCTTTCTTGAGTATTAAGGCGTTTGCAGGCTGAGAAAGCCTTAAAAACGCACAGAACACAAGAATGCATTGGTTCACAGTGTTTTCCTCAAACTAGCACCTCAGGAAAGTACATTTATCTTTTTTATGATGGTATCATGGTCTCTGAATAGTTTTCCAACCTTTTTTGTTCAAACTAAGTTTTTGTGCTTTCTTGAGTATTAAGGCGTTTGCAGGCTGAGAAAGCCTTAAAAACGCACAGAACACAAGAATGCATTGGTTCACAGTGTTTTCCTCAAACTAGCACCTCAGGAAAGTACATTTAACTGTTTTATGATGTTATCATGGTTTGTCAATAGTTTTCCAACCTTTTTTGTTCAAACTAAGTTTTTGTGCTTTCTTGAGTATTAAGGCGTTTGCAGGCTGAGAGAAGCCTTAACACAGAACACACTTAGCACAGAACACAAGAATGCATTGGTTCACAGTGTTTTCCTCAAACTAGCAACTCGGGAAAGTACATTTAACTGTTTTATGATGTTATCATGGTTTGTGAATAGTTTTCCAACCTTTTTTGTTCAAACTAAGTTTTTGTGCTTTCTTGAGTATTAAGGCGTTTGCAGGCTGAGAGAAGCCTAAAAAACGCACAGAACACAAGAATGCATTGGTTCACAGTGTTTTCCTCAAACTAGCAGCTCAGGAAAGTACATTTATCTTTTTTATGATGGTATCATGGTCTGTGAATAGTTTTCCAACCTTTTTTGTTCAAACTAAGTTTTTGTGCTTTCTTGAGTATTAAGGCATTTGCAGGCTGAGAGAAGCCTTAAACACTTACAGAACACAATAATGCATTGGTTCACAGTGTTTTCCTCAAACTAGCACCTCAGGAAAGTACATTTATCTTTTTTATGATGGTATCATGGTCTGTGAATAGTTTTCCAACCTTTTTTGTTCAAACTAAGTTTTTGTGCTTTCTTCACTATTAAGGCGTTTGCAGGCAGAGAGAAGGCTTAAACACGCACAGAACACAAGAATGCATTGGTTCACAGTGTTTTCCTCAAACTAGCAGCTCAGGAAAGTACATTTATCTTTTTTATGATGGTATCATGGTCTGTGAATAGTTTTCCAACCTTTTTTGTTCAAACTAAGTTTTTGTGCTTTCTTCACTATTAAGGCGTTTGCAGGCAGAGAGAAGGCTTAAACACGCACAGAACACAAGAATGCATTGGTTCACAGTGTTTTCCTCAAACTAGCACCTCAGGAAAGTAAATTTAACTGTTTTATGATGTTATCATGGTTTGTGAATAGTTTTCCAACCAATTTTTGTTCAAACTAAGTTTTTGTGCTTTCTTGAGTATTAAGGCGTTTGCAGGCTGAGAGAAGCCTAAAAAACGCACAGAACACAAGAATGCATTGGTTCACAGTGTTTTCCTCAAACTAGCAGCTCAGGAAAGTACATTTATCTTTTTTATGATGGTATCATGGTCTGTGAATAGTTTTCCAACCTTTTTTGTTCAAACTAAGTTTTTGTGCTTTCTTCACTATTAAGGCGTTTGCAGGCAGAGAAAAGGCTTAAACACGCACAGAACACAAGAATGCATTGGTTCACAGTGCTTTCCTCAAACTAGCAGCTCAGGAAAGTACATTTATCTTTTTTATGATGGTATCATGGTCTGTGAATAGTTTTCCAACCTTTTTTGTTCAAACTAAGTTTTCGTGCTTTCTTGAGTATTAAGGCGTTTGCAGGCTGAGAGAAGCCTTAAAAACGCACAGAACACAAGAATGCATTGGTTCACAGTGTTTCCCTCAAACTAGCAGCTCAGGAAAGTACATTTATCTTTTTTATGATGGTATCATGATCTGTGAATAGTTTTCCAACCTTTTTTGTTCAAACTAAGTTTTTGTGCTTTCTTGAGTATTAAGGCGTTTGCAGGCTGAGAGAAGCCTAAAAAACGCACAGAACACAAGAATGCATTGGTTCACAGTGTTTCCCTCAAACTAGCAGCTCAGGAAAGTACATTTATCTTTTTTATGATGGTATCATGATCTGTGAATAGTTTTCCAACCTTTTTTGTTCAAACTAAGTTTTTGTGCTTTCTTGAGTATTAAGGCGTTTGCAGGCTGAGAGAAGCCTTAAAAACGCACAGAACACAAGAATGCATTGGTTCACAGTGTTTTCCTCAAACTAGCACCTCAGGAAAGTACATTTAACTGTTTTATGATGTTATCATGGTTTGTCAATAGTTTTCCAACCTTTCTTGTTCAAACTAAGTTTTTGTGCTTTCTTGAGTATTAAGGCGTTTGCAGGCTGAGAGAAGCCTTAAAAACGCACAGAACACAAGAATGCATTGGTTCACAGTGTTTTCCTCAAACTAGCACCTCAGGAAAGTACATTTAACTGTTTTATGATGTTATCATGGTTTGTGAATAGTTTTCCAACCTTTTTTGTTCAAACTAAGTTTTTGTGCTTTCTTCACTATTGAGGCGTTTGCAGGCTGAGAGAAGCCTAAAAAACGCACAGAACACAAGAATGCATTGGTTCACAGTGTTTTCCTCAAACTAGCAGCTCTGGAAAGTACATTTATCTTTTTTATGATGGTATCATGGTCTGTGAATAGTTTTCCAACCTTTTTTGTTCAAACTAAGTTTTTGTGCTTTCTTGAGTATTAAGGCGTTTGCAGGCTGAGAGAATCCTTAAAAACGCACAGAACACAAGAATGCATTGGTTCACAGTGTTTTCCTCAAACTAGCAGCTCAGGAAAGTACATTTAACTGTTTTATGATGTTATCATGGTTTGTCAATAGTTTTCCAACCTTTTTTGTTCAAACTAAGTTTTTGTGCTTTCTTCACTATTAAGGCGTTTGCAGGCAGAGAGAACGCTTAAACACGCACAGAACACAAGAATGCATTGGTTCACAGTGTTTTCCTCAAACTAGCAGCTCAGGAAAGTACATTAATCTTTTTTATGATGGTATCATGATCTGTGAATAGTTTTCCAACCTTTTTTGTTCAAACTAAGTTTTTGTGCTTTCTTGAGTATTAAGGCGTTTGCAGGCTGAGAGAAGCCTTAAAAACGCACAGAACACAAGAATGCATTGGTTCACAGTGTTTTCCTCAAACTAGCACCTCAGGAAAGTACATTTAACTGTTTTATGATGTTATCATGGTTTGTCAATAGTTTTCCAACCTTTTTTGTTCAAACTAAGTTTTTGTGCTTTCTTCACTATTAAGGCGTTTGCAGGCAGAGAGAAGGCTTAAACACGCACAAAACACAAGAATGCATTGGTTCACAGTGTTTTCCTCAAACTAGCCGCTCGGGAAAGTACATTTATCTTTTTTATGATGGTATCATGGTTTGTGAATAGTTTTCCAACCTTTTTTGTTCAAACTAAGTTTTTGTGCTTTCTTGAGTATTAAGGCGTTTGCAGGCTGAGAGAAGCCTTAAAAACGCACAGAACACAAGAATGCATTGGTTCACAGTGTTTTCCTCAAACTAGCACCTCAGGAAAGTACATTTAACTGTTTTATGATGTTATCATGGTTTGTCAATAGTTTTCCAACCTTTTTTGTTCAAACTAAGTTTTTGTGCTTTCTTGAGTATTAAGGCGTTTGCAGGCTGAGAGAAGCCTTAAAAACGCACAGAACACAAGAATGCATTGGTTCACAGTGTTTTCCTCAAACTAGCAGCTCAGGAAAGTACATTTATCTTTTTTATGATGGTATCATGGTCTGTGAATAGTTTTCCAACCTTTTTTGTTCAAACTAAGTTTTTGTGCTTTCTTGAGTATTAAGGCGTTTGCAGGCTGAGAAAGCCTTAAAAACGCACAGAACACAAGAATGCATTGGTTCACAGTGTTTTCCTCAAACTAGCACCTCAGGAAAGTACATTTAACTGTTTTATGATGTTATCATGGTTTGTCAATAGTTTTCCAACCTTTTTTGTTCAAACTAAGTTTTTGTGCTTTCTTGAGTATTAAGGCGTTTGCTGGCTGAGAGAAGCCTTAAAAACGCACAGAACACAAGAATGCATTGGTTCACAGTGTTTTCCTCAAACTAGCACCTCAGGAAAGTACATTTAACTGTTTTATGATGTTATCATGGTTTGTGAATAGTTTTCCAACCTTTTTTGTTCAAACTAAGTTTTTGTGCTTTCTTCACTATTAAGGCGTTTGCAGGCAGAGAGAAGGCTTAAACACGCACAGAACACAAGAATGCATTGGTTCACAGTGTTTTCCTCAAACTAGCAGCTCAGGAAAGTACGTTTATCTTTTTTATGATGGTATCATGGTTTGTAAATAGTTTTCCAACCTTTTTTGTTCAAACTAAGTTTTTGTGCTTTCTTGAGTATTAAGGCGTTTGCAGGCTGCACTGGAAAAAATCAAAATCTTACCAAGTATATTTGTCTCATTCCTAGTCAAAATATCCCATTACACTTAATATAAGATACAAATGCCTACCACATACGATTTCAGCAAGATATAGGGACTTGTTTTAAGACAATACATCTTGAATATCTTGTTAAGTGAAAAGGTCTTGAAAACATCTAGTTTTGAGTCATATGTCATATGAAACAAGCTTTTTTAACTTTTGAAGAGATTTTTAAGCTGCTGTGTTGTTTGCAAAAGATAAATCATCTTGTTTCAGGAATTAGACTTTTTTGATTTAAGAAAATATATCTTGTTTATAGGAAATCCTTAAGTTTCAACGGATTTGGACAAAAACTCATAGTTCTGGAGTCTCTGCTGTTTGCCTCATGGTGATCACAAGACTAGGGATTCCCAGAATGTTGAACTATTCTTTCAATCAAGTTTATCAGCATCCACAAAAATATTGGCTTGAGCGAGGTAGGGAACTTGTACCTCATAAGATAAATAATGATCATTCCACTCATTTATAGAGAGAGGCTGGCATTCAAAACAATACAGTGAAGAATTTACTATGTAGATGTTTTTCACAAGTCCAGACTCTGGAGTACTATTGATGACATTACAAATAACCAAAGTTTTCTCACATCTACACTTATTTCCATGTTGCATTATCCACTTTACCGAAACTATATGTTGAAGGTTCTGTATTTCTAAGAAGTCTTTAATCTTTCCTTCTACGTAGTGAACATTTTGAACCTCAGAGACTGGGCCGATATCAACTTCACTTGAAAAAATTGGATGTGTCTCATGCACATTCTGACTACATTCATGCATGCTCTTTAACAAAACCAGCATCTGCCCTGCTGACTGTTTCAGTTTATTGTCATTTGATGACAGTGTATTGACCGATATGGGGCAAGGCTTATCTCTTACATCCAAAAGAGAGTAAAGGATAACAATAATTGCACTGTTGAATGCGTCTAACTCCATATGCTCTGAAAGCACAAAATGGTTTAAAACACATTTGATTTCATATGGGGCAACACCTTCAAGAATAATATGCATGATGTCTTGTGGAGTTTGATTATATCAAAGTGAGGAAATTCTGTTAATTTGCTTCTCCTATTAATATCATATAATACCAAGATTTTCTTTCAGAAAGTCAGTGCTTGCTTTTTTAATGTCTCTACATTGTCGATATGACTTGTCATGGTCCTTTTAACAAACAAATCTTCATTCAATTGTTCCTGCATGTCGTCAAAGTTGCATTCAAGTGTCTGCATTTACTGTAAGCAAACCCTACTCCTTCCTTAAATCCAGCCACTTCATGTTGAGCTAGAGTGTCTCCACACACAGTCATAAGCGCCCCAAAAATTGTCTTCTCACCATTTGCAGTGACCACTTTTAACACTATCATACAGCTCAATCAAGTCACAATTAATGCTCTCAAGCACCTTATCAATACCACAATCAGAAATATCTTTTGATTTTACCATGGCAAGCAGACGAATGGCAGCAAGTCTTGATCTGTATTTAGGGTTGATGTTACCTAAGGTGTAATAAATCAATAACAATTTGTTTTTGCTTGCCCGAGATCCAAGAGGATTGCACAATTCAATTTCATTTGTATATAAAATGAATTGCAATGCTGTGGGGACTCTCAAAAACAGTGGGTGTGATTTAAAAATGTCTCCATCAATACAATCGTGAAAAAATCCATCCCGGCATGGCTGTGGCCCCTGATCAATCATTGCAAGAACTCTTGGATGCATTAACAGCTGTTCCAAACTTCAACAATGGTATATAATAAAAGTAATGGTGTTCAATGGTAAAAACTCTCATAACATACCATATTTTTTTATATAATCGTCTCTGGTTCAACTGGCTGTAACAGTTCTTTGATTGTTTTATCCTGCAAATGTGTTGTAGCGATTTGACTGAAAGGGTCATTAAACTGGTCAAATACTCCCATCACATCACTCTTCAGTTGACCAAGGTCCCCAGAATGTGTCTGAATCATGTTAAGTTATACACTCATATAGTCACTAGGACAGCCATCAATGCCACACACTATGCGAAAGTCAGGGCTGCGACTGTGTAAAGAGTTGATGTGACTCAATGTTTTTCAGTGTAAACGCCACAAAAATGTAGCATATGAAACAACGGCAGATCATCTTGGAGGAGCAAGGTTCCTAACGTTAAGGCGAGTGCAGCAAGCCAACACGTTATATCCAGCCCGGGAGAAATTACCGGTAGTTTATCAAGTTCTTATTTAGTTATCTTTACAGAATAATTCATCTGAAATGGGCAACAATTTAGTCAAGCTATACACAAATATAACACATTCCTAAAAACACTCAAAAACTAGTTGTTTTTAATTAATTTGAAAAAAATAATTAATGCCATAAACCCCTGTTTTGTAAATGGTAGCAGTCTACGGCTCAGCAGTGGGCAGGATGTCCCGCTATTTTACGTTAGTCCTCATTAAAGATTAAACAAAAAAGAGAGAGGACACACTCTACTACTATTTCCGTCTCTGAAAAACAACGCGTTTTATTCAAAATCTGAGCATAATACAGTGAGCATAATACAGTCACTAGTTCTTTGAAGGAGTGAGACGTCTTACTCGTTTGTCGTGTCTGTTGAAAGTTGGGCATGCGCAGTACGGAACACAGACGGCTCACTGGAGGGAACGTTACAGGTGCGTAATTAAGCTGCCTCGTCCGAGACGGTTTGAATTCGTATTTCATTGCAGGTTAAGTTGTATCGAATATCTCAGTTTTTTTAGTCCAATACATTTTAAATATTATATTTAATATTATTTGTTGTGTACACTGTTGCAGCCGAGCACAAGCTAACGTTAGCTAGCTATCTTGCTAGCTAACGTTAGCTAACGTTATTTAACTTGCTAGCTAAAACTGCTAACAGCATGGACGAACTTGATGACGTCACGGTGTCGACTTTAAGAGGTAACGTAGTCAAATATACATTTTTAACGTGGTTATTAATTTTTCGTCATATTTATTTTGCACCAGTAACACCAAGAAAAATCCCTTTTAAGTAAAAACCTACTTTGCAATACTTATGATTCATCAGAGAGGTTAAGATCAGCTAAATTTAAACAGATTAAGACTTGCAGTCCTCTCTATAAAATCGGTAGTAACTCTTAATTCTGAACAGATTTGAATGGAATGGTTTTATTATAAATTGGATAAATTTAACTTTATACTGGTTACGTGTTTCAATTAAATCCAGTTACTGGGGTGGATCTACTCTGTTCTATTATACTAAAACATTCGGAATAACCACAACTTAAAATATAAATTATTTAGAATGTATGCTTTTATGAGTTTCTAAAAAATGTAGATTGCTATATACATTCAGTAAATTTGAATTAAAATTGCTTCAGAATTAAGAGAGTTACGACTGATTAAAATGTTTAATTTACCACTCTGATGTGATGCATAATCCACTGAGGTATGTCATTTCTTTATCTATTGTTATATCATGTGTATTTACATTTTTTGATGATGAAGTTCATTCATTTTCTGCTTGTTTAGTAAGTATTTATATCCAACACCATAAGGCAATCACTAAACCTACCTTCATTATCACTAAAAGGAGAATATTAACACAAACTATTTAGGATTATTGTTATAACCTTAGTGGAGTTGTCAATGCTGCATCACAATTTGTGTTAAGACAGTATAAATTAAAAGTTGCTTTTACAAATACTTAATTATCTTTTATTTTACAGGAAACTGTAGACTCAAAATCAACGAGCAGTTCTACTTCTATGATTGGGTCACCCCTATCTCAGACATCCACTCAAGTAAAAAGATGTCCCGCAAAGCACACAACACCTGAAAATGTTGTGAAGTTATCCTTCCCCGAATATGTATTGCACACTGACACCAAACTAGAGCAATGCCGAAAACAATATTTTGAGTTGGCGAAGGCCGGCGAAGAGAGAAACTGCCAAATGTCAAAGGACCTCAGATGTCGGCTCATCCGAAACACCATGACCAGTATGATCGCAATCCTGAGGGCAACGGGGGACAGAGACAGATACCCGTCAAAGCCAGAAATAACAGCTATGGCAAAGCGAACAGTGCTGTACTACCCCATGCTGCAGGGCCGAGACCTGAGCAGCAAGTATGCATGGGTAGGTCAAATGCATCCAGGTGCATGTTTGATGTTTGAAGCATTTATTTGAATTTTTCTTGTCACAGGTTACTGTGTACTCACAGCTATACAAAAGATTGAAAAATTTGAGATCACCCCAAAAGACCAATCCAAAGAGGCGCCGACTCGAGGAGCTAAAGTGCCAACCTGACTGACCCAGATGAATTTGATTCAAGTGACTCAACAGTCATTCTGGATCTCCCCTCAAAAGGGGGTAGCATTCAAGCATTCAAGACTTCCCTTCTGAAGGGAGTAGCACCCCAGACTCGGGCAACAATGCCAGATGTGAGTTCTAACATTACATTTACAAATTTGTGTGGTGTTCATAGTTTACACTTCTTTTGATTGGAAGACTAATAAACTGGAAGACTCAAACTAATTGCTACCATATTATTTATAAAGTTACTAATTTCTATGAATTAATGCCATGTATTTAATTATGTATATTTCTGTCCTTCATCTAAGATGCCCGCATCTTTGCGTAAGAAGAAAACTCCAAACCGTGAGTCCGTCTCTCAGCTCCTGGATTTGGAATTTTCAGCCAGAAGAGCATTCATTGACTCTGATTCTTTTTGCGAGGAGGACAGACACAAGAAAATTCCAGAGGACATTGGACATGTAAGTCATTATTGACTAAGCATAATTTAAAACATGGCACCACACAAAACAATGTCTTGTATGCCAATTTCTGTCTCCTACCCAATGCAGTCAAATGTCTTTATTTGTATGTTGGATAGGTGATGGGGGAGCTTCAACGCATTCTGGACAAAAATAACATCCATTACATTGATGAGCTGAAGGGAAGATGGAACGACTTCTGCCAGAAGGTGCAGTTTTTTGGTGTGTGGAAAAAGCTGCTGAAACCCTCAGTAGGAATGGACAAAGGTAAGCAATGATGTTTGATGTTATTAGGGTGGACATTAGGCAGGTTTATGTGCTAGTGTCTTCTTTTCATCTGTGGTGGCTATCGCATGATTTGTGTAACTTTTTTTGTATTTTAGCAGATGTTGTAAACTTTTGGTCAGATTTGACCTTGTATTATCTAAGTGTAAAAGTAACACATATTATCCTCAACAATTGAACAGGCTCTCAGTATCCTACGTGTGCTGCCTTCATTGTTCCCCTCTTCATCTGCTCCTCTGAAGAAGTTAGGACATGTGAGTGAGGCTCTTGTGCATGTCCTCGAGGTAAGCAAAATGAATGCACTACTTGGTTAATAGTTTTTATTGACCTAGTGAAGACCTAAAAAGACTGGCCTAGCCCAACAAATGTAAATACATTTATATAGATTCAAATACAGTGTGTTAAGCAACACAATTTTTTGCAGTACAGTAATCCCTCGTTTATCGCGGGGGTTACGTTCCGAAAATGACCCGCGATAAGTGAAATCCGCGAAATAGAAAACTTTTTTTTTTTTTACAATTAGCAACTATTACATGTATACAAATACAGTGGCTCGCGTGTAGGCCGTTTCACTGCTCTTCAGACTGGGCCGCTGCATCCTGACTGCGCTCTGCAGTGTTCTCTTCTTCTGAAGCCCGCGGTGCAGGTGTGTTTGTTCGGGAGAAGAACATAGTGATAGGCAGCTGTTGTCGCTCTTTTTTCTTCTTTGCAAAAAGATCCTTGTACACCGACATGCCACCATCGATTACGTTGGAGAACTGTAATGAACGGCTCGGGAGTGAGTTTTTAGCGAATCAGAATGCAGAGCACAATGCACCAAAAAAAAAAAAAATGCAATATGAAAATCCGCGAAATAGCGAATCCGCGATAAGTGAACCGCGAAGTGGCGAGGGATTACTGTAGACCCACAGACACATTCTGATATTCTTTATATCTGTGGTTCTAAAGCTTCTTAGACAGTGTGCCACCTCAGTAAATATTGGACTCCTCAAGTACCACTAAAATCACTGATGTAAAAGAAAACCATAGCTCCTCCTCTGAATTTTTCTTTATCCTGATGGAAAGATGTCCATTTTATGTGTTTAAGGAAAAAGAAGACCCCAATGACTATCTGAAGAAACGTCGTCTCTCCTGCCCAGTCCTTATTGTGAGTTTGTCCAACTGCCTCCTGGCTGTAGGAGATGTGCTGATAACTACGCTCCCAAAAGACAAGGTAACACAGGGTGTTTTATACCTTACGGCCTACTATTATGCTCTACACCTTACTTACCCCAGGTGCGTAGCCACTCTGCTCTCTGTCATAAAAACGGAGGTTCTCTTGGACACAATCCATGAGCGAGACCTCACACCATCTTTCAAGAAGGGCATGGCTGACTGGAAAGCCTTTGTTGGCAAGTAAAGCCGTTTCCATTCTTATTTAGCAAATGTTTCCCAATGTTAAGGTCGCAATAATAACAATGTTGTTGATCTATTGAGGGACACAGTGGTCAAATATTTATGTTAATGTTAGCCCAAGACCCATAACTTGTTGCAATAATAAGCACATTGTAAGTGTATTGAGGAGACAGAGGTCAGATGATTATGTCTGACTGTAATCCATGTGTTACACATATATGGCATGTTTTGCTATGTTTTTTTACTATTATTAGTATTTTATTACAGTGCCATACACACTGCGCCAAAACATGACTGGTGCTGCAGGCACAGTGTAACTGACTAACTGCACTGTATTGTAAGAATTGTTTGCTCCCTCCTGCATTTCAGAGCTAAAGAGGCATGCTCTTTCTTATGCAAATAAAATATTTGTTTGTTTAATGCACAACTTGTTTTCATTGAAGTATGCGTTTGTCTTAAATTTAGAACAGGATCACTATTGTAGAGCTAACATTAAGTTAAAAGCACTTGAATTGAGATTAGTTATGATACAAAAGCACTTCTTATGAGTAAAACAATGCATAATATGAGTATTTCCAGCTAACTTCAAGACATTTTTTATCCTAAAATGCTTAAATAATCACTTTTTAATCTTATTTCAAGTTGGTGGTGTTCTAAAATCTAGGACAATGTCACTATTTTAGAACTTTAAATGAGTTAAATACACTTGAAATAAGAGGGATGCTACTTTTGAGCATTTCAAGCTTATTATGATACACAACACTTTCTAATACTAGTAAAATATAGCTCAAAATAAGTTTACCTGGCTAATTTCAAGATCAATTCCTATCTCAAAAGTCCTAAATATTACATCTTATTTCAAGAAATCTTGACAAGCCGATTTTCACTAGTTCCATTGGCAGATTTTTTTGCTTATTTCAAGCAAAAACGTCTCGTATTTGTTGTTTTTTTACTTATTTTTGGAGGGGCATTTTTTCCAGTGTGAGAGAAGCCTTAAAAACGCACAGAACACAAGAATGCATTGGTTCACAGTGTTTTCCTCAAACTAGCACCTCAGGAAAGTACATTTAACTGTTTTATGATGTTATCATGGTTTGTCAATAGTTTTCCAACCTTTTTTGTTCAAACTAAGTTTTTGTGCTTTCTTGAGTATTAAGGCGTTTGCAGGCTGAGAGAAGCCTTAAAAACGCACAGAACACAAGAATGCATTGGTTCACAGTGTTTTCCTCAAACTAGCAGCTCAGGAAAGTACATTTATCTTTTTTATGATGGTATCATGGTCTGTGAATAGTTTTCCAACCTTTTTTGTTCAAACTAAGTTTTTGTGCTTTCTTGAGTATTAAGGCGTTTGCAGGCTAAGAAAGCCTTAAAAACGCACAGAACACAAGAATGCATTGGTTCACAGTGTTTTCCTCAAACTAGCACCTCAGGAAAGTACATTTAACTGTTTTATGATGTTATCATGGTTTGTCAATAGTTTTCCAACCTTTTTTGTTCAAACTAAGTTTTTGTGCTTTCTTGAGCATTAAGGCGTTTGCAGGCTGAGAGAAGCCTTAACACAGAACACACTTATCACAGAACACAAGAATGCATTGGTTCACAGTGTTTTCCTCAAACTAGCACCTCAGGAAAGTACATTTAACTGTTTTATGATGTTATCATGGTTTGTCAATAGTTTTCCAACCTTTTTTGTTCAAACTAAGTTTTTGTGCTTTCTTGAGTATTAAGGCGTTTGCAGGCTGAGAAAGCCTTAAAAACGCACAGAACACAAGAATGCATTGGTTCACAGTGTTTTCCTCAAACTAGCACCTCAGGAAAGTACATTTAACTGTTTTATGATGTTATCATGGTTTGTCAATAGTTTGAACAAAAAAGGTTGGAAAACTAAGTTTTTGTGCTTTCTTGAGTATTAAGGCGATGGCAGGCTGAGAAAAGGCTAAAAAACGCACAGAACACAAGAATGCATTGGTTCACAGTGTTTTCCTCAAACTAGCAGCTCAGGAAAGTACATTTATCTTTTTTATGATGTTATCATGGTTTGTCAATAGTTTTCCAACCTTTTTTGTTCAAACTAAGTTTTTGTGCTTTCTTCACTATTAAGGCGTTTGCAGGCAGAGAGAAGGCTTAAACACGCACAGAACACAAGAATGCATTGGTTCACAGTGTTTTCCTCAAACTAGCAGCTCAGGAAAGTACATTTATCTTTTTTATGATGGTATCATGGTTTGTGAATAGTTTTCCAACCTTTTTTGTTCAAACTAAGTTTTTGTGCTTTCTTGAGTATTAAGGCGTTTGCAGGCTGAGAGAAGCCTAAAAAACGCACAGAACACAAGAATGCATTGGTTCACAGTGTTTTCCTCAAACTAGCACCTCAGGAAAGTACATTTATCTTTTTTATGATGGTATCATGGTCTGTGAATAGTTTTCCAACCTTTTTTGTTCAAACTAAGTTTTTGTGCTTTCTTCACTATTAAGGTGTTTGCAGGCAGAGAGAAGGCTCAAACACGCACAGAACACAAGAATGCATTGGTTCACAGTGTTTCCCTGAAACTAGCAGCTCAGGAAAGTACATTTATCTTTTTTATGATGGTATCATGGTTTGTGAATAGTTTTCCAACCTTTTTTGTTCAAACTAATTTTTTGTGCTTTCTTGAGTATTAAGGCGTTTGCAGGCTGAGAGAAGCCTTAAAAACGCACAGAACACAAGAATGCATTGTTTCACAGTGTTTTCCTCAAACTAGCAGCTCAGGAAAGTACATTTATCTTTTTTATGATGGTATCATGGTCTGTGAATAGTTTTCCAACCTTTTTTGTTCAAACTAAGTTTTTGTGCTTTCTTGAGTATTAAGGCGTTTGCAGGCTGAGAGAAGCCTTAAAAGCGCACAGAACACAAGAATGCATTGGTTCACAGTGTTTTCCTCAAACTAGCAGCTCAGGAAAGTACATTTATCTTTTTTATGATGGTATCATGATCTGTGAATAGTTTTCCAACCATTTTTGTTCAAACTAAGTTTTTGTGCTTTCTTGAGTATTAAGGCGTTTGCAGGCTGAGAGAAGCCTAAAAAACGCACAGAACACAAGAATGCATTGGTTCACAGTGTTTTCCTCAAACTAGCAGCTCAGGAAAGTACATTTATCTTTTTTATGATGGTATCATGGTTTGTGAATAGTTTTCCAACCTTTTTTGTTCAAACTAAGTTTTTTGTGCTTTCTTGAGTATTAAGGCGTTCGCAGGCTGAGAGAAGCCTTAAAAACGCACAGAACACAAGAATGCATTGGTTCACAGTGTTTTCCTCAAACTAGCAGCTCTGGAAAGTACATTTATCTTTTTTATGATGGTATCATGGTCTGTGAATAGTTTTCCAACCTTTTTTGTTCAAACTAAGTTTTTGTGCTTTCTTGAGTATTAAGGCGTTTGCAGGCTGAGAGAAGCCTTAAAAACGCACAGAACACAAGAATGCATTGGTTCACAGTGTTTTCCTCAAACTAGCACCTCAGGAAAGTACATTTAACTGTTTTATGATGTTATCATGGTTTGTCAATAGTTTTCCAACCTTTTTTGTTCAAACTAAGTTTTTGTGCTTTCTTCACTATTAAGGCGTTTGCAGGCAGAGAGAAGGCTTAAACACGCACAAAACACAAGAATGCATTGGTTCACAGTGTTTTCCTCAAACTAGCAGCTCGGGAAAGTACATTTATCTTTTTTATGATGGTATCATGGTTTGTGAATAGTTTTCCAACCTTTTTTGTTCAAACTAAGTTTTTGTGCTTTCTTGAGTATTAAGGCGTTTGCAGGCTGAGAGAAGCCTAAAATACGCACAGAACACAAGAATGCATTGGTTCACAGTGTTTCCCTCAAACTAGCAGCTCAGGAAAGTACATTTATCTTTTTTATGATGGTATCATGATCTGTGAATAGTTTTCCAACCTTTTTTGTTCAAACTAAGTTTTTGTGCTTTCTTGAGTATTAAGGCGTTTGCAGGCTGAGAGAAGCCTTAAAAACGCACAGAACACAAGAATGCATTGGTTCACAGTGTTTTCCTCAAACTAGCACCTCAGGAAAGTACATTTAACTGTTTTATGATGTTATCATGGTTTGTCAATAGTTTTCCAACCTTTTTTTGTTCAAACTAAGTTTTTGTGCTTTCTTGAGTATTAAGGCGTTTGCAGGCTGAGAGAAGCCTTAAAAACGCACAGAACACAAGAATGCATTGGTTCACAGTGTTTTCCTCAAACTAGCAGCTCAGGAAAGTACATTTATCTTTTTTATGATGGTATCATGGTCTGTGAATAGTTTTCCAACCTTTTTTGTTCAAACTAAGTTTTTGTGCTTTCTTGAGTATTAAGGCGTTTGCAGGCTGAGAGAAGCCTTAAAAACGCACAGAACACAAGAATGCATTGGTTCACAGTGTTTTCCTCAAACTAGCACCTCAGGAAAGTACATTTAACTGTTTTATGATGGTATCATGGTCTGTGAATAGTTTTCCAACCTTTTTTGTTCAAACTAAGTTTTTGTGCTTTCTTGAGTATTAAGGCGTTTGCAGGCTGAGAAAGCCTTAAAAACGCACAGAACACAAGAATGCATTGGTTCACAGTGTTTTCCTCAAACTAGCAGCTCAGGAAAGTACATTTAACTGTTTTATGATGTTATCATGGTTTGTCAATAGTTTTCCAACCTTTTTTGTTCAAACTAAGTTTTTGTGCTTTCTTGAGTATTAAGGCGTTTGCAGGCTGAGAGAAGCCTTAAAAGCGCACAGAACACAAGAATGCATTGGTTCACAGTGTTTTCCTCAAACTAGCAGCTCAGGAAAGTACATTTATCTTTTTTATGATGGTATCATGATCTGTGAATAGTTTTCCAACCATTTTTGTTCAAACTAAGTTTTTGTGCTTTCTTGAGTATTAAGGCGTTTGCAGGCTGAGAGAAGCCTAAAAAACGCACAGAACACAAGAATGCATTGGTTCACAGTGTTTTCCTCAAACTAGCAGCTCAGGAAAGTACATTTATCTTTTTTATGATGGTATCATGGTTTGTGAATAGTTTTCCAACCTTTTTTGTTCAAACTAAGTTTTTGTGCTTTCTTGAGTATTAAGGCGTTCGCAGGCTGAGAGAAGCCTTAAAAACGCACAGAACACAAGAATGCATTGGTTCACAGTGTTTTCCTCAAACTAGCAGCTCTGGAAAGTACATTTATCTTTTTTATGATGGTATCATGGTCTGTGAATAGTTTTCCAACCTTTTTTGTTCAAACTAAGTTTTTGTGCTTTCTTGAGTATTAAGGCGTTTGCAGGCTGAGAGAAGCCTTAAAAACGCACAGAACACAAGAATGCATTGGTTCACAGTGTTTTCCTCAAACTAGCACCTCAGGAAAGTACATTTAACTGTTTTATGATGTTATCATGGTTTGTCAATAGTTTTCCAACCTTTTTTGTTCAAACTAAGTTTTTGTGCTTTCTTCACTATTAAGGCGTTTGCAGGCAGAGAGAAGGCTTAAACACGCACAAAACACAAGAATGCATTGGTTCACAGTGTTTTCCTCAAACTAGCAGCTCGGGAAAGTACATTTATCTTTTTTATGATGGTATCATGGTTTGTGAATAGTTTTCCAACCTTTTTTGTTCAAACTAAGTTTTTGTGCTTTCTTGAGTATTAAGGCGTTTGCAGGCTGAGAGAAGCCTAAAATACGCACAGAACACAAGAATGCATTGGTTCACAGTGTTTCCCTCAAACTAGCAGCTCAGGAAAGTACATTTATCTTTTTTATGATGGTATCATGATCTGTGAATAGTTTTCCAACCTTTTTTGTTCAAACTAAGTTTTTGTGCTTTCTTGAGTATTAAGGCGTTTGCAGGCTGAGAGAAGCCTTAAAAACGCACAGAACACAAGAATGCATTGGTTCACAGTGTTTTCCTCAAACTAGCACCTCAGGAAAGTACATTTAACTGTTTTATGATGTTATCATGGTTTGTCAATAGTTTTCCAACCTTTTTTTGTTCAAACTAAGTTTTTGTGCTTTCTTGAGTATTAAGGCGTTTGCAGGCTGAGAGAAGCCTTAAAAACGCACAGAACACAAGAATGCATTGGTTCACAGTGTTTTCCTCAAACTAGCAGCTCAGGAAAGTACATTTATCTTTTTTATGATGGTATCATGGTCTGTGAATAGTTTTCCAACCTTTTTTGTTCAAACTAAGTTTTTGTGCTTTCTTGAGTATTAAGGCGTTTGCAGGCTGAGAGAAGCCTTAAAAACGCACAGAACACAAGAATGCATTGGTTCACAGTGTTTTCCTCAAACTAGCACCTCAGGAAAGTACATTTAACTGTTTTATGATGGTATCATGGTCTGTGAATAGTTTTCCAACCTTTTTTGTTCAAACTAAGTTTTTGTGCTTTCTTGAGTATTAAGGCGTTTGCAGGCTGAGAAAGCCTTAAAAACGCACAGAACACAAGAATGCATTGGTTCACAGTGTTTTCCTCAAACTAGCAGCTCAGGAAAGTACATTTAACTGTTTTATGATGTTATCATGGTTTGTCAATAGTTTTCCAACCTTTTTTGTTCAAACTAAGTTTTTGTGCTTTCTTGAGTATTAAGGCGTTTGCAGGCTGAGAGAAGCCTTAAAAACGCACAGAACACAAGAATGCATTGGTTCACAGTGTTTTCCTCAAACTAGCACCTCAGGAAAGTACATTTAACTGTTTTATGATGTTATCATGGTTTGTGAATAGTTTTCCAACCTTTTTTGTTCAAACTAAGTTTTTGTGCTTTCTTCACTATTAAGGCGTTTGCAGGCAGAGAGAAGGCTTAAACACGCACAGAACACAAGAATGCATTGGTTCACAGTGTTTTCCTCAAACTAGCAGCTCAGGAAAGTACGTTTATCTTTTTTATGATGGTATCATTGTTTGTAAATAGTTTTCCAACCTTTTTTGTTCAAACTAAGTTTTTGTGCTTTCTTGAGTATTAAGGCGTTTGCAGGCTGAGAGAAGCCTTAAAAACGCACAGAACACAAGAATGCATTGGTTCACAGTGTTTTCCTCAAACTAGCACCTCAGGAAAGTACATTTAACTGTTTTATGATGTTATCATGGTTTGTCAATAGTTTTCCAACCTTTTGTTCAAACTAAGTTTTTGTGCTTTCTTGAGTATTAAGGCGTTTGCAGGCTGAGAGAAGCCTTAAAAACGCACAGAACACAAGAATGCATTGGTTCACAGTGTTTTCCTCAAACTAGCACCTCAGGAAAGTACATTTAACTGTTTTATGATGGTATCATGGTCTGTGAATAGTTTTCCAACCTTTTTTGTTCAAACTAAGTTTTTGTGCTTTCTTGAGTATTAAGGCGTTTGCAGGCTAAGAAAGCCTTAAAAACGCACAGAACACAAGAATGCATTGGTTCACAGTGTTTTCCTCAAACTAGCACCTCAGGAAAGTACATTTAACTGTTTTATGATGTTATCATGGTTTGTCAATAGTTTTCCAACCTTTTTTGTTCAAACTAAGTTTTTGTGCTTTCTTGAGCATTAAGGCGTTTGCAGGCTGAGAGAAGCCTTAACACAGAACACACTTAGCACAGAACACAAGAATGCATTGGTTCACAGTGTTTTCCTCAAACTAGCACCTCAGGAAAGTACATTTAACTGTTTTATGATGTTATCATGGTTTGTCAATAGTTTTCCAACCTTTTTTGTTCAAACTAAGTTTTTGTGCTTTCTTGAGTATTAAGGCGTTTGCAGGCTGAGAAAGCCTTAAAAACGCACAGAACACAAGAATGCATTGGTTCACAGTGTTTTCCTCAAACTAGCACCTCAGGAAAGTACATTTAACTGTTTTATGATGTTATCATGGTTTGTCAATAGTTTTCCAACCTTTTTTGTTCAAACTAAGTTTTTGTGCTTTCTTGAGTATTAAGGCGATGGCAGGCTGAGAAAAGCCTAAAAAACGCACAGAACACAAGAATGCATTGGTTTACAGTGTTTTCCTCAAACTAGCACCTCAGGAAAGTACATTTAACTGTTTTATGATGTTATCATGGTTTGTGAATAGTTTTCCAACCTTTTTTGTTCAAACTAAGTTTTTGTGCTTTCTTCACTATTAAGGCGTTTGCAGGCAGAGAGAAGGCTTAAACACGCACAGAACACAAGAATGCATTGGTTCACAGTGTTTTCCTCAAACTAGCAGCTCAGGAAAGTACATTTAACTGTTTTATGATGTTATCATGGTCTGTGAATAGTTTTCCAACCTTTTTTGTTCAAACTAAGTTTTTGTGCTTTCTTGAGTATTAAGGCGTTTGCAGGCTGAGAGAAGCCTTAAAAACGCACAGAACACAAGAATGCATTGGTTCACAGTGTTTTCCTCAAACTAGCACCTCAGGAAAGTACATTTAACTGTTTTATGATGTTATCATGGTTTGTCAATAGTTTTCCAACCTTTTTTGTTCAAACTAAGTTTTTGTGCTTTCTTCACTATTAAGGCGTTTGCAGGCAGAGAGAAGGCTTAAACACGCACAGAACACAAGAATGCATTGGTTCACAGTGTTTTCCTCAAACTAGCAGCTCAGGAAAGTACATTTATCTTTTTTATGATGGTATCATGGTCTGTGAATAGTTTTCCAACCTTTTTTGTTCAAACTAAGTTTTTGTGCTTTCTTGAGTATTAAGGCGTTTGCAGGCTGAGAGAAGCCTTAAAAACGCACAGAACACAAGAATGCATTGGTTCACAGTGTTTTCCTCAAACTAGCACCTCAGGAAAGTACATTTAACTGTTTTATGATGTTATCATGGTTTGTCAATAGTTTTCCAACCTTTTTTGTTCAAACTAAGTTTTTGTGCTTTCTTGAGTATAAGGCGTTTGCAGGCTGAGAGAAGCCTAAAAAACGCACAGAACACAAGAATGCATTGGTTCACAGTGTTTTCCTCAAACTAGCAGCTCAGGAAAGTACATTTATCTTTTTTATGATGGTATCATGGTTTGTGAATAGTTTTCCAACCTTTTTTGTTCAAACTAAGTTTTTGTGCTTTCTTGAGTATTAAGGCGTTTGCAGGCTGAGAGAAGCCTAAAAAACGCACAGAACACAAGAATGCATTGTTTCACAGTGTTTTCCTCAAACTAGCAGCTCAGGAAAGTACATTTATCTTTTTTATGATGGTATCATGATCTGTGAATAGTTTTCCAACCATTTTTGTTCAAACTAAGTTTTTGTGCTTTCTTGAGTATTAAGGCGTTTGCAGGCTGAGAGAAGCCTTAAAAGCGCACAGAACACAAGAATGCATTGGTTCACAGTGTTTTCCTCAAACTAGCAGCTCAGGAAAGTACATTTATCTTTTTTATGATGGTATCATGATCTGTGAATAGTTTTCCAACCATTTTTGTTCAAACTAAGTTTTTGTGCTTTCTTGAGTATTAAGGCGTTCGCAGGCTGAGAGAAGCCTTAAAAACGCACAGAACACAAGAATGCATTGGTTCACAGTGTTTTCCTCAAACTAGCAGCTCAGGAAAGTACATTTATCTTTTTTATGATGGTATCATGGTCTGTGAATAGTTTTCCAACCTTTTTTGTTCAAACTAAGTTTTTGTGCTTTCTTCACTATTAAGGCGTTTGCAGGCAGAGAGAAGGCTTAAACACGCACAGAACACAAGAATGCATTGGTTCACAGTGTTTTCCTCAAACTAGCAGCTCAGGAAAGTACATTTATCTTTTTTATGATGGTATCATGGTCTGTGAATAGTTTTCCAACCTTTTTTGTTCAAACTAAGTTTTTGTGCTTTCTTGAGTATTAAGGCGTTTGCAGGCTGAGAGAAGCCTTAAAAACGCACAGAACACAAGAATGCATTGGTTCACAGTGTTTTCCTCAAACTAGCACCTCAGGAAAGTACATTTATCTTTTTTATGATGGTATCATGGTCTGTGAATAGTTTTCCAACCTTTTTTGTTCAAACTAAGTTTTTGTGCTTTCTTGAGTATTAAGGCGTTTGCAGGCTGAGAGAAGCCTTAAAAGCGCACAGAACACAAGAATGCATTGGTTCACAGTGTTTTCCTCAAACTAGCAGCTCAGGAAAGTACATTTATCTTTTTTATGATGGTATCATGATCTGTGAATAGTTTTCCAACCTTTTTTGTTCAAACTAAGTTTTTGTGCTTTCTTCACTATTAAGGCGTTTGCAGGCAGAGAGAAGGCTTAAACACGCACAGAACACAAGAATGCATTGGTTCACAGTGTTTTCCTCAAACTAGCAGCTCAGGAAAGTACATTTATCTTTTTTATGATGGTATCATGGTTTGTGAATAGTTTTCAAACCTTTTTTGTTCAAACTAAGTTTTTGTGCTTTCTTGAGTATTAAGGCGTTTGCAGGCTGAGAAAAGCCTAAAAAACGCACAGAACACAAGAATGCATTGGTTCACAGTGTTTCCCTCAAACTAGCAGCTCAGGAAAGTACATTTATCTTTTTTATGATGGTATCATGGTTTGTGAATAGTTTTCAAACCTTTTTTGTTCAAACTAAGTTTTTGTGCTTTCTTGAGTATTAAGGCGTTTGCAGGCTGAGAGAAGCCTAAAAAACGCACAGAACACAAGAATGCATTGGTTCACAGTGTTTCCCTCAAACTAGCAGCTCAGGAAAGTACATTTATCTTTTTTATGATGGTATCATGATCTGTGAATAGTTTTCCATCCTTTTTTGTTCAAACTAAGTTTTTGTGCTTTCTTGAGTATTAAGGCGTTTGCAGGCTGAGAGAAGCCTTAAAAACGCACAGAACACAAGAATGCATTGGTTCACAGTGTTTTCCTCAAACTAGCAGCTCAGGAAAGTACATTCATCTTTTTTATGATGGTATCATGGTTTGTGAATAGTTTTCCAACCTTTTTTGTTCAAACTAAGTTTTTGTGCTTTCTTGAGTATTAAGGCGTTTGCAGGCAGAGAGAAGGCTTAAACACGCACAGAACACAAGAATGCATTGGTTCACAGTGTTTTCCTGAAACTAGCAGCTCAGGAAAGTACATTTATCTTTTTTATGATGGTATCATGGTTTGTGAATAGTTTTCCAACCTTTTTTGTTCAAACTAAGTTTTTGTGCTTTCTTGAGTATTAAGGCGTTTGCAGGCTGAGAGAAGCCTAAAAAACGCACAGAACACAAGAATGCATTGGTTCACAGTGTTTTCCTCAAACTAGCACCTCAGGAAAGTACATTTAACTGTTTTATGATGTTATCATGGTTTGTGAATAGTTTTCCAACCTTTTTTGTTCAAACTAAGTTTTTGTGCTTTCTTCACTATTAAGGCGTTTGCAGGCAGAGAGAAGGCTTAAACACGCACAGAACACAAGAATGCATTGGTTCACAGTGTTTTCCTCAAACTAGCAGCTCAGGAAAGTACATTTAACTGTTTTATGATGTTATCATGGTCTGTGAATAGTTTTCCAACCTTTTTTGTTCAAACTAAGTTTTTGTGCTTTCTTGAGTATTAAGGCGTTTGCAGGCTGAGAGAAGCCTAAAAAACGCACAGAACACAAGAATGCATCGGTTCACAGTGTTTTCCTCAAACTAGCAGCTCAGGAAAGTACATTTATCTTTTTTATGATGGTATCATGGTTTGTGAATAGTTTTCCAACCTTTTTTGTTCAAACTAAGTTTTTGTGCTTTCTTGAGTATTAAGGCGTTTGCAGGCTGAGAGAAGCCTTAAAAACGCACAGAACACAAGAATGCATTGGTTCACAGTGTTTTCCTCAAACTAGCACCTCAGGAAAGTACATTTAACTGTTTTATGATGTTATCATGGTTTGTCAATAGTTTTCCAACCTTTTTTGTTCAAACTAAGTTTTTGTGCTTTCTTCACTATTAAGGCGTTTGCAGGCAGAGAGAAGGCTTAAACACGCACAGAACACAAGAATGCATTGGTTCACAGTGTTTTCCTCAAACTAGCAGCTCAGGAAAGTACATTTATCTTTTTTATGATGGTATCATGGTCTGTGAATAGTTTTCCAACCTTTTTTGTTCAAACTAAGTTTTTGTGCTTTCTTGAGTATTAAGGCGTTTGCAGGCTGAGAGAAGCCTTAAAAACGCACAGAACACAAGAATGCATTGGTTCACAGTGTTTTCCTCAAACTAGCACCTCAGGAAAGTACATTTAACTGTTTTATGATGTTATCATGGTTTGTCAATAGTTTTCCAACCTTTTTTGTTCAAACTAAGTTTTTGTGCTTTCTTGAGTATAAGGCGTTTGCAGGCTGAGAGAAGCCTAAAAAACGCACAGAACACAAGAATGCATTGGTTCACAGTGTTTTCCTCAAACTAGCAGCTCAGGAAAGTACATTTATCTTTTTTATGATGGTATCATGGTTTGTGAATAGTTTTCCAACCTTTTTTGTTCAAACTAAGTTTTTGTGCTTTCTTGAGTATTAAGGCGTTTGCAGGCTGAGAGAAGCCTAAAAAACGCACAGAACACAAGAATGCATTGTTTCACAGTGTTTTCCTCAAACTAGCAGCTCAGGAAAGTACATTTATCTTTTTTATGATGGTATCATGATCTGTGAATAGTTTTCCAACCATTTTTGTTCAAACTAAGTTTTTGTGCTTTCTTGAGTATTAAGGCGTTTGCAGGCTGAGAGAAGCCTTAAAAGCGCACAGAACACAAGAATGCATTGGTTCACAGTGTTTTCCTCAAACTAGCAGCTCAGGAAAGTACATTTATCTTTTTTATGATGGTATCATGATCTGTGAATAGTTTTCCAACCATTTTTGTTCAAACTAAGTTTTTGTGCTTTCTTGAGTATTAAGGCGTTCGCAGGCTGAGAGAAGCCTTAAAAACGCACAGAACACAAGAATGCATTGGTTCACAGTGTTTTCCTCAAACTAGCAGCTCAGGAAAGTACATTTATCTTTTTTATGATGGTATCATGGTCTGTGAATAGTTTTCCAACCTTTTTTGTTCAAACTAAGTTTTTGTGCTTTCTTCACTATTAAGGCGTTTGCAGGCAGAGAGAAGGCTTAAACACGCACAGAACACAAGAATGCATTGGTTCACAGTGTTTTCCTCAAACTAGCAGCTCAGGAAAGTACATTTATCTTTTTTATGATGGTATCATGGTCTGTGAATAGTTTTCCAACCTTTTTTGTTCAAACTAAGTTTTTGTGCTTTCTTGAGTATTAAGGCGTTTGCAGGCTGAGAGAAGCCTTAAAAACGCACAGAACACAAGAATGCATTGGTTCACAGTGTTTTCCTCAAACTAGCACCTCAGGAAAGTACATTTATCTTTTTTATGATGGTATCATGGTCTGTGAATAGTTTTCCAACCTTTTTTGTTCAAACTAAGTTTTTGTGCTTTCTTGAGTATTAAGGCGTTTGCAGGCTGAGAGAAGCCTTAAAAGCGCACAGAACACAAGAATGCATTGGTTCACAGTGTTTTCCTCAAACTAGCAGCTCAGGAAAGTACATTTATCTTTTTTATGATGGTATCATGATCTGTGAATAGTTTTCCAACCTTTTTTGTTCAAACTAAGTTTTTGTGCTTTCTTCACTATTAAGGCGTTTGCAGGCAGAGAGAAGGCTTAAACACGCACAGAACACAAGAATGCATTGGTTCACAGTGTTTTCCTCAAACTAGCAGCTCAGGAAAGTACATTTATCTTTTTTATGATGGTATCATGGTTTGTGAATAGTTTTCAAACCTTTTTTGTTCAAACTAAGTTTTTGTGCTTTCTTGAGTATTAAGGCGTTTGCAGGCTGAGAGAAGCCTAAAAAACGCACAGAACACAAGAATGCATTGGTTCACAGTGTTTCCCTCAAACTAGCAGCTCAGGAAAGTACATTTATCTTTTTTATGATGGTATCATGGTTTGTGAATAGTTTTCAAACCTTTTTTGTTCAAACTAAGTTTTTGTGCTTTCTTGAGTATTAAGGCGTTTGCAGGCTGAGAGAAGCCTAAAAAACGCACAGAACACAAGAATGCATTGGTTCACAGTGTTTCCCTCAAACTAGCAGCTCAGGAAAGTACATTTATCTTTTTTATGATGGTATCATGATCTGTGAATAGTTTTCCATCCTTTTTTGTTCAAACTAAGTTTTTGTGCTTTCTTGAGTATTAAGGCGTTTGCAGGCTGAGAGAAGCCTTAAAAACGCACAGAACACAAGAATGCATTGGTTCACAGTGTTTTCCTCAAACTAGCAGCTCAGGAAAGTACATTCATCTTTTTTATGATGGTATCATGGTTTGTGAATAGTTTTCCAACCTTTTTTGTTCAAACTAAGTTTTTGTGCTTTCTTGAGTATTAAGGCGTTTGCAGGCAGAGAGAAGGCTTAAACACGCACAGAACACAAGAATGCATTGGTTCACAGTGTTTTCCTCAAACTAGCAGCTCAGGAAAGTACATTTAACTGTTTTATGATGTTATCATGGTTTGTGAATAGTTTTCCAACCTTTTTTGTTCAAACTAAGTTTTTGTGCTTTCTTGAGTATTAAGGCGTTTGCAGGCTGAGAGAAGCCTTAAAAACGCACAGAACACAAGAATGCATTGGTTCACAGTGTTTTCCTCAAACTAGCACCTCAGGAAAGTACATTTAACTGTTTTATGATGTTATCATGGTTTGTCAATAGTTTTCCAACCTTTTTTGTTCAAACTAAGTTTTTGTGCTTTCTTCACTATTAAGGCGTTTGCAGGCAGAGAGAAGGCTTAAACACGCACAGAACACAAGAATGCATTGGTTCACAGTGTTTTCCTCAAACTAGCAGCTCAGGAAAGTACATTTATCTTTTTTATGATGGTATCATGGTCTGTGAATAGTTTTCCAACCTTTTTTGTTCAAACTAAGTTTTTGTGCTTTCTTGAGTATTAAGGCGTTTGCAGGCTGAGAGAAGCCTTAAAAGCGCACAGAACACAAGAATGCATTGGTTCACAGTGTTTTCCTCAAACTAGCAGCTCAGGAAAGTACATTTATCTTTTTTATGATGGTATCATGATCTGTGAATAGTTTTCCAACCATTTTTGTTCAAACTAAGTTTTTGTGCTTTCTTGAGTATTAAGGCGTTTGCAGGCTGAGAGAAGCCTAAAAAACGCACAGAACACAAGAATGCATTGGTTCACAGTGTTTTCCTCAAACTAGCAGCTCAGGAAAGTACATTTATCTTTTTTATGATGGTATCATGGTTTGTGAATAGTTTTCCAACCTTTTTTGTTCAAACTAAGTTTTTGTGCTTTCTTGAGTATTAAGGCGTTCGCAGGCTGAGAGAAGCCTTAAAAACGCACAGAACACAAGAATGCATTGGTTCACAGTGTTTTCCTCAAACTAGCAGCTCAGGAAAGTACATTTATCTTTTTTATGATGGTATCATGGTCTGTGAATAGTTTTCCAACCTTTTTTGTTCAAACTAAGTTTTTGTGCTTTCTTCACTATTAAGGCGTTTGCAGGCAGAGAGAAGGCTTAAACACGCACAGAACACAAGAATGCATTGGTTCACAGTGTTTTCCTCAAACTAGCAGCTCAGGAAAGTACATTTATCTTTTTTATGATGTTATCATGGTTTGTGAATAGTTTTCCAACCTTTTTTGTTCAAACTAAGTTTTTGTGCTTTCTTGAGTATTAAGGCGTTTGCAGGCTGAGAGAAGCCTTAAAAACGCACAGAACACAAGAATGCATTGGTTCACAGTGTTTTCCTCAAACTAGCACCTCAGAAAAGTACATTTAACTGTTTTATGATGTTATCATGGTTTGTCAATAGTTTTCCAACCTTTTTTGTTCAAACTAAGTTTTTGTGCTTTCTTGAGTATTAAGGCGTTTGCAGGCTGAGAGAAGCCTTAAAAACGCACAGAACACAAGAATGCATTGGTTCACAGTGTTTTCCTCAAACTAGCACCTCAGAAAAGTACATTTAACTGTTTTATGATGTTATCATGGTTTGTCAATAGTTTTCCAACCTTTTTTGTTCAAACTAAGTTTTTGTGCTTTCTTCACTATTAAGGCGTTTGCAGGCAGAGAGAAGGCTTAAACACGCACAGAACACAAGAATGCATTGGTTCACAGTGTTTTCCTCAAACTAGCAGCTCAGGAAAGTACATTTAACTGTTTTATGATGTTATCATGGTTTGTGAATAGTTTTCCAACCTTTTTTGTTCAAACTAAGTTTTTGTGCTTTCTTGAGTATTAAGGCGTTTGCAGGCTGAGAGAAGCCTTAAAAACGCACAGAACACAAGAATGCATTGGTTCACAGTGTTTTCCTCAAACTAGCACCTCAGGAAAGTACATTTAACTGTTTTATGATGTTATCATGGTTTGTCAATAGTTTTCCAACCTTTTTTGTTCAAACTAAGTTTTTGTGCTTTCTTCACTATTAAGGCGTTTGCAGGCAGAGAGAAGGCTTAAACACGCACAGAACACAAGAATGCATTGGTTCACAGTGTTTTCCTCAAACTAGCAGCTCAGGAAAGTACATTTATCTTTTTTATGATGGTATCATGGTCTGTGAATAGTTTTCCAACCTTTTTTGTTCAAACTAAGTTTTTGTGCTTTCTTGAGTATTAAGGCGTTTGCAGGCTGAGAGAAGCCTAAAAAACGCACAGAACACAAGAATGCATTGGTTCACAGTGTTTTCCTCAAACTAGCACCTCAGGAAAGTACATTTATCTTTTTTATGATGGTATCATGGTCTGTGAATAGTTTTCCAACCTTTTTTGTTCAAACTAAGTTTTTGTGCTTTCTTCACTATTAAGGTGTTTGCAGGCAGAGAGAAGGCTTAAACACGCACAGAACACAAGAATGCATTGGTTCACAGTGTTTTCCTCAAACTAGCAGCTCAGGAAAGTACATTTATCTTTTTTATGATGGTATCATGGTTTGTGAATAGTTTTCCAACCTTTTTTGTTCAAACTAAGTTTTTGTGCTTTCTTCACTATTAAGGCGTTTGCAGGCTGAGAGAAGCCTTAAAAACGCACAGAACACAAGAATGCATTGGTTCACAGTGTTTTCCTCAAACTAGCACCTCAGGAAAGTACATTTAACTGTTTTATGATGTTATCATGGTTTGTCAATAGTTTTCCAACCTTTTTTGTTCAAACTAAGTTTTTGTGCTTTCTTCACTATCAAGGCGTTTGTAGGCAGAGAGAAGGCTTAAACACGCACAGAACACAAGAATGCATTGGTTCACAGTGTTTTCCTCAAACTAGCAGCTCAGGAAAGTACATTTATCTTTTTTATGATGGTATCATGGTTTGTGAATAGTTTTCCAACCTTTTTTGTTCAAACTAAGTTTTTGTGCTTTCTTGAGTATTAAGGCGTTTGCAGGCTGAGAGAAGCCTTAAAAACGCACAGAACACAAGAATGCATTGGTTCACAGTGTTTTCCTCAAACTAGCACCTCAGGAAAGTACATTTAACTGTTTTATGATGTTATCATGGTTTGTGAATAGTTTTCCAACCTTTTTTGTTCAAACTAAGTTTTTGTGCTTTCTTGAGTATTAAGGCGTTTGCAGGCTGAGAGAAGCCTTAAAAACGCACAGAACACAAGAATGCATTGGTTCACAGTGTTTTCCTCAAACTAGCAGCTCAGGAAAGTACATTTAACTGTTTTATGATGTTATCATGGTTTGTGAATAGTTTTCCAACCTTTTTTGTTCAAACTAAGTTTTTGTGCTTTCTTGAGTATTAAGGCGTTTGCAGGCTGAGAGAAGGCTTAAACACGCACAGAACACAAGAATGCATTGGTTCACAGTGTTTTCCTCAAACTAGCACCTCAGGAAAGTACATTTAACTGTTTTATGATGTTATCATGGTTTGTCAATAGTTTTCCAACCTTTTTTGTTCAAACTAAGTTTTTGTGCTTTCTTCACTATTAAGGCGTTTGTAGGCAGAGAGAAGGCTTAAACACGCACAGAACACAAGAATGCATTGGTTCACAGTGTTTTCCTCAAACTAGCAGCTCAGGAAAGTACATTTATCTTTTTTATGATGGTATCATGGTTTGTGAATAGTTTTCCAACCTTTTTTGTTCAAACTAAGTTTTTGTGCTTTCTTGAGTATTAAGGCGTTTGCAGGCTGAGAGAAGCCTTAAAAACGCACAGAACACAAGAATGCATTGGTTCACAGTGTTTTCCTCAAACTAGCACCTCAGGAAAGTACATTTAACTGTTTTATGATGTTATCATGGTTTGTGAATAGTTTTCCAACCTTTTTTGTTCAAACTAAGTTTTTGTGCTTTCTTGAGTATTAAGGCGTTTGCAGGCTGAGAGAAGCCTAAAAAACGCACAGAACACAAGAATGCATTGGTTCACAGTGTTTTCCTCAAACTAGCAGCTCAGGAAAGTACATTTATCTTTTTTATGATGGTATCATGGTCTGTGAATAGTTTTCCGACCTTTTTTGTTCAAACTAAGTTTTTGTGCTTTCTTCACTATTAAGGCGTTTGCAGGCAGAGAGAAGGCTTAAACACGCACAGAACACAAGAATGCATTGGTTCACAGTGTTTTCCTCAAACTAGCACCTCAGGAAAGTACATTTAACTGTTTTATGATGTTATCATGGTTTGTGAATAGTTTTCCAACCTTTTTTGTTCAAACTAAGTTTTTGTGCTTTCTTGAGTATTAAGGCGTTTGCAGGCTGAGAGAAGCCTTAAAAACGCACAGAACACAAGAATGCATTGGTTCACAGTGTTTTCCTCAAACTAGCACCTCAGGAAAGTACATTTAACTGTTTTATGATGGTATCATGGTCTGTGAATAGTTTTCCAACCTTTTTTGTTCAAACTAAGTTTTTGTGCTTTCTTCACTATTAAGGCGTTTGCAGGCAGAGAGAAGGCTTAAACACGCACAGAACACAAGAATGCATTGGTTCACAGTGTTTTCCTCAAACTAGCAGCTCAGGAAAGTACATTTATCTTTTTTATGATGGTATCATGGTTTGTGAATAGTTTTCCAACCTTTTTTGTTCAAACTAAGTTTTTGTGCTTTCTTGAGTATTAAGGCGTTTGCAGGCTGAGAGAAGCCTTAAAAACGCACAGAACACAAGAATGCATTGGTTCACAGTGTTTTCCTCAAACTAGCACCTCAGGAAAGTACATTTAACTGTTTTATGATGTTATCATGGTTTGTGAATAGTTTTCCAACCTTTTTTGTTCAAACTAAGTTTTTGTGCTTTCTTGAGTATTAAGGCGTTTGCAGGCTGAGAGAAGGCTTAAACACGCACAGAACACAAGAATGCATTGGTTCACAGTGTTTTCCTCAAACTAGCACCTCAGGAAAGTACATTTAACTGTTTTATGATGTTATCATGGTTTGTCAATAGTTTTCCAACCTTTTTTGTTCAAACTAAGTTTTTGTGCTTTCTTCACTATTAAGGCGTTTGTAGGCAGAGAGAAGGCTTAAACACGCACAGAACACAAGAATGCATTGGTTCACAGTGTTTTCCTCAAACTAGCACCTCAGGAAAGTACATTTATCTTTTTTATGATGGTATCATGGTCTGTGAATAGTTTTCCAACCTTTTTTGTTCAAACTAAGTTTTTGTGCTTTCTTCACTATTAAGGCGTTTGCAGGCAGAGAGAAGGCTTAAACACGCACAGAACACAAGAATGCATTGGTTCACAGTGTTTTCCTCAAACTAGCAGCTCAGGAAAGTACATTTATCTTTTTTATGATGGTATCATGGTCTGTGAATAGTTTTCCAACCTTTTTTGTTCAAACTAAGTTTTTGTGCTTTCTTGAGTATTAAGGCGTTTGCAGGCTAAGAAAGCCTTAAAAACGCACAGAACACAAGAATGCATTGGTTCACAGTGTTTTCCTCAAACTAGCACCTCAGGAAAGTACATTTAACTGTTTTATGATATCATGGTTTGTCAATAGTTTTCCAACCTTTTTTGTTCAAACTAAGTTTTTGTGCTTTCTTGAGCATTAAGGCGTTTGCAGGCTGAGAGAAGCCTTAACACAGAACACACTTATCACAGAACACAAGAATGCATTGGTTCACAGTGTTTTCCTCAAACTAGCACCTCAGGAAAGTACATTTAACTGTTTTATGATGTTATCATGGTTTGTCAATAGTTTTCCAACCTTTTTTGTTCAAACTAAGTTTTTGTGCTTTCTTGAGTATTAAGGCGTTTGCAGGCTGAGAAAGCCTTAAAAACGCACAGAACACAAGAATGCATTGGTTCACAGTGTTTTCCTCAAACTAGCACCTCAGGAAAGTACATTTAACTGTTTTATGATGTTATCATGGTTTGTCAATAGTTTGAACAAAAAAGGTTGGAAAACTAAGTTTTTGTGCTTTCTTGAGTATTAAGGCGATGGCAGGCTGAGAAAAGCCTAAAAAACGCACAGAACACAAGAATGCATTGGTTCACAGTGTTTTCCTCAAACTAGCAGCTCAGGAAAGTACATTTATCTTTTTTATGATGTTATCATGGTTTGTCAATAGTTTTCCAACCTTTTTTGTTCAAACTAAGTTTTTGTGCTTTCTTCACTATTAAGGCGTTTGCAGGCAGAGAGAAGGCTTAAACACGCACAGAACACAAGAATGCATTGGTTCACAGTGTTTTCCTCAAACTAGCAGCTCAGGAAAGTACATTTATCTTTTTTATGATGGTATCATGGTCTGTGAATAGTTTTCCAACCTTTTTTGTTCAAACTAAGTTTTTGTGCTTTCTTCACTATTAAGGCGTTTGCAGGCAGAGAGAAGGCTTAAACACGCACAGAACACAAGAATGCATTGGTTCACAGTGTTTTCCTCAAACTAGCAGCTCAGGAAAGTACATTTATCTTTTTTATGATGTTATCATGGTTTGTGAATAGTTTTCCAACCTTTTTTGTTCAAACTAAGTTTTTGTGCTTTCTTGAGTATTAAGGCGTTTGCAGGCTGAGAGAAGCCTTAAAAACGCACAGAACACAAGAATGCATTGGTTCACAGTGTTTTCCTCAAACTAGCACCTCAGAAAAGTACATTTAACTGTTTTATGATGTTATCATGGTTTGTCAATAGTTTTCCAACCTTTTTTGTTCAAACTAAGTTTTTGTGCTTTCTTGAGTATTAAGGCGTTTGCAGGCTGAGAGAAGCCTTAAAAACGCACAGAACACAAGAATGCATTGGTTCACAGTGTTTTCCTCAAACTAGCACCTCAGAAAAGTACATTTAACTGTTTTATGATGTTATCATGGTTTGTCAATAGTTTTCCAACCTTTTTTGTTCAAACTAAGTTTTTGTGCTTTCTTCACTATTAAGGCGTTTGCAGGCAGAGAGAAGGCTTAAACACGCACAGAACACAAGAATGCATTGGTTCACAGTGTTTTCCTCAAACTAGCAGCTCAGGAAAGTACATTTAACTGTTTTATGATGTTATCATGGTTTGTGAATAGTTTTCCAACCTTTTTTGTTCAAACTAAGTTTTTGTGCTTTCTTGAGTATTAAGGCGTTTGCAGGCTGAGAGAAGCCTTAAAAACGCACAGAACACAAGAATGCATTGGTTCACAGTGTTTTCCTCAAACTAGCACCTCAGGAAAGTACATTTAACTGTTTTATGATGTTATCATGGTTTGTCAATAGTTTTCCAACCTTTTTTGTTCAAACTAAGTTTTTGTGCTTTCTTCACTATTAAGGCGTTTGCAGGCAGAGAGAAGGCTTAAACACGCACAGAACACAAGAATGCATTGGTTCACAGTGTTTTCCTCAAACTAGCAGCTCAGGAAAGTACATTTATCTTTTTTATGATGGTATCATGGTCTGTGAATAGTTTTCCAACCTTTTTTGTTCAAACTAAGTTTTTGTGCTTTCTTGAGTATTAAGGCGTTTGCAGGCTGAGAGAAGCCTAAAAAACGCACAGAACACAAGAATGCATTGGTTCACAGTGTTTTCCTCAAACTAGCACCTCAGGAAAGTACATTTATCTTTTTTATGATGGTATCATGGTCTGTGAATAGTTTTCCAACCTTTTTTGTTCAAACTAAGTTTTTGTGCTTTCTTCACTATTAAGGTGTTTGCAGGCAGAGAGAAGGCTTAAACACGCACAGAACACAAGAATGCATTGGTTCACAGTGTTTTCCTCAAACTAGCAGCTCAGGAAAGTACATTTATCTTTTTTATGATGGTATCATGGTTTGTGAATAGTTTTCCAACCTTTTTTGTTCAAACTAAGTTTTTGTGCTTTCTTCACTATTAAGGCGTTTGCAGGCTGAGAGAAGCCTTAAAAACGCACAGAACACAAGAATGCATTGGTTCACAGTGTTTTCCTCAAACTAGCACCTCAGGAAAGTACATTTAACTGTTTTATGATGTTATCATGGTTTGTCAATAGTTTTCCAACCTTTTTTGTTCAAACTAAGTTTTTGTGCTTTCTTCACTATCAAGGCGTTTGTAGGCAGAGAGAAGGCTTAAACACGCACAGAACACAAGAATGCATTGGTTCACAGTGTTTTCCTCAAACTAGCAGCTCAGGAAAGTACATTTATCTTTTTTATGATGGTATCATGGTTTGTGAATAGTTTTCCAACCTTTTTTGTTCAAACTAAGTTTTTGTGCTTTCTTGAGTATTAAGGCGTTTGCAGGCTGAGAGAAGCCTTAAAAACGCACAGAACACAAGAATGCATTGGTTCACAGTGTTTTCCTCAAACTAGCACCTCAGGAAAGTACATTTAACTGTTTTATGATGTTATCATGGTTTGTGAATAGTTTTCCAACCTTTTTTGTTCAAACTAAGTTTTTGTGCTTTCTTGAGTATTAAGGCGTTTGCAGGCTGAGAGAAGCCTTAAAAACGCACAGAACACAAGAATGCATTGGTTCACAGTGTTTTCCTCAAACTAGCAGCTCAGGAAAGTACATTTAACTGTTTTATGATGTTATCATGGTTTGTGAATAGTTTTCCAACCTTTTTTGTTCAAACTAAGTTTTTGTGCTTTCTTGAGTATTAAGGCGTTTGCAGGCTGAGAGAAGGCTTAAACACGCACAGAACACAAGAATGCATTGGTTCACAGTGTTTTCCTCAAACTAGCACCTCAGGAAAGTACATTTAACTGTTTTATGATGTTATCATGGTTTGTCAATAGTTTTCCAACCTTTTTTGTTCAAACTAAGTTTTTGTGCTTTCTTCACTATTAAGGCGTTTGTAGGCAGAGAGAAGGCTTAAACACGCACAGAACACAAGAATGCATTGGTTCACAGTGTTTTCCTCAAACTAGCAGCTCAGGAAAGTACATTTATCTTTTTTATGATGGTATCATGGTTTGTGAATAGTTTTCCAACCTTTTTTGTTCAAACTAAGTTTTTGTGCTTTCTTGAGTATTAAGGCGTTTGCAGGCTGAGAGAAGCCTTAAAAACGCACAGAACACAAGAATGCATTGGTTCACAGTGTTTTCCTCAAACTAGCACCTCAGGAAAGTACATTTAACTGTTTTATGATGTTATCATGGTTTGTGAATAGTTTTCCAACCTTTTTTGTTCAAACTAAGTTTTTGTGCTTTCTTGAGTATTAAGGCGTTTGCAGGCTGAGAGAAGCCTAAAAAACGCACAGAACACAAGAATGCATTGGTTCACAGTGTTTTCCTCAAACTAGCAGCTCAGGAAAGTACATTTATCTTTTTTATGATGGTATCATGGTCTGTGAATAGTTTTCCGACCTTTTTTGTTCAAACTAAGTTTTTGTGCTTTCTTCACTATTAAGGCGTTTGCAGGCAGAGAGAAGGCTTAAACACGCACAGAACACAAGAATGCATTGGTTCACAGTGTTTTCCTCAAACTAGCACCTCAGGAAAGTACATTTAACTGTTTTATGATGTTATCATGGTTTGTGAATAGTTTTCCAACCTTTTTTGTTCAAACTAAGTTTTTGTGCTTTCTTGAGTATTAAGGCGTTTGCAGGCTGAGAGAAGCCTTAAAAACGCACAGAACACAAGAATGCATTGGTTCACAGTGTTTTCCTCAAACTAGCACCTCAGGAAAGTACATTTAACTGTTTTATGATGGTATCATGGTCTGTGAATAGTTTTCCAACCTTTTTTGTTCAAACTAAGTTTTTGTGCTTTCTTCACTATTAAGGCGTTTGCAGGCAGAGAGAAGGCTTAAACACGCACAGAACACAAGAATGCATTGGTTCACAGTGTTTTCCTCAAACTAGCAGCTCAGGAAAGTACATTTATCTTTTTTATGATGGTATCATGGTTTGTGAATAGTTTTCCAACCTTTTTTGTTCAAACTAAGTTTTTGTGCTTTCTTGAGTATTAAGGCGTTTGCAGGCTGAGAGAAGCCTTAAAAACGCACAGAACACAAGAATGCATTGGTTCACAGTGTTTTCCTCAAACTAGCACCTCAGGAAAGTACATTTAACTGTTTTATGATGTTATCATGGTTTGTGAATAGTTTTCCAACCTTTTTTGTTCAAACTAAGTTTTTGTGCTTTCTTGAGTATTAAGGCGTTTGCAGGCTGAGAGAAGGCTTAAACACGCACAGAACACAAGAATGCATTGGTTCACAGTGTTTTCCTCAAACTAGCACCTCAGGAAAGTACATTTAACTGTTTTATGATGTTATCATGGTTTGTCAATAGTTTTCCAACCTTTTTTGTTCAAACTAAGTTTTTGTGCTTTCTTCACTATTAAGGCGTTTGTAGGCAGAGAGAAGGCTTAAACACGCACAGAACACAAGAATGCATTGGTTCACAGTGTTTTCCTCAAACTAGCACCTCAGGAAAGTACATTTATCTTTTTTATGATGGTATCATGGTCTGTGAATAGTTTTCCAACCTTTTTTGTTCAAACTAAGTTTTTGTGCTTTCTTCACTATTAAGGCGTTTGCAGGCAGAGAGAAGGCTTAAACACGCACAGAACACAAGAATGCATTGGTTCACAGTGTTTTCCTCAAACTAGCAGCTCAGGAAAGTACATTTATCTTTTTTATGATGGTATCATGGTCTGTGAATAGTTTTCCAACCTTTTTTGTTCAAACTAAGTTTTTGTGCTTTCTTGAGTATTAAGGCGTTTGCAGGCTAAGAAAGCCTTAAAAACGCACAGAACACAAGAATGCATTGGTTCACAGTGTTTTCCTCAAACTAGCACCTCAGGAAAGTACATTTAACTGTTTTATGATATCATGGTTTGTCAATAGTTTTCCAACCTTTTTTGTTCAAACTAAGTTTTTGTGCTTTCTTGAGCATTAAGGCGTTTGCAGGCTGAGAGAAGCCTTAACACAGAACACACTTATCACAGAACACAAGAATGCATTGGTTCACAGTGTTTTCCTCAAACTAGCACCTCAGGAAAGTACATTTAACTGTTTTATGATGTTATCATGGTTTGTCAATAGTTTTCCAACCTTTTTTGTTCAAACTAAGTTTTTGTGCTTTCTTGAGTATTAAGGCGTTTGCAGGCTGAGAAAGCCTTAAAAACGCACAGAACACAAGAATGCATTGGTTCACAGTGTTTTCCTCAAACTAGCACCTCAGGAAAGTACATTTAACTGTTTTATGATGTTATCATGGTTTGTCAATAGTTTGAACAAAAAAGGTTGGAAAACTAAGTTTTTGTGCTTTCTTGAGTATTAAGGCGATGGCAGGCTGAGAAAAGCCTAAAAAACGCACAGAACACAAGAATGCATTGGTTCACAGTGTTTTCCTCAAACTAGCAGCTCAGGAAAGTACATTTATCTTTTTTATGATGTTATCATGGTTTGTCAATAGTTTTCCAACCTTTTTTGTTCAAACTAAGTTTTTGTGCTTTCTTCACTATTAAGGCGTTTGCAGGCAGAGAGAAGGCTTAAACACGCACAGAACACAAGAATGCATTGGTTCACAGTGTTTTCCTCAAACTAGCAGCTCAGGAAAGTACATTTATCTTTTTTATGATGGTATCATGGTTTGTGAATAGTTTTCCAACCTTTTTTGTTCAAACTAAGTTTTTGTGCTTTCTTGAGTATTAAGGCGTTTGCAGGCTGAGAGAAGCCTAAAAAACGCACAGAACACAAGAATGCATTGGTTCACAGTGTTTTCCTCAAACTAGCACCTCAGGAAAGTACATTTATCTTTTTTATGATGGTATCATGGTCTGTGAATAGTTTTCCAACCTTTTTTGTTCAAACTAAGTTTTTGTGCTTTCTTGAGTATTAAGGCGTTTGCAGGCTGAGAGAAGCCTTAAAAACGCACAGAACACAAGAATGCATTGGTTCACAGTGTTTTCCTCAAACTAGCACCTCAGGAAAGTACATTTAACTGTTTTATGATGTTATCATGGTTTGTCAATAGTTTTCCAACCTTTTTTGTTCAAACTAAGTTTTTGTGCTTTCTTCACTATTAAGGCGTTTGCAGGCAGAGAGAAGGCTTAAACACGCACAGAACACAAGAATGCATTGGTTCACAGTGTTTTCCTCAAACTAGCAGCTCAGGAAAGTACATTTATCTTTTTTATGATGGTATCATGGTCTGTGAATAGTTTTCCAACGTTTTTTGTTCAAACTAAGTTTTTGTGCTTTCTTCACTATTAAGGCGTTTGCAGGCAGAGAGAAGGCTTAAACACCCACAGAACACAAGAATGCATTGGTTCACAGTGTTTTCCTCAAACTAGCACCTCAGGAAAGTACATTTATCTTTTTTATGATGGTATCATGGTCTGTGAATAGTTTTGCAACCTTTTTTGTTCAAACTAAGTTTTTGTGCTTTCTTCACTATTAAGGCGTTTGCAGCCAGAGAGAAGCCTTAAAAACGCACAGAACACAAGGATCCATTGGTTCACAGTGTTTTCCTCAAACTAGCACCTCAAGAAAGTACATTTAACTGTTTTATGATGTTATCATGGTTTGTCAATAGTTTTCCAACCTTTTTTGTTCAAACTAAGTTTTTGTGCTTTCTTCACTATTAAGGCGTTTGCAGGCAGAGAGAAGGCTTAAACACGCACAGAACACAAGAATGCATTGGTTCACAGTGTTTTCCTCAAACTAGCACCTCAGGAAAGTACATTTAACTGTTTTATGATGTTATCATGGTTTGTGAATAGTTTTCCAACCTTTTTTGTTCAAACTAAGTTTTTGTGCTTTCTTGAGTATTAAGGCGTTTGCAGGCTGAGAGAAGCCTTAAAAACGCACAGAACACAAGAATGCATTGGTTCACAGTGTTTTCCTCAAACTAGCACCTCAGGAAAGTACATTTAACTGTTTTATGATGTTATCATGGTTTGTCAATAGTTTTCCAACCTTTTTTGTTCAAACTAAGTTTTTGTGCTTTCTTGAGTATTAAGGCGTTTGCAGGCTGAGAGAAGCCTAAAAAACGCACAGAACACAAGAATGCATTGGTTCACAGTGTTTTCCTCAAACTAGCAGCTCAGGAAAGTACATTTATCTTTTTTATGATGGTATCATGGTCTGTGAATAGTTTTCCAACTTTTTTTGTTCAAACTAAGTTTTTGTGCTTTCTTCACTATTAAGGCGTTTGCAGGCAGAGAGAAGGCTTAAACACGCACAGAACACAAGAATGCATTGGTTCACAGTGTTTTCCTCAAACTAGCACCTCAGGAAGGTACATTTATCTTTTTTATGATGGTATCATGGTCTGTGAATAGTTTTGCAACCTTTTTTGTTCAAACTAAGTTTTTGTGCTTTCTTCACTATTAAGGCGTTTGCAGGCAGAGAGAAGGCTTAAACACGCACAGAACACAAGAATGCATTGGTTCACAGTGTTTTCCTCAAACTAGCACCTCAGGAAAGTACATTTAACTGTTTTATGATGTTATCATGGTTTGTGAATAGTTTTCCAACCTTTTTTGTTCAAACTAAGTTTTTGTGCTTTCTTGAGTATTAAGGCGTTTGCAGGCTGAGAGAAGCCTTAAAAACGCACAGAACACAAGAATGCATTGGTTCACAGTGTTTTCCTCAAACTAGCAGCTCAGGAAAGTACATTTATCTTTTTTATGATGGTATCATGGTCTGTGAATAGTTTTCCAACCTTTTTTGTTCAAACTAAGTTTTTGTGCTTTCTTGAGTATTAAGGCGTTTGCAGGCTGAGAGAAGCCTTAAAAACGCACAGAACACAAGAATGCATTGGTTCACAGTGTTTTCCTCAAACTAGCACCTCAGGAAAGTACATTTAACTGTTTTATGATGTTATCATGGTTTGTCAATAGTTTTCCAACCTTTTTTGTTCAAACTAAGTTTTTGTGCTTTCTTCACTATTAAGGCGTTTGCAGGCAGAGAGAAGGCTTAAACACGCACAGAACACAAGAATGCATTGGTTCACAGTGTTTTCCTCAAACTAGCAGCTCAGGAAAGTACATTTATCTTTTTTATGATGGTATCATGGTCTGTGAATAGTTTTCCAACGTTTTTTGTTCAAACTAAGTTTTTGTGCTTTCTTCACTATTAAGGCGTTTGCAGGCAGAGAGAAGGCTTAAACACCCACAGAACACAAGAATGCATTGGTTCACAGTGTTTTCCTCAAACTAGCACCTCAGGAAAGTACATTTAACTGTTTTATGATGTTATCATGGTTTGTCAATAGTTTTCCAACCTTTTTTGTTCAAACTAAGTTTTTGTGCTTTCTTCACTATTAAGGCGTTTGCAGGCAGAGAGAAGGCTTAAACACGCACAGAACACAAGAATGCATTGGTTCACAGTGTTTTCCTCAAACTAGCAGCTCAGGAAAGTACATTTATCTTTTTTATGATGGTATCATGGTCTGTGAATAGTTTTCCAACGTTTTTTGTTCAAACTAAGTTTTTGTGCTTTCTTCACTATTAAGGCGTTTGCAGGCAGAGAGAAGGCTTAAACACCCACAGAACACAAGAATGCATTGGTTCACAGTGTTTTCCTCAAACTAGCACCTCAGGAAAGTACATTTAACTGTTTTATGATGTTATCATGGTTTGTCAATAGTTTTCCAACCTTTTTTGTTCAAACTAAGTTTTTGTGCTTTCTTGAGTATTAAGGCGTTTGCAGGCTGAGAGAAGCCTAAAAAACGCACAGAACACAAGAATGCATTGGTTCACAGTGTTTTCCTCAAACTAGCAGCTCAGGAAAGTACATTTATCTTTTTTATGATGGTATCATGGTCTGTGAATAGTTTTCCAACTTTTTTTGTTCAAACTAAGTTTTCGTGCTTTCTTCACTATTAAGGCGTTTGCAGGCAGAGAGAAGGCTTAAACACGCACAGAACACAAGAATGCATTGGTTCACAGTGTTTTCCTCAAACTAGCACCTCAGGAAGGTACATTTATCTTTTTTATGATGGTATCATGGTCTGTGAATAGTTTTGCAACCTTTTTTGTTCAAACTAAGTTTTTGTGCTTTCTTCACTATTAAGGCGTTTGCAGGCAGAGAGAAGGCTTAAACACGCACAGAACACAAGAATGCATTGGTTCACAGTGTTTTCCTCAAACTAGCAGCTCAGGAAAGTACATTCATCTTTTTTATGATTGTATCATGGTCTGTGAATAGTTTTCCAACCTTTTTTGTTCAAACTAAGTTTTTGTGCTTTCTTGAGTATTAAGGCGTTTGCAGGCTGAGAGAAGCCTTAAAAACGCACAGAACACAAGAATGCATTGGTTCACAGTGTTTTCCTCAAACTAGCACCTCAGGAAAGTACATTTAACTGTTTTATGATGTTATCATGGTTTGTCAATAGTTTTCCAACCTTTTTTATTCAAACTAAGTTTTTGTGCTTTCTTGAGTATTAAGGCGTTTGCAGGCTGAGAGAAGCCTAAAAAACGCACAGAACACAAGAATGCATTGGTTCACAGTGTTTTCCTCAAACTAGCACCTCAGGAAAGTACATTTAACTGTTTTATGATGGTATCATGGTTTGTGAATAGTTTTGCAACCTTTTTTGTTCAAACTAAGTTTTTGTGCTTTCTTCACTATTAAGGCGTTTGCAGGGAGAGAGAAGGCTTAAACACGCACAGAACACAAGAATGCATTGGTTCACAGTGTTTTCCTCAAACTAGCAGCTCAGGAAAGTACATTCATCTTTTTTATGATGGTATCATGGTCTGTGAATAGTTTTCCAACCTTTTTTGTTCAAACTAAGTTTTTGTGCTTTCTTGAGTATTAAGGCGTTTGCAGGCTGAGAGAAGCCTAAAAAACGCACAGAACACAGGAATGCATTGGTTCACAGTGTTTTCCTCAAACTAGCAGCTCAGGAAAGTACATTTATCTTTTTTATGATGGTATCAGGGTCTGTGAATAGTTTTCCAACCTTTTTTGTTCAAACTAAGTTTTTGTGCTTTCTTGAGTATTAAGGCGTTTGCAGGCTGAGAGAAGCCTTAAAAACGCACAGAACACAAGAATGCATTGGTTCACAGTGTTTTCCTCAAACTAGCACCTCAGGAAAGTACATTTAACTGTTTTATGATGTTATCATGGTTTGTGAATAGTTTTCCAACCTTTTTTGTTCAAACTAAGTTTTTGTGCTTTCTTGAGTATTAAGGCGTTTGCAGGCTGAGAGAAGCCTTAAAAACGCACAGAACACAAGAATGCATTGGTTCAAAGTGTTTTCCTCAAACTAGCAGCTCAGGAAAGTACATTTATCTTTTTTATGATGGTATCATGGTCTGTGAATAGTTTTCCAACCTTTTTTGTTCAAACTAAGTTTTTGTGCTTTCTTGAGTATTAAGGCGTTTGCAGGCTGAGAGAAGCCTTAAAAACGCACAGAACACAAGAATGCATTGGTTCACAGTGTTTTCCTCAAACTAGCACCTCAGGAAAGTACATTTAACTGTTTTATGATGTTATCATGGTTTGTCAATAGTTTTCCAACCTTTTTTGTTCAAACTAAGTTTTTGTGCTTTCTTCACTATTAAGGCGTTTGCAGGCAGAGAGAAGGCTTAAACACGCACAGAACACAAGAATGCATTGGTTCACAGTGTTTTCCTCAAACTAGCAGCTCAGGAAAGTACATTTATCTTTTTTATGATGGTATCATGGTCTGTGAATAGTTTTCCAACGTTTTTTGTTCAAACTAAGTTTTTGTGCTTTCTTCACTATTAAGGCGTTTGCAGGCAGAGAGAAGGCTTAAACACCCACAGAACACAAGAATGCATTGGTTCACAGTGTTTTCCTCAAACTAGCACCTCAGGAAAGTACATTTATCTTTTTTATGATGGTATCATGGTCTGTGAATAGTTTTGCAACCTTTTTTGTTCAAACTAAGTTTTTGTGCTTTCTTCACTATTAAGGCGTTTGCAGGCAGAGAGAAGGCTTAAACACGCACAGAACACAAGAATGCATTGGTTCACAGTGTTTTCCTCAAACTAGCAGCTCAGGAAAGTACATTTATCTTTTTTATGATGGTATCATGGTCTGTGAATAGTTTTCCAACCTTTTTTGTTCAAACTAAGTTTTTGTGCTTTCTTCACTATTAAGGCGTTTGCAGGCAGAGAGAAGGCTTAAACACGCACAGAACACAAGAATGCATTGGTTCACAGTGTTTTCCTCAAACTAGCACCTCAGGAAAGTACATTTAACTGTTTTATGATGTTATCATGGTTTGTGAATAGTTTTCCAACCTTTTTTGTTCAAACTAAGTTTTTGTGCTTTCTTGAGTATTAAGGCGTTTGCAGGCTGAGAGAAGCCTTAAAAACGCACAGAACACAAGAATGCATTGGTTCACAGTGTTTTCCTCAAACTAGCAGCTCAGGAAAGTACATTTATCTTTTTTATGATGGTATCATGGTCTGTGAATAGTTTTCCAACCTTTTTTGTTCAAACTAAGTTTTTGTGCTTTCTTGAGTATTAAGGCGTTTGCAGGCTGAGAGAAGGCTTAAAAACGCACAGAACACAAGAATGCATTGTTTCACAGTGTTTTCCTCAAACTAGCACCTCAGGAAAGTACATTTAACTGTTTTATGATGTTATCATGGTTTGTCAATAGTTTTCCAACCTTTTTTGTTCAAACTAAGTTTTTGTGCTTTCTTCACTATTAAGGCGTTTGCAGGCAGAGAGAAGGCTTAAACACGCACAGAACACAAGAATGCATTGGTTCACAGTGTTTTCCTCAAACTAGCAGCTCAGGAAAGTACATTTATCTTTTTTATGATGGTATCATGGTCTGTGAATAGTTTTCCAACCTTTTTTGTTCAAACTAAGTTTTTGTGCTTTCTTGAGTATTAAGGCGTTTGCAGGCTGAGAGAAGCCTTAAAAACGCACAGAACACAAGAATGCATTGGTTCACAGTGTTTTCCTCAAACTAGCACCTCAGGAAAGTACATTTAACTGTTTTATGATGTTATCATGGTTTGTGAATAGTTTTCCAACCTTTTTTGTTCAAACTAAGTTTTTGTGCTTTCTTGAGTATTAAGGCGTTTGCAGGCTGAGAGAAGCCTAAAAAACGCACAGAACACAAGAATGCATTGGTTCACAGTGTTTTCCTCAAACTAGCAGCTCAGGAAAGTACATTTATCTTTTTTATGATGGTATCATGGTCTGTGAATAGTTTTCCAACCTTTTTTGTTCAAACTAAGTTTTTGTGCTTTCTTCACTATTAAGGCGTTTGCAGGCAGAGAGAAGGCTTAAACACGCACAGAACACAAGAATGCATTGGTTCACAGTGTTTTCCTCAAACTAGCACCTCAGGAAAGTACATTTAACTGTTTTATGATGTTATCATGGTTTGTGAATAGTTTTCCAACCTTTTTTGTTCAAACTAAGTTTTTGTGCTTTCTTGAGTATTAAGGCGTTTGCAGGCTGAGAGAAGCCTTAAAAACGCACAGAACACAATAATGCATTGGTTCACAGTGTTTTCCTCAAACTAGCACCTCAGGAAAGTACATTTAACTGTTTTATGATGTTATCATGGTTTGTCAATAGTTTTCCAACCTTTTTTGTTCAAACTAAGTTTTTGTGCTTTCTTGAGTATTAAGGCGTTTGCAGGCTGAGAGAAGCCTAAAAAACGCACAGAACACAAGAATGCATTGGTTCACAGTGTTTTCCTCAAACTAGCAGCTCAGGAAAGTACATTTATCTTTTTTATGATGGTATCATGGTCTGTGAATAGTTTTCCAACCTTTTTTGTTCAAACTAAGTTTTTGTGCTTTCTTGAGTATTAAGGCGTTTGCAGGCTGAGAGAAGCCTTAAAAACGCACAGAACACAAGAATGCATTGGTTCACAGTGTTTTCCTCAAACTAGCACCTCAGGAAAGTACATTTAACTGTTTTATGATGTTATCATGGTTTGTCAATAGTTTTCCAACCTTTTTTGTTCAAACTAAGTTTTTGTGCTTTCTTCACTATTAAGGCGTTTGCAGGCAGAGAGAAGGCTTAAACACGCACAGAACACAAGAATGCATTGGTTCACAGTGTTTTCCTCAAACTAGCACCTCAGGAAAGTACATTTATCTTTTTTATGATGGTATCATGGTCTGTGAATAGTTTTCCAACCTTTTTTGTTCAAACTAAGTTTTTGTGCTTTCTTCACTATTAAGGCGTTTGCAGGCAGAGAGAAGGCTTAAACACGCACAGAACACAAGAATGCATTGGTTCACAGTGTTTTCCTCAAACTAGCACCTCAGGAAAGTACATTTATCTTTTTTATGATGGTATCATGGTCTGTGAATAGTTTTCCAACCTTTTTTGTTCAAACTAAGTTTTTGTGCTTTCTTCACTATTAAGGCGTTTGCAGGCAGAGAGAAGGCTTAAACACGCACAGAACACAAGAATGCATTGGTTCACAGTGTTTTCCTCAAACTAGCACCTCAGGAAAGTACATTTAACTGTTTTATGATGTTATCATGGTTTGTGAATAGTTTTCCAACCTTTTTTGTTCAAACTAAGTTTTTGTGCTTTCTTGAGTATTAAGGCGTTTGCAGGCTGAGAGAAGCCTAAAAAACGCACAGAACACAAGAATGCATTGGTTCACAGTGTTTTCCTCAAACTAGCAGCTCAGGAAAGTACATTTATCTTTTTTATGATGGTATCATGGTCTGTGAATAGTTTTCCAACCTTTTTTGTTCAAACTAAGTTTTTGTGCTTTCTTCACTATTAAGGCGTTTGCAGGCAGAGAGAAGGCTTAAACACGCACAGAACACAAGAATGCATTGGTTCACAGTGTTTTCCTCAAACTAGCACCTCAGGAAAGTACATTTAACTGTTTTATGATGTTATCATGGTTTGTGAATAGTTTTCCAACCTTTTTTGTTCAAACTAAGTTTTTGTGCTTTCTTGAGTATTAAGGCGTTTGCAGGCTGAGAGAAGCCTAAAAAACGCACAGAACACAAGAATGCATTGGTTCACAGTGTTTTCCTCAAACTAGCAGCTCAGGAAAGTACATTTATCTTTTTTATGATGGTATCATGGTCTGTGAATAGTTTTCCAACCTTTTTTGTTCAAACTAAGTTTTTGTGCTTTCTTCACTATTAAGGCGTTTGCAGGCAGAGAGAAGGCTTAAACACGCACAGAACACAAGAATGCATTGGTTCACAGTGTTTTCCTCAAACTAGCACCTCAGGAAAGTACATTTAACTGTTTTATGATGTTATCATGGTTTGTGAATAGTTTTCCAACCTTTTTTGTTCAAACTAAGTTTTTGTGCTTTCTTGAGTATTAAGGCGTTTGCAGGCTGAGAGAAGCCTAAAAAACGCACAGAACACAAGAATGCATTGGTTCACAGTGTTTTCCTCAAACTAGCAGCTCAGGAAAGTACATTTATCTTTTTTATGATGGTATCATGGTCTGTGAATAGTTTTCCAACCTTTTTTGTTCAAACTAAGTTTTTGTGCTTTCTTGAGTATTAAGGCGTTTGCAGGCAGAGAGAAGGCTTAAACACGCACAGAACACAAGAATGCATTGGTTCACAGTGTTTTCCTCAAACTAGCCCCTCAGGAAAGTACATTTATCTTTTTTATGATGGTATCATGGTCTGTGAATAGTTTTCCAACCTTTTTTGTTCAAACTAAGTTTTTGTGCTTTCTTCACTATTAAGGCGTTTGCAGGCAGAGAGAAGGCTTAAACACGCACAGAACACAAGAATGCATTGGTTCACAGTGTTTTCCTCAAACTAGCACCTCAGGAAAGTAAATTTATCTTTTTTATGATGGTATCATGGTCTGTGAATAGTTTTCCAACCTTTTTTGTTCAAACTAAGTTTTTGTGCTTTCTTCACTATTAAGGCGTTTGCAGGCAGAGAGAAGGCTTAAACACGCACAGAACACAAGAATGCATTGGTTCACAGTGTTTTCCTCAAACTAGCACCTCAGGAAAGTACATTTAACTGTTTTATGATGTTATCATGGTTTGTGAATAGTTTTCCAACCTTTTTTGTTCAAACTAAGTTTTTGTGCTTTCTTGAGTATTAAGGCGTTTGCAGGCTGAGAGAAGCCTTAAAAACGCACAGAACACAAGAATGCATTGGTTCACAGTGTTTTCCTCAAACTAGCACCTCAGGAAAGTACATTTAACTGTTTTATGATGTTATCATGGTTTGTGAATAGTTTTGCAACCTTTTTTGTTCAAACTAAGTTTTTGTGCTTTCTTCACTATTAAGGCGTTTGCAGGCAGAGTGAAGGCTTAAACACGCACAGAACACAAGAATGCATTGGTTCACAGTGTTTTCCTCAAACTAGCAGCTCAGGAAAGTACATTCATCTTTTTTATGATGGTATCATGGTCTGTGAATAGTTTTCCAACCTTTTTTGTTCAAACTAAGTTTTTGTGCTTTCTTGAGTATTAAGGCGTTTGCAGGCTGAGAGAAGCCTTAAAAACGCACAGAACACAAGAATGCATTGGTTCACAGTGTTTTCCTCAAACTAGCACCTCAGGAAAGTACATTTAACTGTTTTATGATGTTATCATGGTTTGTCAATAGTTTTCCAACCTTTTTTGTTCAAACTAAGTTTTTGTGCTTTCTTGAGTATTAAGGCGTTTGCAGGCAGAGAGAAGGCTTAAACACGCACAGAACACAAGAATGCATTGGTTCACAGTGTTTTCCTCAAACTAGCAGCTCAGGAAAGTACATTTATCTTTTTTATGATGGTATCATGGTCTGTGAATAGTTTTCCAACCTTTTTTGTTCAAACTAAGTTTTTGTGCTTTCTTGAGTATTAAGGCGTTTGCAGGCTGAGAGAAGCCTTAAAAACGCACAGAACACAAGAATGCATTGGTTCACAGTGTTTTCCTCAAACTAGCACCTCAGGAAAGTACATTTAACTGTTTTATGATGTTATCATGGTTTGTGAATAGTTTTCCAACCTTTTTTGTTCAAACTAAGTTTTTGTGCTTTCTTGAGTATTAAGGCGTTTGCAGGCTGAGAGAAGCCTACAAAACGCACAGAACACAAGAATGCATTGGTTCACAGTGTTTTCCTCAAACTAGCACCTCAGGAAAGTACATTTAACTGTTTTATGATGTTATCATGGTTTGTGAATAGTTTTGCAACCTTTTTTGTTCAAACTAAGTTTTTGTGCTTTCTTCACTATTAAGGCGTTTGCAGGCAGAGTGAAGGCTTAAACACGCACAGAACACAAGAATGCATTGGTTCACAGTGTTTTCCTCAAACTAGCAGCTCAGGAAAGTACATTCATCTTTTTTATGATGGTATCATGGTCTGTGAATAGTTTTCCAACCTTTTTTGTTCAAACTAAGTTTTTGTGCTTTCTTGAGTATTAAGGCGTTTGCAGGCTGAGAGAAGCCTTAAAAACGCACAGAACACAAGAATGCATTGGTTCACAGTGTTTTCCTCAAACTAGCACCTCAGGAAAGTACATTTAACTGTTTTATGATGTTATCATGGTTTGTCAATAGTTTTCCAACCTTTTTTGTTCAAACTAAGTTTTTGTGCTTTCTTGAGTATTAAGGCGTTTGCAGGCAGAGAGAAGCCTAAAAAACGCACAGAACACAAGAATGCATTGGTTCACAGTGTTTTCCTCAAACTAGCAGCTCAGGAAAGTACATTCATCTTTTTTATGATGGTATCATGGTCTGTGAATAGTTTTCCAACCTTTTTTGTTCAAACTAAGTTTTTGTGCTTTCTTGAGTATTAAGGCGTTTGCAGGCTGAGAGAAGCCTTAAAAACGCACAGAACACAAGAATGCATTGGTTCACAGTGTTTTCCTCAAACTAGCACCTCAGGAAAGTACATTTAACTGTTTTATGATGTTATCATGGTTTGTCAATAGTTTTCCAACCTTTTTTGTTCAAACTAAGTTTTTGTGCTTTCTTGAGTATTAAGGCGTTTGCAGGCAGAGAGAAGGCTTAAACACGCACAGAACACAAGAATGCATTGGTTCACAGTGTTTTCCTCAAACTAGCAGCTCAGGAAAGTACATTTATCTTTTTTATGATGGTATCATGGTCTGTGAATAGTTTTCCAACCTTTTTTGTTCAAACTAAGTTTTTGTGCTTTCTTGAGTATTAAGGCGTTTGCAGGCTGAGAGAAGCCTTAAAAACGCACAGAACACAAGAATGCATTGGTTCACAGTGTTTTCCTCAAACTAGCACCTCAGGAAAGTACATTTAACTGTTTTATGATGTTATCATGGTTTGTGAATAGTTTTCCAACCTTTTTTGTTCAAACTAAGTTTTTGTGCTTTCTTGAGTATTAAGGCGTTTGCAGGCTGAGAGAAGCCTACAAAACGCACAGAACACAAGAATGCATTGGTTCACAGTGTTTTCCTCAAACTAGCACCTCAGGAAAGTACATTTAACTGTTTTATGATGTTATCATGGTTTGTGAATAGTTTTGCAACCTTTTTTGTTCAAACTAAGTTTTTGTGCTTTCTTCACTATTAAGGCGTTTGCAGGCAGAGTGAAGGCTTAAACACGCACAGAACACAAGAATGCATTGGTTCACAGTGTTTTCCTCAAACTAGCAGCTCAGGAAAGTACATTCATCTTTTTTATGATGGTATCATGGTCTGTGAATAGTTTTCCAACCTTTTTTGTTCAAACTAAGTTTTTGTGCTTTCTTGAGTATTAAGGCGTTTGCAGGCTGAGAGAAGCCTTAAAAACGCACAGAACACAAGAATGCATTGGTTCACAGTGTTTTCCTCAAACTAGCACCTCAGGAAAGTACATTTAACTGTTTTATGATGTTATCATGGTTTGTCAATAGTTTTCCAACCTTTTTTGTTCAAACTAAGTTTTTGTGCTTTCTTGAGTATTAAGGCGTTTGCAGGCAGAGAGAAGGCTTAAACACGCACAGAACACAAGAATGCATTGGTTCACAGTGTTTTCCTCAAACTAGCAGCTCAGGAAAGTACATTTATCTTTTTTATGATGGTATCATGGTCTGTGAATAGTTTTCCAACCTTTTTTGTTCAAACTAAGTTTTTGTGCTTTCTTGAGTATTAAGGCGTTTGCAGGCTGAGAGAAGCCTTAAAAACGCACAGAACACAAGAATGCATTGGTTCACAGTGTTTTCCTCAAACTAGCACCTCAGGAAAGTACATTTAACTGTTTTATGATGTTATCATGGTTTGTGAATAGTTTTCCAACCTTTTTTGTTCAAACTAAGTTTTTGTGCTTTCTTGAGTATTAAGGCGTTTGCAGGCTGAGAGAAGCCTACAAAACGCACAGAACACAAGAATGCATTGGTTCACAGTGTTTTCCTCAAACTAGCAGCTCAGGAAAGTACATTTATCTTTTTTATGATGGTATCATGGTCTGTGAATAGTTTTCCAACCTTTTTTGTTCAAACTAAGTTTTTGTGCTTTCTTCACTATTAAGGCGTTTGCAGGCAGAGAGAAGGCTTAAACACGCACAGAACACAAGAATGCATTGGTTCACAGTGTTTTCCTCAAACTAGCACCTCAGGAAAGTACATTTAACTGTTTTATGATGTTATCATGGTTTGTGAATAGTTTTCCAACCTTTGTTGTTCAAACTAAGTTTTTGTGCTTTCTTGAGTATTAAGGCGTTTGCAGGCTGAGAGAAGCCTTAAAAACGCACAGAACACAATAATGCATTGGTTCACAGTGTTTTCCTCAAACTAGCACCTCAGGAAAGTACATTTAACTGTTTTATGATGTTATCATGGTTTGTCAATAGTTTTCCAACCTTTTTTGTTCAAACTAAGTTTTTGTGCTTTCTTGAGTATTAAGGCGTTTGCAGGCTGAGAGAAGCCTAAAAAACGCACAGAACACAAGAATGCATTGGTTCACAGTGTTTTCCTCAAACTAGCAGCTCAGGAAAGTACATTTATCTTTTTTATGATGGTATCATGGTCTGTGAATAGTTTTCCAACCTTTTTTGTTCAAACTAAGTTTTTGTGCTTTCTTGAGTATTAAGGCGTTTGCAGGCTGAGAGAAGCCTTAAAAACGCACAGAACACAAGAATGCATTGGTTCACAGTGTTTTCCTCAAACTAGCACCTCAGGAAAGTACATTTAACTGTTTTATGATGTTATCATGGTTTGTCAATAGTTTTCCAACCTTTTTTGTTCAAACTAAGTTTTTGTGCTTTCTTCACTATTAAGGCGTTTGCAGGCAGAGAGAAGGCTTAAACACGCACAGAACACAAGAATGCATTGGTTCACAGTGTTTTCCTCAAACTAGCACCTCAGGAAAGTACATTTATCTTTTTTATGATGGTATCATGGTCTGTGAATAGTTTTCCAACCTTTTTTGTTCAAACTAAGTTTTTGTGCTTTCTTCACTATTAAGGCGTTTGCAGGCAGAGAGAAGGCTTAAACACGCACAGAACACAAGAATGCATTGGTTCACAGTGTTTTCCTCAAACTAGCACCTCAGGAAAGTACATTTATCTTTTTTATGATGGTATCATGGTCTGTGAATAGTTTTCCAACCTTTTTTGTTCAAACTAAGTTTTTGTGCTTTCTTCACTATTAAGGCGTTTGCAGGCAGAGAGAAGGCTTAAACACGCACAGAACACAAGAATGCATTGGTTCACAGTGTTTTTCTCAAACTAGCACCTCAGGAAAGTACATTTAACTGTTTTATGATGTTATCATGGTTTGTGAATAGTTTTCCAACCTTTTTTGTTCAAACTAAGTTTTTGTGCTTTCTTGAGTATTAAGGCGTTTGCAGGCTGAGAGAAGCCTTAAAAACGCACAGAACACAAGAATGCATTGGTTCACAGTGTTTTCCTCAAACTAGCACCTCAGGAAAGTACATTTAACTGTTTTATGATGTTATCATGGTTTGTGAATAGTTTTGCAACCTTTTTTGTTCAAACTAAGTTTTTGTGCTTTCTTCACTATTAAGGCGTTTGCAGGCAGAGTGAAGGCTTAAACACGCACAGAACACAAGAATGCATTGGTTCACAGTGTTTTCCTCAAACTAGCAGCTCAGGAAAGTACATTCATCTTTTTTATGATGGTATCATGGTCTGTGAATAGTTTTCCAACCTTTTTTGTTCAAACTAAGTTTTTGTGCTTTCTTGAGTATTAAGGCGTTTGCAGGCTGAGAGAAGCCTTAAAAACGCACAGAACACAAGAATGCATTGGTTCACAGTGTTTTCCTCAAACTAGCACCTCAGGAAAGTACATTTAACTGTTTTATGATGTTATCATGGTTTGTGAATAGTTTTCCAACCTTTTTTGTTCAAACTAAGTTTTTGTACTTTCTTGAGTATTAAGGCGTTTGCAGGCTGAGAGAAGCCTAAACAACGCACAGAACACAAGAATGCATTGGTTCACAGTGTTTTCCTCAAACTAGCAGCTCAGGAAAGTACATTTATATTTTTTATGATGGTATCATGGTCTGTGAATAGTTTTCCAACCTTTTTTGTTCAAACTAAGTTTTTGTGCTTTCTTGAGTATTAAGGCGTTTGCAGGCTGAGAGAAGCCTTAAACACGCACAGAACACAAGAATGCATTGGTTCACAGTGTTTTCCTCAAACTAGCACCTCAGGAAGGTACATTTATCTTTTTTATGATGGTATCATGGTCTGTGAATAGTTTTGCAACCTTTTTTGTTCAAACTAAGTTTTTGTGCTTTCTTCACTATTAAGGCGTTTGCAGGCAGAGAGAAGGCTTAAACACGCACAGAACACAAGAATGCATTGGTTCACAGTGTTTTCCTCAAACTAGCAGCTCAGGAAAGTACATTCATCTTTTTTATGATGGTATCATGGTCTGTGAATAGTTTTCCAACCTTTTTTGTTCAAACTAAGTTTTTGTGCTTTCTTGAGTATTAAGGCGTTTGCAGGCTGAGAGAAGCCTTAAAAACGCACAGAACACAAGAATCCATTGGTTCACAGTGTTTTCCTCAAACTAGCACCTCAGGAAAGTACATTTAACTGTTTTATGATGGTATCATGGTTTGTGAATAGTTTTGCAACCTTTTTTGTTTAAACTAAGTTTTTGTGCTTTCTTCACTATTAAGGCGTTTGCAGGGAGAGAGAAGGCTTAAACACGCACAGAACACAAGAATGCATTGGTTCACAGTGTTTTCCTCAAACTAGCAGCTCAGGAAAGTACATTCATCTTTTTTATGATGGTATCATGGTCTGTGAATAGTTTTCCAACCTTTTTTGTTCAAACTAAGTTTTTGTGCTTTCTTGAGTATTAAGGCGTTTGCAGGCTGAGAGAAGCCTTAAAAACGCACAGAACACAAGAATCCATTGGTTCACAGTGTTTTCCTCAAACTAGCACCTCAGGAAAGTACATTTAACTGTTTTATGATGTTATCATGGTTTGTGAATAGTTTTCCAACCTTTTTTGTTCAAACTAAGTTTTTGTGCTTTCTTGAGTATTAAGGCGTTTGCAGGCTGAGAGAAGCCTAAAAAACGCACAGAACACAGGAATGCATTGGTTCACAGTGTTTTCCTCAAACTAGCAGCTCAGGAAAGTACATTTATCTTTTTTATGATGGTATCAGGGTCTGTGAATAGTTTTCCAACCTTTTTTGTTCAAACTAAGTTTTTGTGCTTTCTTGAGTATTAAGGCGTTTGCAGGCTGAGAGAAGCCTTAAAAACGCACAGAACACAAGAATGCATTGGTTCACAGTGTTTTCCTCAAACTAGCACCTCAGGAAAGTACATTTAACTGTTTTATGATGTTATCATGGTTTGTGAATAGTTTTCCAACCTTTTTTGTTCAAACTAAGTTTTTGTGCTTTCTTGAGTATTAAGGCGTTTGCAGGCTGAGAGAAGCCTTAAAAACGCACAGAACACAAGAATGCATTGGTTCACAGTGTTTTCCTCAAACTAGCAGCTCAGGAAAGTACATTTATCTTTTTTATGATGGTATCATGGTCTGTGAATAGTTTTCCAACCTTTTTTGTTCAAACTAAGTTTTTGTGCTTTCTTCACTATTAAGGCGTTTGCAGGCAGAGAGAAGGCTTAAACACCCACAGAACACAAGAATGCATTGGTTCACAGTGTTTTCCTCAAACTAGCACCTCAGGAAAGTACATTTAACTGTTTTATGATGTTATCATGGTTTGTCAATAGTTTTCCAACCTTTTTTGTTCAAACTAAGTTTTTGTGCTTTCTTGAGTATTAAGGCGTTTGCAGGCTGAGAGAAGCCTAAAAAACGCACAGAACACAAGAATGCATTGGTTCACAGTGTTTTCCTCAAACTAGCAGCTCAGGAAAGTACATTTATCTTTTTTATGATGGTATCATGGTCTGTGAATAGTTTTCCAACTTTTTTTGTTCAAACTAAGTTTTTGTGCTTTCTTCACTATTAAGGCGTTTGCAGGCAGAGTGAAGGCTTAAACACGCACAGAACACAAGAATGCATTGGTTCACAGTGTTTTCCTCAAACTAGCAGCTCAGGAAAGTACATTCATCTTTTTTATGATGGTATCATGGTCTGTGAATAGTTTTCCAACCTTTTTTGTTCAAACTAAGTTTTTGTGCTTTCTTGAGTATTAAGGCGTTTGCAGGCTGAGAGAAGCCTTAAAAACGCACAGAACACAAGAATGCATTGGTTCACAGTGTTTTCCTCAAACTAGCACCTCAGGAAAGTACATTTAACTGTTTTATGATGTTATCATGGTTTGTGAATAGTTTTCCAACCTTTTTTGTTCAAACTAAGTTTTTGTACTTTCTTGAGTATTAAGGCGTTTGCAGGCTGAGAGAAGCCTAAACAACGCACAGAACACAAGAATGCATTGGTTCACAGTGTTTTCCTCAAACTAGCAGCTCAGGAAAGTACATTTATATTTTTTATGATGGTATCATGGTCTGTGAATAGTTTTCCAACCTTTTTTGTTCAAACTAAGTTTTTGTGCTTTCTTGAGTATTAAGGCGTTTGCAGGCTGAGAGAAGCCTTAAACACGCACAGAACACAAGAATGCATTGGTTCACAGTGTTTTCCTCAAACTAGCACCTCAGGAAGGTACATTTATCTTTTTTATGATGGTATCATGGTCTGTGAATAGTTTTGCAACCTTTTTTGTTCAAACTAAGTTTTTGTGCTTTCTTCACTATTAAGGCGTTTGCAGGCAGAGAGAAGGCTTAAACACGCACAGAACACAAGAATGCATTGGTTCACAGTGTTTTCCTCAAACTAGCAGCTCAGGAAAGTACATTCATCTTTTTTATGATGGTATCATGGTCTGTGAATAGTTTTCCAACCTTTTTTGTTCAAACTAAGTTTTTGTGCTTTCTTGAGTATTAAGGCGTTTGCAGGCTGAGAGAAGCCTTAAAAACGCACAGAACACAAGAATCCATTGGTTCACAGTGTTTTCCTCAAACTAGCACCTCAGGAAAGTACATTTAACTGTTTTATGATGGTATCATGGTTTGTGAATAGTTTTGCAACCTTTTTTGTTTAAACTAAGTTTTTGTGCTTTCTTCACTATTAAGGCGTTTGCAGGGAGAGAGAAGGCTTAAACACGCACAGAACACAAGAATGCATTGGTTCACAGTGTTTTCCTCAAACTAGCAGCTCAGGAAAGTACATTCATCTTTTTTATGATGGTATCATGGTCTGTGAATAGTTTTCCAACCTTTTTTGTTCAAACTAAGTTTTTGTGCTTTCTTGAGTATTAAGGCGTTTGCAGGCTGAGAGAAGCCTTAAAAACGCACAGAACACAAGAATCCATTGGTTCACAGTGTTTTCCTCAAACTAGCACCTCAGGAAAGTACATTTAACTGTTTTATGATGTTATCATGGTTTGTGAATAGTTTTCCAACCTTTTTTGTTCAAACTAAGTTTTTGTGCTTTCTTGAGTATTAAGGCGTTTGCAGGCTGAGAGAAGCCTAAAAAACGCACAGAACACAGGAATGCATTGGTTCACAGTGTTTTCCTCAAACTAGCAGCTCAGGAAAGTACATTTATCTTTTTTATGATGGTATCAGGGTCTGTGAATAGTTTTCCAACCTTTTTTGTTCAAACTAAGTTTTTGTGCTTTCTTGAGTATTAAGGCGTTTGCAGGCTGAGAGAAGCCTTAAAAACGCACAGAACACAAGAATGCATTGGTTCACAGTGTTTTCCTCAAACTAGCACCTCAGGAAAGTACATTTAACTGTTTTATGATGTTATCATGGTTTGTGAATAGTTTTCCAACCTTTTTTGTTCAAACTAAGTTTTTGTGCTTTCTTGAGTATTAAGGCGTTTGCAGGCTGAGAGAAGCCTTAAAAACGCACAGAACACAAGAATGCATTGGTTCACAGTGTTTTCCTCAAACTAGCAGCTCAGGAAAGTACATTTATCTTTTTTATGATGGTATCATGGTCTGTGAATAGTTTTCCAACCTTTTTTGTTCAAACTAAGTTTTTGTGCTTTCTTGAGTATTAAGGCGTTTGCAGGCTGAGAGAAGCCTTAAAAACGCACAGAACACAAGAATGCATTGGTTCACAGTGTTTTCCTCAAACTAGCACCTCAGGAAAGTACATTTAACTGTTTTATGATGTTATCATGGTTTGTCAATAGTTTTCCAACCTTTTTTGTTCAAACTAAGTTTTTGTGCTTTCTTCACTATTAAGGCGTTTGCAGGCAGAGAGAAGGCTTAAACACGCACAGAACACAAGAATGCATTGGTTCACAGTGTTTTCCTCAAACTAGCAGCTCAGGAAAGTACATTTATCTTTTATATGATGGTATCATGGTCTGTGAATAGTTTTCCAACGTTTTTTGTTCAAACTAAGTTTTTGTGCTTTCTTCACTATTAAGGCGTTTGCAGGCAGAGAGAAGGCTTAAACACCCACAGAACACAAGAATGCATTGGTTCACAGTGTTTTCCTCAAACTAGCACCTCAGGAAAGTACATTTAACTGTTTTATGATGTTATCATGGTTTGTCAATAGTTTTCCAACCTTTTTTGTTCAAACTAAGTTTTTGTGCTTTCTTGAGTATTAAGGCGTTTGCAGGCTGAGAGAAGCCTAAAAAACGCACAGAACACAAGAATGCATTGGTTCACAGTGTTTTCCTCAAACTAGCACCTCAGGAAGGTACATTTATCTTTTTTATGATGGTATCATGGTCTGTGAATAGTTTTGCAACCTTTTTTGTTCAAACTAAGTTTTTGTGCTTTCTTCACTATTAAGGCGTTTGCAGGCAGAGAGAAGGCTTAAACACGCACAGAACACAAGAATGCATTGGTTCACAGTGTTTTCCTCAAACTAGCAGCTCAGGAAAGTACATTCATCTTTTTTATGATTGTATCATGGTCTGTGAATAGTTTTCCAACCTTTTTTGTTCAAACTAAGTTTTTGTGCTTTCTTGAGTATTAAGGCGTTTGCAGGCTGAGAGAAGCCTTAAAAACGCACAGAACATAAGAATCCATTGGTTCACAGTGTTTTCCTCAAACTAGCACCTCAGGAAAGTACATTTAACTGTTTTATGATGGTATCATGGTTTGTGAATAGTTTTGCAACCTTTTTTGTTTAAACTAAGTTTTTGTGCTTTCTTCACTATTAAGGCGTTTGCAGGGAGAGAGAAGCCTTAAAAACGAACAGAACACAAGAATCCATTGGTTCACAGTGTTTTCCTCAAACTAGCACCTCAGGAAAGTACATTTAACTGTTTTATGATGTTATCATGGTTTGTGAATAGTTTTCCAACCTTTTTTGTTCAAACTAAGTTTTTGTGCTTTCTTGAGTATTAAGGCGTTTGCAGGCTGAGAGAAGCCTAAAAAACGCACAGAACACAGGAATGCATTGGTTCACAGTGTTTTCCTCAAACTAGCAGCTCAGGAAAGTACATTTATCTTTTTTATGATGGTATCAGGGTCTGTGAATAGTTTTCCAACCTTTTTTGTTCAAACTAAGTTTTTGTGCTTTCTTGAGTATTAAGGCGTTTGCAGGCTGAGAGAAGCCTTAAAAACGCACAGAACACAAGAATGCATTGGTTCACAGTGTTTTCCTCAAACTAGCACCTCAGGAAAGTACATTTAACTGTTTTATGATGTTATCATGGTTTGTGAATAGTTTTCCAACCTTTTTTGTTCAAACTAAGTTTTTGTGCTTTCTTGAGTATTAAGGCGTTTGCAGGCTGAGAGAAGCCTTAAAAACGCACAGAACACAAGAATGCATTGGTTCACAGTGTTTTCCTCAAACTAGCAGCTCAGGAAAGTACATTTATCTTTTTTATGATGGTATCATGGTCTGTGAATAGTTTTCCAACCTTTTTTGTTCAAACTAAGTTTTTGTGCTTTCTTGAGTATTAAGGCGTTTGCAGGCTGAGAGAAGCCTTAAAAACGCACAGAACACAAGAATGCATTGGTTCACAGTGTTTTCCTCAAACTAGCACCTCAGGAAAGTACATTTAACTGTTTTATGATGTTATCATGGTTTGTCAATAGTTTTCCAACCTTTTTTGTTCAAACTAAGTTTTTGTGCTTTCTTCACTATTAAGGCGTTTGCAGGCAGAGAGAAGGCTTAAACACCCACAGAACACAAGAATGCATTGGTTCACAGTGTTTTCCTCAAACTAGCAGCTCAGGAAAGTACATTTATCTTTTTTATGATGGTATCATGGTCTGTGAATAGTTTTGCAACCTTTTTTGTTCAAACTAAGTTTTTGTGCTTTCTTCACTATTAAGGCGTTTGCAGGCAGAGAGAAGGCTTAAACACGCACAGAACACAAGAATGCATTGGTTCACAGTGTTTTCCTCAAACTAGCAGCTCAGGAAAGTACATTTATCTTTTTTATGATGGTATCATGGTCTGTGAATAGTTTTCCAACCTTTTTTGTTCAAACTAAGTTTTTGTGCTTTCTTCACTATTAAGGCGTTTGCAGGCAGAGAGAAGGCTTAAACACGCACAGAACACAAGAATGCATTGGTTCACAGTGTTTTCCTCAAACTAGCACCTCAGGAAAGTACATTTAACTGTTTTATGATGTTATCATGGTTTGTGAATAGTTTTCCAACCTTTTTTGTTCAAACTAAGTTTTTGTGCTTTCTTGAGTATTAAGGCGTTTGCAGGCTGAGAGAAGCCTTAAAAACGCACAGAACACAATAATGCATTGGTTCACAGTGTTTTCCTCAAACTAGCACCTCAGGAAAGTACATTTAACTGTTTTATGATGTTATCATGGTTTGTCAATAGTTTTCCAACCTTTTTTGTTCAAACTAAGTTTTTGTGCTTTCTTGAGTATTAAGGCGTTTGCAGGCTGAGAGAAGCCTAAAAAACGCACAGAACACAAGAATGCATTGGTTCACAGTGTTTTCCTCAAACTAGCAGCTCAGGAAAGTACATTTATCTTTTTTATGATGGTATCATGGTCTGTGAATAGTTTTCCAACCTTTTTTGTTCAAACTAAGTTTTTGTGCTTTCTTGAGTATTAAGGCGTTTGCAGGCTGAGAGAAGCCTTAAAAACGCACAGAACACAAGAATGCATTGGTTCACAGTGTTTTCCTCAAACTAGCACCTCAGGAAAGTACATTTAACTGTTTTATGATGTTATCATGGTTTGTCAATAGTTTTCCAACCTTTTTTGTTCAAACTAAGTTTTTGTGCTTTCTTCACTATTAAGGCGTTTGCAGGCAGAGAGAAGGCTTAAACACGCACAGAACACAAGAATGCATTGGTTCACAGTGTTTTCCTCAAACTAGCACCTCAGGAAAGTACATTTATCTTTTTTATGATGGTATCATGGTCTGTGAATAGTTTTCCAACCTTTTTTGTTCAAACTAAGTTTTTGTGCTTTCTTCACTATTAAGGCGTTTGCAGGCAGAGAGAAGGCTTAAACACGCACAGAACACAAGAATGCATTGGTTCACAGTGTTTTCCTCAAACTAGCACCTCAGGAAAGTACATTTAACTGTTTTATGATGTTATCATGGTTTGTGAATAGTTTTCCAACCTTTTTTGTTCAAACTAAGTTTTTGTGCTTTCTTGAGTATTAAGGCGTTTGCAGGCTGAGAGAAGCCTTAAAAACGCACAGAACACAAGAATGCATTGGTTCACAGTGTTTTCCTCAAACTAGCACCTCAGGAAAGTACATTTAACTGTTTTATGATGTTATCATGGTTTGTCAATAGTTTTCCAACCTTTTTTGTTCAAACTAAGTTTTTGTGCTTTCTTCACTATTAAGGCGTTTGCAGGCAGAGAGAAGGCTTAAACACGCACAGAACACAAGAATGCATTGGTTCACAGTGTTTTCCTCAAACTAGCACCTCAGGAAAGTACATTTATCTTTTTTATGATGGTATCATGGTCTGTGAATAGTTTTCCAACCTTTTTTGTTCAAACTAAGTTTTTGTGCTTTCTTCACTATTAAGGCGTTTGCAGGCAGAGAGAAGGCTTAAACACGCACAGAACACAAGAATGCATTGGTTCACAGTGTTTTCCTCAAACTAGCACCTCAGGAAAGTACATTTAACTGTTTTATGATGTTATCATGGTTTGTGAATAGTTTTCCAACCTTTTTTGTTCAAACTAAGTTTTTGTGCTTTCTTGAGTATTAAGGCGTTTGCAGGCTGAGAGAAGCCTTAAAAACGCACAGAACACAAGAATGCATTGGTTCACAGTGTTTTCCTCAAACTAGCACCTCAGGAAAGTACATTTAACTGTTTTATGATGTTATCATGGTTTGTGAATAGTTTTGCAACCTTTTTTGTTCAAACTAAGTTTTTGTGCTTTCTTCACTATTAAGGCGTTTGCAGGCAGAGTGAAGGCTTAAACACGCACAGAACACAAGAATGCATTGGTTCACAGTGTTTTCCTCAAACTAGCAGCTCAGGAAAGTACATTCATCTTTTTTATGATGGTATCATGGTCTGTGAATAGTTTTCCAACCTTTTTTGTTCAAACTAAGTTTTTGTGCTTTCTTCACTATTAAGGCGTTTGCAGGCAGAGAGAAGGCTTAAACACGCACAGAACACAAGAATGCATTGGTTCACAGTGTTTTCCTCAAACTAGCACCTCAGGAAAGTACATTTAACTGTTTTATGATGTTATCATGGTTTGTGAATAGTTTTCCAACCTTTTTTGTTCAAACTAAGTTTTTGTGCTTTCTTGAGTATTAAGGCGTTTGCAGGCTGAGAGAAGCCTAAAAAACGCACAGAACACAAGAATGCATTGGTTCACAGTGTTTTCCTCAAACTAGCAGCTCAGGAAAGTACATTTATCTTTTTTATGATGGTATCATGGTCTGTGAATAGTTTTCCAACCTTTTTTGTTCAAACTAAGTTTTTGTGCTTTCTTGAGTATTAAGGCGTTTGCAGGCAGAGAGAAGGCTTAAACACGCACAGAACACAAGAATGCATTGGTTCACAGTGTTTTCCTCAAACTAGCAGCTCAGGAAAGTACATTCATCTTTTTTATGATGGTATCATGGTCTGTGAATAGTTTTCCAACCTTTTTTGTTCAAACTAAGTTTTTGTGCTTTCTTGAGTATTAAGGCGTTTGCAGGCTGAGAGAAGCCTTAAAAACGCACAGAACACAAGAATGCATTGGTTCACAGTGTTTTCCTCAAACTAGCACCTCAGGAAAGTACATTTAACTGTTTTATGATGTTATCATGGTTTGTCAATAGTTTTCCAACCTTTTTTGTTCAAACTAAGTTTTTGTGCTTTCTTGAGTATTAAGGCGTTTGCAGGCTGAGAGAAGCCTAAACAACGCACAGAACACAAGAATGCATTGGTTCACAGTGTTTTCCTCAAACTAGCACCTCAGGAAAGTACATTTAACTGTTTTATGATGTTATCATGGTTTGTCAATAGTTTTCCAACCTTTTTTGTTCAAACTAAGTTTTTGTGCTTTCTTGAGTATTAAGGCGTTTGCAGGCTGAGAGAAGCCTTAAAAACGCACAGAACACAAGAATGCATTGGTTCACAGTGTTTTCCTCAAACTAGCACCTCAGGAAAGTACATTTAACTGTTTTATGATGTTATCATGGTTTGTCAATAGTTTTCCAACCTTTTTTGTTCAAACTAAGTTTTTGTGCTTTCTTCACTATTAAGGCGTTTGCAGGCAGAGAGAAGGCTTAAACACGCACAGAACACAAGAATGCATTGGTTCACAGTGTTTTCCTCAAACTAGCAGCTCAGGAAAGTACATTCATCTTTTTTATGATGGTATCATGGTCTGTGAATAGTTTTCCAACCTTTTTTGTTCAAACTAAGTTTTTGTGCTTTCTTGAGTATTAAGGCGTTTGCAGGCTGAGAGAAGCCTTAAAAACGCACAGAACACAAGAATCCATTGGTTCACAGTGTTTTCCTCAAACTAGCACCTCAGGAAAGTACATTTAACTGTTTTATGATGGTATCATGGTTTGTGAATAGTTTTGCAACCTTTTTTGTTTAAACTAAGTTTTTGTGCTTTCTTCACTATTAAGGCGTTTGCAGGGAGAGAGAAGGCTTAAACACGCACAGAACACAAGAATGCATTGGTTCACAGTGTTTTCCTCAAACTAGCAGCTCAGGAAAGTACATTCATCTTTTTTATGATGGTATCATGGTCTGTGAATAGTTTTCCAACCTTTTTTGTTCAAACTAAGTTTTTGTGCTTTCTTGAGTATTAAGGCGTTTGCAGGCTGAGAGAAGCCTTAAAAACGCACAGAACACAAGAATCCATTGGTTCACAGTGTTTTCCTCAAACTAGCACCTCAGGAAAGTACATTTAACTGTTTTATGATGTTATCATGGTTTGTGAATAGTTTTCCAACCTTTTTTGTTCAAACTAAGTTTTTGTGCTTTCTTGAGTATTAAGGCGTTTGCAGGCTGAGAGAAGCCTAAAAAACGCACAGAACACAGGAATGCATTGGTTCACAGTGTTTTCCTCAAACTAGCAGCTCAGGAAAGTACATTTATCTTTTTTATGATGGTATCAGGGTCTGTGAATAGTTTTCCAACCTTTTTTGTTCAAACTAAGTTTTTGTGCTTTCTTGAGTATTAAGGCGTTTGCAGGCTGAGAGAAGCCTTAAAAACGCACAGAACACAAGAATGCATTGGTTCACAGTGTTTTCCTCAAACTAGCACCTCAGGAAAGTACATTTAACTGTTTTATGATGTTATCATGGTTTGTGAATAGTTTTCCAACCTTTTTTGTTCAAACTAAGTTTTTGTGCTTTCTTGAGTATTAAGGCGTTTGCAGGCTGAGAGAAGCCTTAAAAACGCACAGAACACAAGAATGCATTGGTTCACAGTGTTTTCCTCAAACTAGCAGCTCAGGAAAGTACATTTATCTTTTTTATGATGGTATCATGGTCTGTGAATAGTTTTCCAACCTTTTTTGTTCAAACTAAGTTTTTGTGCTTTCTTGAGTATTAAGGCGTTTGCAGGCTGAGAGAAGCCTTAAAAACGCACAGAACACAAGAATGCATTGGTTCACAGTGTTTTCCTCAAACTAGCACCTCAGGAAAGTACATTTAACTGTTTTATGATGTTATCATGGTTTGTCAATAGTTTTCCAACCTTTTTTGTTCAAACTAAGTTTTTGTGCTTTCTTCACTATTAAGGCGTTTGCAGGCAGAGAGAAGGCTTAAACACGCACAGAACACAAGAATGCATTGGTTCACAGTGTTTTCCTCAAACTAGCAGCTCAGGAAAGTACATTTATCTTTTATATGATGGTATCATGGTCTGTGAATAGTTTTCCAACGTTTTTTGTTCAAACTAAGTTTTTGTGCTTTCTTCACTATTAAGGCGTTTGCAGGCAGAGAGAAGGCTTAAACACCCACAGAACACAAGAATGCATTGGTTCACAGTGTTTTCCTCAAACTAGCACCTCAGGAAAGTACATTTAACTGTTTTATGATGTTATCATGGTTTGTCAATAGTTTTCCAACCTTTTTTGTTCAAACTAAGTTTTTGTGCTTTCTTGAGTATTAAGGCGTTTGCAGGCTGAGAGAAGCCTAAAAAACGCACAGAACACAAGAATGCATTGGTTCACAGTGTTTTCCTCAAACTAGCACCTCAGGAAGGTACATTTATCTTTTTTATGATGGTATCATGGTCTGTGAATAGTTTTGCAACCTTTTTTGTTCAAACTAAGTTTTTGTGCTTTCTTCACTATTAAGGCGTTTGCAGGCAGAGAGAAGGCTTAAACACGCACAGAACACAAGAATGCATTGGTTCACAGTGTTTTCCTCAAACTAGCAGCTCAGGAAAGTACATTCATCTTTTTTATGATTGTATCATGGTCTGTGAATAGTTTTCCAACCTTTTTTGTTCAAACTAAGTTTTTGTGCTTTCTTGAGTATTAAGGCGTTTGCAGGCTGAGAGAAGCCTTAAAAACGCACAGAACATAAGAATCCATTGGTTCACAGTGTTTTCCTCAAACTAGCACCTCAGGAAAGTACATTTAACTGTTTTATGATGGTATCATGGTTTGTGAATAGTTTTGCAACCTTTTTTGTTTAAACTAAGTTTTTGTGCTTTCTTCACTATTAAGGCGTTTGCAGGGAGAGAGAAGCCTTAAAAATGAACAGAACACAAGAATCCATTGGTTCACAGTGTTTTCCTCAAACTAGCACCTCAGGAAAGTACATTTAACTGTTTTATGATGTTATCATGGTTTGTGAATAGTTTTCCAACCTTTTTTGTTCAAACTAAGTTTTTGTGCTTTCTTGAGTATTAAGGCGTTTGCAGGCTGAGAGAAGCCTAAAAAACGCACAGAACACAGGAATGCATTGGTTCACAGTGTTTTCCTCAAACTAGCAGCTCAGGAAAGTACATTTATCTTTTTTATGATGGTATCAGGGTCTGTGAATAGTTTTCCAACCTTTTTTGTTCAAACTAAGTTTTTGTGCTTTCTTGAGTATTAAGGCGTTTGCAGGCTGAGAGAAGCCTTAAAAACGCACAGAACACAAGAATGCATTGGTTCACAGTGTTTTCCTCAAACTAGCACCTCAGGAAAGTACATTTAACTGTTTTATGATGTTATCATGGTTTGTGAATAGTTTTCCAACCTTTTTTGTTCAAACTAAGTTTTTGTGCTTTCTTGAGTATTAAGGCGTTTGCAGGCTGAGAGAAGCCTTAAAAACGCACAGAACACAAGAATGCATTGGTTCACAGTGTTTTCCTCAAACTAGCAGCTCAGGAAAGTACATTTATCTTTTTTATGATGGTATCATGGTCTGTGAATAGTTTTCCAACCTTTTTTGTTCAAACTAAGTTTTTGTGCTTTCTTGAGTATTAAGGCGTTTGCAGGCTGAGAGAAGCCTTAAAAACGCACAGAACACAAGAATGCATTGGTTCACAGTGTTTTCCTCAAACTAGCACCTCAGGAAAGTACATTTAACTGTTTTATGATGTTATCATGGTTTGTCAATAGTTTTCCAACCTTTTTTGTTCAAACTAAGTTTTTGTGCTTTCTTCACTATTAAGGCGTTTGCAGGCAGAGAGAAGGCTTAAACACCCACAGAACACAAGAATGCATTGGTTCACAGTGTTTTCCTCAAACTAGCACCTCAGGAAAGTACATTTATCTTTTTTATGATGGTATCATGGTCTGTGAATAGTTTTGCAACCTTTTTTGTTCAAACTAAGTTTTTGTGCTTTCTTCACTATTAAGGCGTTTGCAGGCAGAGAGAAGGCTTAAACACGCACAGAACACAAGAATGCATTGGTTCACAGTGTTTTCCTCAAACTAGCAGCTCAGGAAAGTACATTTATCTTTTTTATGATGGTATCATGGTCTGTGAATAGTTTTCCAACCTTTTTTGTTCAAACTAAGTTTTTGTGCTTTCTTCACTATTAAGGCGTTTGCAGGCAGAGAGAAGGCTTAAACACGCACAGAACACAAGAATGCATTGGTTCACAGTGTTTTCCTCAAACTAGCACCTCAGGAAAGTACATTTAACTGTTTTATGATGTTATCATGGTTTGTGAATAGTTTTCCAACCTTTTTTGTTCAAACTAAGTTTTTGTGCTTTCTTGAGTATTAAGGCGTTTGCAGGCTGAGAGAAGCCTTAAAAACGCACAGAACACAAGAATGCATTGGTTCACAGTGTTTTCCTCAAACTAGCAGCTCAGGAAAGTACATTTATCTTTTTTATGATGGTATCATGGTCTGTGAATAGTTTTCCAACCTTTTTTGTTCAAACTAAGTTTTTGTGCTTTCTTGAGTATTAAGGCGTTTGCAGGCTGAGAGAAGGCTTAAAAACGCACAGAACACAAGAATGCATTGTTTCACAGTGTTTTCCTCAAACTAGCACCTCAGGAAAGTACATTTAACTGTTTTATGATGTTATCATGGTTTGTGAATAGTTTTGCAACCTTTTTTGTTCAAACTAAGTTTTTGTGCTTTCTTGAGTATTAAGGCGTTTGCAGGCTGAGAGAAGCCTAAAAAACGCACAGAACACAAGAATGCATTGGTTCACAGTGTTTTCCTCAAACTAGCAGCTCAGGAAAGTACATTTATCTTTTTTATGATGGTATCATGGTCTGTGAATAGTTTTCCAACCTTTTTTGTTCAAACTAAGTTTTTGTGCTTTCTTCACTATTAAGGCGTTTGCAGGCAGAGAGAAGGCTTAAACACGCACAGAACACAAGAATGCATTGGTTCACAGTGTTTTCCTCAAACTAGCACCTCAGGAAAGTACATTTAACTGTTTTATGATGTTATCATGGTTTGTGAATAGTTTTCCAACCTTTTTTGTTCAAACTAAGTTTTTGTGCTTTCTTGAGTATTAAGGCGTTTGCAGGCTGAGAGAAGCCTTAAAAACGCACAGAACACAATAATGCATTGGTTCACAGTGTTTTCCTCAAACTAGCACCTCAGGAAAGTACATTTAACTGTTTTATGATGTTATCATGGTTTGTCAATAGTTTTCCAACCTTTTTTGTTCAAACTAAGTTTTTGTGCTTTCTTGAGTATTAAGGCGTTTGCAGGCTGAGAGAAGCCTAAAAAACGCACAGAACACAAGAATGCATTGGTTCACAGTGTTTTCCTCAAACTAGCAGCTCAGGAAAGTACATTTATCTTTTTTATGATGGTATCATGGTCTGTGAATAGTTTTCCAACCTTTTTTGTTCAAACTAAGTTTTTGTGCTTTCTTGAGTATTAAGGCGTTTGCAGGCTGAGAGAAGCCTTAAAAACGCACAGAACACAAGAATGCATTGGTTCACAGTGTTTTCCTCAAACTAGCACCTCAGGAAAGTACATTTAACTGTTTTATGATGTTATCATGGTTTGTCAATAGTTTTCCAACCTTTTTTGTTCAAACTAAGTTTTTGTGCTTTCTTCACTATTAAGGCGTTTGCAGGCAGAGAGAAGGCTTAAACACGCACAGAACACAAGAATGCATTGGTTCACAGTGTTTTCCTCAAACTAGCACCTCAGGAAAGTACATTTATCTTTTTTATGATGGTATCATGGTCTGTGAATAGTTTTCCAACCTTTTTTGTTCAAACTAAGTTTTTGTGCTTTCTTCACTATTAAGGCGTTTGCAGGCAGAGAGAAGGCTTAAACACGCACAGAACACAAGAATGCATTGGTTCACAGTGTTTTCCTCAAACTAGCACCTCAGGAAAGTACATTTAACTGTTTTATGATGTTATCATGGTTTGTGAATAGTTTTCCAACCTTTTTTGTTCAAACTAAGTTTTTGTGCTTTCTTGAGTATTAAGGCGTTTGCAGGCTGAGAGAAGCCTTAAAAACGCACAGAACACAAGAATGCATTGGTTCACAGTGTTTTCCTCAAACTAGCACCTCAGGAAAGTACATTTAACTGTTTTATGATGTTATCATGGTTTGTCAATAGTTTTCCAACCTTTTTTGTTCAAACTAAGTTTTTGTGCTTTCTTGAGTATTAAGGCGTTTGCAGGCTGAGAGAAGCCTAAAAAACGCACAGAACACAAGAATGCATTGGTTCACAGTGTTTTCCTCAAACTAGCAGCTCAGGAAAGTACATTTATCTTTTTTATGATGGTATCATGGTCTGTGAATAGTTTTCCAACCTTTTTTGTTCAAACTAAGTTTTTGTGCTTTCTTGAGTATTAAGGCGTTTGCAGGCTGAGAGAAGCCTTAAAAACGCACAGAACACAAGAATGCATTGGTTCACAGTGTTTTCCTCAAACTAGCACCTCAGGAAAGTACATTTAACTGTTTTATGATGTTATCATGGTTTGTCAATAGTTTTCCAACCTTTTTTGTTCAAACTAAGTTTTTGTGCTTTCTTCACTATTAAGGCGTTTGCAGGCAGAGAGAAGGCTTAAACACGCACAGAACACAAGAATGCATTGGTTCACAGTGTTTTCCTCAAACTAGCACCTCAGGAAAGTACATTTATCTTTTTTATGATGGTATCATGGTCTGTGAATAGTTTTCCAACCTTTTTTGTTCAAACTAAGTTTTTGTGCTTTCTTCACTATTAAGGCGTTTGCAGGCAGAGAGAAGGCTTAAACACGCACAGAACACAAGAATGCATTGGTTCACAGTGTTTTCCTCAAACTAGCACCTCAGGAAAGTACATTTAACTGTTTTATGATGTTATCATGGTTTGTGAATAGTTTTCCAACCTTTTTTGTTCAAACTAAGTTTTTGTGCTTTCTTGAGTATTAAGGCGTTTGCAGGCTGAGAGAAGCCTTAAAAACGCACAGAACACAAGAATGCATTGGTTCACAGTGTTTTCCTCAAACTAGCACCTCAGGAAAGTACATTTAACTGTTTTATGATGTTATCATGGTTTGTGAATAGTTTTGCAACCTTTTTTGTTCAAACTAAGTTTTTGTGCTTTCTTCACTATTAAGGCGTTTGCAGGCAGAGTGAAGGCTTAAACACGCACAGAACACAAGAATGCATTGGTTCACAGTGTTTTCCTCAAACTAGCAGCTCAGGAAAGTACATTCATCTTTTTTATGATGGTATCATGGTCTGTGAATAGTTTTCCAACCTTTTTTGTTCAAACTTAAGTTTTTGTGCTTTCTTCACTATTAAGGCGTTTGCAGGCAGAGAGAAGGCTTAAACACGCACAGAACACAAGAATGCATTGGTTCACAGTGTTTTCCTCAAACTAGCACCTCAGGAAAGTACATTTAACTGTTTTATGATGTTATCATGGTTTGTGAATAGTTTTCCAACCTTTTTTGTTCAAACTAAGTTTTTGTGCTTTCTTGAGTATTAAGGCGTTTGCAGGCTGAGAGAAGCCTAAAAAACGCACAGAACACAAGAATGCATTGGTTCACAGTGTTTTCCTCAAACTAGCAGCTCAGGAAAGTACATTTATCTTTTTTATGATGGTATCATGGTCTGTGAATAGTTTTCCAACCTTTTTTGTTCAAACTAAGTTTTTGTGCTTTCTTGAGTATTAAGGCGTTTGCAGGCAGAGAGAAGGCTTAAACACGCACAGAACACAAGAATGCATTGGTTCACAGTGTTTTCCTCAAACTAGCACCTCAGGAAAGTACATTTATCTTTTTTATGATGGTATCATGGTCTGTGAATAGTTTTCCAACCTTTTTTGTTCAAACTAAGTTTTTGTGCTTTCTTCACTATTAAGGCGTTTGCAGGCAGAGAGAAGGCTTAAACACGCACAGAACACAAGAATGCATTGGTTCACAGTGTTTTCCTCAAACTAGCACCTCAGGAAAGTAAATTTATCTTTTTTATGATGGTATCATGGTCTGTGAATAGTTTTCCAACCTTTTTTGTTCAAACTAAGTTTTTGTGCTTTCTTCACTATTAAGGCGTTTGCAGGCAGAGAGAAGGCTTAAACACGCACAGAACACAAGAATGCATTGGTTCACAGTGTTTTCCTCAAACTAGCACCTCAGGAAAGTACATTTAACTGTTTTATGATGTTATCATGGTTTGTGAATAGTTTTCCAACCTTTTTTGTTCAAACTAAGTTTTTGTGCTTTCTTGAGTATTAAGGCGTTTGCAGGCTGAGAGAAGCCTTAAAAACGCACAGAACACAAGAATGCATTGGTTCACAGTGTTTTCCTCAAACTAGCACCTCAGGAAAGTACATTTAACTGTTTTATGATGTTATCATGGTTTGTGAATAGTTTTGCAACCTTTTTTGTTCAAACTAAGTTTTTGTGCTTTCTTCACTATTAAGGCGTTTGCAGGCAGAGTGAAGGCTTAAACACGCACAGAACACAAGAATGCATTGGTTCACAGTGTTTTCCTCAAACTAGCAGCTCAGGAAAGTACATTCATCTTTTTTATGATGGTATCATGGTCTGTGAATAGTTTTCCAACCTTTTTTGTTCAAACTAAGTTTTTGTGCTTTCTTGAGTATTAAGGCGTTTGCAGGCTGAGAGAAGCCTTAAAAACGCACAGAACACAAGAATGCATTGGTTCACAGTGTTTTCCTCAAACTAGCACCTCAGGAAAGTACATTTAACTGTTTTATGATGTTATCATGGTTTGTCAATAGTTTTCCAACCTTTTTTGTTCAAACTAAGTTTTTGTGCTTTCTTGAGTATTAAGGCGTTTGCAGGCAGAGAGAAGGCTTAAACACGCACAGAACACAAGAATGCATTGGTTCACAGTGTTTTCCTCAAACTAGCAGCTCAGGAAAGTACATTTATCTTTTTTATGATGGTATCATGGTCTGTGAATAGTTTTCCAACCTTTTTTGTTCAAACTAAGTTTTTGTGCTTTCTTGAGTATTAAGGCGTTTGCAGGCTGAGAGAAGCCTTAAAAACGCACAGAACACAAGAATGCATTGGTTCACAGTGTTTTCCTCAAACTAGCACCTCAGGAAAGTACATTTAACTGTTTTATGATGTTATCATGGTTTGTGAATAGTTTTCCAACCTTTTTTGTTCAAACTAAGTTTTTGTGCTTTCTTGAGTATTAAGGCGTTTGCAGGCTGAGAGAAGCCTACAAAACGCACAGAACACAAGAATGCATTGGTTCACAGTGTTTTCCTCAAACTAGCAGCTCAGGAAAGTACATTTATCTTTTTTATGATGGTATCATGGTCTGTGAATAGTTTTCCAACCTTTTTTGTTCAAACTAAGTTTTTGTGCTTTCTTCACTATTAAGGCGTTTGCAGGCAGAGAGAAGGCTTAAACACGCACAGAACACAAGAATGCATTGGTTCACAGTGTTTTCCTCAAACTAGCACCTCAGGAAAGTACATTTAACTGTTTTATGATGTTATCATGGTTTGTCAATAGTTTTCCAACCTTTTTTGTTCAAACTAAGTTTTTGTGCTTTCTTGAGTATTAAGGCGTTTGCAGGCTGAGAGAAGCCTAAAAAACGCACAGAACACAAGAATGCATTGGTTCACAGTGTTTTCCTCAAACTAGCAGCTCAGGAAAGTACATTTATCTTTTTTATGATGGTATCATGGTCTGTGAATAGTTTTCCAACCTTTTTTGTTCAAACTAAGTTTTTGTGCTTTCTTGAGTATTAAGGCGTTTGCAGGCTGAGAGAAGCCTTAAAAACGCACAGAACACAAGAATGCATTGGTTCACAGTGTTTTCCTCAAACTAGCACCTCAGGAAAGTACATTTAACTGTTTTATGATGTTATCATGGTTTGTCAATAGTTTTCCAACCTTTTTTGTTCAAACTAAGTTTTTGTGCTTTCTTCACTATTAAGGCGTTTGCAGGCAGAGAGAAGGCTTAAACACGCACAGAACACAAGAATGCATTGGTTCACAGTGTTTTCCTCAAACTAGCACCTCAGGAAAGTACATTTATCTTTTTTATGATGGTATCATGGTCTGTGAATAGTTTTCCAACCTTTTTTGTTCAAACTAAGTTTTTGTGCTTTCTTCACTATTAAGGCGTTTGCAGGCAGAGAGAAGGCTTAAACACGCACAGAACACAAGAATGCATTGGTTCACAGTGTTTTCCTCAAACTAGCACCTCAGGAAAGTACATTTATCTTTTTTATGATGGTATCATGGTCTGTGAATAGTTTTCCAACCTTTTTTGTTCAAACTAAGTTTTTGTGCTTTCTTGAGTATTAAGGCGTTTGCAGGCTGAGAGAAGCCTTAAAAACGCACAGAACACAAGAATGCATTGGTTCACAGTGTTTTCCTCAAACTAGCACCTCAGGAAAGTACATTTAACTGTTTTATGATGTTATCATGGTTTGTGAATAGTTTTGCAACCTTTTTTGTTCAAACTAAGTTTTTGTGCTTTCTTCACTATTAAGGCGTTTGCAGGCAGAGTGAAGGCTTAAACACGCACAGAACACAAGAATGCATTGGTTCACAGTGTTTTCCTCAAACTAGCAGCTCAGGAAAGTACATTCATCTTTTTTATGATGGTATCATGGTCTGTGAATAGTTTTCCAACCTTTTTTGTTCAAACTAAGTTTTTGTGCTTTCTTGAGTATTAAGGCGTTTGCAGGCTGAGAGAAGCCTTAAAAACGCACAGAACACAAGAATGCATTGGTTCACAGTGTTTTCCTCAAACTAGCACCTCAGGAAAGTACATTTAACTGTTTTATGATGTTATCATGGTTTGTGAATAGTTTTCCAACCTTTTTTGTTCAAACTAAGTTTTTGTACTTTCTTGAGTATTAAGGCGTTTGCAGGCTGAGAGAAGCCTAAACAACGCACAGAACACAAGAATGCATTGGTTCACAGTGTTTTCCTCAAACTAGCAGCTCAGGAAAGTACATTTATATTTTTTATGATGGTATCATGGTCTGTGAATAGTTTTCCAACCTTTTTTGTTCAAACTAAGTTTTTGTGCTTTCTTGAGTATTAAGGCGTTTGCAGGCTGAGAGAAGCCTTAAAAACGCACAGAACACAAGAATGCATTGGTTCACAGTGTTTTCCTCAAACTAGCACCTCAGGAAAGTACATTTAACTGTTTTATGATGTTATCATGGTTTGTGAATAGTTTTCCAACCTTTTTTGTTCAAACTAAGTTTTTGTGCTTTCTTGAGTATTAAGGCGTTTGCAGGCTGAGAGAAGCCTTAAACACGCACAGAACACAAGAATGCATTGGTTCACAGTGTTTTCCTCAAACTAGCACCTCAGGAAGGTACATTTATCTTTTTTATGATGGTATCATGGTCTGTGAATAGTTTTGCAACCTTTTTTGTTCAAACTAAGTTTTTGTGCTTTCTTCACTATTAAGGCGTTTGCAGGCAGAGAGAAGGCTTAAACACGCACAGAACACAAGAATGCATTGGTTCACAGTGTTTTCCTCAAACTAGCAGCTCAGGAAAGTACATTCATCTTTTTTATGATGGTATCATGGTCTGTGAATAGTTTTCCAACCTTTTTTGTTCAAACTAAGTTTTTGTGCTTTCTTGAGTATTAAGGCGTTTGCAGGCTGAGAGAAGCCTTAAAAACGCACAGAACACAAGAATCCATTGGTTCACAGTGTTTTCCTCAAACTAGCACCTCAGGAAAGTACATTTAACTGTTTTATGATGGTATCATGGTTTGTGAATAGTTTTGCAACCTTTTTTGTTTAAACTAAGTTTTTGTGCTTTCTTCACTATTAAGGCGTTTGCAGGGAGAGAGAAGGCTTAAACACGCACAGAACACAAGAATGCATTGGTTCACAGTGTTTTCCTCAAACTAGCAGCTCAGGAAAGTACATTCATCTTTTTTATGATGGTATCATGGTCTGTGAATAGTTTTCCAACCTTTTTTGTTCAAACTAAGTTTTTGTGCTTTCTTCACTATTAAGGCGTTTGCAGGCTGAGAGAAGCCTTAAAAACGCACAGAACACAAGAATCCATTGGTTCACAGTGTTTTCCTCAAACTAGCACCTCAGGAAAGTACATTTAACTGTTTTATGATGTTATCATGGTTTGTGAATAGTTTTCCAACCTTTTTTGTTCAAACTAAGTTTTTGTGCTTTCTTCACTATTAAGGCGTTTGCAGGCTGAGAGAAGCCTTAAAAACGCACAGAACACAAGAATGCATTGGTTCACAGTGTTTTCCTCAAACTAGCAGCTCAGGAAAGTACATTTATCTTTTTTATGATGGTATCATGGTCTGTGAATAGTTTTCCAACCTTTTTTGTTCAAACTAAGTTTTTGTGCTTTCTTGAGTATTAAGGCGTTTGCAGGCTGAGAGAAGCCTTAAAAACGCACAGAACACAAGAATGCATTGGTTCACAGTGTTTTCCTCAAACTAGCACCTCAGGAAAGTACATTTAACTGTTTTATGATGTTATCATGGTTTGTGAATAGTTTTCCAACCTTTTTTGTTCAAACTAAGTTTTTGTGCTTTCTTGAGTATTAAGGCGTTTGCAGGCTGAGAGAAGCCTAAAAAACGCACAGAACACAAGAATGCATTGGTTCACAGTGTTTTCCTCAAACTAGCAGCTCAGGAAAGTACATTTATCTTTTTTATGATGGTATCATGGTCTGTGAATAGTTTTCCAACCTTTTTTGTTCAAACTAAGTTTTTGTGCTTTCTTCACTATTAAGGCGTTTGCAGGCAGAGAGAAGGCTTAAACACGCACAGAACACAAGAATGCATTGGTTCACAGTGTTTTCCTCAAACTAGCACCTCAGGAAAGTACATTTAACTGTTTTATGATGTTATCATGGTTTGTGAATAGTTTTCCAACCTTTTTTGTTCAAACTAAGTTTTTGTGCTTTCTTGAGTATTAAGGCGTTTGCAGGCTGAGAGAAGCCTTAAAAACGCACAGAACACAATAATGCATTGGTTCACAGTGTTTTCCTCAAACTAGCACCTCAGGAAAGTACATTTAACTGTTTTATGATGTTATCATGGTTTGTCAATAGTTTTCCAACCTTTTTTGTTCAAACTAAGTTTTTGTGCTTTCTTGAATATTAAGGCGTTTGCAGGCTGAGAGAAGCCTAAAAAACGCACAGAACACAAGAATGCATTGGTTCACAGTGTTTTCCTCAAACTAGCAGCTCAGGAAAGTACATTTATCTTTTTTATGATGGTATCATGGTCTGTGAATAGTTTTCCAACCTTTTTTGTTCAAACTAAGTTTTTGTGCTTTCTTGAGTATTAAGGCGTTTGCAGGCTGAGAGAAGCCTTAAAAACGCACAGAACACAAGAATGCATTGGTTCACAGTGTTTTCCTCAAACTAGCACCTCAGGAAAGTACATTTAACTGTTTTATGATGTTATCATGGTTTGTCAATAGTTTTCCAACCTTTTTTGTTCAAACTAAGTTTTTGTGCTTTCTTCACTATTAAGGCGTTTGCAGGCAGAGAGAAGGCTTAAACACGCACAGAACACAAGAATGCATTGGTTCACAGTGTTTTCCTCAAACTAGCACCTCAGGAAAGTACATTTATCTTTTTTATGATGGTATCATGGTCTGTGAATAGTTTTCCAACCTTTTTTGTTCAAACTAAGTTTTTGTGCTTTCTTCACTATTAAGGCGTTTGCAGGCAGAGAGAAGGCTTAAACACGCACAGAACACAAGAATGCATTGGTTCACAGTGTTTTCCTCAAACTAGCACCTCAGGAAAGTACATTTAACTGTTTTATGATGTTATCATGGTTTGTGAATAGTTTTCCAACCTTTTTTGTTCAAACTAAGTTTTTGTGCTTTCTTGAGTATTAAGGCGTTTGCAGGCTGAGAGAAGCCTTAAAAACGCACAGAACACAAGAATGCATTGGTTCACAGTGTTTTCCTCAAACTAGCACCTCAGGAAAGTACATTTAACTGTTTTATGATGTTATCATGGTTTGTCAATAGTTTTCCAACCTTTTTTGTTCAAACTAAGTTTTTGTGCTTTCTTGAGTATTAAGGCGTTTGCAGGCTGAGAGAAGCCTAAAAAACGCACAGAACACAAGAATGCATTGGTTCACAGTGTTTTCCTCAAACTAGCAGCTCAGGAAAGTACATTTATCTTTTTTATGATGGTATCATGGTCTGTGAATAGTTTTCCAACCTTTTTTGTTCAAACTAAGTTTTTGTGCTTTCTTGAGTATTAAGGCGTTTGCAGGCTGAGAGAAGCCTTAAAAACGCACAGAACACAAGAATGCATTGGTTCACAGTGTTTTCCTCAAACTAGCACCTCAGGAAAGTACATTTAACTGTTTTATGATGTTATCATGGTTTGTCAATAGTTTTCCAACCTTTTTTGTTCAAACTAAGTTTTTGTGCTTTCTTCACTATTAAGGCGTTTGCAGGCAGAGAGAAGGCTTAAACACGCACAGAACACAAGAATGCATTGGTTCACAGTGTTTTCCTCAAACTAGCACCTCAGGAAAGTACATTTATCTTTTTTATGATGGTATCATGGTCTGTGAATAGTTTTCCAACCTTTTTTGTTCAAACTAAGTTTTTGTGCTTTCTTCACTATTAAGGCGTTTGCAGGCAGAGAGAAGGCTTAAACACGCACAGAACACAAGAATGCATTGGTTCACAGTGTTTTCCTCAAACTAGCACCTCAGGAAAGTACATTTAACTGTTTTATGATGTTATCATGGTTTGTGAATAGTTTTCCAACCTTTTTTGTTCAAACTAAGTTTTTGTGCTTTCTTGAGTATTAAGGCGTTTGCAGGCTGAGAGAAGCCTTAAAAACGCACAGAACACAAGAATGCATTGGTTCACAGTGTTTTCCTCAAACTAGCACCTCAGGAAAGTACATTTAACTGTTTTATGATGTTATCATGGTTTGTGAATAGTTTTGCAACCTTTTTTGTTCAAACTAAGTTTTTGTGCTTTCTTCACTATTAAGGCGTTTGCAGGCAGAGTGAAGGCTTAAACACGCACAGAACACAAGAATGCATTGGTTCACAGTGTTTTCCTCAAACTAGCAGCTCAGGAAAGTACATTCATCTTTTTTATGATGGTATCATGGTCTGTGAATAGTTTTCCAACCTTTTTTGTTCAAACTAAGTTTTTGTGCTTTCTTGAGTATTAAGGCGTTTGCAGGCTGAGAGAAGCCTTAAAAACGCACAGAACACAAGAATGCATTGGTTCACAGTGTTTTCCTCAAACTAGCACCTCAGGAAAGTACATTTAACTGTTTTATGATGTTATCATGGTTTGTCAATAGTTTTCCAACCTTTTTTGTTCAAACTAAGTTTTTGTGCTTTCTTGAGTATTAAGGCGTTTGCAGGCTGAGAGAAGCCTTAAAAACGCACAGAACACAAGAATGCATTGGTTCACAGTGTTTTCCTCAAACTAGCACCTCAGGAAAGTACATTTATCTTTTTTATGATGGTATCATGGTCTGTGAATAGTTTTCCAACCTTTTTTGTTCAAACTAAGTTTTTGTGCTTTCTTCACTATTAAGGCGTTTGCAGGCAGAGAGAAGGCTTAAACACGCACAGAACACAAGAATGCATTGGTTCACAGTGTTTTCCTCAAACTAGCAGCTCAGGAAAGTACATTTATCTTTTTTATGATGGTATCATGGTCTGTGAATAGTTTTCCAACCTTTTTTGTTCAAACTAAGTTTTTGTGCTTTCTTGAGTATTAAGGCGTTTGCAGGCTGAGAGAAGCCTAAAAAACGCACAGAACACAAGAATGCATTGGTTCACAGTGTTTTCCTCAAACTAGCAGCTCAGGAAAGTACATTTATCTTTTTTATGATGGTATCATGGTCTGTGAATAGTTTTCCAACCTTTTTTGTTCAAACTAAGTTTTTGTGCTTTCTTCACTATTAAGGCGTTTGCAGGCAGAGAGAAGGCTTAAACACGCACAGAACACAAGAATGCATTGGTTCACAGTGTTTTCCTCAAACTAGCACCTCAGGAAAGTACATTTAACTGTTTTATGATGTTATCATGGTTTGTGAATAGTTTTCCAACCTTTTTTGTTCAAACTAAGTTTTTGTGCTTTCTTGAGTATTAAGGCGTTTGCAGGCTGAGAGAAGCCTTAAAAACGCACAGAACACAATAATGCATTGGTTCACAGTGTTTTCCTCAAACTAGCACCTCAGGAAAGTACATTTAACTGTTTTATGATGTTATCATGGTTTGTCAATAGTTTTCCAACCTTTTTTGTTCAAACTAAGTTTTTGTGCTTTCTTGAGTATTAAGGCGTTTGCAGGCTGAGAGAAGCCTAAAAAACGCACAGAACACAAGAATGCATTGGTTCACAGTGTTTTCCTCAAACTAGCAGCTCAGGAAAGTACATTTATCTTTTTTATGATGGTATCATGGTCTGTGAATAGTTTTCCAACCTTTTTTGTTCAAACTAAGTTTTTGTGCTTTCTTGAGTATTAAGGCGTTTGCAGGCTGAGAGAAGCCTTAAAAACGCACAGAACACAAGAATGCATTGGTTCACAGTGTTTTCCTCAAACTAGCACCTCAGGAAAGTACATTTAACTGTTTTATGATGTTATCATGGTTTGTCAATAGTTTTCCAACCTTTTTTGTTCAAACTAAGTTTTTGTGCTTTCTTCACTATTAAGGCGTTTGCAGGCAGAGAGAAGGCTTAAACACGCACAGAACACAAGAATGCATTGGTTCACAGTGTTTTCCTCAAACTAGCACCTCAGGAAAGTACATTTATCTTTTTTATGATGGTATCATGGTCTGTGAATAGTTTTCCAACCTTTTTTGTTCAAACTAAGTTTTTGTGCTTTCTTCACTATTGAGGCGTTTGCAGGCAGAGAGAAGGCTTAAACACGCACAGAACACAAGAATGCATTGGTTCACAGTGTTTTCCTCAAACTAGCACCTCAGGAAAGTACATTTAACTGTTTTATGATGTTATCATGGTTTGTGAATAGTTTTCCAACCTTTTTTGTTCAAACTAAGTTTTTGTGCTTTCTTGAGTATTAAGGCGTTTGCAGGCTGAGAGAAGCCTTAAAAACGCACAGAACAAAGGAATGCATTGGTTCACAGTGTTTTCCTCAAACTAGCACCTCAGGAAAGTACATTTAACTGTTTTATGATGTTATCATGGTTTGTGAATAGTTTTGCAACCTTTTTTGTTCAAACTAAGTTTTTGTGCTTTCTTCACTATTAAGGCGTTTGCAGGCAGAGTGAAGGCTTAAACACGCACAGAACACAAGAATGCATTGGTTCACAGTGTTTTCCTCAAACTAGCAGCTCAGGAAAGTACATTCATCTTTTTTATGATGGTATCATGGTCTGTGAATAGTTTTCCAACCTTTTTTGTTCAAACTAAGTTTTTGTGCTTTCTTGAGTATTAAGGCGTTTGCAGGCTGAGAGAAGCCTTAAAAACGCACAGAACACAAGAATGCATTGGTTCACAGTGTTTTCCTCAAACTAGCACCTCAGGAAAGTACATTTATCTTTTTTATGACGGTATCATGGTCTGTGAATAGTTTTCCAACCTTTTTTGTTCAAACTAAGTATTTGTGCTTTCTTGAGTATTAAGGCGTTTGCAGGCTGAGAGAAGCCTTAAAAACGCACAGAACACAAGAATGCATTGGTTCACAGTGTTTTCCTCAAACTAGCACCTCAGGAAAGTACATTTAACTGTTTTATGATGTTATCATGGTTTGTGAATAGTTTTCCAACCTTTTTTGTTCAAACTAAGTTTTTGTGCTTTCTTGAGTATTAAGGCGTTTGCAGGCTGAGAGAAGCCTTAAAAACGCACAGAACACAAGAATGCATTGGTTCACAGTGTTTTCCTCAAACTAGCAGCTCAGGAAAGTACATTTATCTTTTTTATGATGGTATCATGGTCTGTGAATAGTTTTCCAACCTTTTTTGTTCAAACTAAGTTTTTGTGCTTTCTTCACTATTAAGGCGTTTGCAGGCAGAGAGAAGGCTTAAACACGCACAGAACACAAGAATGCATTGGTTCACAGTGTTTTCCTCAAACTAGCAGCTCAGGAAAGTACATTTATCTTTTTTATGATGGTATCATGGTCTGTGAATAGTTTTCCAACCTTTTTTGTTCAAACTAAGTTTTTGTGCTTTCTTGAGTATTAAGGCGTTTGCAGGCTGAGAGAAGCCTTAAAAACGCACAGAACACAAGAATCCATTGGTTCACAGTGTTTTCCTCAAACTAGCACCTCAGGAAAGTACATTTAACTGTTTTATGATGTTATCATGGTTTGTGAATAGTTTTCCAACCTTTTTTGTTCAAACTAAGTTTTTGTGCTTTCTTGAGTATTAAGGCGTTTGCAGGCTGAGAGAAGCCTTAAACACGCACAGAACACAAGAATGCATTGGTTCACAGTGTTTTCCTCAAACTAGCAGCTCAGGAAAGTACATTTATCTTTTTTATGATGGTATCATGGTCTGTGAATAGTTTTCCAACCTTTTTTGTTCAAACTAAGTTTTTGTGCTTTCTTGAGTATTAAGGCGTTTGCAGGCTGAGAGAAGCCTTAAAAACGCACAGAACACAAGAATGCATTGGTTCACAGTGTTTTCCTCAAACTAGCACCTCAGGAAAGTACATTTAACTGTTTTATGATGTTATCATGGTTTGTCAATAGTTTTCCAACCTTTTTTGTTCAAACTAAGTTTTTGTGCTTTCTTGAGTATTAAGGCGTTTGCAGGCTGAGAGAAGCCTAAAAAACGCACAGAACACAAGAATGCATTGGTTCACAGTGTTTTCCTCAAACTAGCAGCTCAGGAAAGTACATTTATCTTTTTTATGATGGTATCATGGTCTGTGAATAGTTTTCCAACTTTTTTTGTTCAAACTAAGTTTTTGTGCTTTCTTCACTATTAAGGCGTTTGCAGGCAGAGAGAAGGCTTAAACACGCACAGAACACAAGAATGCATTGGTTCACAGTGTTTTCCTCAAACTAGCACCTCAGGAAGGTACATTTATCTTTTTTATGATGGTATCATGGTCTGTGAATAGTTTTGCAACCTTTTTTGTTCAAACTAAGTTTTTGTGCTTTCTTCACTATTAAGGCGTTTGCAGGCAGAGAGAAGGCTTAAACACGCACAGAACACAAGAATGCATTGGTTCACAGTGTTTTCCTCAAACTAGCAGCTCAGGAAAGTACATTCATCTTTTTTATGATGGTATCATGGTCTGTGAATAGTTTTCCAACCTTTTTTGTTCAAACTAAGTTTTTGTGCTTTCTTGAGTATTAAGGCGTTTGCAGGCTGAGAGAAGCCTTAAAAACGCACAGAACACAAGAATCCATTGGTTCACAGTGTTTTCCTCAAACTAGCACCTCAGGAAAGTACATTTAACTGTTTTATGATGGTATCATGGTTTGTGAATAGTTTTGCAACCTTTTTTGTTTAAACTAAGTTTTTGTGCTTTCTTCACTATTAAGGCGTTTGCAGGGAGAGAGAAGGCTTAAACACGCACAGAACACAAGAATGCATTGGTTCACAGTGTTTTCCTCAAACTAGCAGCTCAGGAAAGTACATTCATCTTTTTTATGATGGTATCATGGTCTGTGAATAGTTTTCCAACCTTTTTTGTTCAAACTAAGTTTTTGTGCTTTCTTGAGTATTAAGGCGTTTGCAGGCTGAGAGAAGCCTTAAAAACGCACAGAACACAAGAATCCATTGGTTCACAGTGTTTTCCTCAAACTAGCACCTCAGGAAAGTACATTTAACTGTTTTATGATGTTATCATGGTTTGTGAATAGTTTTCCAACCTTTTTTGTTCAAACTAAGTTTTTGTGCTTTCTTGAGTATTAAGGCGTTTGCAGGCTGAGAGAAGCCTTAAACACGCACAGAACACAAGAATGCATTGGTTCACAGTGTTTTCCTCAAACTAGCAGCTCAGGAAAGTACATTTATCTTTTTTATGATGGTATCATGGTCTGTGAATAGTTTTCCAACCTTTTTTGTTCAAACTAAGTTTTTGTGCTTTCTTGAGTATTAAGGCGTTTGCAGGCTGAGAGAAGCCTTAAAAACGCACAGAACACAAGAATGCATTGGTTCACAGTGTTTTCCTCAAACTAGCACCTCAGGAAAGTACATTTAACTGTTTTATGATGTTATCATGGTTTGTCAATAGTTTTCCAACCTTTTTTGTTCAAACTAAGTTTTTGTGCTTTCTTGAGTATTAAGGCGTTTGCAGGCTGAGAGAAGCCTAAAACACGCACAGAACACAAGAATGCATTGGTTCACAGTGTTTTCCTCAAACTAGCAGCTCAGGAAAGTACATTTATCTTTTTTATGATGGTATCATGGTCTGTGAATAGTTTTCCAACTTTTTTTGTTCAAACTAAGTTTTTGTGCTTTCTTCACTATTAAGGCGTTTGCAGGCAGAGAGAAGGCTTAAACACGCACAGAACACAAGAATGCATTGGTTCACAGTGTTTTCCTCAAACTAGCACCTCAGGAAGGTACATTTATCTTTTTTATGATGGTATCATGGTCTGTGAATAGTTTTGCAACCTTTTTTGTTCAAACTAAGTTTTTGTGCTTTCTTCACTATTAAGGCGTTTGCAGGCAGAGAGAAGGCTTAAACACGCACAGAACACAAGAATGCATTGGTTCACAGTGTTTTCCTCAAACTAGCAGCTCAGGAAAGTACATTCATCTTTTTTATGATGGTATCATGGTCTGTGAATAGTTTTCCAACCTTTTTTGTTCAAACTAAGTTTTTGTGCTTTCTTGAGTATTAAGGCGTTTGCAGGCTGAGAGAAGCCTTAAAAACGCACAGAACACAAGAATCCATTGGTTCACAGTGTTTTCCTCAAACTAGCACCTCAGGAAAGTACATTTAACTGTTTTATGATGGTATCATGGTTTGTGAATAGTTTTGCAACCTTTTTTGTTTAAACTAAGTTTTTGTGCTTTCTTCACTATTAAGGCGTTTGCAGGGAGAGAGAAGCCTTAAACACGCACAGAACACAAGAATGCATTGGTTCACAGTGTTTTCCTCAAACTAGCACCTCAGGAAAGTACATTTAACTGTTTTATGATGTTATCATGGTTTGTGAATAGTTTTCCAACCTTTTTTGTTCAAACTAAGTTTTTGTGCTTTCTTGAGTATTAAGGCGTTTGCAGGCTGAGAGAAGCCTTAAACACGCACAGAACACAAGAATGCATTGGTTCACAGTGTTTTCCTCAAACTAGCACCTCAGGAAAGTACATTTATCTTTTTTATGATGGTATCATGGTCTGTGAATAGTTTTCCAACCTTTTTTGTTCAAACTAAGTTTTTGTGCTTTCTTGAGTATTAAGGCGTTTGCAGGCTGAGAGAAGCCTTAAAAACGCACAGAACACAAGAATGCATTGGTTCACAGTGTTTTCCTCAAACTAGCACCTCAGGAAAGTACATTTAACTGTTTTATGATGTTATCATGGTTTGTCAATAGTTTTCCAACCTTTTTTGTTCAAACTAAGTTTTTGTGCTTTCTTCACTATTAAGGCGTTTGCAGGCAGAGAGAAGGCTTAAACACGCACAGAACACAAGAATGCATTGGTTCACAGTGTTTTCCTCAAACTAGCAGCTCAGGAAAGTACATTTATCTTTTTTATGATGGTATCATGGTCTGTGAATAGTTTTCCAACGTTTTTTGTTCAAACTAAGTTTTTGTGCTTTCTTCACTATTAAGGCGTTTGCAGGCAGAGAGAAGGCTTAAACACCCACAGAACACAAGAATGCATTGGTTCACAGTGTTTTCCTCAAACTAGCACCTCAGGAAAGTACATTTAACTGTATTATGATGTTATCATGGTTTGTCAATAGTTTTCCAACCTTTTTTGTTCAAACTAAGTTTTTGTGCTTTCTTGAGTATTAAGGCGTTTGCAGGCAGAGAGAAGCCTAAAAAACGCACAGAACACAAGAATGCATTGGTTCACAGTGTTTTCCTCAAACTAGCAGCTCAGGAAAGTACATTTATCTTTTTTATGATGGTATCATGGTCTGTGAATAGTTTTCCAACTTTTTTTGTTCAAACTAAGTTTTTGTGCTTTCTTCACTATTAAGGCGTTTGCAGGCAGAGAGAAGGCTTAAAAACGCACAGAACACAAGAATGCATTGGTTCACAGTGTTTTCCTCAAACTAGCACCTCAGGAAAGTACATTTAACTGTTTTATGATGTTATCATGGTTTGTCAATAGTTTTCCAACCTTTTTTGTTCAAACTAAGTTTTTGTGCTTTCTTCACTATTAAGGCGTTTGCAGGCAGAGAGAAGGCTTAAACACGCACAGAACACAAGAATGCATTGGTTCACAGTGTTTTCCTCAAACTAGCAGCTCAGGAAAGTACATTTATCTTTTTTATGATGGTATCATGGTCTGTGAATAGTTTTCCAACGTTTTTTGTTCAAACTAAGTTTTTGTGCTTTCTTCACTATTAAGGCGTTTGCAGGCAGAGAGAAGGCTTAAACACCCACAGAACACAAGAATGCATTGGTTCACAGTGTTTTCCTCAAACTAGCACCTCAGGAAAGTACATTTAACTGTTTTATGATGTTATCATGGTTTGTCAATAGTTTTCCAACCTTTTTTGTTCAAACTAAGTTTTTGTGCTTTCTTGAGTATTAAGGCGTTTGCAGGCAGAGAGAAGCCTAAAAAACGCACAGAACACAAGAATGCATTGGTTCACAGTGTTTTCCTCAAACTAGCAGCTCAGGAAAGTACATTTATCTTTTTTATGATGGTATCATGGTCTGTGAATAGTTTTCCAACTTTTTTTGTTCAAACTAAGTTTTTGTGCTTTCTTCACTATTAAGGCGTTTGCAGGCAGAGAGAAGGCTTAAACACGCACAGAACACAAGAATGCATTGGTTCACAGTGTTTTCCTCAAACTAGCACCTCAGGAAGGTACATTTATCTTTTTTATGATGGTATCATGGTCTGTGAATAGTTTTGCAACCTTTTTTGTTCAAACTAAGTTTTTGTGCTTTCTTCACTATTAAGGCGTTTGCAGGCAGAGAGAAGGCTTAAACACGCACAGAACACAAGAATGCATTGGTTCACAGTGTTTTCCTCAAACTAGCAGCTCAGGAAAGTACATTCATCTGTTTTATGATGGTATCATGGTCTGTGAATAGTTTTCCAACCTTTTTTGTTCAAACTAAGTTTTTGTGCTTTCTTGAGTATTAAGGCGTTTGCAGGCTGAGAGAAGCCTTAAAAACGCACAGAACACAAGAATCCATTGGTTCACAGTGTTTTCCTCAAACTAGCACCTCAGGAAAGTACATTTAACTGTTTTATGATGGTATCATGGTCTGTGAATAGTTTTCCAACTTTTTTTGTTCAAACTAAGTTTTTGTGCTTTCTTCACTATTAAGGCGTTTGCAGGCAGAGAGAAGGCTTAAACACGCACAGAACACAAGAATGCATTGGTTCACAGTGTTTTCCTCAAACTAGCACCTCAGGAAAGTACATTTATCTTTTTTATGATGGTATCATGGTCTGTGAATAGTTTTCCAACGTTTTTTGTTCAAACTAAGTTTTTGTGCTTTCTTCACTATTAAGGCGTTTGCAGGCAGAGAGAAGGCTTAAACACCCACAGAACACAAGAATGCATTGGTTCACAGTGTTTTCCTCAAACTAGCACCTCAGGAAAGTACATTTAACTGTTTTATGATGTTATCATGGTTTGTCAATAGTTTTCCAACCTTTTTTGTTCAAACTAAGTTTTTGTGCTTTCTTGAGTATTAAGGCGTTTGCAGGCAGAGAGAAGCCTAAAAAACGCACAGAACACAAGAATGCATTGGTTCACAGTGTTTTCCTCAAACTAGCAGCTCAGGAAAGTACATTTATCTTTTTTATGATGGTATCATGGTCTGTGAATAGTTTTCCAACTTTTTTTGTTCAAACTAAGTTTTTGTGCTTTCTTCACTATTAAGGCGTTTGCAGGCAGAGAGAAGGCTTAAACACGCACAGAACACAAGAATGCATTGGTTCACAGTGTTTTCCTCAAACTAGCACCTCAGGAAGGTACATTTATCTTTTTTATGATGGTATCATGGTCTGTGAATAGTTTTGCAACCTTTTTTGTTCAAACTAAGTTTTTGTGCTTTCTTCACTATTAAGGCGTTTGCAGGCAGAGAGAAGGCTTAAACACGCACAGAACACAAGAATGCATTGGTTCACAGTGTTTTCCTCAAACTAGCAGCTCAGGAAAGTACATTCATCTGTTTTATGATGGTATCATGGTCTGTGAATAGTTTTCCAACCTTTTTTGTTCAAACTAAGTTTTTGTGCTTTCTTGAGTATTAAGGCGTTTGCAGGCTGAGAGAAGCCTAAAAAACGCACAGAACACAAGAATGCATTGGTTCACAGTGTTTTCCTCAAACTAGCACCTCAGGAAAGTACATTTAACTGTTTTATGATGTTATCATGGTTTGTGAATAGTTTTCCAACCTTTTTTGTTCAAACTAAGTTTTTGTGCTTTCTTCACTATTAAGGCGTTTGCAGGCAGAGAGAAGGCTTAAACACCCACAGAACACAAGAATGCATTGGTTCACAGTGTTTTCCTCAAACTAGCACCTCAGGAAAGTACATTTAACTGTTTTATGATGTTATCATGGTTTGTCAATAGTTTTCCAACCTTTTTTGTTCAAACTAAGTTTTTGTGCTTTCTTGAGTATTAAGGCGTTTGCAGGCAGAGAGAAGCCTAAAAAACGCACAGAACACAAGAATGCATTGGTTCACAGTGTTTTCCTCAAACTAGCAGCTCAGGAAAGTACATTTATCTTTTTTATGATGGTATCATGGTCTGTGAATAGTTTTCCAACTTTTTTTGTTCAAACTAAGTTTTTGTGCTTTCTTCACTATTAAGGCGTTTGCAGGCAGAGAGAAGGCTTAAACACGCACAGAACACAAGAATGCATTGGTTCACAGTGTTTTCCTCAAACTAGCACCTCAGGAAGGTACATTTATCTTTTTTATGATGGTATCATGGTCTGTGAATAGTTTTGCAACCTTTTTTGTTCAAACTAAGTTTTTGTGCTTTCTTCACTATTAAGGCGTTTGCAGGCAGAGAGAAGGCTTAAACACGCACAGAACACAAGAATGCATTGGTTCACAGTGTTTTCCTCAAACTAGCAGCTCAGGAAAGTACATTCATCTGTTTTATGATGGTATCATGGTCTGTGAATAGTTTTCCAACCTTTTTTGTTCAAACTAAGTTTTTGTGCTTTCTTGAGTATTAAGGCGTTTGCAGGCTGAGAGAAGCCTTAAAAACGCACAGAACACAAGAATGCATTGGTTCACAGTGTTTTCCTCAAACTAGCACCTCAGGAAAGTACATTTAACTGTTTTATGATGGTATCATGGTTTGTGAATAGTTTTGCAACCTTTTTTGTTTAAACTAAGTTTTTGTGCTTTCTTCACTATTAAGGCGTTTGCAGGGAGAGAGAAGGCTTAAACACGCACAGAACACAAGAATGCATTGGTTCACAGTGTTTTCCTCAAACTAGCAGCTCAGGAAAGTACATTCATCTTTTTTATGATGGTATCATGGTCTGTGAATAGTTTTCCAACCTTTTTTGTTCAAACTAAGTTTTTGTGCTTTCTTGAGTATTAAGGCGTTTGCAGGCTGAGAGAAGCCTTAAAAACGCACAGAACACAAGAATCCATTGGTTCACAGTGTTTTCCTCAAACTAGCACCTCAGGAAAGTACATTTAACTGTTTTATGATGTTATCATGGTTTGTGAATAGTTTTCCAACCTTTTTTGTTCAAACTAAGTTTTTGTGCTTTCTTGAGTATTAAGGCGTTTGCAGGCTGAGAGAAGCCTAAAAAACGCACAGAACACAGGAATGCATTGGTTCACAGTGTTTTCCTCAAACTAGCAGCTCAGGAAAGTACATTTATCTTTTTTATGATGGTATCAGGGTCTGTGAATAGTTTTCCAACCTTTTTTGTTCAAACTAAGTTTTTGTGCTTTCTTGAGTATTAAGGCGTTTGCAGGCTGAGAGAAGCCTTAAAAACGCACAGAACACAAGAATGCATTGGTTCACAGTGTTTTCCTCAAACTAGCACCTCAGGAAAGTACATTTAACTGTTTTATGATGTTATCATGGTTTGTGAATAGTTTTCCAACCTTTTTTGTTCAAACTAAGTTTTTGTGCTTTCTTGAGTATTAAGGCGTTTGCAGGCTGAGAGAAGCCTTAAAAACGCACAGAACACAAGAATGCATTGGTTCACAGTGTTTTCCTCAAACTAGCAGCTCAGGAAAGTACATTTATCTTTTTTATGATGGTATCATGGTCTGTGAATAGTTTTCCAACCTTTTTTGTTCAAACTAAGTTTTTGTGCTTTCTTGAGTATTAAGGCGTTTGCAGGCTGAGAGAAGCCTTAAAAACGCACAGAACACAAGAATGCATTGGTTCACAGTGTTTTCCTCAAACTAGCACCTCAGGAAAGTACATTTAACTGTTTTATGATGTTATCATGGTTTGTCAATAGTTTTCCAACCTTTTTTGTTCAAACTAAGTTTTTGTGCTTTCTTCACTATTAAGGCGTTTGCAGGCAGAGAGAAGGCTTAAACACGCACAGAACACAAGAATGCATTGGTTCACAGTGTTTTCCTCAAACTAGCAGCTCAGGAAAGTACATTTATCTTTTTTATGATGGTATCATGGTCTGTGAATAGTTTTCCAACGTTTTTTGTTCAAACTAAGTTTTTGTGCTTTCTTCACTATTAAGGCGTTTGCAGGCAGAGAGAAGGCTTAAACACCCACAGAACACAAGAATGCATTGGTTCACAGTGTTTTCCTCAAACTAGCACCTCAGGAAAGTACATTTATCTTTTTTATGATGGTATCATGGTCTGTGAATAGTTTTGCAACCTTTTTTGTTCAAACTAAGTTTTTGTGCTTTCTTCACTATTAAGGCGTTTGCAGGCAGAGAGAAGGCTTAAACACGCACAGAACACAAGAATGCATTGGTTCACAGTGTTTTCCTCAAACTAGCAGCTCAGGAAAGTACATTTATCTTTTTTATGATGGTATCATGGTCTGTGAATAGTTTTCCAACCTTTTTTGTTCAAACTAAGTTTTTGTGCTTTCTTCACTATTAAGGCGTTTGCAGGCAGAGAGAAGGCTTAAACACGCACAGAACACAAGAATGCATTGGTTCACAGTGTTTTCCTCAAACTAGCACCTCAGGAAAGTACATTTAACTGTTTTATGATGTTATCATGGTTTGTGAATAGTTTTCCAACCTTTTTTGTTCAAACTAAGTTTTTGTGCTTTCTTGAGTATTAAGGCGTTTGCAGGCTGAGAGAAGCCTTAAAAACGCACAGAACACAAGAATGCATTGGTTCACAGTGTTTTCCTCAAACTAGCACCTCAGGAAAGTACATTTAACTGTTTTATGATGTTATCATGGTTTGTGAATAGTTTTCCAACCTTTTTTGTTCAAACTAAGTTTTTGTGCTTTCTTGAGTATTAAGGCGTTTGCAGGCTGAGAGAAGCCTTAAAAACGCACAGAACACAAGAATGCATTGGTTCACAGTGTTTTCCTCAAACTAGCAGCTCAGGAAAGTACATTTATCTTTTTTATGATGGTATCATGGTCTGTGAATAGTTTTCCAACCTTTTTTGTTCAAACTAAGTTTTTGTGCTTTCTTGAGTATTAAGGCGTTTGCAGGCTGAGAGAAGCCTTAAAAACGCACAGAACACAAGAATGCATTGGTTCACAGTGTTTTCCTCAAACTAGCACCTCAGGAAAGTACATTTAACTGTTTTATGATGTTATCATGGTTTGTCAATAGTTTTCCAACCTTTTTTGTTCAAACTAAGTTTTTGTGCTTTCTTCACTATTAAGGCGTTTGCAGGCAGAGAGAAGGCTTAAACACGCACAGAACACAAGAATGCATTGGTTCACAGTGTTTTCCTCAAACTAGCAGCTCAGGAAAGTACATTCATCTTTTTTATGATGGTATCATGGTCTGTGAATAGTTTTCCAACCTTTTTTGTTCAAACTAAGTTTTTGTGCTTTCTTGAGTATTAAGGCGTTTGCAGGCTGAGAGAAGCCTTAAAAACGCACAGAACACAAGAATGCATTGGTTCACAGTGTTTTCCTCAAACTAGCACCTCAGGAAAGTACATTTAACTGTTTTATGATGTTATCATGGTTTGTCAATAGTTTTCCAACCTTTTTTGTTCAAACTAAGTTTTTGTGCTTTCTTGAGTATTAAGGCGTTTGCAGGCTGAGAGAAGCCTTAAAAACGCACAGAACACAAGAATGCATTGGTTCACAGTGTTTTCCTCAAACTAGCACCTCAGGAAAGTACATTTATCTTTTTTATGATGGTATCATGGTCTGTGAATAGTTTTCCAACCTTTTTTGTTCAAACTAAGTATTTGTGCTTTCTTGAGTATTAAGGCGTTTGCAGGCTGAGAGAAGCCTTAAAAACGCACAGAACACAAGAATGCATTGGTTCACAGTGTTTTCCTCAAACTAGCACCTCAGGAAAGTACATTTAACTGTTTTATGATGTTATCATGGTTTGTGAATAGTTTTCCAACCTTTTTTGTTCAAACTAAGTTTTTGTGCTTTCTTGAGTATTAAGGCGTTTGCAGGCTGAGAGAAGCCTTAAAAACGCACAGAACACAAGAATGCATTGGTTCACAGTGTTTTCCTCAAACTAGCACCTCAGGAAAGTACATTTAACTGTTTTATGATGTTATCATGGTTTGTGAATAGTTTTGCAACCTTTTTTGTTCAAACTAAGTTTTTGTGCTTTCTTCACTATTAAGGCGTTTGCAGGCAGAGTGAAGGCTTAAACACGCACAGAACACAAGAATGCATTGGTTCACAGTGTTTTCCTCAAACTAGCAGCTCAGGAAAGTACATTCATCTTTTTTATGATGGTATCATGGTCTGTGAATAGTTTTCCAACCTTTTTTGTTCAAACTAAGTTTTTGTGCTTTCTTGAGTATTAAGGCGTTTGCAGGCTGAGAGAAGCCTTAAAAACGCACAGAACACAAGAATGCATTGGTTCACAGTGTTTTCCTCAAACTAGCACCTCAGGAAAGTACATTTAACTGTTTTATGATGTTATCATGGTTTGTCAATAGTTTTCCAACCTTTTTTGTTCAAACTAAGTTTTTGTGCTTTCTTGAGTATTAAGGCGTTTGCAGGCTGAGAGAAGCCTTAAAAACGCACAGAACACAAGAATGCATTGGTTCACAGTGTTTTCCTCAAACTAGCACCTCAGGAAAGTACATTTATCTTTTTTATGATGGTATCATGGTCTGTGAATAGTTTTCCAACCTTTTTTGTTCAAACTAAGTATTTGTGCTTTCTTGAGTATTAAGGCGTTTGCAGGCTGAGAGAAGCCTTAAAAACGCACAGAACACAAGAATGCATTGGTTCACAGTGTTTTCCTCAAACTAGCACCTCAGGAAAGTACATTTAACTGTTTTATGATGTTATCATGGTTTGTGAATAGTTTTCCAACCTTTTTTGTTCAAACTAAGTTTTTGTGCTTTCTTGAGTATTAAGGCGTTTGCAGGCTGAGAGAAGCCTTAAAAACTCACAGAACACAAGAATGCATTGGTTCACAGTGTTTTCCTCAAACTAGCACCTCAGGAAAGTACATTTAACTGTTTTATGATGTTATCATGGTTTGTGAATAGTTTTCCAACCTTTTTTGTTCAAACTAAGTTTTTGTGCTTTCTTCACTATTAAGGCGTTTGCAGGCAGAGAGAAGCCTTAAACACGCACAAAACACAAGAATGCATTGGTTCACAGTGTTTTCCTCAAACTAGCAGCTCAGGAAAGTACATTCATCTTTTTTATGATGGTATCATGGTCTGTGAATAGTTTTCCAACCTTTTTTGTTCAAACTAAGTTTTTGTGCTTTCTTGAGTATTAAGGCGTTTGCAGGCTGAGAGAAGCCTTAAAAACGCACAGAACACAAGAATCCATTGGTTCACAGTGTTTTCCTCAAACTAGCACCTCAGGAAAGTACATTTAACTGTTTTATGATGTTATCATGGTTTGTGAATAGTTTTCCAACCTTTTTTGTTCAAACTAAGTTTTTGTGCTTTCTTGAGTATTAAGGCGTTTGCAGGCTGAGAGAAGCCTAAACAACGCACAGAACACAAGAATGCATTGGTTCACAGTGTTTTCCTCAAACTAGCAGCTCAGGAAAGTACATTCATCTTTTTTATGATGGTATCATGGTCTGTGAATAGTTTTCCAACCTTTTTTGTTCAAACTAAGTTTTTGTGCTTTCTTGAGTATTAAGGCGTTTGCAGGCTGAGAGAAGCCTTAAAAACGCACAGAACACAAGAATGCATTGGTTCACAGTGTTTTCCTCAAACTAGCACCTCAGGAAAGTACATTCATCTTTTTTATGATGGTATCATGGTCTGTGAATAGTTTTCCAACCTTTTTTGTTCAAACTAAGTTTTTGTGCTTTCTTCACTATTAAGGCGTTTGCAGGCAGAGAGAAGGCTTAAACACGCACAGAACACAAGAATGCATTGGTTCACAGTGTTTTCCTCAAACTAGCACCTCAGGAAAGTACATTTATCTTTTTTATGATGGTATCATGGTCTGTGAATAGTTTTCCAACCTTTTTTGTTCAAACTAAGTTTTTGTGCTTTCTTCACTATTAAGGCGTTTGCAGGCAGAGAGAAGGCTTAAACACGCACAGAACACAAGAATGCATTGGTTCACAGTGTTTTCCTCAAACTAGCACCTCAGGAAAGTACATTTAACTGTTTTATGATGTTATCATGGTTTGTGAATAGTTTTCCAACCTTTTTTGTTCAAACTAAGTTTTTGTGCTTTCTTGAGTATTAAGGCGTTTGCAGGCTGAGAGAAGCCTTAAAAACTCACAGAACACAAGAATGCATTGGTTCACAGTGTTTTCCTCAAACTAGCACCTCAGGAAAGTACATTTAACTGTTTTATGATGTTATCATGGTTTGTGAATAGTTTTCCAACCTTTTTTGTTCAAACTAAGTTTTTGTGCTTTCTTCACTATTAAGGCGTTTGCAGGCAGAGAGAAGGCTTAAACACGCACAGAACACAAGAATGCATTGGTTCACAGTGTTTTCCTCAAACTAGCACCTCAGGAAAGTACATTTATCTTTTTTATGATGGTATCATGGTCTGTGAATAGTTTTCCAACCTTTTTTGTTCAAACTAAGTTTTTGTGCTTTCTTCACTATTAAGGCGTTTGCAGGCAGAGAGAAGGCTTAAACACGCACAGAACACAAGAATGCATTGGTTCACAGTGTTTTCCTCAAACTAGCACCTCAGGAAAGTACATTTATCTTTTTTATGATGGTATCATGGTCTGTGAATAGTTTTCCAACCTTTTTTGTTCAAACTAAGTTTTTGTGCTTTCTTCACTATTAAGGCGTTTGCAGGCAGAGAGAAGGCTTAAACACGCACAGAACACAAGAATGCATTGGTTCACAGTGTTTTCCTCAAACTAGCACCTCAGGAAAGTACATTTAACTGTTTTATGATGTTATCATGGTTTGTGAATAGTTTTCCAACCTTTTTTGTTCAAACTAAGTTTTTGTGCTTTCTTGAGTATTAAGGCGTTTGCAGGCTGAGAGAAGCCTTAAACACGCACAAAACACAAGAATGCATTGGTTCACAGTGTTTTCCTCAAACTAGCAGCTCAGGAAAGTACATTCATCTTTTTTATGATGGTATCATGGTCTGTGAATAGTTTTCCAACCTTTTTTGTTCAAACTAAGTTTTTGTGCTTTCTTGAGTATTAAGGCGTTTGCAGGCTGAGAGAAGCCTTAAAAACGCACAGAACACAAGAATCCATTGGTTCACAGTGTTTTCCTCAAACTAGCACCTCAGGAAAGTACATTTAACTGTTTTATGATGTTATCATGGTTTGTGAATAGTTTTCCAACCTTTTTTGTTCAAACTAAGTTTTTGTGCTTTCTTGAGTATTAAGGCGTTTGCAGGCTGAGAGAAGCCTAAACAACGCACAGAACACAAGAATGCATTGGTTCACAGTGTTTTCCTCAAACTAGCAGCTCAGGAAAGTACATTCATCTTTTTTATGATGGTATCATGGTCTGTGAATAGTTTTCCAACCTTTTTTGTTCAAACTAAGTTTTTGTGCTTTCTTGAGTATTAAGGCGTTTGCAGGCTGAGAGAAGCCTTAAAAACGCACAGAACACAAGAATGCATTGGTTCACAGTGTTTTCCTCAAACTAGCACCTCAGGAAAGTACATTTATCTTTTTTATGATGGTATCATGGTCTGTGAATAGTTTTCCAACCTTTTTTGTTCAAACTAAGTTTTTGTGCTTTCTTCACTATTAAGGCGTTTGCAGGCAGAGAGAAGGCTTAAACACGCACAGAACACAAGAATGCATTGGTTCACAGTGTTTTCCTCAAACTAGCACCTCAGGAAAGTACATTTATCTTTTTTATGATGGTATCATGGTCTGTGAATAGTTTTCCAACCTTTTTTGTTCAAACTAAGTTTTTGTGCTTTCTTCACTATTAAGGCGTTTGCAGGCAGAGAGAAGGCTTAAACACGCACAGAACACAAGAATGCATTGGTTCACAGTGTTTTCCTCAAACTAGCACCTCAGGAAAGTACATTTAACTGTTTTATGATGTTATCATGGTTTGTGAATAGTTTTCCAACCTTTTTTGTTCAAACTAAGTTTTTGTGCTTTCTTGAGTATTAAGGCGTTTGCAGGCTGAGAGAAGCCTTAAAAACGCACAGAACACAAGAATGCATTGGTTCACAGTGTTTTCCTCAAACTAGCACCTCAGGAAAGTACATTTAACTGTTTTATGATGTTATCATGGTTTGTGAATAGTTTTGCAACCTTTTTTGTTCAAACTAAGTTTTTGTGCTTTCTTCACTATTAAGGCGTTTGCAGGCAGAGTGAAGGCTTAAACACGCACAGAACACAAGAATGCATTGGTTCACAGTGTTTTCCTCAAACTAGCAGCTCAGGAAAGTACATTCATCTTTTTTATGATGGTATCATGGTCTGTGAATAGTTTTCCAACCTTTTTTGTTCAAACTAAGTTTTTGTGCTTTCTTGAGTATTAAGGCGTTTGCAGGCTGAGAGAAGCCTTAAAAACGCACAGAACACAAGAATGCATTGGTTCACAGTGTTTTCCTCAAACTAGCACCTCAGGAAAGTACATTTAACTGTTTTATGATGTTATCATGGTTTGTCAATAGTTTTCCAACCTTTTTTGTTCAAACTAAGTTTTTGTGCTTTCTTGAGTATTAAGGCGTTTGCAGGCTGAGAGAAGCCTTAAAAACGCACAGAACACAAGAATGCATTGGTTCACAGTGTTTTCCTCAAACTAGCACCTCAGGAAAGTACATTTATCTTTTTTATGATGGTATCATGGTCTGTGAATAGTTTTCCAACCTTTTTTGTTCAAACTAAGTATTTGTGCTTTCTTGAGTATTAAGGCGTTTGCAGGCTGAGAGAAGCCTTAAAAACGCACAGAACACAAGAATGCATTGGTTCACAGTGTTTTCCTCAAACTAGCACCTCAGGAAAGTACATTTAACTGTTTTATGATGTTATCATGGTTTGTGAATAGTTTTCCAACCTTTTTTGTTCAAACTAAGTTTTTGTGCTTTCTTGAGTATTAAGGCGTTTGCAGGCTGAGAGAAGCCTTAAAAACGCACAGAACACAAGAATGCATTGGTTCACAGTGTTTTCCTCAAACTAGCACCTCAGGAAAGTACATTTAACTGTTTTATGATGTTATCATGGTTTGTCAATAGTTTTCCAACCTTTTTTGTTCAAACTAAGTTTTTGTGCTTTCTTCACTATTAAGGCGTTTGCAGGCAGAGAGAAGGCTTAAACACGCACAGAACACAAGAATGCATTGGTTCACAGTGTTTTCCTCAAACTAGCACCTCAGGAAAGTACATTTATCTTTTTTATGATGGTATCATGGTCTGTGAATAGTTTTCCAACCTTTTTTGTTCAAACTAAGTTTTTGTGCTTTCTTCACTATTAAGGCGTTTGCAGGCAGAGAGAAGGCTTAAACACGCACAGAACACAAGAATGCATTGGTTCACAGTGTTTTCCTCAAACTAGCACCTCAGGAAAGTACATTTAACTGTTTTATGATGTTATCATGGTTTGTGAATAGTTTTCCAACCTTTTTTGTTCAAACTAAGTTTTTGTGCTTTCTTGAGTATTAAGGCGTTTGCAGGCTGAGAGAAGCCTTAAAAACGCACAGAACACAAGAATGCATTGGTTCACAGTGTTTTCCTCAAACTAGCACCTCAGGAAAGTACATTTAACTGTTTTATGATGTTATCATGGTTTGTGAATAGTTTTGCAACCTTTTTTGTTCAAACTAAGTTTTTGTGCTTTCTTGAGTATTAAGGCGTTTGCAGGCTGAGAGAAGCCTTAAAAACGCACAGAACACAAGAATGCATTGGTTCACAGTGTTTTCCTCAAACTAGCACCTCAGGAAAGTACATTTATCTTTTTTATGATGGTATCATGGTCTGTGAATAGTTTTCCAACCTTTTTTGTTCAAACTAAGTATTTGTGCTTTCTTGAGTATTAAGGCGTTTGCAGGCTGAGAGAAGCCTTAAAAACGCACAGAACACAAGAATGCATTGGTTCACAGTGTTTTCCTCAAACTAGCACCTCAGGAAAGTACATTTAACTGTTTTATGATGTTATCATGGTTTGTGAATAGTTTTCCAACCTTTTTTGTTCAAACTAAGTTTTTGTGCTTTCTTCACTATTAAGGCGTTTGCAGGCAGAGAGAAGGCTTAAACACGCACAGAACACAAGAATGCATTGGTTCACAGTGTTTTCCTCAAACTAGCACCTCAGGAAAGTACATTTATCTTTTTTATGATGGTATCATGGTCTGTGAATAGTTTTCCAACCTTTTTTGTTCAAACTAAGTTTTTGTGCTTTCTTCACTATTAAGGCGTTTGCAGGCAGAGAGAAGGCTTAAACACGCACAGAACACAAGAATGCATTGGTTCACAGTGTTTTCCTCAAACTAGCACCTCAGGAAAGTACATTTATCTTTTTTATGATGGTATCATGGTCTGTGAATAGTTTTCCAACCTTTTTTGTTCAAACTAAGTTTTTGTGCTTTCTTCACTATTAAGGCGTTTGCAGGCAGAGAGAAGGCTTAAACACGCACAGAACACAAGAATGCATTGGTTCACAGTGTTTTCCTCAAACTAGCACCTCAGGAAAGTACATTTAACTGTTTTATGATGTTATCATGGTTTGTGAATAGTTTTCCAACCTTTTTTGTTCAAACTAAGTTTTTGTGCTTTCTTGAGTATTAAGGCGTTTGCAGGCTGAGAGAAGCCTTAAAAACGCACAGAACACAAGAATGCATTGGTTCACAGTGTTTTCCTCAAACTAGCACCTCAGGAAAGTACATTTAACTGTTTTATGATGTTATCATGGTTTGTGAATAGTTTTCCAACCTTTTTTGTTCAAACTAAGTTTTTGTGCTTTCTTCACTATTAAGGCGTTTGCAGGCAGAGAGAAGGCTTAAACACGCACAGAACACAAGAATGCATTGGTTCACAGTGTTTTCCTCAAACTAGCACCTCAGGAAAGTACATTTATCTTTTTTATGATGGTATCATGGTCTGTGAATAGTTTTCCAACCTTTTTTGTTCAAACTAAGTTTTTGTGCTTTCTTCACTATTAAGGCGTTTGCAGGCAGAGAGAAGGCTTAAACACGCACAGAACACAAGAATGCATTGGTTCACAGTGTTTTCCTCAAACTAGCACCTCAGGAAAGTACATTTATCTTTTTTATGATGGTATCATGGTCTGTGAATAGTTTTCCAACCTTTTTTGTTCAAACTAAGTTTTTGTGCTTTCTTCACTATTAAGGCGTTTGCAGGCAGAGAGAAGGCTTAAACACGCACAGAACACAAGAATGCATTGGTTCACAGTGTTTTCCTCAAACTAGCACCTCAGGAAAGTACATTTAACTGTTTTATGATGTTATCATGGTTTGTGAATAGTTTTCCAACCTTTTTTGTTCAAACTAAGTTTTTGTGCTTTCTTGAGTATTAAGGCGTTTGCAGGCTGAGAGAAGCCTTAAAAACGCACAGAACACAAGAATGCATTGGTTCACAGTGTTTTCCTCAAACTAGCACCTCAGGAAAGTACATTTAACTGTTTTATGATGTTATCATGGTTTGTGAATAGTTTTGCAACCTTTTTTGTTCAAACTAAGTTTTTGTGCTTTCTTCACTATTAAGGCGTTTGCAGGCAGAGTGAAGGCTTAAACACGCACAGAACACAAGAATGCATTGGTTCACAGTGTTTTCCTCAAACTAGCACCTCAGGAAAGTACATTTATCTTTTTTATGATGGTATCATGGTCTGTGAATAGTTTTCCAACCTTTTTTGTTCAAACTAAGTTTTTGTGCTTTCTTCACTATTAAGGCGTTTGCAGGCAGAGAGAAGGCTTAAACACGCACAGAACACAAGAATGCATTGGTTCACAGTGTTTTCCTCAAACTAGCACCTCAGGAAAGTACATTTAACTGTTTTATGATGTTATCATGGTTTGTGAATAGTTTTCCAACCTTTTTTGTTCAAACTAAGTTTTTGTGCTTTCTTGAGTATTAAGGCGTTTGCAGGCTGAGAGAAGCCTTAAAAACGCACAGAACACAAGAATGCATTGGTTCACAGTGTTTTCCTCAAACTAGCAGCTCAGGAAAGTACATTTATCTTTTTTATGATGGTATCATGGTCTGTGAATAGTTTTCCAACCTTTTTTGTTCAAACTAAGTTTTTGTGCTTTCTTCACTATTAAGGCGTTTGCAGGCAGAGAGAAGGCTTAAACACGCACAGAACACAAGAATGCATTGGTTCACAGTGTTTTCCTCAAACTAGCACCTCAGGAAAGTACATTTATCTTTTTTATGATGGTATCATGGTCTGTGAATAGTTTTCCAACCTTTTTTGTTCAAACTAAGTTTTTGTGCTTTCTTCACTATTAAGGCGTTTGCAGGCAGAGAGAAGGCTTAAACACGCACAGAACACAAGAATGCATTGGTTCACAGTGTTTTCCTCAAACTAGCACCTCAGGAAAGTACATTTATCTTTTTTATGATGGTATCATGGTCTGTGAATAGTTTTCCAACCTTTTTTGTTCAAACTAAGTTTTTGTGCTTTCTTCACTATTAAGGCGTTTGCAGGCAGAGAGAAGGCTTAAACACGCACAGAACACAAGAATGCATTGGTTCACAGTGTTTTCCTCAAACTAGCACCTCAGGAAAGTACATTTAACTGTTTTATGATGTTATCATGGTTTGTGAATAGTTTTCCAACCTTTTTTGTTCAAACTAAGTTTTTGTGCTTTCTTGAGTATTAAGGCGTTTGCAGGCTGAGAGAAGCCTTAAAAACGCACAGAACACAAGAATGCATTGGTTCACAGTGTTTTCCTCAAACTAGCACCTCAGGAAAGTACATTTAACTGTTTTATGATGTTATCATGGTTTGTGAATAGTTTTGCAACCTTTTTTGTTCAAACTAAGTTTTTGTGCTTTCTTCACTATTAAGGCGTTTGCAGGCAGAGTGAAGGCTTAAACACGCACAGAACACAAGAATGCATTGGTTCACAGTGTTTTCCTCAAACTAGCAGCTCAGGAAAGTACATTCATCTTTTTTATGATGGTATCATGGTCTGTGAATAGTTTTCCAACCTTTTTTGTTCAAACTAAGTTTTTGTGCTTTCTTGAGTATTAAGGCGTTTGCAGGCTGAGAGAAGCCTTAAAAACGCACAGAACACAAGAATGCATTGGTTCACAGTGTTTTCCTCAAACTAGCACCTCAGGAAAGTACATTTAACTGTTTTATGATGTTATCATGGTTTGTCAATAGTTTTCCAACCTTTTTTGTTCAAACTAAGTTTTTGTGCTTTCTTGAGTATTAAGGCGTTTGCAGGCTGAGAGAAGCCTTAAAAACGCACAGAACACAAGAATGCATTGGTTCACAGTGTTTTCCTCAAACTAGCACCTCAGGAAAGTACATTTATCTTTTTTATGATGGTATCATGGTCTGTGAATAGTTTTCCAACCTTTTTTGTTCAAACTAAGTATTTGTGCTTTCTTGAGTATTAAGGCGTTTGCAGGCTGAGAGAAGCCTTAAAAACGCACAGAACACAAGAATGCATTGGTTCACAGTGTTTTCCTCAAACTAGCACCTCAGGAAAGTACATTTAACTGTTTTATGATGTTATCATGGTTTGTGAATAGTTTTCCAACCTTTTTTGTTCAAACTAAGTTTTTGTGCTTTCTTCACTATTAAGGCGTTTGCAGGCAGAGAGAAGGCTTAAACACGCACAGAACACAAGAATGCATTGGTTCACAGTGTTTTCCTCAAACTAGCACCTCAGGAAAGTACATTTATCTTTTTTATGATGGTATCATGGTCTGTGAATAGTTTTCCAACCTTTTTTGTTCAAACTAAGTTTTTGTGCTTTCTTCACTATTAAGGCGTTTGCAGGCAGAGAGAAGGCTTAAACACGCACAGAACACAAGAATGCATTGGTTCACAGTGTTTTCCTCAAACTAGCACCTCAGGAAAGTACATTTATCTTTTTTATGATGGTATCATGGTCTGTGAATAGTTTTCCAACCTTTTTTGTTCAAACTAAGTTTTTGTGCTTTCTTCACTATTAAGGCGTTTGCAGGCAGAGAGAAGGCTTAAACACGCACAGAACACAAGAATGCATTGGTTCACAGTGTTTTCCTCAAACTAGCACCTCAGGAAAGTACATTTAACTGTTTTATGATGTTATCATGGTTTGTGAATAGTTTTCCAACCTTTTTTGTTCAAACTAAGTTTTTGTGCTTTCTTGAGTATTAAGGCGTTTGCAGGCTGAGAGAAGCCTTAAAAACGCACAGAACACAAGAATGCATTGGTTCACAGTGTTTTCCTCAAACTAGCACCTCAGGAAAGTACATTTAACTGTTTTATGATGTTATCATGGTTTGTGAATAGTTTTCCAACCTTTTTTGTTCAAACTAAGTTTTTGTGCTTTCTTCACTATTAAGGCGTTTGCAGGCAGAGAGAAGGCTTAAACACGCACAGAACACAAGAATGCATTGGTTCACAGTGTTTTCCTCAAACTAGCACCTCAGGAAAGTACATTTATCTTTTTTATGATGGTATCATGGTCTGTGAATAGTTTTCCAACCTTTTTTGTTCAAACTAAGTTTTTGTGCTTTCTTCACTATTAAGGCGTTTGCAGGCAGAGAGAAGGCTTAAACACGCACAGAACACAAGAATGCATTGGTTCACAGTGTTTTCCTCAAACTAGCACCTCAGGAAAGTACATTTATCTTTTTTATGATGGTATCATGGTCTGTGAATAGTTTTCCAACCTTTTTTGTTCAAACTAAGTTTTTGTGCTTTCTTCACTATTAAGGCGTTTGCAGGCAGAGAGAAGGCTTAAACACGCACAGAACACAAGAATGCATTGGTTCACAGTGTTTTCCTCAAACTAGCACCTCAGGAAAGTACATTTAACTGTTTTATGATGTTATCATGGTTTGTGAATAGTTTTCCAACCTTTTTTGTTCAAACTAAGTTTTTGTGCTTTCTTGAGTATTAAGGCGTTTGCAGGCTGAGAGAAGCCTTAAAAACGCACAGAACACAAGAATGCATTGGTTCACAGTGTTTTCCTCAAACTAGCACCTCAGGAAAGTACATTTAACTGTTTTATGATGTTATCATGGTTTGTGAATAGTTTTGCAACCTTTTTTGTTCAAACTAAGTTTTTGTGCTTTCTTCACTATTAAGGCGTTTGCAGGCAGAGTGAAGGCTTAAACACGCACAGAACACAAGAATGCATTGGTTCACAGTGTTTTCCTCAAACTAGCAGCTCAGGAAAGTACATTCATCTTTTTTATGATGGTATCATGGTCTGTGAATAGTTTTCCAACCTTTTTTGTTCAAACTAAGTTTTTGTGCTTTCTTGAGTATTAAGGCGTTTGCAGGCTGAGAGAAGCCTTAAAAACGCACAGAACACAAGAATGCATTGGTTCACAGTGTTTTCCTCAAACTAGCACCTCAGGAAAGTACATTTAACTGTTTTATGATGTTATCATGGTTTGTCAATAGTTTTCCAACCTTTTTTGTTCAAACTAAGTTTTTGTGCTTTCTTCACTATTAAGGCGTTTGCAGGCAGAGAGAAGGCTTAAACACGCACAGAACACAAGAATGCATTGGTTCACAGTGTTTTCCTCAAACTAGCACCTCAGGAAAGTACATTTATCTTTTTTATGATGGTATCATGGTCTGTGAATAGTTTTCCAACCTTTTTTGTTCAAACTAAGTTTTTGTGCTTTCTTCACTATTAAGGCGTTTGCAGGCAGAGAGAAGGCTTAAACACGCACAGAACACAAGAATGCATTGGTTCACAGTGTTTTCCTCAAACTAGCACCTCAGGAAAGTACATTTATCTTTTTTATGATGGTATCATGGTCTGTGAATAGTTTTCCAACCTTTTTTGTTCAAACTAAGTTTTTGTGCTTTCTTCACTATTAAGGCGTTTGCAGGCAGAGAGAAGGCTTAAACACGCACAGAACACAAGAATGCATTGGTTCACAGTGTTTTCCTCAAACTAGCAGCTCAGGAAAGTACATTTATCTTTTTTATGATGGTATCATGGTCTGTGAATAGTTTTCCAACCTTTTTTGTTCAAACTAAGTTTTTGTGCTTTCTTGAGTATTAAGGCGTTTGCAGGCTGAGAGAAGCCTTAAAAACGCACAGAACACAAGAATGCATTGGTTCACAGTGTTTTCCTCAAACTAGCACCTCAGGAAAGTACATTTAACTGTTTTATGATGTTATCATGGTTTGTGAATAGTTTTCCAACCTTTTTTGTTCAAACTAAGTTTTTGTGCTTTCTTGAGTATTAAGGCGTTTGCAGGCTGAGAGAAGCCTAAAAAACGCACAGAACACAAGAATGCATTGGTTCACAGTGTTTTCCTCAAACTAGCAGCTCAGGAAAGTACATTTATCTTTTTTATGATGGTATCATGGTCTGTGAATAGTTTTCCAACCTTTTTTGTTCAAACTAAGTTTTTGTGCTTTCTTCACTATTAAGGCGTTTGCAGGCAGAGAGAAGGCTTAAACACGCACAGAACACAAGAATGCATTGGTTCACAGTGTTTTCCTCAAACTAGCACCTCAGGAAAGTACATTTAACTGTTTTATGATGTTATCATGGTTTGTGAATAGTTTTCCAACCTTTTTTGTTCAAACTAAGTTTTTGTGCTTTCTTGAGTATTAAGGCGTTTGCAGGCTGAGAGAAGCCTTAAAAACGCACAGAACACAAGAATGCATTGGTTCACAGTGTTTTCCTCAAACTAGCACCTCAGGAAAGTACATTTAACTGTTTTATGATGTTATCATGGTTTGTCAATAGTTTTCCAACCTTTTTTGTTCAAACTAAGTTTTTGTGCTTTCTTCACTATTAAGGCGTTTGCAGGCAGAGAGAAGGCTTAAACACGCACAGAACACAAGAATGCATTGGTTCACAGTGTTTTCCTCAAACTAGCACCTCAGGAAAGTACATTTATCTTTTTTATGATGGTATCATGGTCTGTGAATAGTTTTCCAACCTTTTTTGTTCAAACTAAGTTTTTGTGCTTTCTTCACTATTAAGGCGTTTGCAGGCAGAGAGAAGGCTTAAACACGCACAGAACACAAGAATGCATTGGTTCACAGTGTTTTCCTCAAACTAGCACCTCAGGAAAGTACATTTATCTTTTTTATGATGGTATCATGGTCTGTGAATAGTTTTCCAACCTTTTTTGTTCAAACTAAGTTTTTGTGCTTTCTTCACTATTAAGGCGTTTGCAGGCAGAGAGAAGGCTTAAACACGCACAGAACACAAGAATGCATTGGTTCACAGTGTTTTCCTCAAACTAGCACCTCAGGAAAGTACATTTAACTGTTTTATGATGTTATCATGGTTTGTGAATAGTTTTCCAACCTTTTTTGTTCAAACTAAGTTTTTGTGCTTTCTTGAGTATTAAGGCGTTTGCAGGCTGAGAGAAGCCTTAAAAACGCACAGAACACAAGAATGCATTGGTTCACAGTGTTTTCCTCAAACTAGCACCTCAGGAAAGTACATTTAACTGTTTTATGATGTTATCATGGTTTGTGAATAGTTTTCCAACCTTTTTTGTTCAAACTAAGTTTTTGTGCTTTCTTCACTATTAAGGCGTTTGCAGGCAGAGAGAAGGCTTAAACACGCACAGAACACAAGAATGCATTGGTTCACAGTGTTTTCCTCAAACTAGCACCTCAGGAAAGTACATTTAACTGTTTTATGATGTTATCATGGTTTGTGAATAGTTTTCCAACCTTTTTTGTTCAAACTAAGTTTTTGTGCTTTCTTGAGTATTAAGGCGTTTGCAGGCTGAGAGAAGCCTTAAAAACGCACAGAACACAAGAATGCATTGGTTCACAGTGTTTTCCTCAAACTAGCACCTCAGGAAAGTACATTTAACTGTTTTATGATGTTATCATGGTTTGTGAATAGTTTTCCAACCTTTTTTGTTCAAACTAAGTTTTTGTGCTTTCTTCACTATTAAGGCGTTTGCAGGCTGAGAGAAGCCTTAAAAACGCACAGAACACAAGAATGCATTGGTTCACAGTGTTTTCCTCAAACTAGCACCTCAGGAAAGTACATTTAACTGTTTTATGATGTTATCATGGTTTGTCAATAGTTTTCCAACCTTTTTTGTTCAAACTAAGTTTTTGTGCTTTCTTCACTATTAAGGCGTTTGCAGGCAGAGAGAAGGCTTAAACACGCACAGAACACAAGAATGCATTGGTTCACAGTGTTTTCCTCAAACTAGCACCTCAGGAAAGTACATTTATCTTTTTTATGATGGTATCATGGTCTGTGAATAGTTTTCCAACCTTTTTTGTTCAAACTAAGTTTTTGTGCTTTCTTCACTATTAAGGCGTTTGCAGGCAGAGAGAAGGCTTAAACACGCACAGAACACAAGAATGCATTGGTTCACAGTGTTTTCCTCAAACTAGCACCTCAGGAAAGTACATTTATCTTTTTTATGATGGTATCATGGTCTGTGAATAGTTTTCCAACCTTTTTTGTTCAAACTAAGTTTTTGTGCTTTCTTCACTATTAAGGCGTTTGCAGGCAGAGAGAAGGCTTAAACACGCACAGAACACAAGAATGCATTGGTTCACAGTGTTTTCCTCAAACTAGCACCTCAGGAAAGTACATTTATCTTTTTTATGATGGTATCATGGTCTGTGAATAGTTTTCCAACCTTTTTTGTTCAAACTAAGTTTTTGTGCTTTCTTCACTATTAAGGCGTTTGCAGGCAGAGAGAAGGCTTAAACACGCACAGAACACAAGAATGCATTGGTTCACAGTGTTTTCCTCAAACTAGCAGCTCAGGAAAGTACATTTATCTTTTTTATGATGGTATCATGGTCTGTGAATAGTTTTCCAACCTTTTTTGTTCAAACTAAGTTTTTGTGCTTTCTTGAGTATTAAGGCGTTTGCAGGCTGAGAGAAGCCTTAAAAACGCACAGAACACAAGAATGCATTGGTTCACAGTGTTTTCCTCAAACTAGCACCTCAGGAAAGTACATTTAACTGTTTTATGATGTTATCATGGTTTGTGAATAGTTTTCCAACCTTTTTTGTTCAAACTAAGTTTTTGTGCTTTCTTGAGTATTAAGGCGTTTGCAGGCTGAGAGAAGCCTAAAAAACGCACAGAACACAAGAATGCATTGGTTCACAGTGTTTTCCTCAAACTAGCAGCTCAGGAAAGTACATTTATCTTTTTTATGATGGTATCATGGTCTGTGAATAGTTTTCCAACCTTTTTTGTTCAAACTAAGTTTTTGTGCTTTCTTCACTATTAAGGCGTTTGCAGGCAGAGAGAAGGCTTAAACACGCACAGAACACAAGAATGCATTGGTTCACAGTGTTTTCCTCAAACTAGCACCTCAGGAAAGTACATTTAACTGTTTTATGATGTTATCATGGTTTGTGAATAGTTTTCCAACCTTTTTTGTTCAAACTAAGTTTTTGTGCTTTCTTGAGTATTAAGGCGTTTGCAGGCTGAGAGAAGCCTTAAAAACGCACAGAACACAAGAATGCATTGGTTCACAGTGTTTTCCTCAAACTAGCACCTCAGGAAAGTACATTTAACTGTTTTATGATGTTATCATGGTTTGTGAATAGTTTTCCAACCTTTTTTGATCAAACTAAGTTTTTGTGCTTTCTTGAGTATTAAGGCGTTTGCAGGCTGAGAGAAGCCTTAAAAACGCACAGAACACAAGAATGCATTGGTTCACAGTGTTTTCCTCAAACTAGCACCTCAGGAAAGTACATTTAACTGTTTTATGATGTTATCATGGTTTGTCAATAGTTTTCCAACCTTTTTTGTTCAAACTAAGTTTTTGTGCTTTCTTCACTATTAAGGCGTTTGCAGGCAGAGAGAAGGCTTAAACACGCACAGAACACAAGAATGCATTGGTTCACAGTGTTTTCCTCAAACTAGCACCTCAGGAAAGTACATTTATCTTTTTTATGATGGTATCATGGTCTGTGAATAGTTTTCCAACCTTTTTTGTTCAAACTAAGTTTTTGTGCTTTCTTCACTATTAAGGCGTTTGCAGGCAGAGAGAAGGCTTAAACACGCACAGAACACAAGAATGCATTGGTTCACAGTGTTTTCCTCAAACTAGCACCTCAGGAAAGTACATTTATCTTTTTTATGATGGTATCATGGTCTGTGAATAGTTTTCCAACCTTTTTTGTTCAAACTAAGTTTTTGTGCTTTCTTCACTATTAAGGCGTTTGCAGGCAGAGAGAAGGCTTAAACACGCACAGAACACAAGAATGCATTGGTTCACAGTGTTTTCCTCAAACTAGCACCTCAGGAAAGTACATTTAACTGTTTTATGATGTTATCATGGTTTGTGAATAGTTTTCCAACCTTTTTTGTTCAAACTAAGTTTTTGTGCTTTCTTGAGTATTAAGGCGTTTGCAGGCTGAGAGAAGCCTTAAAAACGCACAGAACACAAGAATGCATTGGTTCACAGTGTTTTCCTCAAACTAGCACCTCAGGAAAGTACATTTAACTGTTTTATGATGTTATCATGGTTTGTGAATAGTTTTCCAACCTTTTTTGTTCAAACTAAGTTTTTGTGCTTTCTTCACTATTAAGGCGTTTGCAGGCAGAGAGAAGGCTTAAACACGCACAGAACACAAGAATGCATTGGTTCACAGTGTTTTCCTCAAACTAGCACCTCAGGAAAGTACATTTAACTGTTTTATGATGTTATCATGGTTTGTGAATAGTTTTCCAACCTTTTTTGTTCAAACTAAGTTTTTGTGCTTTCTTGAGTATTAAGGCGTTTGCAGGCTGAGAGAAGCCTTAAAAACGCACAGAACACAAGAATGCATTGGTTCACAGTGTTTTCCTCAAACTAGCACCTCAGGAAAGTACATTTAACTGTTTTATGATGTTATCATGGTTTGTGAATAGTTTTCCAACCTTTTTTGATCAAACTAAGTTTTTGTGCTTTCTTGAGTATTAAGGCGTTTGCAGGCTGAGAGAAGCCTTAAAAACGCACAGAACACAAGAATGCATTGGTTCACAGTGTTTTCCTCAAACTAGCACCTCAGGAAAGTACATTTAACTGTTTTATGATGTTATCATGGTTTGTCAATAGTTTTCCAACCTTTTTTGTTCAAACTAAGTTTTTGTGCTTTCTTCACTATTAAGGCGTTTGCAGGCAGAGAGAAGGCTTAAACACGCACAGAACACAAGAATGCATTGGTTCACAGTGTTTTCCTCAAACTAGCACCTCAGGAAAGTACATTTATCTTTTTTATGATGGTATCATGGTCTGTGAATAGTTTTCCAACCTTTTTTGTTCAAACTAAGTTTTTGTGCTTTCTTCACTATTAAGGCGTTTGCAGGCAGAGAGAAGGCTTAAACACGCACAGAACACAAGAATGCATTGGTTCACAGTGTTTTCCTCAAACTAGCACCTCAGGAAAGTACATTTATCTTTTTTATGATGGTATCATGGTCTGTGAATAGTTTTCCAACCTTTTTTGTTCAAACTAAGTTTTTGTGCTTTCTTCACTATTAAGGCGTTTGCAGGCAGAGAGAAGGCTTAAACACGCACAGAACACAAGAATGCATTGGTTCACAGTGTTTTCCTCAAACTAGCACCTCAGGAAAGTACATTTAACTGTTTTATGATGTTATCATGGTTTGTGAATAGTTTTCCAACCTTTTTTGTTCAAACTAAGTTTTTGTGCTTTCTTGAGTATTAAGGCGTTTGCAGGCTGAGAGAAGCCTTAAAAACGCACAGAACACAAGAATGCATTGGTTCACAGTGTTTTCCTCAAACTAGCACCTCAGGAAAGTACATTTAACTGTTTTATGATGTTATCATGGTTTGTGAATAGTTTTCCAACCTTTTTTGTTCAAACTAAGTTTTTGTGCTTTCTTCACTATTAAGGCGTTTGCAGGCAGAGAGAAGGCTTAAACACGCACAGAACACAAGAATGCATTGGTTCACAGTGTTTTCCTCAAACTAGCACCTCAGGAAAGTACATTTATCTTTTTTATGATGGTATCATGGTCTGTGAATAGTTTTCCAACCTTTTTTGTTCAAACTAAGTTTTTGTGCTTTCTTCACTATTAAGGCGTTTGCAGGCAGAGAGAAGGCTTAAACACGCACAGAACACAAGAATGCATTGGTTCACAGTGTTTTCCTCAAACTAGCACCTCAGGAAAGTACATTTATCTTTTTTATGATGGTATCATGGTCTGTGAATAGTTTTCCAACCTTTTTTGTTCAAACTAAGTTTTTGTGCTTTCTTCACTATTAAGGCGTTTGCAGGCAGAGAGAAGGCTTAAACACGCACAGAACACAAGAATGCATTGGTTCACAGTGTTTTCCTCAAACTAGCACCTCAGGAAAGTACATTTAACTGTTTTATGATGCTATCATGGTTTGTGAATAGTTTTCCAACCTTTTTTGTTCAAACTAAGTTTTTGTGCTTTCTTGAGTATTAAGGCGTTTGCAGGCTGAGAGAAGCCTTAAAAACGCACAGAACACAAGAATGCATTGGTTCACAGTGTTTTCCTCAAACTAGCACCTCAGGAAAGTACATTTAACTGTTTTATGATGTTATCATGGTTTGTGAATAGTTTTGCAACCTTTTTTGTTCAAACTAAGTTTTTGTGCTTTCTTCACTATTAAGGCGTTTGCAGGCAGAGTGAAGGCTTAAACACGCACAGAACACAAGAATGCATTGGTTCACAGTGTTTTCCTCAAACTAGCAGCTCAGGAAAGTACATTCATCTTTTTTATGATGGTATCATGGTCTGTGAATAGTTTTCCAACCTTTTTTGTTCAAACTAAGTTTTTGTGCTTTCTTGAGTATTAAGGCGTTTGCAGGCTGAGAGAAGCCTTAAAAACGCACAGAACACAAGAATGCATTGGTTCACAGTGTTTTCCTCAAACTAGCACCTCAGGAAAGTACATTTAACTGTTTTATGATGTTATCATGGTTTGTCAATAGTTTTCCAACCTTTTTTGTTCAAACTAAGTTTTTGTGCTTTCTTGAGTATTAAGGCGTTTGCAGGCTGAGAGAAGCCTTAAAAACGCACAGAACACAAGAATGCATTGGTTCACAGTGTTTTCCTCAAACTAGCACCTCAGGAAAGTACATTTATCTTTTTTATGATGGTATCATGGTCTGTGAATAGTTTTCCAACCTTTTTTGTTCAAACTAAGTATTTGTGCTTTCTTGAGTATTAAGGCGTTTGCAGGCTGAGAGAAGCCTTAAAAACGCACAGAACACAAGAATGCATTGGTTCACAGTGTTTTCCTCAAACTAGCACCTCAGGAAAGTACATTTATCTTTTTTATGATGGTATCATGGTCTGTGAATAGTTTTCCAACCTTTTTTGTTCAAACTAAGTTTTTGTGCTTTCTTCACTATTAAGGCGTTTGCAGGCAGAGAGAAGGCTTAAACACGCACAGAACACAAGAATGCATTGGTTCACAGTGTTTTCCTCAAACTAGCACCTCAGGAAAGTACATTTATCTTTTTTATGATGGTATCATGGTCTGTGAATAGTTTTCCAACCTTTTTTGTTCAAACTAAGTTTTTGTGCTTTCTTCACTATTAAGGCGTTTGCAGGCAGAGAGAAGGCTTAAACACGCACAGAACACAAGAATGCATTGGTTCACAGTGTTTTCCTCAAACTAGCACCTCAGGAAAGTACATTTATCTTTTTTATGATGGTATCATGGTCTGTGAATAGTTTTCCAACCTTTTTTGTTCAAACTAAGTTTTTGTGCTTTCTTCACTATTAAGGCGTTTGCAGGCAGAGAGAAGGCTTAAACACGCACAGAACACAAGAATGCATTGGTTCACAGTGTTTTCCTCAAACTAGCACCTCAGGAAAGTACATTTAACTGTTTTATGATGTTATCATGGTTTGTGAATAGTTTTCCAACCTTTTTTGTTCAAACTAAGTTTTTGTGCTTTCTTGAGTATTAAGGCGTTTGCAGGCTGAGAGAAGCCTTAAAAACGCACAGAACACAAGAATGCATTGGTTCACAGTGTTTTCCTCAAACTAGCACCTCAGGAAAGTACATTTAACTGTTTTATGATGTTATCATGGTTTGTGAATAGTTTTCCAACCTTTTTTGTTCAAACTAAGTTTTTGTGCTTTCTTCACTATTAAGGCGTTTGCAGGCAGAGAGAAGGCTTAAACACGCACAGAACACAAGAATGCATTGGTTCACAGTGTTTTCCTCAAACTAGCACCTCAGGAAAGTACATTTATCTTTTTTATGATGGTATCATGGTCTGTGAATAGTTTTCCAACCTTTTTTGTTCAAACTAAGTTTTTGTGCTTTCTTCACTATTAAGGCGTTTGCAGGCAGAGAGAAGGCTTAAACACGCACAGAACACAAGAATGCATTGGTTCACAGTGTTTTCCTCAAACTAGCACCTCAGGAAAGTACATTTAACTGTTTTATGATGTTATCATGGTTTGTGAATAGTTTTCCAACCTTTTTTGTTCAAACTAAGTTTTTGTGCTTTCTTGAGTATTAAGGCGTTTGCAGGCTGAGAGAAGCCTTAAAAACGCACAGAACACAAGAATGCATTGGTTCACAGTGTTTTCCTCAAACTAGCACCTCAGGAAAGTACATTTAACTGTTTTATGATGTTATCATGGTTTGTGAATAGTTTTCCAACCTTTTTTGTTCAAACTAAGTTTTTGTGCTTTCTTGAGTATTAAGGCGTTTGCAGGCTGAGAGAAGCCTTAAAAACGCACAGAACACAAGAATGCATTGGTTCACAGTGTTTTCCTCAAACTAGCACCTCAGGAAAGTACATTTAACTGTTTTATGATGTTATCATGGTTTGTGAATAGTTTTCCAACCTTTTTTGATCAAACTAAGTTTTTGTGCTTTCTTGAGTATTAAGGCGTTTGCAGGCTGAGAGAAGCCTTAAAAACGCACAGAACACAAGAATGCATTGGTTCACAGTGTTTTCCTCAAACTAGCACCTCAGGAAAGTACATTTAACTGTTTTATGATGTTATCATGGTTTGTCAATAGTTTTCCAACCTTTTTTGTTCAAACTAAGTTTTTGTGCTTTCTTCACTATTAAGGCGTTTGCAGGCAGAGAGAAGGCTTAAACACGCACAGAACACAAGAATGCATTGGTTCACAGTGTTTTCCTCAAACTAGCACCTCAGGAAAGTACATTTATCTTTTTTATGATGGTATCATGGTCTGTGAATAGTTTTCCAACCTTTTTTGTTCAAACTAAGTTTTTGTGCTTTCTTCACTATTAAGGCGTTTGCAGGCAGAGAGAAGGCTTAAACACGCACAGAACACAAGAATGCATTGGTTCACAGTGTTTTCCTCAAACTAGCACCTCAGGAAAGTACATTTATCTTTTTTATGATGGTATCATGGTCTGTGAATAGTTTTCCAACCTTTTTTGTTCAAACTAAGTTTTTGTGCTTTCTTCACTATTAAGGCGTTTGCAGGCAGAGAGAAGGCTTAAACACGCACAGAACACAAGAATGCATTGGTTCACAGTGTTTTCCTCAAACTAGCACCTCAGGAAAGTACATTTAACTGTTTTATGATGTTATCATGGTTTGTGAATAGTTTTCCAACCTTTTTTGTTCAAACTAAGTTTTTGTGCTTTCTTGAGTATTAAGGCGTTTGCAGGCTGAGAGAAGCCTTAAAAACGCACAGAACACAAGAATGCATTGGTTCACAGTGTTTTCCTCAAACTAGCACCTCAGGAAAGTACATTTAACTGTTTTATGATGTTATCATGGTTTGTGAATAGTTTTCCAACCTTTTTTGTTCAAACTAAGTTTTTGTGCTTTCTTCACTATTAAGGCGTTTGCAGGCAGAGAGAAGGCTTAAACACGCACAGAACACAAGAATGCATTGGTTCACAGTGTTTTCCTCAAACTAGCACCTCAGGAAAGTACATTTATCTTTTTTATGATGGTATCATGGTCTGTGAATAGTTTTCCAACCTTTTTTGTTCAAACTAAGTTTTTGTGCTTTCTTCACTATTAAGGCGTTTGCAGGCAGAGAGAAGGCTTAAACACGCACAGAACACAAGAATGCATTGGTTCACAGTGTTTTCCTCAAACTAGCACCTCAGGAAAGTACATTTAACTGTTTTATGATGTTATCATGGTTTGTCAATAGTTTTCCAACCTTTTTTGTTCAAACTAAGTTTTTGTGCTTTCTTCACTATTAAGGCGTTTGCAGGCAGAGTGAAGGCTTAAACACGCACAGAACACAAGAATGCATTGGTTCACAGTGTTTTCCTCAAACTAGCAGCTTAGGAAAGTACATTCATCTTTTTTATGATGGTATCATGGTCTGTGAATAGTTTTCCAACCTTTTTTGTTCAAACTAAGTTTTTGTGCTTTCTTGAGTATTAAGGCGTTTGCAGGCTGAGAGAAGCCTTAAAAACGCACAGAACACAAGAATGCATTGGTTCACAGTGTTTTCCTCAAACTAGCACCTCAGGAAAGTACATTTAACTGTTTTATGATGTTATCATGGTTTGTCAATAGTTTTCCAACCTTTTTTGTTCAAACTAAGTTTTTGTGCTTTCTTGAGTATTAAGGCGTTTGCAGGCTGAGAGAAGCCTTAAAAACGCACAGAACACAAGAATGCATTGGTTCACAGTGTTTTCCTCAAACTAGCAGCTCAGGAAAGTACATTTATCTTTTTTATGATGGTATCATGGTCTGTGAATAGTTTTCCAACCTTTTTTGTTCAAACTAAGTATTTGTGCTTTCTTGAGTATTAAGGCGTTTGCAGGCTGAGAGAAGCCTTAAAAACGCACAGAACACAAGAATGCATTGGTTCACAGTGTTTTCCTCAAACTAGCACCTCAGGAAAGTACATTTAACTGTTTTATGATGTTATCATGGTTTGTGAATAGTTTTCCAACCTTTTTTGTTCAAACTAAGTTTTTGTGCTTTCTTCACTATTAAGGCGTTTGCAGGCAGAGAGAAGGCTTAAACACGCACAGAACACAAGAATGCATTGGTTCACAGTGTTTTCCTCAAACTAGCACCTCAGGAAAGTACATTTATCTTTTTTATGATGGTATCATGGTCTGTGAATAGTTTTCCAACCTTTTTTGTTCAAACTAAGTTTTTGTGCTTTCTTCACTATTAAGGCGTTTGCAGGCAGAGAGAAGGCTTAAACACGCACAGAACACAAGAATGCATTGGTTCACAGTGTTTTCCTCAAACTAGCACCTCAGGAAAGTACATTTATCTTTTTTATGATGGTATCATGGTCTGTGAATAGTTTTCCAACCTTTTTTGTTCAAACTAAGTTTTTGTGCTTTCTTCACTATTAAGGCGTTTGCAGGCAGAGAGAAGGCTTAAACACGCACAGAACACAAGAATGCATTGGTTCACAGTGTTTTCCTCAAACTAGCACCTCAGGAAAGTACATTTATCTTTTTTATGATGGTATCATGGTCTGTGAATAGTTTTCCAACCTTTTTTGTTCAAACTAAGTTTTTGTGCTTTCTTCACTATTAAGGCGTTTGCAGGCAGAGAGAAGGCTTAAACACGCACAGAACACAAGAATGCATTGGTTCACAGTGTTTTCCTCAAACTAGCACCTCAGGAAAGTACATTTAACTGTTTTATGATGTTATCATGGTTTGTGAATAGTTTTCCAACCTTTTTTGTTCAAACTAAGTTTTTGTGCTTTCTTGAGTATTAAGGCGTTTGCAGGCTGAGAGAAGCCTTAAAAACGCACAGAACACAAGAATGCATTGGTTCACAGTGTTTTCCTCAAACTAGCACCTCAGGAAAGTACATTTAACTGTTTTATGATGTTATCATGGTTTGTGAATAGTTTTCCAACCTTTTTTGTTCAAACTAAGTTTTTGTGCTTTCTTCACTATTAAGGCGTTTGCAGGCAGAGAGAAGGCTTAAACACGCACAGAACACAAGAATGCATTGGTTCACAGTGTTTTCCTCAAACTAGCACCTCAGGAAAGTACATTTATCTTTTTTATGATGGTATCATGGTCTGTGAATAGTTTTCCAACCTTTTTTGTTCAAACTAAGTTTTTGTGCTTTCTTCACTATTAAGGCGTTTGCAGGCAGAGAGAAGGCTTAAACACGCACAGAACACAAGAATGCATTGGTTCACAGTGTTTTCCTCAAACTAGCACCTCAGGAAAGTACATTTATCTTTTTTATGATGGTATCATGGTCTGTGAATAGTTTTCCAACCTTTTTTGTTCAAACTAAGTTTTTGTGCTTTCTTCACTATTAAGGCGTTTGCAGGCAGAGAGAAGCCTTAAAAACGCACAGAACACAAGAATGCATTGGTTCACAGTGTTTTCCTCAAACTAGCACCTCAGGAAAGTACATTTAACTGTTTTATGATGTTATCATGGTTTGTGAATAGTTTTCCAACCTTTTTTGTTCAAACTAAGTTTTTGTGCTTTCTTGAGTATTAAGGCGTTTGCAGGCTGAGAGAAGCCTAAAAAACGCACAGAACACAAGAATGCATTGGTTCACAGTGTTTTCCTCAAACTAGCAGCTCAGGAAAGTACATTTATCTTTTTTATGATGGTATCATGGTCTGTGAATAGTTTTCCAACCTTTTTTGTTCAAACTAAGTTTTTGTGCTTTCTTCACTATTAAGGCGTTTGCAGGCAGAGAGAAGGCTTAAACACGCACAGAACACAAGAATGCATTGGTTCACAGTGTTTTCCTCAAACTAGCACCTCAGGAAAGTACATTTAACTGTTTTATGATGTTATCATGGTTTGTGAATAGTTTTCCAACCTTTTTTGTTCAAACTAAGTTTTTGTGCTTTCTTGAGTATTAAGGCGTTTGCAGGCTGAGAGAAGCCTTAAAAACGCACAGAACACAATAATGCATTGGTTCACAGTGTTTTCCTCAAACTAGCACCTCAGGAAAGTACATTTAACTGTTTTATGATGTTATCATGGTTTGTCAATAGTTTTCCAACCTTTTTTGTTCAAACTAAGTTTTTGTGCTTTCTTGAGTATTAAGGCGTTTGCAGGCTGAGAGAAGCCTAAAAAACGCACAGAACACAAGAATGCATTGGTTCACAGTGTTTTCCTCAAACTAGCAGCTCAGGAAAGTACATTTATCTTTTTTATGATGGTATCATGGTCTGTGAATAGTTTTCCAACCTTTTTTGTTCAAACTAAGTTTTTGTGCTTTCTTGAGTATTAAGGCGTTTGCAGGCTGAGAGAAGCCTTAAAAACGCACAGAACACAAGAATGCATTGGTTCACAGTGTTTTCCTCAAACTAGCACCTCAGGAAAGTACATTTAACTGTTTTATGATGTTATCATGGTTTGTCAATAGTTTTCCAACCTTTTTTGTTCAAACTAAGTTTTTGTGCTTTCTTCACTATTAAGGCGTTTGCAGGCAGAGAGAAGGCTTAAACACGCACAGAACACAAGAATGCATTGGTTCACAGTGTTTTCCTCAAACTAGCACCTCAGGAAAGTACATTTATCTTTTTTATGATGGTATCATGGTCTGTGAATAGTTTTCCAACCTTTTTTGTTCAAACTAAGTTTTTGTGCTTTCTTCACTATTAAGGCGTTTGCAGGCAGAGAGAAGGCTTAAACACGCACAGAACACAAGAATGCATTGGTTCACAGTGTTTTCCTCAAACTAGCACCTCAGGAAAGTACATTTATCTTTTTTATGATGGTATCATGGTCTGTGAATAGTTTTCCAACCTTTTTTGTTCAAACTAAGTTTTTGTGCTTTCTTCACTATTAAGGCGTTTGCAGGCAGAGAGAAGGCTTAAACACGCACAGAACACAAGAATGCATTGGTTCACAGTGTTTTCCTCAAACTAGCACCTCAGGAAAGTACATTTAACTGTTTTATGATGTTATCATGGTTTGTGAATAGTTTTCCAACCTTTTTTGTTCAAACTAAGTTTTTGTGCTTTCTTGAGTATTAAGGCGTTTGCAGGCTGAGAGAAGCCTTAAAAACGCACAGAACACAAGAATGCATTGGTTCACAGTGTTTTCCTCAAACTAGCACCTCAGGAAAGTACATTTAACTGTTTTATGATGTTATCATGGTTTGTGAATAGTTTTGCAACCTTTTTTGTTCAAACTAAGTTTTTGTGCTTTCTTCACTATTAAGGCGTTTGCAGGCAGAGAGAAGGCTTAAACACGCACAGAACACAAGAATGCATTGGTTCACAGTGTTTTCCTCAAACTAGCAGCTCAGGAAAGTACATTCATCTTTTTTATGATGGTATCATGGTCTGTGAATAGTTTTCCAACCTTTTTTGTTCAAACTAAGTTTTTGTGCTTTCTTGAGTATTAAGGCGTTTGCAGGCTGAGAGAAGCCTTAAAAACGCACAGAACACAAGAATGCATTGGTTCACAGTGTTTTCCTCAAACTAGCACCTCAGGAAAGTACATTTAACTGTTTTATGATGTTATCATGGTTTGTCAATAGTTTTCCAACCTTTTTTGTTCAAACTAAGTTTTTGTGCTTTCTTGAGTATTAAGGCGTTTGCAGGCTGAGAGAAGCCTTAAAAACGCACAGAACACAAGAATGCATTGGTTCACAGTGTTTTCCTCAAACTAGCACCTCAGGAAAGTACATTTATCTTTTTTATGATGGTATCATGGTCTGTGAATAGTTTTCCAACCTTTTTTGTTCAAACTAAGTATTTGTGCTTTCTTGAGTATTAAGGCGTTTGCAGGCTGAGAGAAGCCTTAAAAACGCACAGAACACAAGAATGCATTGGTTCACAGTGTTTTCCTCAAACTAGCACCTCAGGAAAGTACATTTAACTGTTTTATGATGTTATCATGGTTTGTGAATAGTTTTCCAACCTTTTTTGTTCAAACTAAGTTTTTGTGCTTTCTTGAGTATTAAGGTGTTTGCAGGCTGAGAGAAGCCTTAAAAACGCACAGAACACAAGAATGCATTGGTTCACAGTGTTTTCCTCAAACTAGCAGCTCAGGAAAGTACATTTATCTTTTTTATGATGGTATCATGGTCTGTGAATAGTTTTCCAACCTTTTTTGTTCAAACTAAGTTTTTGTGCTTTCTTGAGTATTAAGGCGTTTGCAGGCTGAGAGAAGCCTTAAAAACGCACAGAACACAAGAATGCATTGGTTCACAGTGTTTTCCTCAAACTAGCACCTCAGGAAAGTACATTTAACTGTTTTATGATGTTATCATGGTTTGTCAATAGTTTTCCAACCTTTTTTGTTCAAACTAAGTTTTTGTGCTTTCTTCACTATTAAGGCGTTTGCAGGCAGAGAGAAGGCTTAAACACGCACAGAACACAAGAATGCATTGGTTCACAGTGTTTTCCTCAAACTAGCACCTCAGGAAAGTACATTTATCTTTTTTATGATGGTATCATGGTCTGTGAATAGTTTTCCAACCTTTTTTGTTCAAACTAAGTTTTTGTGCTTTCTTCACTATTAAGGCGTTTGCAGGCAGAGAGAAGGCTTAAACACGCACAGAACACAAGAATGCATTGGTTCACAGTGTTTTCCTCAAACTAGCACCTCAGGAAAGTACATTTAACTGTTTTATGATGTTATCATGGTTTGTCAATAGTTTTCCAACCTTTTTTGTTCAAACTAAGTTTTTGTGCTTTCTTCACTATTAAGGCGTTTGCAGGCAGAGAGAAGGCTTAAACACGCACAGAACACAAGAATGCATTGGTTCACAGTGTTTTCCTCAAACTAGCACCTCAGGAAAGTACATTTATCTTTTTTATGATGGTATCATGGTCTGTGAATAGTTTTCCAACCTTTTTTGTTCAAACTAAGTTTTTGTGCTTTCTTCACTATTAAGGCGTTTGCAGGCAGAGAGAAGGCTTAAACACGCACAGAACACAAGAATGCATTGGTTCACAGTGTTTTCCTCAAACTAGCACCTCAGGAAAGTACATTTAACTGTTTTATGATGTTATCATGGTTTGTGAATAGTTTTCCAACCTTTTTTGTTCAAACTAAGTTTTTGTGCTTTCTTGAGTATTAAGGCGTTTGCAGGCTGAGAGAAGCCTTAAAAACGCACAGAACACAAGAATGCATTGGTTCACAGTGTTTTCCTCAAACTAGCACCTCAGGAAAGTACATTTATCTTTTTTATGATGGTATCATGGTCTGTGAATAGTTTTCCAACCTTTTTTGTTCAAACTAAGTATTTGTGCTTTCTTGAGTATTAAGGCGTTTGCAGGCTGAGAGAAGCCTTAAAAACGCACAGAACACAAGAATGCATTGGTTCACAGTGTTTTCCTCAAACTAGCACCTCAGGAAAGTACATTTAACTGTTTTATGATGTTATCATGGTTTGTGAATAGTTTTCCAACCTTTTTTGTTCAAACTAAGTTTTTGTGCTTTCTTGAGTATTAAGGTGTTTGCAGGCTGAGAGAAGCCTTAAAAACGCACAGAACACAAGAATGCATTGGTTCACAGTGTTTTCCTCAAACTAGCAGCTCAGGAAAGTACATTTATCTTTTTTATGATGGTATCATGGTCTGTGAATAGTTTTCCAACCTTTTTTGTTCAAACTAAGTTTTTGTGCTTTCTTCACTATTAAGGCGTTTGCAGGCAGAGAGAAGGCTTAAACACGCACAGAACACAAGAATGCATTGGTTCACAGTGTTTTCCTCAAACTAGCACCTCAGGAAAGTACATTTAACTGTTTTATGATGTTATCATGGTTTGTGAATAGTTTTCCAACCTTTTTTGTTCAAACTAAGTTTTTGTGCTTTCTTGAGTATTAAGGCGTTTGCAGGCTGAGAGAAGCCTTAAAAACGCACAGAACACAATAATGCATTGGTTCACAGTGTTTTCCTCAAACTAGCACCTCAGGAAAGTACATTTAACTGTTTTATGATGTTATCATGGTTTGTCAATAGTTTTCCAACCTTTTTTGTTCAAACTAAGTTTTTGTGCTTTCTTGAGTATTAAGGCGTTTGCAGGCTGAGAGAAGCCTAAAAAACGCACAGAACACAAGAATGCATTGGTTCACAGTGTTTTCCTCAAACTAGCAGCTCAGGAAAGTACATTTATCTTTTTTATGATGGTATCATGGTCTGTGAATAGTTTTCCAACCTTTTTTGTTCAAACTAAGTTTTTGTGCTTTCTTGAGTATTAAGGCGTTTGCAGGCTGAGAGAAGCCTTAAAAACGCACAGAACACAAGAATGCATTGGTTCACAGTGTTTTCCTCAAACTAGCACCTCAGGAAAGTACATTTAACTGTTTTATGATGTTATCATGGTTTGTCAATAGTTTTCCAACCTTTTTTGTTCAAACTAAGTTTTTGTGCTTTCTTCACTATTAAGGCGTTTGCAGGCAGAGAGAAGGCTTAAACACGCACAGAACACAAGAATGCATTGGTTCACAGTGTTTTCCTCAAACTAGCACCTCAGGAAAGTACATTTATCTTTTTTATGATGGTATCATGGTCTGTGAATAGTTTTCCAACCTTTTTTGTTCAAACTAAGTTTTTGTGCTTTCTTCACTATTAAGGCGTTTGCAGGCAGAGAGAAGGCTTAAACACGCACAGAACACAAGAATGCATTGGTTCACAGTGTTTTCCTCAAACTAGCACCTCAGGAAAGTACATTTATCTTTTTTATGATGGTATCATGGTCTGTGAATAGTTTTCCAACCTTTTTTGTTCAAACTAAGTTTTTGTGCTTTCTTCACTATTAAGGCGTTTGCAGGCAGAGAGAAGGCTTAAACACGCACAGAACACAAGAATGCATTGGTTCACAGTGTTTTCCTCAAACTAGCACCTCAGGAAAGTACATTTAACTGTTTTATGATGTTATCATGGTTTGTGAATAGTTTTCCAACCTTTTTTGTTCAAACTAAGTTTTTGTGCTTTCTTGAGTATTAAGGCGTTTGCAGGCTGAGAGAAGCCTTAAAAACGCACAGAACACAAGAATGCATTGGTTCACAGTGTTTTCCTCAAACTAGCACCTCAGGAAAGTACATTTAACTGTTTTATGATGTTATCATGGTTTGTGAATAGTTTTGCAACCTTTTTTGTTCAAACTAAGTTTTTGTGCTTTCTTCACTATTAAGGCGTTTGCAGGCAGAGTGAAGGCTTAAACACGCACAGAACACAAGAATGCATTGGTTCACAGTGTTTTCCTCAAACTAGCAGCTCAGGAAAGTACATTCATCTTTTTTATGATGGTATCATGGTCTGTGAATAGTTTTCCAACCTTTTTTGTTCAAACTAAGTTTTTGTGCTTTCTTGAGTATTAAGGCGTTTGCAGGCTGAGAGAAGCCTTAAAAACGCACAGAACACAAGAATGCATTGGTTCACAGTGTTTTCCTCAAACTAGCACCTCAGGAAAGTACATTTAACTGTTTTATGATGTTATCATGGTTTGTCAATAGTTTTCCAACCTTTTTTGTTCAAACTAAGTTTTTGTGCTTTCTTGAGTATTAAGGCGTTTGCAGGCTGAGAGAAGCCTTAAAAACGCACAGAACACAAGAATGCATTGGTTCACAGTGTTTTCCTCAAACTAGCACCTCAGGAAAGTACATTTATCTTTTTTATGATGGTATCATGGTCTGTGAATAGTTTTCCAACCTTTTTTGTTCAAACTAAGTATTTGTGCTTTCTTGAGTATTAAGGCGTTTGCAGGCTGAGAGAAGCCTTAAAAACGCACAGAACACAAGAATGCATTGGTTCACAGTGTTTTCCTCAAACTAGCACCTCAGGAAAGTACATTTAACTGTTTTATGATGTTATCATGGTTTGTGAATAGTTTTCCAACCTTTTTTGTTCAAACTAAGTTTTTGTGCTTTCTTGAGTATTAAGGTGTTTGCAGGCTGAGAGAAGCCTTAAAAACGCACAGAACACAAGAATGCATTGGTTCACAGTGTTTTCCTCAAACTAGCAGCTCAGGAAAGTACATTTATCTTTTTTATGATGGTATCATGGTCTGTGAATAGTTTTCCAACCTTTTTTGTTCAAACTAAGTTTTTGTGCTTTCTTCACTATTAAGGCGTTTGCAGGCAGAGAGAAGGCTTAAACACGCACAGAACACAAGAATGCATTGGTTCACAGTGTTTTCCTCAAACTAGCACCTCAGGAAAGTACATTTATCTTTTTTATGATGGTATCATGGTCTGTGAATAGTTTTCCAACCTTTTTTGTTCAAACTAAGTTTTTGTGCTTTCTTCACTATTAAGGCGTTTGCAGGCAGAGAGAAGGCTTAAACACGCACAGAACACAAGAATGCATTGGTTCACAGTGTTTTCCTCAAACTAGCACCTCAGGAAAGTACATTTATCTTTTTTATGATGGTATCATGGTCTGTGAATAGTTTTCCAACCTTTTTTGTTCAAACTAAGTTTTTGTGCTTTCTTCACTATTAAGGCGTTTGCAGGCAGAGAGAAGGCTTAAACACGCACAGAACACAAGAATGCATTGGTTCACAGTGTTTTCCTCAAACTAGCACCTCAGGAAAGTACATTTAACTGTTTTATGATGTTATCATGGTTTGTGAATAGTTTTCCAACCTTTTTTGTTCAAACTAAGTTTTTGTGCTTTCTTGAGTATTAAGGCGTTTGCAGGCTGAGAGAAGCCTTAAAAACGCACAGAACACAAGAATGCATTGGTTCACAGTGTTTTCCTCAAACTAGCACCTCAGGAAAGTACATTTAACTGTTTTATGATGTTATCATGGTTTGTGAATAGTTTTGCAACCTTTTTTGTTCAAACTAAGTTTTTGTGCTTTCTTCACTATTAAGGCGTTTGCAGGCAGAGTGAAGGCTTAAACACGCACAGAACACAAGAATGCATTGGTTCACAGTGTTTTCCTCAAACTAGCAGCTCAGGAAAGTACATTCATCTTTTTTATGATGGTATCATGGTCTGTGAATAGTTTTCCAACCTTTTTTGTTCAAACTAAGTTTTTGTGCTTTCTTGAGTATTAAGGCGTTTGCAGGCTGAGAGAAGCCTTAAAAACGCACAGAACACAAGAATGCATTGGTTCACAGTGTTTTCCTCAAACTAGCACCTCAGGAAAGTACATTTAACTGTTTTATGATGTTATCATGGTTTGTCAATAGTTTTCCAACCTTTTTTGTTCAAACTAAGTTTTTGTGCTTTCTTGAGTATTAAGGCGTTTGCAGGCTGAGAGAAGCCTTAAAAACGCACAGAACACAAGAATGCATTGGTTCACAGTGTTTTCCTCAAACTAGCACCTCAGGAAAGTACATTTATCTTTTTTATGATGGTATCATGGTCTGTGAATAGTTTTCCAACCTTTTTTGTTCAAACTAAGTATTTGTGCTTTCTTGAGTATTAAGGCGTTTGCAGGCTGAGAGAAGCCTTAAAAACGCACAGAACACAAGAATGCATTGGTTCACAGTGTTTTCCTCAAACTAGCACCTCAGGAAAGTACATTTAACTGTTTTATGATGTTATCATGGTTTGTGAATAGTTTTCCAACCTTTTTTGTTCAAACTAAGTTTTTGTGCTTTCTTGAGCATTAAGGTGTTTGCAGGCTGAGAGAAGCCTTAAAAACGCACAGAACACAAGAATGCATTGGTTCACAGTGTTTTCCTCAAACTAGCAGCTCAGGAAAGTACATTTATCTTTTTTATGATGGTATCATGGTCTGTGAATAGTTTTCCAACCTTTTTTGTTCAAACTAAGTTTTTGTGCTTTCTTCACTATTAAGGCGTTTGCAGGCAGAGAGAAGGCTTAAACACGCACAGAACACAAGAATGCATTGGTTCACAGTGTTTTCCTCAAACTAGCACCTCAGGAAAGTACATTTATCTTTTTTATGATGGTATCATGGTCTGTGAATAGTTTTCCAACCTTTTTTGTTCAAACTAAGTTTTTGTGCTTTCTTCACTATTAAGGCGTTTGCAGGCAGAGAGAAGGCTTAAACACGCACAGAACACAAGAATGCATTGGTTCACAGTGTTTTCCTCAAACTAGCACCTCAGGAAAGTACATTTATCTTTTTTATGATGGTATCATGGTCTGTGAATAGTTTTCCAACCTTTTTTGTTCAAACTAAGTTTTTGTGCTTTCTTCACTATTAAGGCGTTTGCAGGCAGAGAGAAGGCTTAAACACGCACAGAACACAAGAATGCATTGGTTCACAGTGTTTTCCTCAAACTAGCACCTCAGGAAAGTACATTTAACTGTTTTATGATGTTATCATGGTTTGTGAATAGTTTTCCAACCTTTTTTGTTCAAACTAAGTTTTTGTGCTTTCTTGAGTATTAAGGCGTTTGCAGGCTGAGAGAAGCCTTAAAAACGCACAGAACACAAGAATGCATTGGTTCACAGTGTTTTCCTCAAACTAGCACCTCAGGAAAGTACATTTAACTGTTTTATGATGTTATCATGGTTTGTGAATAGTTTTGCAACCTTTTTTGTTCAAACTAAGTTTTTGTGCTTTCTTCACTATTAAGGCGTTTGCAGGCAGAGTGAAGGCTTAAACACGCACAGAACACAAGAATGCATTGGTTCACAGTGTTTTCCTCAAACTAGCAGCTCAGGAAAGTACATTCATCTTTTTTATGATGGTATCATGGTCTGTGAATAGTTTTCCAACCTTTTTTGTTCAAACTAAGTTTTTGTGCTTTCTTGAGTATTAAGGCGTTTGCAGGCTGAGAGAAGCCTTAAAAACGCACAGAACACAAGAATGCATTGGTTCACAGTGTTTTCCTCAAACTAGCACCTCAGGAAAGTACATTTAACTGTTTTATGATGTTATCATGGTTTGTCAATAGTTTTCCAACCTTTTTTGTTCAAACTAAGTTTTTGTGCTTTCTTGAGTATTAAGGCGTTTGCAGGCTGAGAGAAGCCTTAAAAACGCACAGAACACAAGAATGCATTGGTTCACAGTGTTTTCCTCAAACTAGCACCTCAGGAAAGTACATTTATCTTTTTTATGATGGTATCATGGTCTGTGAATAGTTTTCCAACCTTTTTTGTTCAAACTAAGTATTTGTGCTTTCTTGAGTATTAAGGCGTTTGCAGGCTGAGAGAAGCCTTAAAAACGCACAGAACACAAGAATGCATTGGTTCACAGTGTTTTCCTCAAACTAGCACCTCAGGAAAGTACATTTAACTGTTTTATGATGTTATCATGGTTTGTGAATAGTTTTCCAACCTTTTTTGTTCAAACTAAGTTTTTTTGCTTTCTTGAGTATTAAGGCGTTTGCAGGCTGAGAGAAGCCTTAAAAACGCACAGAACACAAGAATGCATTGGTTCACAGTGTTTTCCTCAAACTAGCACCTCAGGAAAGTACATTTAACTGTTTTATGATGTTATCATGGTTTGTCAATAGTTTTCCAACCTTTTTTGTTCAAACTAAGTTTTTGTGCTTTCTTCACTATTAAGGCGTTTGCAGGCAGAGAGAAGGCTTAAACACGCACAGAACACAAGAATGCATTGGTTCACAGTGTTTTCCTCAAACTAGCACCTCAGGAAAGTACATTTATCTTTTTTATGATGGTATCATGGTCTGTGAATAGTTTTCCAACCTTTTTTGTTCAAACTAAGTTTTTGTGCTTTCTTCACTATTAAGGCGTTTGCAGGCAGAGAGAAGGCTTAAACACGCACAGAACACAAGAATGCATTGGTTCACAGTGTTTTCCTCAAACTAGCACCTCAGGAAAGTACATTTATCTTTTTTATGATGGTATCATGGTCTGTGAATAGTTTTCCAACCTTTTTTGTTCAAACTAAGTTTTTGTGCTTTCTTCACTATTAAGGCGTTTGCAGGCAGAGAGAAGGCTTAAACACGCACAGAACACAAGAATGCATTGGTTCACAGTGTTTTCCTCAAACTAGCACCTCAGGAAAGTACATTTAACTGTTTTATGATGTTATCATGGTTTGTCAATAGTTTTCCAACCTTTTTTGTTCAAACTAAGTTTTTGTGCTTTCTTGAGTATTAAGGCGTTTGCAGGCTGAGAGAAGCCTTAAAAACGCACAGAACACAAGAATGCATTGGTTCACAGTGTTTTCCTCAAACTAGCACCTCAGGAAAGTACATTTATCTTTTTTATGATGGTATCATGGTCTGTGAATAGTTTTCCAACCTTTTTTGTTCAAACTAAGTATTTGTGCTTTCTTGAGTATTAAGGCGTTTGCAGGCTGAGAGAAGCCTTAAAAACGCACAGAACACAAGAATGCATTGGTTCACAGTGTTTTCCTCAAACTAGCACCTCAGGAAAGTACATTTAACTGTTTTATGATGTTATCATGGTTTGTGAATAGTTTTCCAACCTTTTTTGTTCAAACTAAGTTTTTGTGCTTTCTTGAGTATTAAGGCGTTTGCAGGCTGAGAGAAGCCTTAAAAACGCACAGAACACAAGAATGCATTGGTTCACAGTGTTTTCCTCAAACTAGCACCTCAGGAAAGTACATTTAACTGTTTTATGATGTTATCATGGTTTGTCAATAGTTTTCCAACCTTTTTTGTTCAAACTAAGTTTTTGTGCTTTCTTCACTATTAAGGCGTTTGCAGGCAGAGAGAAGGCTTAAACACGCACAGAACACAAGAATGCATTGGTTCACAGTGTTTTCCTCAAACTAGCACCTCAGGAAAGTACATTTATCTTTTTTATGATGGTATCATGGTCTGTGAATAGTTTTCCAACCTTTTTTGTTCAAACTAAGTTTTTGTGCTTTCTTCACTATTAAGGCGTTTGCAGGCAGAGAGAAGGCTTAAACACGCACAGAACACAAGAATGCATTGGTTCACAGTGTTTTCCTCAAACTAGCACCTCAGGAAAGTACATTTATCTTTTTTATGATGGTATCATGGTCTGTGAATAGTTTTCCAACCTTTTTTGTTCAAACTAAGTTTTTGTGCTTTCTTCACTATTAAGGCGTTTGCAGGCAGAGAGAAGGCTTAAACACGCACAGAACACAAGAATGCATTGGTTCACAGTGTTTTCCTCAAACTAGCACCTCAGGAAAGTACATTTAACTGTTTTATGATGTTATCATGGTTTGTGAATAGTTTTCCAACCTTTTTTGTTCAAACTAAGTTTTTGTGCTTTCTTGAGTATTAAGGCGTTTGCAGGCTGAGAGAAGCCTTAAAAACGCACAGAACACAAGAATGCATTGGTTCACAGTGTTTTCCTCAAACTAGCACCTCAGGAAAGAACATTTAACTGTTTTATGATGTTATCATGGTTTGTGAATAGTTTTCCAACCTTTTTTGTTCAAACTAAGTTTTTGTGCTTTCTTCACTATTAAGGCGTTTGCAGGCAGAGAGAAGGCTTAAACACGCACAGAACACAAGAATGCATTGGTTCACAGTGTTTTCCTCAAACTAGCACCTCAGGAAAGTACATTTATCTTTTTTATGATGGTATCATGGTCTGTGAATAGTTTTCCAACCTTTTTTGTTCAAACTAAGTTTTTGTGCTTTCTTCACTATTAAGGCGTTTGCAGGCAGAGAGAAGGCTTAAACACGCACAGAACACAAGAATGCATTGGTTCACAGTGTTTTCCTCAAACTAGCACCTCAGGAAAGTACATTTATCTTTTTTATGATGGTATCATGGTCTGTGAATAGTTTTCCAACCTTTTTTGTTCAAACTAAGTTTTTGTGCTTTCTTCACTATTAAGGCGTTTGCAGGCAGAGAGAAGGCTTAAACACGCACAGAACACAAGAATGCATTGGTTCACAGTGTTTTCCTCAAACTAGCAGCTCAGGAAAGTACATTTAACTGTTTTATGATGTTATCATGGTTTGTGAATAGTTTTCCAACCTTTTTTGTTCAAACTAAGTTTTTGTGCTTTCTTGAGTATTAAGGCGTTTGCAGGCTGAGAGAAGCCTTAAAAACGCACAGAACACAAGAATGCATTGGTTCACAGTGTTTTCCTCAAACTAGCACCTCAGGAAAGTACATTTAACTGTTTTATGATGTTATCATGGTTTGTGAATAGTTTTGCAACCTTTTTTGTTCAAACTAAGTTTTTGTGCTTTCTTCACTATTAAGGCGTTTGCAGGCAGAGTGAAGGCTTAAACACGCACAGAACACAAGAATGCATTGGTTCACAGTGTTTTCCTCAAACTAGCAGCTCAGGAAAGTACATTCATCTTTTTTATGATGGTATCATGGTCTGTGAATAGTTTTCCAACCTTTTTTGTTCAAACTAAGTTTTTGTGCTTTCTTGAGTATTAAGGCGTTTGCAGGCTGAGAGAAGCCTTAAAAACGCACAGAACACAAGAATGCATTGGTTCACAGTGTTTTCCTCAAACTAGCACCTCAGGAAAGTACATTTAACTGTTTTATGATGTTATCATGGTTTGTCAATAGTTTTCCAACCTTTTTTGTTCAAACTAAGTTTTTGTGCTTTCTTGAGTATTAAGGCGTTTGCAGGCTGAGAGAAGCCTTAAAAACGCACAGAACACAAGAATGCATTGGTTCACAGTGTTTTCCTCAAACTAGCACCTCAGGAAAGTACATTTATCTTTTTTATGATGGTATCATGGTCTGTGAATAGTTTTCCAACCTTTTTTGTTCAAACTAAGTATTTGTGCTTTCTTGAGTATTAAGGCGTTTGCAGGCTGAGAGAAGCCTTAAAAACGCACAGAACACAAGAATGCATTGGTTCACAGTGTTTTCCTCAAACTAGCACCTCAGGAAAGTACATTTAACTGTTTTATGATGTTATCATGGTTTGTGAATAGTTTTCCAACCTTTTTTGTTCAAACTAAGTTTTTGTGCTTTCTTGAGTATTAAGGCGTTTGCAGGCTGAGAGAAGCCTTAAAAACGCACAGAACACAAGAATGCATTGGTTCACAGTGTTTTCCTCAAACTAGCACCTCAGGAAAGTACATTTAACTGTTTTATGATGTTATCATGGTTTGTCAATAGTTTTCCAACCTTTTTTGTTCAAACTAAGTTTTTGTGCTTTCTTCACTATTAAGGCGTTTGCAGGCAGAGAGAAGGCTTAAACACGCACAGAACACAAGAATGCATTGGTTCACAGTGTTTTCCTCAAACTAGCACCTCAGGAAAGTACATTTATCTTTTTTATGATGGTATCATGGTCTGTGAATAGTTTTCCAACCTTTTTTGTTCAAACTAAGTTTTTGTGCTTTCTTCACTATTAAGGCGTTTGCAGGCAGAGAGAAGGCTTAAACACGCACAGAACACAAGAATGCATTGGTTCACAGTGTTTTCCTCAAACTAGCACCTCAGGAAAGTACATTTAACTGTTTTATGATGTTATCATGGTTTGTGAATAGTTTTCCAACCTTTTTTGTTCAAACTAAGTTTTTGTGCTTTCTTGAGTATTAAGGCGTTTGCAGGCTGAGAGAAGCCTTAAAAACGCACAGAACACAAGAATGCATTGGTTCACAGTGTTTTCCTCAAACTAGCACCTCAGGAAAGTACATTTAACTGTTTTATGATGTTATCATGGTTTGTCAATAGTTTTCCAACCTTTTTTGTTCAAACTAAGTTTTTGTGCTTTCTTCACTATTAAGGCGTTTGCAGGCAGAGAGAAGCCTTAAAAACGCACAGAACACAAGAATGCATTGGTTCACAGTGTTTTCCTCAAACTAGCACCTCAGGAAAGTACATTTAACTGTTTTATGATGTTATCATGGTTTGTCAATAGTTTTCCAACCTTTTTTGTTCAAACTAAGTTTTTGTGCTTTCTTGAGTATTAAGGCGTTTGCAGGCTGAGAGAAGCCTAAAAAACGCACAGAACACAAGAATGCATTGGTTCACAGTGTTTTCCTCAAACTAGCAGCTCAGGAAAGTACATTTAACTGTTTTATGATGTTATCATGGTTTGTGAATAGTTTTCCAACCTTTTTTGTTCAAACTAAGTTTTTGTGCTTTCTTGAGTATTAAGGCGTTTGCAGGCTGAGAGAAGCCTTAAAAACGCACAGAACACAAGAATGCATTGGTTCACAGTGTTTTCCTCAAACTAGCAGCTCAGGAAAGTACATTTATCTTTTTTATGATGGTATCATGGTCTGTGAATAGTTTTCCAACCTTTTTTGTTCAAACTAAGTTTTTGTGCTTTCTTGAGTATTAAGGCGTTTGCAGGCTGAGAGAAGCCTTAAAAACGCACAGAACACAAGAATGCATTGGTTCACAGTGTTTTCCTCAAACTAGCACCTCAGGAAAGTACATTTAACTGTTTTATGATGTTATCATGGTTTGTGAATAGTTTTCCAACCTTTTTTGTTCAAACTAAGTTTTTGTGCTTTCTTGAGTATTAAGGCGTTTGCAGGCTGAGAGAAGCCTTAAAAACGCACAGAACACAAGAATGCATTGGTTCACAGTGTTTTCCTCAAACTAGCACCTCAGGAAAGTACATTTAACTGTTTTATGATGTTATCATGGTCTGTGAATAGTTTTCCAACCTTTTTTGTTCAAACTAAGTTTTTGTGCTTTCTTGAGTATTAAGGCGTTTGCAGGCTGAGAGAAGCCTTAAAAACGCACAGAACACAAGAATGCATTGGTTCACAGTGTTTTCCTCAAACTAGCACCTCAGGAAAGTACATTTAACTGTTTTATGATGTTATCATGGTTTGTGAATAGTTTTCCAACCTTTTTTGTTCAAACTAAGTTTTTGTGCTTTCTTGAGTATTAAGGCGTTTTGCAGGCTGAGAGAAGCCTAAAAAACGCACAGAACACAAGAATGCATTGGTTCACAGTGTTTTCCTCAAACTAGCAGCTCAGGAAAGTACATTTAACTGTTTTATGATGTTATCATGGTTTGTCAATAGTTTTCCAACCTTTTTTGTTCAAACTAAGTTTTTGTGCTTTCTTCACTATTAAGGCGTTTGCAGGCAGAGAGAAGGCTTAAACACGCACAGAACACAAGAATGCATTGGTTCACAGTGTTTTCCTCAAACTAGCAGCTCAGGAAAGTACATTTATCTTTTTTATGATGGTATCATGGTCTGTGAATAGTTTTGCAACCTTTTTTGTTCAAACTAAGTTTTTGTGCTTTCTTGAGTATTAAGGCGTTTGCAGGCAGAGAGGAGGCTTAAACACGCACAGAACACAAGAATGCATTGGTTCACAGTGTTTTCCTCAAACTAGCACCTCAGGAAAGTACATTTAACTGTTTTATGATGTTATCATGGTTTGTCAATAGTTTTCCAACCTTTTTTATTCAAACTAAGTTTTTGTGCTTTCTTGAGTATTAAGGCGTTTGCAGGCTGAGAGAAGCCTAAAAAACGCACAGAACACAAGAATGCATTGGTTCACAGTGTTTTCCTCAAACTAGCACCTCAGGAAAGTACATTTAACTGTTTTATGATGTTATCATGGTTTGTCAATAGTTTTCCAACCTTTTTTATTCAAACTAAGTTTTTGTGCTTTCTTGAGTATTAAGGCGTTTGCAGGCTGAGAGAAGCCTAAAAAACGCACAGAACACAAGAATGCATTGGTTCACAGTGTTTTCCTCAAACTAGCAGCTCAGGAAAGTACATTCATCTTTTTTATGATGGTATCATGGTCTGTGAATAGTTTTCCAACCTTTTTTGTTCAAACTAAGTTTTTGTGCTTTCTTGAGTATTAAGGCGTTTGCAGGCTGAGAGAAGCCTTAAAAACGCACAGAACACAAGAATCCATTGGTTCACAGTGTTTTCCTCAAACTAGCACCCCAGGAAAGTACATTTAACTGTTTTATGATGTTATCATGGTTTGTGAATAGTTTTCCAACCTTTTTTGTTCAAACTAAGTTTTTGTGCTTTCTTGAGTATTAAGGCGTTTGCAGGCTGAGAGAAGCCTAAACAACGCACAGAACACAAGAATGCATTGGTTCACAGTGTTTTCCTCAAACTAGCAGCTCAGGAAAGTACATTTATATTTTTTATGATGGTATCATGGTCTGTGAATAGTTTTCCAACCTTTTTTGTTCAAACTAAGTTTTTGTGCTTTCTTGAGTATTAAGGCGTTTGCAGGCTGAGAGAAGCCTTAAAAACGCACAGAACACAAGAATGCATTGGTTCACAGTGTTTTCCTCAAACTAGCACCTCAGGAAAGTACATTTAACTGTTTTATGATGTTATCATGGTTTGTCAATAGTTTTCCAACCTTTTTTGTTCAAACTAAGTTTTTGTGCTTTCTTCACTATTAAGGCGTTTGCAGGCAGAGAGAAGACTTAAAAACGCACAGAACACAAGAATGCTTTGATTAACAGTGTTTTCCTCAAACTAGCAGCTCAGGAAAGTACATTCATCTTTTTTATGATGGTATCATGGTCTGTGAATAGTTTTCCAACCTTTTTTGTTCAAACTAAGTTTTTGTGCTTTCTTGAGTATTAAGGCGTTTGCAGGCTGAGAGAAGCCTAAACAACGCACAGAACACAAGAATGCATTGGTTCACAGTGTTTTCCTCAAACTAGCAGCTCAGGAAAGTACATTTATCTTTTTTATGATGGTATCATGGTCTGTGAATAGTTTTCCAACCTTTTTTGTTCAAACTAAGTTTTTGTGCTTTCTTGAGTATTAAGGCGTTTGCAGGCAGAGAGAAGGCTTAAACACGCACAGAACACAAGAATGCATTGGTTCACAGTGTTTTCCTCAAACTAGCACCTCAGGAAAGTACATTTATCTTTTTTATGATGGTATCATGGTCTGTGAATAGTTTTCCAACCTTTTTTGTTCAAACTAAGTTTTTGTGCTTTCTTCACTATTAAGGCGTTTGCAGGCAGAGAGAAGGCTTAAACACGCACAGAACACAAGAATGCATTGGTTCACAGTGTTTTCCTCAAACTAGCAGCTCAGGAAAGTACATTTATCTTTTTTATGATGGTATCATGGTCTGTGAATAGTTTTGCAACCTTTTTTGTTCAAACTAAGTTTTTGTGCTTTCTTGAGTATTAAGGCGTTTGCAGGCAGAGAGGAGGCTTAAACACGCACAGAACACAAGAATGCATTGGTTCACAGTGTTTTCCTCAAACTAGCAGCTCAGGAAAGTACATTCATCTTTTTTATGATGGTATCATGGTCTGTGAATAGTTTTCCAACCTTTTTTGTTCAAACTAAGTTTTTGTGCTTTCTTGAGTATTAAGGCGTTTGCAGGCTGAGAGAAGCCTTAAAAACGCACAGAACACAAGAATGCATTGGTTCACAGTGTTTTCCTCAAACTAGCACCTCAGGAAAGTACATTTAACTGTTTTATGATGTTATCATGGTTTGTCAATAGTTTTCCAACCTTTTTTATTCAAACTAAGTTTTTGTACTTTCTTGAGTATTAAGGCGTTTGCAGGCTGAGAGAAGCCTAAAAAACGCACAGAACACAAGAATGCATTGGTTCACAGTGTTTTCCTCAAACTAGCACCTCAGGAAAGTACATTTATCTTTTTTATGATGGTATCATGGTCTGTGAATAGTTTTCCAACCTTTTTTGTTCAAACTAAGTTTTTGTGCTTTCTTCACTATTAAGGCGTTTGCAGGCAGAGAGAAGACTTAAAAACGCACAGAACACAAGAATGCTTTGATTAACAGTGTTTTCCTCAAACTAGCAGCTCAGGAAAGTACATTCATCTTTTTTATGATGGTATCATGGTCTGTGAATAGTTTTCCAACCTTTTTTGTTCAAACTAAGTTTTTGTGCTTTCTTGAGTATTAAGGCGTTTGCAGGCTGAGAGAAGCCTAAACAACGCACAGAACACAAGAATGCATTGGTTCACAGTGTTTTCCTCAAACTAGCAGCTCAGGAAAGTACATTTATCTTTTTTATGATGGTATCATGGTCTGTGAATAGTTTTCCAACCTTTTTTGTTCAAACTAAGTTTTTGTGCTTTCTTGAGTATTAAGGCGTTTGCAGGCTGAGAGAAGCCTTAAAAACGCACAGAACACAAGAATGCATTGGTTCACAGTGTTTTCCTCAAACTAGCACCTCAGGAAAGTACATTTAACTGTTTTATGATGTTATCATGGTTTGTCAATAGTTTTCCAACCTTTTTTGTTCAAACTAAGTTTTTGTGCTTTCTTCACTATTAAGGCGTTTGCAGGCAGAGAGAAGGCTTAAACACGCACAGAACACAAGAATGCATTGGTTCACAGTGTTTTCCTCAAACTAGCACCTCAGGAAAGTACATTTATCTTTTTTATGATGGTATCATGGTCTGTGAATAGTTTTGCAACCTTTTTTGTTCAAACTAAGTTTTTGTGCTTTCTTGAGTATTAAGGCGTTTGCAGGCAGAGAGGAGGCTTAAACACGCACAGAACACAAGAATGCATTGGTTCACAGTGTTTTCCTCAAACTAGCAGCTCAGGAAAGTACATTCATCTTTTTTATGATGGTATCATGGTCTGTGAATAGTTTTCCAACCTTTTTTGTTCAAACTAAGTTTTTGTGCTTTCTTGAGTATTAAGGCGTTTGCAGGCTGAGAGAAGCCTTAAAAACGCACAGAACACAAGAATGCATTGGTTCACAGTGTTTTCCTCAAACTAGCACCTCAGGAAAGTACATTTAACTGTTTTATGATGTTATCATGGTTTGTCAATAGTTTTCCAACCTTTTTTGTTCAAACTAAGTTTTTGTGCTTTCTTGAGTATTAAGGCGTTTGCAGGCAGAGAGAAGGCTTAAACACGCACAGAACACAAGAATGCATTGGTTCACAGTGTTTTCCTCAAACTAGCACCTCAGGAAAGTACATTTATCTTTTTTATGATGGTATCATGGTCTGTGAATAGTTTTCCAACCTTTTTTGTTCAAACTAAGTTTTTGTGCTTTCTTCACTATTAAGGCGTTTGCAGGCAGAGAGAAGACTTAAAAACGCACAGAACACAAGAATGCTTTGATTAACAGTGTTTTCCTCAAACTAGCAGCTCAGGAAAGTACATTCATCTTTTTTATGATGGTATCATGGTCTGTGAATAGTTTTCCAACCTTTTTTGTTCAAACTAAGTTTTTGTGCTTTCTTGAGTATTAAGGCGTTTGCAGGCTGAGAGAAGCCTAAACAACGCACAGAACACAAGAATGCATTGGTTCACAGTGTTTTCCTCAAACTAGCAGCTCAGGAAAGTACATTTATATTTTTTATGATGGTATCATGGTCTGTGAATAGTTTTCCAACCTTTTTTGTTCAAACTAAGTTTTTGTGCTTTCTTGAGTATTAAGGCGTTTGCAGGCTGAGAGAAGCCTTAAAAACGCACAGAACACAAGAATGCATTGGTTCACAGTGTTTTCCTCAAACTAGCACCTCAGGAAAGTACATTTAACTGTTTTATGATGTTATCATGGTTTGTCAATAGTTTTCCAACCTTTTTTGTTCAAACTAAGTTTTTGTGCTTTCTTCACTATTAAGGCGTTTGCAGGCAGAGAGAAGGCTTAAACACGCACAGAACACAAGAATGCATTGGTTCACAGTGTTTTCCTCAAACTAGCACCTCAGGAAAGTACATTTATCTTTTTTATGATGGTATCATGGTCTGTGAATAGTTTTCCAACCTTTTTTGTTCAAACTAAGTTTTTGTGCTTTCTTCACTATTAAGGCGTTTGCAGGCAGAGAGAAGACTTAAAAACGCACAGAACACAAGAATGCTTTGATTAACAGTGTTTTCCTCAAACTAGCAGCTCAGGAAAGTACATTCATCTTTTTTATGATGGTATCATGGTCTGTGAATAGTTTTCCAACCTTTTTTGTTCAAACTAAGTTTTTGTGCTTTCTTGAGTATTAAGGCGTTTGCAGGCTGAGAGAAGCCTAAACAACGCACAGAACACAAGAATGCATTGGTTCACAGTGTTTTCCTCAAACTAGCAGCTCAGGAAAGTACATTTATCTTTTTTATGATGGTATCATGGTCTGTGAATAGTTTTCCAACCTTTTTTGTTCAAACTAAGTTTTTGTGCTTTCTTGAGTATTAAGGCGTTTGCAGGCTGAGAGAAGCCTTAAAAACGCACAGAACACAAGAATGCATTGGTTCACAGTGTTTTCCTCAAACTAGCACCTCAGGAAAGTACATTTAACTGTTTTATGATGTTATCATGGTTTGTCAATAGTTTTCCAACCTTTTTTGTTCAAACTAAGTTTTTGTGCTTTCTTCACTATTAAGGCGTTTGCAGGCAGAGAGAAGGCTTAAACACGCACAGAACACAAGAATGCATTGGTTCACAGTGTTTTCCTCAAACTAGCACCTCAGGAAAGTACATTTATCTTTTTTATGATGGTATCATGGTCTGTGAATAGTTTTCCAACCTTTTTTGTTCAAACTAAGTTTTTGTGCTTTCTTCACTATTAAGGCGTTTGCAGGCAGAGAGAAGGCTTAAACACGCACAGAACACAAGAATGCATTGGTTCACAGTGTTTTCCTCAAACTAGCACCTCAGGAAAGTACATTCATCTTTTTTATGATGGTATCATGGTCTGTGAATAGTTTTCCAACCTTTTTTGTTCAAACTAAGTTTTTGTGCTTTCTTGAGTATTAAGGCGTTTGCAGGCTGAGAGAAGCCTTAAAAACGCACAGAACACAAGAATCCATTGGTTCACAGTGTTTTCCTCAAACTAGCACCCCAGGAAAGTACATTTAACTGTTTTATGATGTTATCATGGTTTGTGAATAGTTTTCCAACCTTTTTTGTTCAAACTAAGTTTTTGTGCTTTCTTGAGTATTAAGGCGTTTGCAGGCTGAGAGAAGCCTAAAAAACGCACAGAACACAAGAATGCATTGGTTCACAGTGTTTTCCTCAAACTAGCAGCTCAGGAAAGTACATTTATCTTTTTTATGATGGTATCATGGTCTGTGAATAGTTTTCCAACCTTTTTTGTTCAAACTAAGTTTTTGTGCTTTCTTGAGTATTAAGGCGTTTGCAGGCTGATAGAAGCCTTAAAAACGCACAGAACACAAGAATGCATTGGTTCACAGTGTTTTCCTCAAACTAGCACCTCAGGAAAGTACATTTAACTGTTTTATGATGTTATCATGGTTTGTCAATAGTTTTCCAACCTTTTTTGTTCAAACTAAGTTTTTGTGCTTTCTTCACTATTAAGGCGTTTGCAGGCAGAGAGAAGGCTTAAACACGCACAGAACACAAGAATGCATTGGTTCACAGTGTTTTCCTCAAACTAGCACCTCAGGAAAGTACATTTATCTTTTTTATGATGGTATCATGGTCTGTGAATAGTTTTCCAACCTTTTTTGTTCAAACTAAGTTTTTGTGCTTTCTTCACTATTAAGGCGTTTGCAGGCTGAGAGAAGCCTTAAAAACGCACAGAACACAAGAATCCATTGGTTCACAGTGTTTTCCTCAAACTAGCACCTCAGGAAAGTACATTTAACTGTTTTATGATGTTATCATGGTTTGTGAATAGTTTTCCAACCTTTTTTGTTCAAACTAAGTTTTTGTGCTTTCTTGAGTATTAAGGCGTTTGCAGGCTGAGAGAAGCCTTAAAAACGCACAGAACACAAGAATGCATTGGTTCACAGTGTTTTCCTCAAACTAGCACCTCAGGAAAGTACATTTAACTGTTTTATGATGTTATCATGGTTTGTCAATAGTTTTCCAACCTTTTTTGTTCAAACTAAGTTTTTGTGCTTTCTTCACTATTAAGGCGTTTGCAGGCAGAGAGAAGGCTTAAACACGCACAGAACACAAGAATGCATTGGTTCACAGTGTTTTCCTCAAACTAGCACCTCAGGAAGGTACATTTATCTTTTTTATGATGGTATCATGGTCTGTGAATAGTTTTGCAACCTTTTTTGTTCAAACTAAGATTTTGTGCTTTCTTCACTATTAAGGCGTTTGCAGGCAGAGAGAAGGCTTAAACACGCACAGAACACAAGAATGCATTGGTTCACAGTGTTTTCCTCAAACTAGCAGCTCAGGAAAGTACATTCATCTTTTTTATGATGGTATCATGGTCTGTGAATAGTTTTCCAACCTTTTTTGTTCAAACTAAGTTTTTGTGCTTTCTTGAGTATTAAGGCGTTTGCAGGCTGAGAGAAGCCTTAAAAACGCACAGAACACAAGGATCCATTGGTTCACAGTGTTTTCCTCAAACTAGCACCTCAAGAAAGTACATTTAACTGTTTTATGATGTTATCATGGTTTGTCAATAGTTTTCCAACCTTTTTTGTTCAAACTAAGTTTTTGTGCTTTCTTCACTATTAAGGCGTTTGCAGGCAGAGAGAAGGCTTAAACACGCACAGAACACAAGAATGCATTGGTTCACAGTGTTTTCCTCAAACTAGCACCTCAGGAAAGTACATTTAACTGTTTTATGATGTTATCATGGTTTGTGAATAGTTTTCCAACCTTTTTTGTTCAAACTAAGTTTTTGTGCTTTCTTGAGTATTAAGGCGTTTGCAGGCTGAGAGAAGCCTAAAAAACGCACAGAACACAAGAATGCATTGGTTCACAGTGTTTTCCTCAAACTAGCAGCTCAGGAAAGTACATTTATCTTTTTTATGATGGTATCATGGTCTGTGAATAGTTTTCCAACTTTTTTTGTTCAAACTAAGTTTTTGTGCTTTCTTCACTATTAAGGCGTTTGCAGGCAGAGAGAAGGCTTAAACACGCACAAAACACAAGAATGCATTGGTTCACAGTGTTTTCCTCAAACTAGCACCTCAGGAAAGTACATTTAACTGTTTTATGATGTTATCTTGGTTTGTCAATAGTTTTCCAACCTTTTTTGTTCAAACTAAGTTTTTGTGCTTTCTTGAGTATTAAGGCGTTTGCAGGCTGAGAGAAGCCTAAAAAACGCACAGAACACAAGAATGCATTGGTTCACAGTGTTTTCCTCAAACTAGCAGCTCAGGAAAGTACATTTATCTTTTTTATGATGGTATCATGGTCTGTGAATAGTTTTCCAACTTTTTTTGTTCAAACTAAGTTTTTGTGCTTTCTTCACTATTAAGGCGTTTGCAGGCAGAGAGAAGGCTTAAACACGCACAGAACACAAGAATGCATTGGTTCACAGTGTTTTCCTCAAACTAGCACCTCAGGAAGGTACATTTATCTTTTTTATGATGGTATCATGGTCTGTGAATAGTTTTGCAACCTTTTTTGTTCAAACTAAGTTTTTGTGCTTTCTTCACTATTAAGGCGTTTGCAGGCAGAGAGAAGGCTTAAACACGCACAGAACACAAGAATGCATTGGTTCACAGTGTTTTCCTCAAACTAGCAGCTCAGGAAAGTACATTCATCTTTTTTATGATGGTATCATGGTCTGTGAATAGTTTTCCAACCTTTTTTGTTCAAACTAAGTTTTTGTGCTTTCTTGAGTATTAAGGCGTTTGCAGGCTGAGAGAAGCCTTAAAAACGCACAGAACACAAGAATCCATTGGTTCACAGTGTTTTCCTCAAACTAGCACCTCAGGAAAGTACATTTAACTGTTTTATGATGTTATCATGGTTTGTGAATAGTTTTCCAACCTTTTTTGTTCAAACTAAGTTTTTGTGCTTTCTTGAGTATTAAGGCGTTTGCAGGCTGAGAGAAGCCTAAAAAACGCACAGAACACAGGAATGCATTGGTTCACAGTGTTTTCCTCAAACTAGCAGCTCAGGAAAGTACATTTATCTTTTTTATGATGGTATCAGGGTCTGTGAATAGTTTTCCAACCTTTTTTGTTCAAACTAAGTTTTTGTGCTTTCTTGAGTATTAAGGCGTTTGCAGGCTGAGAGAAGCCTTAAAAACGCACAGAACACAAGAATGCATTGGTTCACAGTGTTTTCCTCAAACTAGCACCTCAGGAAAGTACATTTAACTGTTTTATGATGTTATCATGGTTTGTGAATAGTTTTCCAACCTTTTTTGTTCAAACTAAGTTTTTGTGCTTTCTTGAGTATTAAGGCGTTTGCAGGCTGAGAGAAGCCTTAAAAACGCACAGAACACAAGAATGCATTGGTTCACAGTGTTTTCCTCAAACTAGCAGCTCAGGAAAGTACATTTATCTTTTTTATGATGGTATCATGGTCTGTGAATAGTTTTCCAACCTTTTTTGTTCAAACTAAGTTTTTGTGCTTTCTTGAGTATTAAGGCGTTTGCAGGCTGAGAGAAGCCTTAAAAACGCACAGAACACAAGAATGCATTGGTTCACAGTGTTTTCCTCAAACTAGCACCTCAGGAAAGTACATTTAACTGTTTTATGATGTTATCATGGTTTGTCAATAGTTTTCCAACCTTTTTTGTTCAAACTAAGTTTTTGTGCTTTCTTCACTATTAAGGCGTTTGCAGGCAGAGAGAAGGCTTAAACACGCACAGAACACAAGAATGCATTGGTTCACAGTGTTTTCCTCAAACTAGCAGCTCAGGAAAGTACATTTATCTTTTTTATGATGGTATCAGGGTCTGTGAATAGTTTTCCAACCTTTTTTGTTCAAACTAAGTTTTTGTGCTTTCTTGAGTATTAAGGCGTTTGCAGGCTGAGAGAAGCCTTAAAAACGCACAGAACACAAGAATGCATTGGTTCACAGTGTTTTCCTCAAACTAGCACCTCAGGAAAGTACATTTAACTGTTTTATGATGTTATCATGGTTTGTCAATAGTTTTCCAACCTTTTTTGTTCAAACTAAGTTTTTGTGCTTTCTTCACTATTAAGGCGTTTGCAGGCAGAGAGAAGGCTTAAACACGCACAGAACACAAGAATGCATTGGTTCACAGTGTTTTCCTCAAACTAGCAGCTCAGGAAAGTACATTTATCTTTTTTATGATGGTATCATGGTCTGTGAATAGTTTTCCAACGTTTTTTGTTCAAACTAAGTTTTTGTGCTTTCTTCACTATTAAGGCGTTTGCAGGCAGAGAGAAGGCTTAAACACCCACAGAACACAAGAATGCATTGGTTCACAGTGTTTTCCTCAAACTAGCACCTCAGGAAAGTACATTTAACTGTTTTATGATGTTATCATGGTTTGTCAATAGTTTTCCAACCTTTTTTGTTCAAACTAAGTTTTTGTGCTTTCTTGAGTATTAAGGCGTTTGCAGGCTGAGAGAAGCCTAAAAAACGCACAGAACACAAGAATGCATTGGTTCACAGTGTTTTCCTCAAACTAGCAGCTCAGGAAAGTACATTTATCTTTTTTATGATGGTATCATGGTCTGTGAATAGTTTTCCAACTTTTTTTGTTCAAACTAAGTTTTTGTGCTTTCTTCACTATTAAGGCGTTTGCAGGCAGAGAGAAGGCTTAAACACGCACAGAACACAAGAATGCATTGGTTCACAGTGTTTTCCTCAAACTAGCACCTCAGGAAGGTACATTTATCTTTTTTATGATGGTATCATGGTCTGTGAATAGTTTTGCAACCTTTTTTGTTCAAACTAAGTTTTTGTGCTTTCTTCACTATTAAGGCGTTTGCAGGCAGAGAGAAGGCTTAAACACGCACAGAACACAAGAATGCATTGGTTCACAGTGTTTTCCTCAAACTAGCAGCTCAGGAAAGTACATTCATCTTTTTTATGATGGTATCATGGTCTGTGAATAGTTTTCCAACCTTTTTTGTTCAAACTAAGTTTTTGTGCTTTCTTGAGTATTAAGGCGTTTGCAGGCTGAGAGAAGCCTTAAAAACGCACAGAACACAAGAATCCATTGGTTCACAGTGTTTTCCTCAAACTAGCACCTCAGGAAAGTACATTTAACTGTTTTATGATGGTATCATGGTTTGTGAATAGTTTTGCAACCTTTTTTGTTTAAACTAAGTTTTTGTGCTTTCTTGAGTATTAAGGCGTTTGCAGGCTGAGAGAAGCCTTAAAAACGCACAGAACACAAGAATCCATTGGTTCACAGTGTTTTCCTCAAACTAGCACCTCAGGAAAGTACATTTAACTGTTTTATGATGGTATCATGGTCTGTGAATAGTTTTCCAACCTTTTTTGTTCAAACTAAGTTTTTGTGCTTTCTTGAGTATTAAGGCGTTTGCAGGCTGAGAGAAGCCTTAAAAACGCACAGAACACAAGAATCCATTGGTTCACAGTGTTTTCCTCAAACTAGCACCTCAGGAAAGTACATTTAACTGTTTTATGATGTTATCATGGTTTGTGAATAGTTTTCCAACCTTTTTTGTTCAAACTAAGTTTTTGTGCTTTCTTGAGTATTAAGGCGTTTGCAGGCTGAGAGAAGCCTAAAAAACGCACAGAACACAAGAATGCATTGGTTCACAGTGTTTTCCTCAAACTAGCAGCTCAGGAAAGTACATTTATCTTTTTTATGATGGTATCATGGTCTGTGAATAGTTTTCCAACTTTTTTTGTTCAAACTAAGTTTTTGTGCTTTCTTCACTATTAAGGCGTTTGCAGGCAGAGAGAAGGCTTAAACACGCACAAAACACAAGAATGCATTGGTTCACAGTGTTTTCCTCAAACTAGCACCTCAGGAAAGTACATTTAACTGTTTTATGATGTTATCATGGTTTGTCAATAGTTTTCCAACCTTTTTTGTTCAAACTAAGTTTTTGTGCTTTCTTGAGTATTAAGGCGTTTGCAGGCTGAGAGAAGCCTTAAAAACGCACAGAACACAAGAATCCATTGGTTCACAGTGTTTTCCTCAAACTAGCACCTCAGGAAAGTACATTTAACTGTTTTATGATGGTATCATGGTTTGTGAATAGTTTTGCAACCTTTTTTGTTTAAACTAAGTTTTTGTGCTTTCTTCACTATTAAGGCGTTTGCAGGGAGAGTGAAGGCTTAAACACGCACAGAACACAAGAATGCATTGGTTCACAGTGTTTTCCTCAAACTAGCAGCTCAGGAAAGTACATTTATCTTTTTTATGATGGTATCATGGTCTGTGAATAGTTTTCCAACTTTTTTTGTTCAAACTAAGTTTTTGTGCTTTCTTCACTATTAAGGCGTTTGCAGGCAGAGAGAAGGCTTAAACACGCACAAAACACAAGAATGCATTGGTTCACAGTGTTTTCCTCAAACTAGCACCTCAGGAAAGTACATTTAACTGTTTTATGATGTTATCATGGTTTGTCAATAGTTTTCCAACCTTTTTTGTTCAAACTAAGTTTTTGTGCTTTCTTGAGTATTAAGGCGTTTGCAGGCTGAGAGAAGCCTTAAAAACGCACAGAACACAAGAATCCATTGGTTCACAGTGTTTTCCTCAAACTAGCACCTCAGGAAAGTACATTTAACTGTTTTATGATGGTATCATGGTTTGTGAATAGTTTTGCAACCTTTTTTGTTTAAACTAAGTTTTTGTGCTTTCTTCACTATTAAGGCGTTTGCAGGCAGAGTGAAGGCTTAAACACGCACAGAACACAAGAATGCATTGGTTCACAGTGTTTTCCTCAAACTAGCAGCTCAGGAAAGTACATTCATCTTTTTTATGATGGTATCATGGTCTGTGAATAGTTTTCCAACCTTTTTTGTTCAAACTAAGTTTTTGTGCTTTCTTGAGTATTAAGGCGTTTGCAGGCTGAGAGAAGCCTTAAAAACGCACAGAACACAAGAATCCATTGGTTCACAGTGTTTTCCTCAAACTAGCACCTCAGGAAAGTACATTTAACTGTTTTATGATGTTATCATGGTTTGTGAATAGTTTTCCAACCTTTTTTGTTCAAACTAAGTTTTTGTGCTTTCTTGAGTATTAAGGCGTTTGCAGGCTGAGAGAAGCCTTAAAAACGCACAGAACACAAGAATGCATTGGTTCACAGTGTTTTCCTCAAACTAGCACCTCAGGAAAGTACATTTAACTGTTTTATGATGTTATCATGGTTTGTCAATAGTTTTCCAACCTTTTTTGTTCAAACTAAGTTTTTGTGCTTTCTTCACTATTAAGGCGTTTGCAGGCTGAGAGAAGCCTTAAAAACGCACAGAACACAAGAATGCATTGGTTCACAGTGTTTTCCTCAAACTAGCAGCTCAGGAAAGTACATTTATCTTTTTTATGATGGTATCATGGTCTGTGAATAGTTTTCCAACCTTTTTTGTTCAAACTAAGTTTTTGTGCTTTCTTGAGTATTAAGGCGTTTGCAGGCTGAGAGAAGCCTTAAAAACGCACAGAACACAAGAATGCATTGGTTCACAGTGTTTTCCTCAAACTAGCACCTCAGGAAAGTACATTTAACTGTTTTATGATGTTATCATGGTTTGTCAATAGTTTTCCAACCTTTTTTGTTCAAACTAAGTTTTTGTGCTTTCTTCACTATTAAGGCGTTTGCAGGCAGAGAGAAGGCTTAAACACGCACAGAACACAAGAATGCATTGGTTCACAGTGTTTTCCTCAAACTAGCAGCTCAGGAAAGTACATTTATCTTTTTTATGATGGTATCATGGTCTGTGAATAGTTTTCCAACGTTTTTTGTTCAAACTAAGTTTTTGTGCTTTCTTCACTATTAAGGCGTTTGCAGGCAGAGAGAAGGCTTAAACACCCACAGAACACAAGAATGCATTGGTTCACAGTGTTTTCCTCAAACTAGCACCTCAGGAAAGTACATTTAACTGTTTTATGATGTTATCATGGTTTGTCAATAGTTTTCCAACCTTTTTTGTTCAAACTAAGTTTTTGTGCTTTCTTGAGTATTAAGGCGTTTGCAGGCTGAGAGAAGCCTAAAAAACGCACAGAACACAAGAATGCATTGGTTCACAGTGTTTTCCTCAAACTAGCAGCTCAGGAAAGTACATTTATCTTTTTTATGATGGTATCATGGTCTGTGAATAGTTTTCCAACTTTTTTTGTTCAAACTAAGTTTTTGTGCTTTCTTCACTATTAAGGCGTTTGCAGGCAGAGAGAAGGCTTAAACACGCACAGAACACAAGAATGCATTGGTTCACAGTGTTTTCCTCAAACTAGCACCTCAGGAAGGTACATTTATCTTTTTTATGATGGTATCATGGTCTGTGAATAGTTTTGCAACCTTTTTTGTTCAAACTAAGTTTTTGTGCTTTCTTCACTATTAAGGCGTTTGCAGGCAGAGAGAAGGCTTAAACACGCACAGAACACAAGAATGCATTGGTTCACAGTGTTTTCCTCAAACTAGCAGCTCAGGAAAGTACATTCATCTTTTTTATGATGGTATCATGGTCTGTGAATAGTTTTCCAACCTTTTTTGTTCAAACTAAGTTTTTGTGCTTTCTTGAGTATTAAGGCGTTTGCAGGCTGAGAGAAGCCTTAAAAACGCACAGAACACAAGAATCCATTGGTTCACAGTGTTTTCCTCAAACTAGCACCTCAGGAAAGTACATTTAACTGTTTTATGATGGTATCATGGTTTGTGAATAGTTTTGCAACCTTTTTTGTTTAAACTAAGTTTTTGTGCTTTCTTCACTATTAAGGCGTTTGCAGGGAGAGAGAAGGCTTAAACACGCACAGAACACAAGAATGCATTGGTTCACAGTGTTTTCCTCAAACTAGCAGCTCAGGAAAGTACATTCATCTTTTTTATGATGGTATCATGGTCTGTGAATAGTTTTCCAACCTTTTTTGTTCAAACTAAGTTTTTGTGCTTTCTTGAGTATTAAGGCGTTTGCAGGCTGAGAGAAGCCTTAAAAACGCACAGAACACAAGAATCCATTGGTTCACAGTGTTTTCCTCAAACTAGCACCTCAGGAAAGTACATTTAACTGTTTTATGATGTTATCATGGTTTGTGAATAGTTTTCCAACCTTTTTTGTTCAAACTAAGTTTTTGTGCTTTCTTGAGTATTAAGGCGTTTGCAGGCTGAGAGAAGCCTAAAAAACGCACAGAACACAGGAATGCATTGGTTCACAGTGTTTTCCTCAAACTAGCAGCTCAGGAAAGTACATTTATCTTTTTTATGATGGTATCAGGGTCTGTGAATAGTTTTCCAACCTTTTTTGTTCAAACTAAGTTTTTGTGCTTTCTTGAGTATTAAGGCGTTTGCAGGCTGAGAGAAGCCTTAAAAACGCACAGAACACAAGAATGCATTGGTTCACAGTGTTTTCCTCAAACTAGCACCTCAGGAAAGTACATTTAACTGTTTTATGATGTTATCATGGTTTGTGAATAGTTTTCCAACCTTTTTTGTTCAAACTAAGTTTTTGTGCTTTCTTGAGTATTAAGGCGTTTGCAGGCTGAGAGAAGCCTTAAAAACGCACAGAACACAAGAATGCATTGGTTCACAGTGTTTTCCTCAAACTAGCAGCTCAGGAAAGTACATTTATCTTTTTTATGATGGTATCATGGTCTGTGAATAGTTTTCCAACCTTTTTTGTTCAAACTAAGTTTTTGTGCTTTCTTCACTATTAAGGCGTTTGCAGGCAGAGAGAAGGCTTAAACACGCACAGAACACAAGAATGCATTGGTTCACAGTGTTTTCCTCAAACTAGCACCTCAGGAAGGTACATTTATCTTTTTTATGATGGTATCATGGTCTGTGAATAGTTTTCCAACCTTTTTTGTTCAAACTAAGTTTTTGTGCTTTCTTGAGTATTAAGGCGTTTGCAGGCTGAGAGAAGCCTTAAAAACGCACAGAACACAAGGATCCATTGGTTCACAGTGTTTTCCTCAAACTAGCACCTCAAGAAAGTACATTTAACTGTTTTATGATGTTATCATGGTTTGTCAATAGTTTTCCAACCTTTTTTGTTCAAACTAAGTTTTTGTGCTTTCTTCACTATTAAGGCGTTTGCAGGCAGAGAGAAGGCTTAAACACGCACAGAACACAAGAATGCATTGGTTCACAGTGTTTTCCTCAAACTAGCACCTCAGGAAAGTACATTTAACTGTTTTATGATGTTATCATGGTTTGTGAATAGTTTTCCAACCTTTTTTGTTCAAACTAAGTTTTTGTGCTTTCTTGAGTATTAAGGCGTTTGCAGGCTGAGAGAAGCCTTAAAAACGCACAGAACACAAGAATGCATTGGTTCACAGTGTTTTCCTCAAACTAGCACCTCAGGAAAGTACATTTAACTGTTTTATGATGTTATCATGGTTTGTCAATAGTTTTCCAACCTTTTTTGTTCAAACTAAGTTTTTGTGCTTTCTTGAGTATTAAGGCGTTTGCAGGCTGAGAGAAGCCTAAAAAACGCACAGAACACAAGAATGCATTGGTTCACAGTGTTTTCCTCAAACTAGCAGCTCAGGAAAGTACATTTATCTTTTTTATGATGGTATCATGGTCTGTGAATAGTTTTCCAACTTTTTTTGTTCAAACTAAGTTTTTGTGCTTTCTTCACTATTAAGGCGTTTGCAGGCAGAGCGAAGGCTTAAACACGCACAGAACACAAGAATGCATTGGTTCACAGTGTTTTCCTCAAACTAGCACCTCAGGAAGGTACATTTATCTTTTTTATGATGGTATCATGGTCTGTGAATAGTTTTGCAACCTTTTTTGTTCAAACTAAGTTTTTGTGCTTTCTTCACTATTAAGGCGTTTGCAGGCAGAGAGAAGGCTTAAACACGCACAGAACACAAGAATGCATTGGTTCACAGTGTTTTCCTCAAACTAGCAGCTCAGGAAAGTACATTCATCTTTTTTATGATGGTATCATGGTCTGTGAATAGTTTTCCAACCTTTTTTGTTCAAACTAAGTTTTTGTGCTTTCTTGAGTATTAAGGCGTTTGCAGGCTGAGAGAAGCCTTAAAAACGCACAGAACACAAGAATCCATTGGTTCACAGTGTTTTCCTCAAACTAGCACCTCAGGAAAGTACATTTAACTGTTTTATGATGGTATCATGGTTTGTGAATAGTTTTGCAACCTTTTTTGTTTAAACTAAGTTTTTGTGCTTTCTTCACTATTAAGGCGTTTGCAGGGAGAGAGAAGGCTTAAACACGCACAGAACACAAGAATGCATTGGTTCACAGTGTTTTCCTCAAACTAGCAGCTCAGGAAAGTACATTCATCTTTTTTATGATGGTATCATGGTCTGTGAATAGTTTTCCAACCTTTTTTGTTCAAACTAAGTTTTTGTGCTTTCTTGAGTATTAAGGCGTTTGCAGGCTGAGAGAAGCCTTAAAAACGCACAGAACACAAGAATCCATTGGTTCACAGTGTTTTCCTCAAACTAGCACCTCAGGAAAGTACATTTAACTGTTTTATGATGTTATCATGGTTTGTGAATAGTTTTCCAACCTTTTTTGTTCAAACTAAGTTTTTGTGCTTTCTTGAGTATTAAGGCGTTTGCAGGCTGAGAGAAGCCTTAAAAACGCACAGAACACAAGAATGCATTGGTTCACAGTGTTTTCCTCAAACTAGCACCTCAGGAAAGTACATTTAACTGTTTTATGATGTTATCATGGTTTGTCAATAGTTTTCCAACCTTTTTTGTTCAAACTAAGTTTTTGTGCTTTCTTCACTATTAAGGCGTTTGCAGGCAGAGAGAAGGCTTAAACACGCACAGAACACAAGAATGCATTGGTTCACAGTGTTTTCCTCAAACTAGCACCTCAGGAAAGTACATTCATCTTTTTTATGATGGTATCATGGTCTGTGAATAGTTTTCCAACCTTTTTTGTTCAAACTAAGTTTTTGTGCTTTCTTCACTATTAAGGCGTTTGCAGGCAGAGAGAAGGCTTAAACACGCACAGAACACAAGAATGCATTGGTTCACAGTGTTTTCCTCAAACTAGCACCTCAGGAAGGTACATTTATCTTTTTTATGATGGTATCATGGTCTGTGAATAGTTTTCCAACCTTTTTTGTTCAAACTAAGTTTTTGTGCTTTCTTGAGTATTAAGGCGTTTGCAGGCTGAGAGAAGCCTTAAAAACGCACAGAACACAAGGATCCATTGGTTCACAGTGTTTTCCTCAAACTAGCACCTCAAGAAAGTACATTTAACTGTTTTATGATGTTATCATGGTTTGTCAATAGTTTTCCAACCTTTTTTGTTCAAACTAAGTTTTTGTGCTTTCTTCACTATTAAGGCGTTTGCAGGCAGAGAGAAGGCTTAAACACGCACAGAACACAAGAATGCATTGGTTCACAGTGTTTTCCTCAAACTAGCACCTCAGGAAAGTACATTTAACTGTTTTATGATGTTATCATGGTTTGTGAATAGTTTTCCAACCTTTTTTGTTCAAACTAAGTTTTTGTGCTTTCTTGAGTATTAAGGCGTTTGCAGGCTGAGAGAAGCCTTAAAAACGCACAGAACACAAGAATGCATTGGTTCACAGTGTTTTCCTCAAACTAGCACCTCAGGAAAGTACATTTAACTGTTTTATGATGTTATCATGGTTTGTCAATAGTTTTCCAACCTTTTTTGTTCAAACTAAGTTTTTGTGCTTTCTTGAGTATTAAGGCGTTTGCAGGCTGAGAGAAGCCTAAAAAACGCACAGAACACAAGAATGCATTGGTTCACAGTGTTTTCCTCAAACTAGCAGCTCAGGAAAGTACATTTATCTTTTTTATGATGGTATCATGGTCTGTGAATAGTTTTCCAACTTTTTTTGTTCAAACTAAGTTTTTGTGCTTTCTTGAGTATTAAGGTGTTTGCAGGCTGAGAGAAGCCTTAAAAACGCACAGAACACAAGAATGCATTGGTTCACAGTGTTTTCCTCAAACTAGCAGCTCAGGAAAGTACATTTATCTTTTTTATGATGGTATCATTGTCTGTGAATAGTTTTCCAACCTTTTTTGTTCAAACTAAGTTTTTGTGCTTTCTTGAGTATTAAGGCGTTTGCAGGCTGAGAGAAGCCTTAAAAACGCACAGAACACAAGAATGCATTGGTTCACAGTGTTTTCCTCAAACTAGCACCTCAGGAAAGTACATTTAACTGTTTTATGATGTTATCATGGTTTGTCAATAGTTTTCCAACCTTTTTTGTTCAAACTAAGTTTTTGTGCTTTCTTCACTATTAAGGCGTTTGCAGGCAGAGAGAAGGCTTAAACACGCACAGAACACAAGAATGCATTGGTTCACAGTGTTTTCCTCAAACTAGCAGCTCAGGAAAGTACATTTATCTTTTTTATGATGGTATCATGGTCTGTGAATAGTTTTCCAACGTTTTTTGTTCAAACTAAGTTTTTGTGCTTTCTTCACTATTAAGGCGTTTGCAGGCAGAGAGAAGGCTTAAACACCCACAGAACACAAGAATGCATTGGTTCACAGTGTTTTCCTCAAACTAGCACCTCAGGAAAGTACATTTAACTGTTTTATGATGTTATCATGGTTTGTCAATAGTTTTCCAACCTTTTTTGTTCAAACTAAGTTTTTGTGCTTTCTTGAGTATTAAGGCGTTTGCAGGCTGAGAGAAGCCTAAAAAACGCACAGAACACAAGAATGCATTGGTTCACAGTGTTTTCCTCAAACTAGCAGCTCAGGAAAGTACATTTATCTTTTTTATGATGGTATCATGGTCTGTGAATAGTTTTCCAACTTTTTTTGTTCAAACTAAGTTTTTGTGCTTTCTTCACTATTAAGGCGTTTGCAGGCAGAGAGAAGGCTTAAACACGCACAGAACACAAGAATGCATTGGTTCACAGTGTTTTCCTCAAACTAGCAGCTCAGGAAAGTACATTCATCTTTTTTATGATGGTATCATGGTCTGTGAATAGTTTTCCAACCTTTTTTGTTCAAACTAAGTTTTTGTGCTTTCTTGAGTATTAAGGCGTTTGCAGGCTGAGAGAAGCCTTAAAAACGCACAGAACACAAGAATCCATTGGTTCACAGTGTTTTCCTCAAACTAGCACCTCAGGAAAGTACATTTAACTGTTTTATGATGGTATCATGGTTTGTGAATAGTTTTGCAACCTTTTTTGTTTAAACTAAGTTTTTGTGCTTTCTTCACTATTAAGGCGTTTGCAGGGAGAGAGAAGGCTTAAACACGCACAGAACACAAGAATGCATTGGTTCACAGTGTTTTCCTCAAACTAGCAGCTCAGGAAAGTACATTCATCTTTTTTATGATGGTATCATGGTCTGTGAATAGTTTTCCAACCTTTTTTGTTCAAACTAAGTTTTTGTGCTTTCTTGAGTATTAAGGCGTTTGCAGGCTGAGAGAAGCCTTAAAAACGCACAGAACACAAGAATCCATTGGTTCACAGTGTTTTCCTCAAACTAGCACCTCAGGAAAGTACATTTAACTGTTTTATGATGTTATCATGGTTTGTGAATAGTTTTCCAACCTTTTTTGTTCAAACTAAGTTTTTGTGCTTTCTTGAGTATTAAGGCGTTTGCAGGCTGAGAGAAGCCTAAAAAACGCACAGAACACAGGAATGCATTGGTTCACAGTGTTTTCCTCAAACTAGCAGCTCAGGAAAGTACATTCATCTTTTTTATGATGGTATCAGGGTCTGTGAATAGTTTTCCAACCTTTTTTGTTCAAACTAAGTTTTTGTGCTTTCTTGAGTATTAAGGCGTTTGCAGGCTGAGAGAAGCCTTAAAAACGCACAGAACACAAGAATGCATTGGTTCACAGTGTTTTCCTCAAACTAGCAGCTCAGGAAAGTACATTTATCTTTTTTATGATGGTATCATGGTCTGTGAATAGTTTTCCAACCTTTTTTGTTCAAACTAAGTTTTTGTGCTTTCTTGAGTATTAAGGCGTTTGCAGGCTGAGAGAAGCCTTAAAAACGCACAGAACACAAGAATGCATTGGTTCACAGTGTTTTCCTCAAACTAGCACCTCAGGAAAGTACATTTAACTGTTTTATGATGTTATCATGGTTTGTCAATAGTTTTCCAACCTTTTTTGTTCAAACTAAGTTTTTGTGCTTTCTTCACTATTAAGGCGTTTGCAGGCAGAGAGAAGGCTTAAACACGCACAGAACACAAGAATGCATTGGTTCACAGTGTTTTCCTCAAACTAGCACCTCAGGAAAGTACATTTAACTGTTTTATGATGTTATCATGGTTTGTCAATAGTTTTCCAACCTTTTTTGTTCAAACTAAGTTTTTGTGCTTTCTTGAGTATTAAGGCGTTTGCAGGCTGAGAGAAGCCTAAAAAACGCACAGAACACAAGAATGCATTGGTTCACAGTGTTTTCCTCAAACTAGCAGCTCAGGAAAGTACATTTATCTTTTTTATGATGGTATCATGGTCTGTGAATAGTTTTCCAACTTTTTTTGTTCAAACTAAGTTTTTGTGCTTTCTTCACTATTAAGGCGTTTGCAGGCAGAGAGAAGGCTTAAACACGCACAGAACACAAGAATGCATTGGTTCACAGTGTTTTCCTCAAACTAGCACCTCAGGAAGGTACATTTATCTTTTTTATGATGGTATCATGGTCTGTGAATAGTTTTGCAACCTTTTTTGTTCAAACTAAGTTTTTGTGCTTTCTTCACTATTAAGGCGTTTGCAGGCAGAGAGAAGGCTTAAACACGCACAGAACACAAGAATGCATTGGTTCACAGTGTTTTCCTCAAACTAGCAGCTCAGGAAAGTACATTCATCTTTTTTATGATGGTATCATGGTCTGTGAATAGTTTTCCAACCTTTTTTGTTCAAACTAAGTTTTTGTGCTTTCTTGAGTATTAAGGCGTTTGCAGGCTGAGAGAAGCCTTAAAAACGCACAGAACACAAGAATCCATTGGTTCACAGTGTTTTCCTCAAACTAGCAGCTCAGGAAAGTACATTTAACTGTTTTATGATGGTATCATGGTTTGTGAATAGTTTTGCAACCTTTTTTGTTTAAACTAAGTTTTTGTGCTTTCTTCACTATTAAGGCGTTTGCAGGGAGAGAGAAGGCTTAAACACGCACAGAACACAAGAATGCATTGGTTCACAGTGTTTTCCTCAAACTAGCAGCTCAGGAAAGTACATTCATCTTTTTTATGATGGTATCATGGTCTGTGAATAGTTTTCCAACCTTTTTTGTTCAAACTAAGTTTTTGTGCTTTCTTGAGTATTAAGGCGTTTGCAGGCTGAGAGAAGCCTTAAAAACGCACAGAACACAAGAATCCATTGGTTCACAGTGTTTTCCTCAAACTAGCACCTCAGGAAAGTACATTTAACTGTTTTATGATGTTATCATGGTTTGTGAATAGTTTTCCAACCTTTTTTGTTCAAACTAAGTTTTTGTGCTTTCTTGAGTATTAAGGCGTTTGCAGGCTGAGAGAAGCCTTAAACACGCACAGAACACAAGAATGCATTGGTTCACAGTGTTTTCCTCAAACTAGCAGCTCAGGAAAGTACATTTAACTGTTTTATGATGGTATCATGGTTTGTGAATAGTTTTGCAACCTTTTTTGTTTAAACTAAGTTTTTGTGCTTTCTTCACTATTAAGGCGTTTGCAGGGAGAGAGAAGGCTTAAACACGCACAGAACACAAGAATGCATTGGTTCACAGTGTTTTCCTCAAACTAGCAGCTCAGGAAAGTACATTCATCTTTTTTATGATGGTATCATGGTCTGTGAATAGTTTTCCAACGTTTTTTGTTCAAACTAAGTTTTTGTGCTTTCTTCACTATTAAGGCGTTTGCAGGCAGAGAGAAGGCTTAAACACCCACAGAACACAAGAATGCATTGGTTCACAGTGTTTTCCTCAAACTAGCACCTCAGGAAAGTACATTTAACTGTTTTATGATGTTATCATGGTTTGTCAATAGTTTTCCAACCTTTTTTGTTCAAACTAAGTTTTTGTGCTTTCTTGAGTATTAAGGCGTTTGCAGGCTGAGAGAAGCCTAAAAAACGCACAGAACACAAGAATGCATTGGTTCACAGTGTTTTCCTCAAACTAGCAGCTCAGGAAAGTACATTTATCTTTTTTATGATGGTATCATGGTCTGTGAATAGTTTTCCAACTTTTTTTGTTCAAACTAAGTTTTTGTGCTTTCTTCACTATTAAGGCGTTTGCAGGCAGAGAGAAGGCTTAAACACGCACAGAACACAAGAATGCATTGGTTCACAGTGTTTTCCTCAAACTAGCACCTCAGGAAGGTACATTTATCTTTTTTATGATGGTATCATGGTCTGTGAATAGTTTTGCAACCTTTTTTGTTCAAACTAAGTTTTTGTGCTTTCTTCACTATTAAGGCGTTTGCAGGCAGAGAGAAGCCTTAAACACGCACAGAACACAAGAATGCATTGGTTCACAGTGTTTTCCTCAAACTAGCAGCTCAGGAAAGTACATTCATCTTTTTTATGATGGTATCATGGTCTGTGAATAGTTTTCCAACCTTTTTTGTTCAAACTAAGTTTTTGTGCTTTCTTGAGTATTAAGGCGTTTGCAGGCTGAGAGAAGCCTTAAAAACGCACAGAACACAAGAATCCATTGGTTCACAGTGTTTTCCTCAAACTAGCACCTCAGGAAAGTACATTTAACTGTTTTATGATGTTATCATGGTTTGTGAATAGTTTTCCAACCTTTTTTGTTCAAACTAAGTTTTTGTGCTTTCTTGAGTATTAAGGCGTTTGCAGGCTGAGAGAAGCCTTAAACACGCACAGAACACAAGAATGCATTGGTTCACAGTGTTTTCCTCAAACTAGCAGCTCAGGAAAGTACATTTAACTGTTTTATGATGGTATCATGGTTTGTGAATAGTTTTGCAACCTTTTTTGTTTAAACTAAGTTTTTGTGCTTTTTTCACTATTAAGGCGTTTGCAGGGAGAGAGAAGGCTTAAACACGCACAGAACACAAGAATGCATTGGTTCACAGTGTTTTCCTCAAACTAGCAGCTCAGGAAAGTACATTCATCTTTTTTATGATGGTATCATGGTCTGTGAATAGTTTTCCAACCTTTTTTGTTCAAACTAAGTTTTTGTGCTTTCTTGAGTATTAAGGCGTTTGCAGGCTGAGAGAAGCCTTAAAAACGCACAGAACACAAGAATCCATTGGTTCACAGTGTTTTCCTCAAACTAGCACCTCAGGAAAGTACATTTAACTGTTTTATGATGTTATCATGGTTTGTGAATAGTTTTCCAACCTTTTTTGTTCAAACTAAGTTTTTGTGCTTTCTTGAGTATTAAGGCGTTTGCAGGCTGAGAGAAGCCTTAAACACGCACAGAACACAAGAATGCATTGGTTCACAGTGTTTTCCTCAAACTAGCACCTCAGGAAAGTACATTTAACTGTTTTATGATGTTATCATGGTTTGTGAATAGTTTTCCAACCTTTTTTGTTCAAACTAAGTTTTTGTGCTTTCTTGAGTATTAAGGCGTTTGCAGGCAGAGAGAAGGCTTAAACACGCACAGAACACAAGAATGCATTGGTTCACAGTGTTTTCCTCAAACTAGCAGCTCAGGAAAGTACATTCATCTTTTTTATGATGGTATCATGGTCTGTGAATAGTTTTCCAACCTTTTTTGTTCAAACTAAGTTTTTGTGCTTTCTTGAGTATTAAGGCGTTTGCAGGCTGAGAGAAGCCTTAAAAACGCACAGAACACAAGAATCCATTGGTTCACAGTGTTTTCCTCAAACTAGCACCTCAGGAAAGTACATTTAACTGTTTTATGATGGTATCATGGTTTGTGAATAGTTTTGCAACCTTTTTTGTTTAAACTAAGTTTTTGTGCTTTCTTCACTATTAAGGCGTTTGCAGGGAGAGAGAAGGCTTAAACACGCACAGAACACAAGAATGCATTGGTTCACAGTGTTTTCCTCAAACTAGCAGCTCAGGAAAGTACATTCATCTTTTTTATGATGGTATCATGGTCTGTGAATAGTTTTCCAACCTTTTTTGTTCAAACTAAGTTTTTGTGCTTTCTTGAGTATTAAGGCGTTTGCAGGCTGAGAGAAGCCTTAAAAACGCACAGAACACAAGAATCCATTGGTTCACAGTGTTTTCCTCAAACTAGCACCTCAGGAAAGTACATTTAACTGTTTTATGATGTTATCATGGTTTGTGAATAGTTTTCCAACCTTTTTTGTTCAAACTAAGTTTTTGTGCTTTCTTGAGTATTAAGGCGTTTGCAGGCTGAGAGAAGCCTAAAAAACGCACAGAACACAAGAATGCATTGGTTCACAGTGTTTTCCTCAAACTAGCAGCTCAGGAAAGTACATTTATCTTTTTTATGATGGTATCATGGTCTGTGAATAGTTTTCCAACTTTTTTTGTTCAAACTAAGTTTTTGTGCTTTCTTCACTATTAAGGCGTTTGCAGGCAGAGAGAAGGCTTAAACACGCACAGAACACAAGAATGCATTGGTTCACAGTGTTTTCCTCAAACTAGCACCTCAGGAAGGTACATTTATCTTTTTTATGATGGTATCATGGTCTGTGAATAGTTTTGCAACCTTTTTTGTTCAAACTAAGTTTTTGTGCTTTCTTCACTATTAAGGCGTTTGCAGGCAGAGAGAAGGCTTAAACACGCACAGAACACAAGAATGCATTGGTTCACAGTGTTTTCCTCAAACTAGCAGCTCAGGAAAGTACATTCATCTGTTTTATGATGGTATCATGGTCTGTGAATAGTTTTCCAACCTTTTTTGTTCAAACTAAGTTTTTGTGCTTTCTTGAGTATTAAGGCGTTTGCAGGCTGAGAGAAGCCTTAAAAACGCACAGAACACAAGAATCCATTGGTTCACAGTGTTTTCCTCAAACTAGCACCTCAGGAAAGTACATTTAACTGTTTTATGATGGTATCATGGTTTGTGAATAGTTTTGCAACCTTTTTTGTTTAAACTAAGTTTTTGTGCTTTCTTCACTATTAAGGCGTTTGCAGGGAGAGAGAAGGCTTAAACACGCACAGAACACAAGAATGCATTGGTTCACAGTGTTTTCCTCAAACTAGCAGCTCAGGAAAGTACATTCATCTTTTTTATGATGGTATCATGGTCTGTGAATAGTTTTCCAACCTTTTTTGTTCAAACTAAGTTTTTGTGCTTTCTTGAGTATTAAGGCGTTTGCAGGCTGAGAGAAGCCTTAAACACGCACAGAACACAAGAATGCATTGGTTCACAGTGTTTTCCTCAAACTAGCACCTCAGGAAAGTACATTTAACTGTTTTATGATGTTATCATGGTTTGTGAATAGTTTTCCAACCTTTTTTGTTCAAACTAAGTTTTTGTGCTTTCTTGAGTATTAAGGCGTTTGCAGGCAGAGAGAAGGCTTAAACACGCACAGAACACAAGAATGCATTGGTTCACAGTGTTTTCCTCAAACTAGCAGCTCAGGAAAGTACATTCATCTTTTTTATGATGGTATCATGGTCTGTGAATAGTTTTCCAACCTTTTTTGTTCAAACTAAGTTTTTGTGCTTTCTTGAGTATTAAGGCGTTTGCAGGCTGAGAGAAGCCTTAAAAACGCACAGAACACAAGAATCCATTGGTTCACAGTGTTTTCCTCAAACTAGCACCTCAGGAAAGTACATTTAACTGTTTTATGATGGTATCATGGTTTGTGAATAGTTTTGCAACCTTTTTTGTTTAAACTAAGTTTTTGTGCTTTCTTCACTATTAAGGCGTTTGCAGGGAGAGAGAAGGCTTAAACACGCACAGAACACAAGAATGCATTGGTTCACAGTGTTTTCCTCAAACTAGCAGCTCAGGAAAGTACATTCATCTTTTTTATGATGGTATCATGGTCTGTGAATAGTTTTCCAACCTTTTTTGTTCAAACTAAGTTTTTGTGCTTTCTTGAGTATTAAGGCGTTTGCAGGCTGAGAGAAGCCTTAAAAACGCACAGAACACAAGAATCCATTGGTTCACAGTGTTTTCCTCAAACTAGCACCTCAGGAAAGTACATTTAACTGTTTTATGATGTTATCATGGTTTGTGAATAGTTTTCCAACCTTTTTTGTTCAAACTAAGTTTTTGTGCTTTCTTGAGTATTAAGGCGTTTGCAGGCTGAGAGAAGCCTTAAACACGCACAGAACACAAGAATGCATTGGTTCACAGTGTTTTCCTCAAACTAGCAGCTCAGGAAAGTACATTTATCTTTTTTATGATGGTATCATGGTCTGTGAATAGTTTTCCAACCTTTTTTGTTCAAACTAAGTTTTTGTGCTTTCTTGAGTATTAAGGCGTTTGCAGGCTGAGAGAAGCCTTAAAAACGCACAGAACACAAGAATGCATTGGTTCACAGTGTTTTCCTCAAACTAGCACCTCAGGAAAGTACATTTAACTGTTTTATGATGTTATCATGGTTTGTCAATAGTTTTCCAACCTTTTTTGTTCAAACTAAGTTTTTGTGCTTTCTTCACTATTAAGGCGTTTGCAGGCAGAGAGAAGGCTTAAACACGCACAGAACACAAGAATGCATTGGTTCACAGTGTTTTCCTCAAACTAGCAGCTCAGGAAAGTACATTTATCTTTTTTATGATGGTATCATGGTCTGTGAATAGTTTTCCAACGTTTTTTGTTCAAACTAAGTTTTTGTGCTTTCTTCACTATTAAGGCGTTTGCAGGCAGAGAGAAGGCTTAAACACCCACAGAACACAAGAATGCATTGGTTCACAGTGTTTTCCTCAAACTAGCACCTCAGGAAAGTACATTTAACTGTTTTATGATGTTATCATGGTTTGTCAATAGTTTTCCAACCTTTTTTGTTCAAACTAAGTTTTTGTGCTTTCTTGAGTATTAAGGCGTTTGCAGGCAGAGAGAAGCCTAAAAAACGCACAGAACACAAGAATGCATTGGTTCACAGTGTTTTCCTCAAACTAGCAGCTCAGGAAAGTACATTTATCTTTTTTATGATGGTATCATGGTCTGTGAATAGTTTTCCAACTTTTTTTGTTCAAACTAAGTTTTTGTGCTTTCTTCACTATTAAGGCGTTTGCAGGCAGAGAGAAGGCTTAAACACGCACAGAACACAAGAATGCATTGGTTCACAGTGTTTTCCTCAAACTAGCACCTCAGGAAGGTACATTTATCTTTTTTATGATGGTATCATGGTCTGTGAATAGTTTTGCAACCTTTTTTGTTCAAACTAAGTTTTTGTGCTTTCTTCACTATTAAGGCGTTTGCAGGCAGAGAGAAGGCTTAAACACGCACAGAACACAAGAATGCATTGGTTCACAGTGTTTTCCTCAAACTAGCAGCTCAGGAAAGTACATTCATCTGTTTTATGATGGTATCATGGTCTGTGAATAGTTTTCCAACCTTTTTTGTTCAAACTAAGTTTTTGTGCTTTCTTGAGTATTAAGGCGTTTGCAGGCTGAGAGAAGCCTTAAAAACGCACAGAACACAAGAATCCATTGGTTCACAGTGTTTTCCTCAAACTAGCACCTCAGGAAAGTACATTTAACTGTTTTATGATGGTATCATGGTTTGTGAATAGTTTTGCAACCTTTTTTGTTTAAACTAAGTTTTTGTGCTTTCTTCACTATTAAGGCGTTTGCAGGGAGAGAGAAGGCTTAAACACGCACAGAACACAAGAATGCATTGGTTCACAGTGTTTTCCTCAAACTAGCACCTCAGGAAAGTACATTTAACTGTTTTATGATGTTATCATGGTTTGTGAATAGTTTTCCAACCTTTTTTGTTCAAACTAAGTTTTTGTGCTTTCTTGAGTATTAAGGCGTTTGCAGGCTGAGAGAAGCCTTAAAAACGCACAGAACACAAGAATGCATTGGTTCACAGTGTTTTCCTCAAACTAGCAGCTCAGGAAAGTACATTTATCTTTTTTATGATGGTATCATGGTCTGTGAATAGTTTTCCAACCTTTTTTGTTCAAACTAAGTTTTTGTGCTTTCTTGAGTATTAAGGCGTTTGCAGGCTGAGAGAAGCCTTAAAAACGCACAGAACACAAGAATGCATTGGTTCACAGTGTTTTCCTCAAACTAGCACCTCAGGAAAGTACATTTAACTGTTTTATGATGTTATCATGGTTTGTCAATAGTTTTCCAACCTTTTTTGTTCAAACTAAGTTTTTGTGCTTTCTTCACTATTAAGGCGTTTGCAGGCAGAGAGAAGGCTTAAACACGCACAGAACACAAGAATGCATTGGTTCACAGTGTTTTCCTCAAACTAGCAGCTCAGGAAAGTACATTTATCTTTTTTATGATGGTATCATGGTCTGTGAATAGTTTTCCAACGTTTTTTGTTCAAACTAAGTTTTTGTGCTTTCTTCACTATTAAGGCGTTTGCAGGCAGAGAGAAGGCTTAAACACCCACAGAACACAAGAATGCATTGGTTCACAGTGTTTTCCTCAAACTAGCACCTCAGGAAAGTACATTTATCTTTTTTATGATGGTATCATGGTCTGTGAATAGTTTTGCAACCTTTTTTGTTCAAACTAAGTTTTTGTGCTTTCTTCACTATTAAGGCGTTTGCAGGCAGAGAGAAGGCTTAAACACGCACAGAACACAAGAATGCATTGGTTCACAGTGTTTTCCTCAAACTAGCAGCTCAGGAAAGTACATTTATCTTTTTTATGATGGTATCATGGTCTGTGAATAGTTTTCCAACCTTTTTTGTTCAAACTAAGTTTTTGTGCTTTCTTCACTATTAAGGCGTTTGCAGGCAGAGAGAAGGCTTAAACACGCACAGAACACAAGAATGCATTGGTTCACAGTGTTTTCCTCAAACTAGCACCTCAGGAAAGTACATTTAACTGTTTTATGATGTTATCATGGTTTGTGAATAGTTTTCCAACCTTTTTTGTTCAAACTAAGTTTTTGTGCTTTCTTGAGTATTAAGGCGTTTGCAGGCTGAGAGAAGCCTTAAAAACGCACAGAACACAAGAATGCATTGGTTCACAGTGTTTTCCTCAAACTAGCACCTCAGGAAGGTACATTTAACTGTTTTATGATGTTATCATGGTTTGTCAATAGTTTTCCAACCTTTTTTGTTCAAACTAAGTTTTTGTGCTTTCTTGAGTATTAAGGCGTTTTCAGGCTGAGAGAAGCCTTAAAAACGCACAGAACACAAGAATCCATTGGTTCACAGTGTTTTCCTCAAACTAGCACCTCAGGAAAGTACATTTAACTGTTTTATGATGTTATCATGGTTTGTGAATAGTTTTCCAACCTTTTTTGTTCAAACTAAGTTTTTGTGCTTTCTTGAGTATTAAGGCGTTTGCAGGCTGAGAGAAGCCTAAAAAACGCACAGAACACAGGAATGCATTGGTTCACAGTGTTTTCCTCAAACTAGCAGCTCAGGAAAGTACATTTATCTTTTTTATGATGGTATCAGGGTCTGTGAATAGTTTTCCAACCTTTTTTGTTCAAACTAAGTTTTTGTGCTTTCTTGAGTATTAAGGCGTTTGCAGGCTGAGAGAAGCCTTAAAAACGCACAGAACACAAGAATGCATTGGTTCACAGTGTTTTCCTCAAACTAGCACCTCAGGAAAGTACATTTAACTGTTTTATGATGTTATCATGGTTTGTGAATAGTTTTCCAACCTTTTTTGTTCAAACTAAGTTTTTGTGCTTTCTTGAGTATTAAGGCGTTTGCAGGCTGAGAGAAGCCTTAAAAACGCACAGAACACAAGAATGCATTGGTTCACAGTGTTTTCCTCAAACTAGCAGCTCAGGAAAGTACATTTATCTTTTTTATGATGGTATCATGGTCTGTGAATAGTTTTCCAACCTTTTTTGTTCAAACTAAGTTTTTGTGCTTTCTTGAGTATTAAGGCGTTTGCAGGCTGAGAGAAGCCTTAAAAACGCACAGAACACAAGAATGCATTGGTTCACAGTGTTTTCCTCAAACTAGCACCTCAGGAAAGTACATTTAACTGTTTTATGATGTTATCATGGTTTGTCAATAGTTTTCCAACCTTTTTTGTTCAAACTAAGTTTTTGTGCTTTCTTCACTATTAAGGCGTTTGCAGGCAGAGAGAAGGCTTAAACACGCACAGAACACAAGAATGCATTGGTTCACAGTGTTTTCCTCAAACTAGCAGCTCAGGAAAGTACATTTATCTTTTTTATGATGGTATCATGGTCTGTGAATAGTTTTCCAACGTTTTTTGTTCAAACTAAGTTTTTGTGCTTTCTTCACTATTAAGGCGTTTGCAGGCAGAGAGAAGGCTTAAACACCCACAGAACACAAGAATGCATTGGTTCACAGTGTTTTCCTCAAACTAGCACCTCAGGAAAGTACATTTATCTTTTTTATGATGGTATCATGGTCTGTGAATAGTTTTGCAACCTTTTTTGTTCAAACTAAGTTTTTGTGCTTTCTTCACTATTAAGGCGTTTGCAGGCAGAGAGAAGGCTTAAACACGCACAGAACACAAGAATGCATTGGTTCACAGTGTTTTCCTCAAACTAGCAGCTCAGGAAAGTACATTTATCTTTTTTATGATGGTATCATGGTCTGTGAATAGTTTTCCAACCTTTTTTGTTCAAACTAAGTTTTTGTGCTTTCTTCACTATTAAGGCGTTTGCAGGCAGAGAGAAGGCTTAAACACGCACAGAACACAAGAATGCATTGGTTCACAGTGTTTTCCTCAAACTAGCACCTCAGGAAAGTACATTTAACTGTTTTATGATGTTATCATGGTTTGTGAATAGTTTTCCAACCTTTTTTGTTCAAACTAAGTTTTTGTGCTTTCTTGAGTATTAAGGCGTTTGCAGGCTGAGAGAAGCCTTAAAAACGCACAGAACACAAGAATGCATTGGTTCACAGTGTTTTCCTCAAACTAGCACCTCAGGAAGGTACATTTAACTGTTTTATGATGTTATCATGGTTTGTCAATAGTTTTCCAACCTTTTTTGTTCAAACTAAGTTTTTGTGCTTTCTTCACTATTAAGGCGTTTGCAGGCAGAGAGAAGGCTTAAACACGCACAGAACACAAGAATGCATTGGTTCACAGTGTTTTCCTCAAACTAGCAGCTCAGGAAAGTACATTTATCTTTTTTATGATGGTATCATGGTCTGTGAATAGTTTTCCAACCTTTTTTGTTCAAACTAAGTTTTTGTGCTTTCTTGAGTATTAAGGCGTTTGCAGGCTGAGAGAAGCCTTAAAAACGCACAGAACACAAGAATGCATTGGTTCACAGTGTTTTCCTCAAACTAGCACCTCAGGAAAGTACATTTAACTGTTTTATGATGTTATCATGGTTTGTGAATAGTTTTCCAACCTTTTTTGTTCAAACTAAGTTTTTGTGCTTTCTTGAGTATTAAGGCGTTTGCAGGCTGAGAGAAGCCTAAAAAACGCACAGAACACAAGAATGCATTGGTTCACAGTGTTTTCCTCAAACTAGCAGCTCAGGAAAGTACATTTATCTTTTTTATGATGGTATCATGGTCTGTGAATAGTTTTCCAACCTTTTTTGTTCAAACTAAGTTTTTGTGCTTTCTTCACTATTAAGGCGTTTGCAGGCAGAGAGAAGGCTTAAACACGCACAGAACACAAGAATGCATTGGTTCACAGTGTTTTCCTCAAACTAGCACCTCAGGAAAGTACATTTAACTGTTTTATGATGTTATCATGGTTTGTGAATAGTTTTCCAACCTTTTTTGTTCAAACTAAGTTTTTGTGCTTTCTTGAGTATTAAGGCGTTTGCAGGCTGAGAGAAGCCTTAAAAACGCACAGAACACAAGAATGCATTGGTTCACAGTGTTTTCCTCAAACTAGCACCTCAGGAAAGTACATTTAACTGTTTTATGATGTTATCATGGTTTGTCAATAGTTTTCCAACCTTTTTTGTTCAAACTAAGTTTTTGTGCTTTCTTCACTATTAAGGCGTTTGCAGGCAGAGAGAAGGCTTAAACACGCACAGAACACAAGAATGCATTGGTTCACAGTGTTTTCCTCAAACTAGCACCTCAGGAAAGTACATTTATCTTTTTTATGATGGTATCATGGTCTGTGAATAGTTTTCCAACCTTTTTTGTTCAAACTAAGTTTTTGTGCTTTCTTCACTATTAAGGCGTTTGCAGGCAGAGAGAAGGCTTAAACACGCACAGAACACAAGAATGCATTGGTTCACAGTGTTTTCCTCAAACTAGCACCTCAGGAAAGTACATTTATCTTTTTTATGATGGTATCATGGTCTGTGAATAGTTTTCCAACCTTTTTTGTTCAAACTAAGTTTTTGTGCTTTCTTCACTATTAAGGCGTTTGCAGGCAGAGAGAAGGCTTAAACACGCACAGAACACAAGAATGCATTGGTTCACAGTGTTTTCCTCAAACTAGCACCTCAGGAAAGTACATTTAACTGTTTTATGATGTTATCATGGTTTGTGAATAGTTTTCCAACCTTTTTTGTTCAAACTAAGTTTTTGTGCTTTCTTGAGTATTAAGGCGTTTGCAGGCTGAGAGAAGCCTTAAAAACGCACAGAACACAAGAATGCATTGGTTCACAGTGTTTTCCTCAAACTAGCACCTCAGGAAAGTACATTTAACTGTTTTATGATGTTATCATGGTTTGTGAATAGTTTTCCAACCTTTTTTGTTCAAACTAAGTTTTTGTGCTTTCTTCACTATTAAGGCGTTTGCAGGCAGAGTGAAGGCTTAAACACGCACAGAACACAAGAATGCATTGGTTCACAGTGTTTTCCTCAAACTAGCAGCTCAGGAAAGTACATTCATCTTTTTTATGATGGTATCATGGTCTGTGAATAGTTTTCCAACCTTTTTTGTTCAAACTAAGTTTTTGTGCTTTCTTGAGTATTAAGGCGTTTGCAGGCTGAGAGAAGCCTTAAAAACGCACAGAACACAAGAATGCATTGGTTCACAGTGTTTTCCTCAAACTAGCACCTCAGGAAAGTACATTTAACTGTTTTATGATGTTATCATGGTTTGTCAATAGTTTTCCAACCTTTTTTGTTCAAACTAAGTTTTTGTGCTTTCTTGAGTATTAAGGCGTTTGCAGGCTGAGAGAAGCCTTAAAAACGCACAGAACACAAGAATGCATTGGTTCACAGTGTTTTCCTCAAACTAGCACCTCAGGAAAGTACATTTATCTTTTTTATGATGGTATCATGGTCTGTGAATAGTTTTCCAACCTTTTTTGTTCAAACTAAGTATTTGTGCTTTCTTGAGTATTAAGGCGTTTGCAGGCTGAGAGAAGCCTTAAAAACGCACAGAACACAAGAATGCATTGGTTCACAGTGTTTTCCTCAAACTAGCACCTCAGGAAAGTACATTTAACTGTTTTATGATGTTATCATGGTTTGTGAATAGTTTTCCAACCTTTTTTGTTCAAACTAAGTTTTTGTGCTTTCTTGAGTATTAAGGCGTTTGCAGGCTGAGAGAAGCCTTAAAAACGCACAGAACACAAGAATGCATTGGTTCACAGTGTTTTCCTCAAACTAGCAGCTCAGGAAAGTACATTTATCTTTTTTATGATGGTATCATGGTCTGTGAATAGTTTTCCAACCTTTTTTGTTCAAACTAAGTTTTTGTGCTTTCTTCACTATTAAGGCGTTTGCAGGCAGAGAGAAGGCTTAAACACGCACAGAACACAAGAATGCATTGGTTCACAGTGTTTTCCTCAAACTAGCACCTCAGGAAAGTACATTTATCTTTTTTATGATGGTATCATGGTCTGTGAATAGTTTTCCAACCTTTTTTGTTCAAACTAAGTTTTTGTGCTTTCTTCACTATTAAGGCGTTTGCAGGCAGAGAGAAGGCTTAAACACGCACAGAACACAAGAATGCATTGGTTCACAGTGTTTTCCTCAAACTAGCACCTCAGGAAAGTACATTTATCTTTTTTATGATGGTATCATGGTCTGTGAATAGTTTTCCAACCTTTTTTGTTCAAACTAAGTTTTTGTGCTTTCTTCACTATTAAGGCGTTTGCAGGCAGAGAGAAGGCTTAAACACGCACAGAACACAAGAATGCATTGGTTCACAGTATTTTCCTCAAACTAGCACCTCAGGAAAGTACATTTAACTGTTTTATGATGTTATCATGGTTTGTGAATAGTTTTCCAACCTTTTTTGTTCAAACTAAGTTTTTGTGCTTTCTTGAGTATTAAGGCGTTTGCAGGCTGAGAGAAGCCTTAAAAACGCACAGAACACAAGAATGCATTGGTTCACAGTGTTTTCCTCAAACTAGCACCTCAGGAAAGTACAATTAACTGTTTTATGATGTTATCATGGTTTGTGAATAGTTTTGCAACCTTTTTTGTTCAAACTAAGTTTTTGTGCTTTCTTCACTATTAAGGCGTTTGCAGGCAGAGTGAAGGCTTAAACACGCACAGAACACAAGAATGCATTGGTTCACAGTGTTTTCCTCAAACTAGCAGCTCAGGAAAGTACATTCATCTTTTTTATGATGGTATCATGGTCTGTGAATAGTTTTCCAACCTTTTTTGTTCAAACTAAGTTTTTGTGCTTTCTTGAGTATTAAGGCGTTTGCAGGCTGAGAGAAGCCTTAAAAACGCACAGAACACAAGAATGCATTGGTTCACAGTGTTTTCCTCAAACTAGCACCTCAGGAAAGTACATTTAACTGTTTTATGATGTTATCATGGTTTGTCAATAGTTTTCCAACCTTTTTTGTTCAAACTAAGTTTTTGTGCTTTCTTGAGTATTAAGGCGTTTGCAGGCTGAGAGAAGCCTTAAAAACGCACAGAACACAAGAATGCATTGGTTCACAGTGTTTTCCTCAAACTAGCACCTCAGGAAAGTACATTTATCTTTTTTATGATGGTATCATGGTCTGTGAATAGTTTTCCAACCTTTTTTGTTCAAACTAAGTATTTGTGCTTTCTTGAGTATTAAGGCGTTTGCAGGCTGAGAGAAGCCTTAAAAACGCACAGAACACAAGAATGCATTGGTTCACAGTGTTTTCCTCAAACTAGCACCTCAGGAAAGTACATTTAACTGTTTTATGATGTTATCATGGTTTGTGAATAGTTTTCCAACCTTTTTTGTTCAAACTAAGTTTTTGTGCTTTCTTGAGTATTAAGGCGTTTGCAGGCTGAGAGAAGCCTTAAAAACGCACAGAACACAAGAATGCATTGGTTCACAGTGTTTTCCTCAAACTAGCACCTCAGGAAAGTACATTTAACTGTTTTATGATGTTATCATGGTTTGTCAATAGTTTTCCAACCTTTTTTGTTCAAACTAAGTTTTTGTGCTTTCTTCACTATTAAGGCGTTTGCAGGCAGAGAGAAGGCTTAAACACGCACAGAACACAAGAATGCATTGGTTCACAGTGTTTTCCTCAAACTAGCACCTCAGGAAAGTACATTTATCTTTTTTATGATGGTATCATGGTCTGTGAATAGTTTTCCAACCTTTTTTGTTCAAACTAAGTTTTTGTGCTTTCTTCACTATTAAGGCGTTTGCAGGCAGAGAGAAGGCTTAAACACGCACAGAACACAAGAATGCATTGGTTCACAGTGTTTTCCTCAAACTAGCACCTCAGGAAAGTACATTTAACTGTTTTATGATGTTATCATGGTTTGTCAATAGTTTTCCAACCTTTTTTGTTCAAACTAAGTTTTTGTGCTTTCTTCACTATTAAGGCGTTTGCAGGCAGAGAGAAGGCTTAAACACGCACAGAACACAAGAATGCATTGGTTCACAGTGTTTTCCTCAAACTAGCACCTCAGGAAAGTACATTTAACTGTTTTATGATGTTATCATGGTTTGTGAATAGTTTTCCAACCTTTTTTGTTCAAACTAAGTTTTTGTGCTTTCTTGAGTATTAAGGCGTTTGCAGGCTGAGAGAAGCCTAAAAAACGCACAGAACACAAGAATGCATTGGTTCACAGTGTTTTCCTCAAACTAGCAGCTCAGGAAAGTACATTTATCTTTTTTATGATGGTATCATGGTCTGTGAATAGTTTTCCAACCTTTTTTGTTCAAACTAAGTTTTTGTGCTTTCTTCACTATTAAGGCGTTTGCAGGCAGAGAGAAGGCTTAAACACGCACAGAACACAAGAATGCATTGGTTCACAGTGTTTTCCTCAAACTAGCACCTCAGGAAAGTACATTTAACTGTTTTATGATGTTATCATGGTTTGTGAATAGTTTTCCAACCTTTTTTGTTCAAACTAAGTTTTTGTGCTTTCTTGAGTATTAAGGCGTTTGCAGGCTGAGAGAAGCCTTAAAAACGCACAGAACACAATAATGCATTGGTTCACAGTGTTTTCCTCAAACTAGCACCTCAGGAAAGTACATTTAACTGTTTTATGATGTTATCATGGTTTGTCAATAGTTTTCCAACCTTTTTTGTTCAAACTAAGTTTTTGTGCTTTCTTGAGTATTAAGGCGTTTGCAGGCTGAGAGAAGCCTAAAAAACGCACAGAACACAAGAATGCATTGGTTCACAGTGTTTTCCTCAAACTAGCAGCTCAGGAAAGTACATTTATCTTTTTTATGATGGTATCATGGTCTGTGAATAGTTTTCCAACCTTTTTTGTTCAAACTAAGTTTTTGTGCTTTCTTGAGTATTAAGGCGTTTGCAGGCTGAGAGAAGCCTTAAAAACGCACAGAACACAAGAATGCATTGGTTCACAGTGTTTTCCTCAAACTAGCACCTCAGGAAAGTACAATTAACTGTTTTATGATGTTATCATGGTTTGTGAATAGTTTTGCAACCTTTTTTGTTCAAACTAAGTTTTTGTGCTTTCTTCACTATTAAGGCGTTTGCAGGCAGAGTGAAGGCTTAAACACGCACAGAACACAAGAATGCATTGGTTCACAGTGTTTTCCTCAAACTAGCAGCTCAGGAAAGTACATTTATCTTTTTAATGATGGTATCATGGTCTGTGAATAGTTTTCCAACCTTTTTTGTTCAAACTAAGTTTTTGTGCTTTCTTCACTATTAAGGCGTTTGCAGGCAGAGAGAAGGCTTAAACACGCACAGAACACAAGAATGCATTGGTTCACAGTGTTTTCCTCAAACTAGCACCTCAGGAAAGTACATTTAACTGTTTTATGATGTTATCATGGTTTGTGAATAGTTTTCCAACCTTTTTTGTTCAAACTAAGTTTTTGTGCTTTCTTGAGTATTAAGGCGTTTGCAGGCTGAGAGAAGCCTTAAAAACGCACAGAACACAATAATGCATTGGTTCACAGTGTTTTCCTCAAACTAGCACCTCAGGAAAGTACATTTAACTGTTTTATGATGTTATCATGGTTTGTCAATAGTTTTCCAACCTTTTTTGTTCAAACTAAGTATTTGTGCTTTCTTGAGTATTAAGGCGTTTGCAGGCTGAGAGAAGCCTAAAAAACGCACAGAACACAAGAATGCATTGGTTCACAGTGTTTTCCTCAAACTAGCAGCTCAGGAAAGTACATTTATCTTTTTTATGATGGTATCATGGTCTGTGAATAGTTTTGCAACCTTTTTTGTTCAAACTAAGTTTTTGTGCTTTCTTGAGTATTAAGGCGTTTGCAGGCTGAGAGAAGCCTTAAAAACGCACAGAACACAAGAATGCATTGGTTCACAGTGTTTTCCTCAAACTAGCACCTCAGGAAAGTACAATTAACTGTTTTATGATGTTATCATGGTTTGTGAATAGTTTTGCAACCTTTTTTGTTTAAACTAAGTTTTTGTGCTTTCTTCACTATTAAGGCGTTTGCAGGCAGAGTGAAGGCTTAAACACGCACAGAACAGAAGAATGCATTGGTTCACAGTGTTTTCCTCAAACTAGCAGCTCAGGAAAGTACATTCATCTTTTTTATGATGGTATCATGGTCTGTGAATAGTTTTCCAACCTTTTTTGTTCAAACTAAGTTTTTGTGCTTTCTTGAGTATTAAGGCGTTTGCAGGCTGAGAGAAGCCTTAAAAACGCACAGAACACAAGAATGCATTGGTTAACAGTGTTTTCCTCAAACTAGCACCTCAGGAAAGTACATTTAACTGTTTTATGATGTTATCATGGTTTGTCAATAGTTTTCCAACCTTTTTTGTTCAAACTAAGTTTTTGTGCTTTCTTGAGTATTAAGGCGTTTGCAGGCTGAGAGAAGCCTTAAAAACGCACAGAACACAAGAATGCATTGGTTCACAGTGTTTTCCTCAAACTAGCACCTCAGGAAAGTACATTTATCTTTTTTATGATGGTATCATGGTCTGTGAATAGTTTTCCAACCTTTTTTGTTCAAACTAAGTATTTGTGCTTTCTTGAGTATTAAGGCGTTTGCAGGCTGAGAGAAGCCTTAAAAACGCACAGAACACAAGAATGCATTGGTTCACAGTGTTTTCCTCAAACTAGCACCTCAGGAAAGTACATTTAACTGTTTTATGATGTTATCATGGTTTGTGAATAGTTTTCCAACCTTTTTTGTTCAAACTAAGTTTTTGTGCTTTCTTCACTATTAAGGCGTTTGCAGGCAGAGAGAAGGCTTAAACACGCACAGAACACAAGAATGCATTGGTTCACAGTGTTTTCCTCAAACTAGCACCTCAGGAAAGTACATTTATCTTTTTTATGATGGTATCATGGTCTGTGAATAGTTTTCCAACCTTTTTTGTTCAAACTAAGTTTTTGTGCTTTCTTCACTATTAAGGCGTTTGCAGGCAGAGAGAAGGCTTAAACACGCACAGAACACAAGAATGCATTGGTTCACAGTGTTTTCCTCAAACTAGCACCTCAGGAAAGTACATTTATCTTTTTTATGATGGTATCATGGTCTGTGAATAGTTTTCCAACCTTTTTTGTTCAAACTAAGTTTTTGTGCTTTCTTCACTATTAAGGCGTTTGCAGGCAGAGAGAAGGCTTAAACACGCACAGAACACAAGAATGCATTGGTTCACAGTGTTTTCCTCAAACTAGCACCTCAGGAAAGTACATTTAACTGTTTTATGATGTTATCATGGTTTGTGAATAGTTTTCCAACCTTTTTTGTTCAAACTAAGTTTTTGTGCTTTCTTGAGTATTAAGGCGTTTGCAGGCTGAGAGAAGCCTTAAAAACGCACAGAACACAAGAATGCATTGGTTCACAGTGTTTTCCTCAAACTAGCACCTCAGGAAAGTACATTTAACTGTTTTATGATGTTATCATGGTTTGTGAATAGTTTTCCAACCTTTTTTGTTCAAACTAAGTTTTTGTGCTTTCTTCACTATTAAGGCGTTTGCAGGCAGAGTGAAGGCTTAAACACGCACAGAACACAAGAATGCATTGGTTCACAGTGTTTTCCTCAAACTAGCAGCTCAGGAAAGTACATTCATCTTTTTTATGATGGTATCATGGTCTGTGAATAGTTTTCCAACCTTTTTTGTTCAAACTAAGTTTTTGTGCTTTCTTGAGTATTAAGGCGTTTGCAGGCTGAGAGAAGCCTTAAAAACGCACAGAACACAAGAATGCATTGGTTCACAGTGTTTTCCTCAAACTAGCACCTCAGGAAAGTACATTTAACTGTTTTATGATGTTATCATGGTTTGTCAATAGTTTTCCAACCTTTTTTGTTCAAACTAAGTTTTTGTGCTTTCTTGAGTATTAAGGCGTTTGCAGGCTGAGAGAAGCCTTAAAAACGCACAGAACACAAGAATGCATTGGTTCACAGTGTTTTCCTCAAACTAGCACCTCAGGAAAGTACATTTATCTTTTTTATGATGGTATCATGGTCTGTGAATAGTTTTCCAACCTTTTTTGTTCAAACTAAGTATTTGTGCTTTCTTGAGTATTAAGGCGTTTGCAGGCTGAGAGAAGCCTTAAAAACGCACAGAACACAAGAATGCATTGGTTCACAGTGTTTTCCTCAAACTAGCACCTCAGGAAAGTACATTTAACTGTTTTATGATGTTATCATGGTTTGTGAATAGTTTTCCAACCTTTTTTGTTCAAACTAAGTTTTTGTGCTTTCTTGAGTATTAAGGCGTTTGCAGGCTGAGAGAAGCCTTAAAAACGCACAGAACACAAGAATGCATTGGTTCACAGTGTTTTCCTCAAACTAGCAGCTCAGGAAAGTACATTTATCTTTTTTATGATGGTATCATGGTCTGTGAATAGTTTTCCAACCTTTTTTGTTCAAACTAAGTTTTTGTGCTTTCTTCACTATTAAGGCGTTTGCAGGCAGAGAGAAGGCTTAAACACGCACAGAACACAAGAATGCATTGGTTCACAGTGTTTTCCTCAAACTAGCACCTCAGGAAAGTACATTTATCTTTTTTATGATGGTATCATGGTCTGTGAATAGTTTTCCAACCTTTTTTGTTCAAACTAAGTTTTTGTGCTTTCTTCACTATTAAGGCGTTTGCAGGCAGAGAGAAGGCTTAAACACGCACAGAACACAAGAATGCATTGGTTCACAGTGTTTTCCTCAAACTAGCACCTCAGGAAAGTACATTTATCTTTTTTATGATGGTATCATGGTCTGTGAATAGTTTTCCAACCTTTTTTGTTCAAACTAAGTTTTTGTGCTTTCTTCACTATTAAGGCGTTTGCAGGCAGAGAGAAGGCTTAAACACGCACAGAACACAAGAATGCATTGGTTCACAGTATTTTCCTCAAACTAGCACCTCAGGAAAGTACATTTAACTGTTTTATGATGTTATCATGGTTTGTGAATAGTTTTCCAACCTTTTTTGTTCAAACTAAGTTTTTGTGCTTTCTTGAGTATTAAGGCGTTTGCAGGCTGAGAGAAGCCTTAAAAACGCACAGAACACAAGAATGCATTGGTTCACAGTGTTTTCCTCAAACTAGCACCTCAGGAAAGTACAATTAACTGTTTTATGATGTTATCATGGTTTGTGAATAGTTTTGCAACCTTTTTTGTTCAAACTAAGTTTTTGTGCTTTCTTCACTATTAAGGCGTTTGCAGGCAGAGTGAAGGCTTAAACACGCACAGAACACAAGAATGCATTGGTTCACAGTGTTTTCCTCAAACTAGCAGCTCAGGAAAGTACATTCATCTTTTTTATGATGGTATCATGGTCTGTGAATAGTTTTCCAACCTTTTTTGTTCAAACTAAGTTTTTGTGCTTTCTTGAGTATTAAGGCGTTTGCAGGCTGAGAGAAGCCTTAAAAACGCACAGAACACAAGAATGCATTGGTTCACAGTGTTTTCCTCAAACTAGCACCTCAGGAAAGTACATTTAACTGTTTTATGATGTTATCATGGTTTGTCAATAGTTTTCCAACCTTTTTTGTTCAAACTAAGTTTTTGTGCTTTCTTGAGTATTAAGGCGTTTGCAGGCTGAGAGAAGCCTTAAAAACGCACAGAACACAAGAATGCATTGGTTCACAGTGTTTTCCTCAAACTAGCACCTCAGGAAAGTACATTTATCTTTTTTATGATGGTATCATGGTCTGTGAATAGTTTTCCAACCTTTTTTGTTCAAACTAAGTATTTGTGCTTTCTTGAGTATTAAGGCGTTTGCAGGCTGAGAGAAGCCTTAAAAACGCACAGAACACAAGAATGCATTGGTTCACAGTGTTTTCCTCAAACTAGCACCTCAGGAAAGTACATTTAACTGTTTTATGATGTTATCATGGTTTGTGAATAGTTTTCCAACCTTTTTTGTTCAAACTAAGTTTTTGTGCTTTCTTGAGTATTAAGGCGTTTGCAGGCTGAGAGAAGCCTTAAAAACGCACAGAACACAAGAATGCATTGGTTCACAGTGTTTTCCTCAAACTAGCACCTCAGGAAAGTACATTTAACTGTTTTATGATGTTATCATGGTTTGTCAATAGTTTTCCAACCTTTTTTGTTCAAACTAAGTTTTTGTGCTTTCTTCACTATTAAGGCGTTTGCAGGCAGAGAGAAGGCTTAAACACGCACAGAACACAAGAATGCATTGGTTCACAGTGTTTTCCTCAAACTAGCACCTCAGGAAAGTACATTTATCTTTTTTATGATGGTATCATGGTCTGTGAATAGTTTTCCAACCTTTTTTGTTCAAACTAAGTTTTTGTGCTTTCTTCACTATTAAGGCGTTTGCAGGCAGAGAGAAGGCTTAAACACGCACAGAACACAAGAATGCATTGGTTCACAGTGTTTTCCTCAAACTAGCACCTCAGGAAAGTACATTTAACTGTTTTATGATGTTATCATGGTTTGTCAATAGTTTTCCAACCTTTTTTGTTCAAACTAAGTTTTTGTGCTTTCTTCACTATTAAGGCGTTTGCAGGCAGAGAGAAGGCTTAAACACGCACAGAACACAAGAATGCATTGGTTCACAGTGTTTTCCTCAAACTAGCACCTCAGGAAAGTACATTTAACTGTTTTATGATGTTATCATGGTTTGTGAATAGTTTTCCAACCTTTTTTGTTCAAACTAAGTTTTTGTGCTTTCTTGAGTATTAAGGCGTTTGCAGGCTGAGAGAAGCCTAAAAAACGCACAGAACACAAGAATGCATTGGTTCACAGTGTTTTCCTCAAACTAGCAGCTCAGGAAAGTACATTTATCTTTTTTATGATGGTATCATGGTCTGTGAATAGTTTTCCAACCTTTTTTGTTCAAACTAAGTTTTTGTGCTTTCTTCACTATTAAGGCGTTTGCAGGCAGAGAGAAGGCTTAAACACGCACAGAACACAAGAATGCATTGGTTCACAGTGTTTTCCTCAAACTAGCACCTCAGGAAAGTACATTTAACTGTTTTATGATGTTATCATGGTTTGTGAATAGTTTTCCAACCTTTTTTGTTCAAACTAAGTTTTTGTGCTTTCTTGAGTATTAAGGCGTTTGCAGGCTGAGAGAAGCCTTAAAAACGCACAGAACACAATAATGCATTGGTTCACAGTGTTTTCCTCAAACTAGCACCTCAGGAAAGTACATTTAACTGTTTTATGATGTTATCATGGTTTGTCAATAGTTTTCCAACCTTTTTTGTTCAAACTAAGTTTTTGTGCTTTCTTGAGTATTAAGGCGTTTGCAGGCTGAGAGAAGCCTAAAAAACGCACAGAACACAAGAATGCATTGGTTCACAGTGTTTTCCTCAAACTAGCAGCTCAGGAAAGTACATTTATCTTTTTTATGATGGTATCATGGTCTGTGAATAGTTTTCCAACCTTTTTTGTTCAAACTAAGTTTTTGTGCTTTCTTGAGTATTAAGGCGTTTGCAGGCTGAGAGAAGCCTTAAAAACGCACAGAACACAAGAATGCATTGGTTCACAGTGTTTTCCTCAAACTAGCACCTCAGGAAAGTACAATTAACTGTTTTATGATGTTATCATGGTTTGTGAATAGTTTTGCAACCTTTTTTGTTCAAACTAAGTTTTTGTGCTTTCTTCACTATTAAGGCGTTTGCAGGCAGAGTGAAGGCTTAAACACGCACAGAACACAAGAATGCATTGGTTCACAGTGTTTTCCTCAAACTAGCAGCTCAGGAAAGTACATTTATCTTTTTAATGATGGTATCATGGTCTGTGAATAGTTTTCCAACCTTTTTTGTTCAAACTAAGTTTTTGTGCTTTCTTCACTATTAAGGCGTTTGCAGGCAGAGAGAAGGCTTAAACACGCACAGAACACAAGAATGCATTGGTTCACAGTGTTTTCCTCAAACTAGCACCTCAGGAAAGTACATTTAACTGTTTTATGATGTTATCATGGTTTGTGAATAGTTTTCCAACCTTTTTTGTTCAAACTAAGTTTTTGTGCTTTCTTGAGTATTAAGGCGTTTGCAGGCTGAGAGAAGCCTTAAAAACGCACAGAACACAATAATGCATTGGTTCACAGTGTTTTCCTCAAACTAGCACCTCAGGAAAGTACATTTAACTGTTTTATGATGTTATCATGGTTTGTCAATAGTTTTCCAACCTTTTTTGTTCAAACTAAGTTTTTGTGCTTTCTTGAGTATTAAGGCGTTTGCAGGCTGAGAGAAGCCTAAAAAACGCACAGAACACAAGAATGCATTGGTTCACAGTGTTTTCCTCAAACTAGCAGCTCAGGAAAGTACATTTATCTTTTTTATGATGGTATCATGGTCTGTGAATAGTTTTGCAACCTTTTTTGTTCAAACTAAGTTTTTGTGCTTTCTTGAGTATTAAGGCGTTTGCAGGCTGAGAGAAGCCTTAAAAACGCACAGAACACAAGAATGCATTGGTTCACAGTGTTTTCCTCAAACTAGCACCTCAGGAAAGTACAATTAACTGTTTTATGATGTTATCATGGTTTGTGAATAGTTTTGCAACCTTTTTTGTTTAAACTAAGTTTTTGTGCTTTCTTCACTATTAAGGCGTTTGCAGGCAGAGTGAAGGCTTAAACACGCACAGAACAGAAGAATGCATTGGTTCACAGTGTTTTCCTCAAACTAGCAGCTCAGGAAAGTACATTCATCTTTTTTATGATGGTATCATGGTCTGTGAATAGTTTTCCAACCTTTTTTGTTCAAACTAAGTTTTTGTGCTTTCTTGAGTATTAAGGCGTTTGCAGGCTGAGAGAAGCCTTAAAAACGCACAGAACACAAGAATGCATTGGTTAACAGTGTTTTCCTCAAACTAGCACCTCAGGAAAGTACATTTAACTGTTTTATGATGTTATCATGGTTTGTCAATAGTTTTCCAACCTTTTTTGTTCAAACTAAGTTTTTGTGCTTTCTTGAGTATTAAGGCGTTTGCAGGCTGAGAGAAGCCTTAAAAACGCACAGAACACAAGAATGCATTGGTTCACAGTGTTTTCCTCAAACTAGCACCTCAGGAAAGTACATTTATCTTTTTTATGATGGTATCATGGTCTGTGAATAGTTTTCCAACCTTTTTTGTTCAAACTAAGTATTTGTGCTTTCTTGAGTATTAAGGCGTTTGCAGGCTGAGAGAAGCCTTAAAAACGCACAGAACACAAGAATGCATTGGTTCACAGTGTTTTCCTCAAACTAGCACCTCAGGAAAGTACATTTAACTGTTTTATGATGTTATCATGGTTTGTGAATAGTTTTCCAACCTTTTTTGTTCAAACTAAGTTTTTGTGCTTTCTTGAGTATTAAGGCGTTTGCAGGCTGAGAGAAGCCTTAAAAACGCACAGAACACAAGAATGCATTGGTTCACAGTGTTTTCCTCAAACTAGCACCTCAGGAAAGTACATTTAACTGTTTTATGATGTTATCATGGTTTGTCAATAGTTTTCCAACCTTTTTTGTTCAAACTAAGTTTTTGTGCTTTCTTCACTATTAAGGCGTTTGCAGGCAGAGAGAAGGCTTAAACACGCACAGAACACAAGAATGCATTGGTTCACAGTGTTTTCTACAAACTAGCACCTCAGGAAAGTACATTTATCTTTTTTATGATGGTATCATGGTCTGTGAATAGTTTTCCAACCTTTTTTGTTCAAACTAAGTTTTTGTGCTTTCTTCACTATTAAGGCGTTTGCAGGCAGAGAGAAGTCTTAAACACGCACAGAACACAAGAATGCATTGGTTCACAGTGTTTTCCTCAAACTAGCACCTCAGGAAAGTACATTTAACTGTTTTATGATGTTATCATGGTTTGTCAATAGTTTTCCAACCTTTTTTGTTCAAACTAAGTTTTTGTGCTTTCTTCACTATTAAGGCGTTTGCAGGCAGAGAGAAGGCTTAAACACGCACAGAACACAAGAATGCATTGGTTCACAGTGTTTTCCTCAAACTAGCACCTCAGGAAAGTACATTTAACTGTTTTATGATGTTATCATGGTTTGTGAATAGTTTTCCAACCTTTTTTGTTCAAACTAAGTTTTTGTGCTTTCTTGAGTATTAAGGCGTTTGCAGGCTGAGAGAAGCCTTAAAAACGCACAGAACACAAGAATGCATTGGTTCACAGTGTTTTCCTCAAACTAGCACCTCAGGAAAGTACATTTAACTGTTTTATGATGTTATCATGGTTTGTGAATAGTTTTCCAACCTTTTTTGTTCAAACTAAGTTTTTGTGCTTTCTTGAGTATTAAGGCGTTTGCAGGCTGAGAGAAGCCTAAAAAACGCACAGAACACAAGAATGCATTGGTTCACAGTGTTTTCCTCAAACTAGCAGCTCAGGAAAGTACATTTATCTTTTTTATGATGGTATCATGGTCTGTGAATAGTTTTCCAACCTTTTTTTTTCAAACTAAGTTTTTGTGCTTTCTTCACTATTAAGGCGTTTGCAGGCAGAGAGAAGGCTTAAACACGCACAGAACACAAGAATGCATTGGTTCACAGTGTTTTCCTCAAACTAGCACCTCAGGAAAGTACATTTAACTGTTTTATGATGTTATCATGGTTTGTGAATAGTTTTCCAACCTTTTTTGTTCAAACTAAGTTTTTGTGCTTTCTTGAGTATTAAGGCGTTTGCAGGCTGAGAGAAGCCTTAAAAACGCACAGAACACAATAATGCATTGGTTCACAGTGTTTTCCTCAAACTAGCACCTCAGGAAAGTACATTTAACTGTTTTATGATGTTATCATGGTTTGTGAATAGTTTTCCAACCTTTTTTGTTCAAACTAAGTTTTTGTGCTTTCTTGAGTATTAAGGCGTTTGCAGGCTGAGAGAAGCCTAAAAAACGCACAGAACACAAGAATGCATTGGTTCACAGTGTTTTCCTCAAACTAGCAGCTCAGGAAAGTACATTTATCTTTTTTATGATGGTATCATGGTCTGTGAATAGTTTTCCAACCTTTTTTGTTCAAACTAAGTTTTTGTGCTTTCTTCACTATTAAGGCGTTTGCAGGCAGAGAGAAGGCTTAAACACGCACAGAACACAAGAATGCATTGGTTCACAGTGTTTTCCTCAAACTAGCACCTCAGGAAAGTACATTTATCTTTTTTATGATGGTATCATGGTCTGTGAATAGTTTTCCAACCTTTTTTGTTCAAACTAAGTTTTTGTGCTTTCTTCACTATTAAGGCGTTTGCAGGCAGAGAGAAGGCTTAAACACGCACAGAACACAAGAATGCATTGGTTCACAGTGTTTTCCTCAAACTAGCACCTCAGGAAAGTACATTTAACTGTTTTATGATGTTATCATGGTTTGTGAATAGTTTTCCAACCTTTTTTGTTCAAACTAAGTTTTTGTGCTTTCTTGAGTATTAAGGCGTTTGCAGGCAGAGAGAAGCCTTAAAAACGCACAGAACACAAGAATGCATTGGTTCACAGTGTTTTCCTCAAACTAGCAGCTCAGGAAAGTACATTTATCTTTTTTATGATGGTATCATGGTCTGTGAATAGTTTTCCAACCTTTTTTGTTCAAACTAAGTTTTTGTGCTTTCTTCACTATTAAGGCGTTTGCAGGCAGAGAGAAGGCTTAAACACGCACAGAACACAAGAATGCATTGGTTCACAGTGTTTTCCTCAAACTAGCACCTCAGGAAAGTACATTTATCTTTTTTATGATGGTATCATGGTCTGTGAATAGTTTTCCAACCTTTTTTGTTCAAACTAAGTTTTTGTGCTTTCTTCACTATTAAGGCGTTTGCAGGCAGAGAGAAGGCTTAAACACGCACAGAACACAAGAATGCATTGGTTCACAGTGTTTTCCTCAAACTAGCACCTCAGGAAAGTACATTTAACTGTTTTATGATGTTATCATGGTTTGTCAATAGTTTTCCAACCTTTTTTGTTCAAACTAAGTTTTTGTGCTTTCTTGAGTATTAAGGCGTTTGCAGGCTGAGAGAAGCCTTAAAAACGCACAGAACACAAGAATGCATTGGTTCACAGTGTTTTCCTCAAACTAGCACCTCAGGAAAGTACATTTATCTTTTTTATGATGGTATCATGGTCTGTGAATAGTTTTCCAACCTTTTTTGTTCAAACTAAGTTTTTGTGCTTTCTTCACTATTAAGGCGTTTGCAGCCAGAGAGAAGGCTTAAACACGCACAGAACACAAGAATGCATTGGTTCACAGTGTTTTCCTCAAACTAGCAGCTCAGGAAAGTACATTTAACTGTTTTATGATGTTATCATGGTTTGTGAATAGTTTTCCAACCTTTTTTGTTCAAACTAAGTTTTTGTGCTTTCTTGAGTATTAAGGCGTTTGCAGGCTGAGAGAAGCCTAAAAAACGCACAGAACACAAGAATGCATTGGTTCACAGTGTTTTCCTCAAACTAGCAGCTCAGGAAAGTACATTTATCTTTTTTATGATGGTATCATGGTCTGTGAATAGTTTTCCAACCTTTTTTGTTCAAACTAAGTTTTTGTGCTTTCTTCACTATTAAGGCGTTTGCAGGCAGAGAGAAGGCTTAAACACGCACAGAACACAAGAATGCATTGGTTCACAGTGTTTTCCTCAAACTAGCACCTCAGGAAAGTACATTTAACTGTTTTATGATGTTATCATGGTTTGTGAATAGTTTTCCAACCTTTTTTGTTCAAACTAAGTTTTTGTGCTTTCTTGAGTATTAAGGCGTTTGCAGGCTGAGAGAAGCCTTAAAAACGCACAGAACACAAGAATGCATTGGTTCACAGTGTTTTCCTCAAACTAGCACCTCAGGAAAGTACATTTAACTGTTTTATGATGTTATCATGGTTTGTCAATAGTTTTCCAACCTTTTTTGTTCAAACTAAGTTTTTGTGCTTTCTTCACTATTAAGGCGTTTGCAGGCAGAGAGAAGGCTTAAACACGCACAGAACACAAGAATGCATTGGTTCACAGTGTTTTCCTCAAACTAGCACCTCAGGAAAGTACATTTATCTTTTTTATGATGGTATCATGGTCTGTGAATAGTTTTCCAACCTTTTTTGTTCAAACTAAGTTTTTGTGCTTTCTTCACTATTAAGGCGTTTGCAGGCAGAGAGAAGGCTTAAACACGCACAGAACACAAGAATGCATTGGTTCACAGTGTTTTCCTCAAACTAGCAGCTCAGGAAAGTACATTTATCTTTTTTATGATGGTATCATGGTCTGTGAATAGTTTTCCAACCTTTTTTGTTCAAACTAAGTTTTTGTGCTTTCTTGAGTATTAAGGCGTTTGCAGGCTGAGAGAAGCCTTAAAAACGCACAGAACACAAGAATGCATTGGTTCACAGTGTTTTCCTCAAACTAGCACCTCAGAAAAGTACATTTAACTGTTTTATGATGTTATCATGGTTTGTGAATAGTTTTCCAACCTTTTTTGTTCAAACTAAGTTTTTGTGCTTTCTTGAGTATTAAGGCGTTTGCAGGCTGAGAGAAGCCTAAAAAACGCACAGAACACAAGAATGCATTGGTTCACAGTGTTTTCCTCAAACTAGCAGCTCAGGAAAGTACATTTATCTTTTTTATGATGGTATCATGGTCTGTGAATAGTTTTCCAACCTTTTTTGTTCAAACTAAGTTTTTGTGCTTTCTTCACTATTAAGGCGTTTGCAGGCAGAGAGAAGGCTTAAACACGCACAGAACACAAGAATGCATTGGTTCACAGTGTTTTCCTCAAACTAGCACCTCAGGAAAGTACATTTAACTGTTTTATGATGTTATCATGGTTTGTGAATAGTTTTCCAACCTTTTTTGTTCAAACTAAGTTTTTGTGCTTTCTTGAGTATTAAGGCGTTTGCAGGCTGAGAGAAGCCTTAAAAACGCACAGAACACAATAATGCATTGGTTCACAGTGTTTTCCTCAAACTAGCACCTCAGGAAAGTACATTTAACTGTTTTATGATGTTATCATGGTTTGTCAATAGTTTTCCAACCTTTTTTGTTCAAACTAAGTTTTTGTGCTTTCTTGAGTATTAAGGCGTTTGCAGGCTGAGAGAAGCCTAAAAAACGCACAGAACACAAGAATGCATTGGTTCACAGTGTTTTCCTCAAACTAGCAGCTCAGGAAAGTACATTTATCTTTTTTATGATGGTATCATGGTCTGTGAATAGTTTTCCAACCTTTTTTGTTCAAACTAAGTTTTTGTGCTTTCTTGAGTATTAAGGCGTTTGCAGGCTGAGAGAAGCCTTAAAAACGCACAGAACACAAGAATGCATTGGTTCACAGTGTTTTCCTCAAACTAGCACCTCAGGAAAGTACAATTAACTGTTTTATGATGTTATCATGGTTTGTGAATAGTTTTGCAACCTTTTTTGTTCAAACTAAGTTTTTGTGCTTTCTTCACTATTAAGGCGTTTGCAGGCAGAGTGAAGGCTTAAACACGCACAGAACACAAGAATGCATTGGTTCACAGTGTTTTCCTCAAACTAGCAGCTCAGGAAAGTACATTCATCTTTTTTATGATGGTATCATGGTCTGTGAATAGTTTTCCAACCTTTTTTGTTCAAACTAAGTTTTTGTGCTTTCTTGAGTATTAAGGCGTTTGCAGGCTGAGAGAAGCCTTAAAAACGCACAGAACACAAGAATGCATTGGTTCACAGTGTTTTCCTCAAACTAGCACCTCAGGAAAGTACATTTAACTGTTTTATGATGTTATCATGGTTTGTCAATAGTTTTCCAACCTTTTTTGTTCAAACTAAGTTTTTGTGCTGTCTTGAGTATTAAGGCGTTTGCAGGCTGAGAGAAGCCTTAAAAACGCACAGAACACAAGAATGCATTGGTTCACAGTGTTTTCCTCAAACTAGCACCTCAGGAAAGTACATTTATCTTTTTTATGATGGTATCATGGTCTGTGAATAGTTTTCCAACCTTTTTTGTTCAAACTAAGTATTTGTGCTTTCTTGAGTATTAAGGCGTTTGCAGGCTGAGAGAAGCCTTAAAAACGCACAGAACACAAGAATGCATTGGTTCACAGTGTTTTCCTCAAACTAGCACCTCAGGAAAGTACATTTAACTGTTTTATGATGTTATCATGGTTTGTGAATAGTTTTCCAACCTTTTTTGTTCAAACTAAGTTTTTGTGCTTTCTTGAGTATTAAGGCGTTTGCAGGCTGAGAGAAGCCTTAAAAACGCACAGAACACAAGAATGCATTGGTTCACAGTGTTTTCCTCAAACTAGCACCTCAGGAAAGTACATTTAACTGTTTTATGATGTTATCATGGTTTGTCAATAGTTTTCCAACCTTTTTTGTTCAAACTAAGTTTTTGTGCTTTCTTCACTATTAAGGCGTTTGCAGGCAGAGAGAAGGCTTAAACACGCACAGAACACAAGAATGCATTGGTTCACAGTGTTTTCCTCAAACTAGCACCTCAGGAAAGTACATTTATCTTTTTTATGATGGTATCATGGTCTGTGAATAGTTTTCCAACCTTTTTTGTTCAAACTAAGTTTTTGTGCTTTCTTCACTATTAAGGCGTTTGCAGGCAGAGAGAAGGCTTAAACACGCACAGAACACAAGAATGCATTGGTTCACAGTGTTTTCCTCAAACTAGCACCTCAGGAAAGTACATTTAACTGTTTTATGATGTTATCATGGTTTGTCAATAGTTTTCCAACCTTTTTTGTTCAAACTAAGTTTTTGTGCTTTCTTCACTATTAAGGCGTTTGCAGGCAGAGAGAAGGCTTAAACACGCACAGAACACAAGAATGCATTGGTTCACAGTGTTTTCCTCAAACTAGCACCTCAGGAAAGTACATTTAACTGTTTTATGATGTTATCATGGTTTGTGAATAGTTTTCCAACCTTTTTTGTTCAAACTAAGTTTTTGTGCTTTCTTGAGTATTAAGGCGTTTGCAGGCTGAGAGAAGCCTTAAAAACGCACAGAACACAAGAATGCATTGGTTCACAGTGTTTTCCTCAAACTAGCACCTCAGGAAAGTACATTTAACTGTTTTATGATGTTATCATGGTTTGTGAATAGTTTTCCAACCTTTTTTGTTCAAACTAAGTTTTTGTGCTTTCTTGAGTATTAAGGCGTTTGCAGGCTGAGAGAAGCCTAAAAAACGCACAGAACACAAGAATGCATTGGTTCACAGTGTTTTCCTCAAACTAGCAGCTCAGGAAAGTACATTTATCTTTTTTATGATGGTATCATGGTCTGTGAATAGTTTTCCAACCTTTTTTGTTCAAACTAAGTTTTTGTGCTTTCTTCACTATTAAGGCGTTTGCAGGCAGAGAGAAGGCTTAAACACGCACAGAACACAAGAATGCATTGGTTCACAGTGTTTTCCTCAAACTAGCACCTCAGGAAAGTACATTTAACTGTTTTATGATGTTATCATGGTTTGTGAATAGTTTTCCAACCTTTTTTGTTCAAACTAAGTTTTTGTGCTTTCTTGAGTATTAAGGCGTTTGCAGGCTGAGAGAAGCCTTAAAAACGCACAGAACACAATAATGCATTGGTTCACAGTGTTTTCCTCAAACTAGCACCTCAGGAAAGTACATTTAACTGTTTTATGATGTTATCATGGTTTGTGAATAGTTTTCCAACCTTTTTTGTTCAAACTAAGTTTTTGTGCTTTCTTGAGTATTAAGGCGTTTGCAGGCTGAGAGAAGCCTAAAAAACGCACAGAACACAAGAATGCATTGGTTCACAGTGTTTTCCTCAAACTAGCAGCTCAGGAAAGTACATTTATCTTTTTTATGATGGTATCATGGTCTGTGAATAGTTTTCCAACCTTTTTTGTTCAAACTAAGTTTTTGTGCTTTCTTCACTATTAAGGCGTTTGCAGGCAGAGAGAAGGCTTAAACACGCACAGAACACAAGAATGCATTGGTTCACAGTGTTTTCCTCAAACTAGCACCTCAGGAAAGTACATTTATCTTTTTTATGATGGTATCATGGTCTGTGAATAGTTTTCCAACCTTTTTTGTTCAAACTAAGTTTTTGTGCTTTCTTCACTATTAAGGCGTTTGCAGGCAGAGAGAAGGCTTAAACACGCACAGAACACAAGAATGCATTGGTTCACAGTGTTTTCCTCAAACTAGCACCTCAGGAAAGTACATTTAACTGTTTTATGATGTTATCATGGTTTGTGAATAGTTTTCCAACCTTTTTTGTTCAAACTAAGTTTTTGTGCTTTCTTGAGTATTAAGGCGTTTGCAGGCTGAGAGAAGCCTTAAAAACGCACAGAACACAAGAATGCATTGGTTCACAGTGTTTTCCTCAAACTAGCACCTCAGGAAAGTACATTTATCTTTTTTATGATGGTATCATGGTCTGTGAATAGTTTTCCAACCTTTTTTGTTCAAACTAAGTTTTTGTGCTTTCTTCACTATTAAGGCGTTTGCAGGCAGAGAGAAGGCTTAAACACGCACAGAACACAAGAATGCATTGGTTCACAGTGTTTTCCTCAAACTAGCACCTCAGGAAAGTACATTTAACTGTTTTATGATGTTATCATGGTTTGTGAATAGTTTTCCAACCTTTTTTGTTCAAACTAAGTTTTTGTGCTTTCTTGAGTATTAAGGCGTTTGCAGGCTGAGAGAAGCCTTAAAAACGCACAGAACACAATAATGCATTGGTTCACAGTGTTTTCCTCAAACTAGCACCTCAGGAAAGTACATTTAACTGTTTTATGATGTTATCATGGTTTGTGAATAGTTTTCCAACCTTTTTTGTTCAAACTAAGTTTTTGTGCTTTCTTGAGTATTAAGGCGTTTGCAGGCTGAGAGAAGCCTAAAAAACGCACAGAACACAAGAATGCATTGGTTCACAGTGTTTTCCTCAAACTAGCAGCTCAGGAAAGTACATTTATCTTTTTTATGATGGTATCATGGTCTGTGAATAGTTTTCCAACCTTTTTTGTTCAAACTAAGTTTTTGTGCTTTCTTCACTATTAAGGCGTTTGCAGGCAGAGAGAAGGCTTAAACACGCACAGAACACAAGAATGCATTGGTTCACAGTGTTTTCCTCAAACTAGCACCTCAGGAAAGTACATTTATCTTTTTTATGATGGTATCATGGTCTGTGAATAGTTTTCCAACCTTTTTTGTTCAAACTAAGTTTTTGTGCTTTCTTCACTATTAAGGCGTTTGCAGGCAGAGAGAAGGCTTAAACACGCACAGAACACAAGAATGCATTGGTTCACAGTGTTTTCCTCAAACTAGCACCTCAGGAAAGTACATTTAACTGTTTTATGATGTTATCATGGTTTGTGAATAGTTTTCCAACCTTTTTTGTTCAAACTAAGTTTTTGTGCTTTCTTGAGTATTAAGGCGTTTGCAGGCTGAGAGAAGCCTTAAAAACGCACAGAACACAAGAATGCATTGGTTCACAGTGTTTTCCTCAAACTAGCACCTCAGGAAAGTACATTTATCTTTTTTATGATGGTATCATGGTCTGTGAATAGTTTTCCAACCTTTTTTGTTCAAACTAAGTTTTTGTGCTTTCTTCACTATTAAGGCGTTTGCAGCCAGAGAGAAGGCTTAAACACGCACAGAACACAAGAATGCATTGGTTCACAGTGTTTTCCTCAAACTAGCAGCTCAGGAAAGTACATTTAACTGTTTTATGATGTTATCATGGTTTGTGAATAGTTTTCCAACCTTTTTTGTTCAAACTAAGTTTTTGTGCTTTCTTGAGTATTAAGGCGTTTGCAGGCTGAGAGAAGCCTAAAAAACGCACAGAACACAAGAATGCATTGGTTCACAGTGTTTTCCTCAAACTAGCAGCTCAGGAAAGTACATTTATCTTTTTTATGATGGTATCATGGTCTGTGAATAGTTTTCCAACCTTTTTTGTTCAAACTAAGTTTTTGTGCTTTCTTCACTATTAATGCGTTTGCAGGCAGAGAGAAGGCTTAAACACGCACAGAACACAAGAATGCATTGGTTCACAGTGTTTTCCTCAAACTAGCAGCTCAGGAAAGTACATTTATCTTTTTTATGATGGTATCATGGTCTGTGAATAGTTTTCCAACCTTTTTTGTTCAAACTAAGTTTTTGTGCTTTCTTGAGTATTAAGGCGTTTGCAGGCTGAGAGAAGCCTTAAAAACGCACAGAACACAAGAATGCATTGGTTCACAGTGTTTTCCTCAAACTAGCACCTCAGGAAAGTACATTTAACTGTTTTATGATGTTATCATGGTTTGTCAATAGTTTTCCAACCTTTTTTGTTCAAACTAAGTTTTTGTGCTTTCTTCACTATTAAGGCGTTTGCAGGCAGAGAGAAGGCTTAAACACGCACAGAACACAAGAATGCATTGGTTCACAGTGTTTTCCTCAAACTAGCACCTCAGGAAAGTACATTTATCTTTTTTATGATGGTATCATGGTCTGTGAATAGTTTTGCAACCTTTTTTGTTCAAACTAAGTTTTTGTGCTTTCTTGAGTATTAAGGCGTTTGCAGGCAGAGAGGAGGCTTAAACACGCACAGAACACAAGAATGCATTGGTTCACAGTGTTTTCCTCAAACTAGCAGCTCAGGAAAGTACATTCATCTTTTTTATGATGGTATCATGGTCTGTGAATAGTTTTCCAACCTTTTTTGTTCAAACTAAGTTTTTGTGCTTTCTTGAGTATTAAGGCGTTTGCAGGCTGAGAGAAGCCTTAAAAACGCACAGAACACAAGAATGCATTGGTTCACAGTGTTTTCCTCAAACTAGCACCTCAGGAAAGTACATTTAACTGTTTTATGATGTTATCATGGTTTGTCAATAGTTTTCCAACCTTTTTTGTTCAAACTAAGTTTTTGTGCTTTCTTGAGTATTAAGGCGTTTGCAGGCTGAGAGAAGCCTAAAAAACGCACAGAACACAAGAATGCATTGGTTCACAGTGTTTTCCTCAAACTAGCAGCTCAGGAAAGTACATTTATCTTTTTTATGATGGTATCATGGTCTGTGAATAGTTTTCCAACCTTTTTTGTTCAAACTAAGTTTTTGTGCTTTCTTCACTATTAAGGCGTTTGCAGGCAGAGAGAAGGCTTAAACACGCACAGAACACAAGAATGCATTGGTTCACAGTGTTTTCCTCAAACTAGCACCTCAGGAAAGTACATTTAACTGTTTTATGATGTTATCATGGTTTGTGAATAGTTTTCCAACCTTTTTTGTTCAAACTAAGTTTTTGTGCTTTCTTGAGTATTAAGGCGTTTGCAGGCTGAGAGAAGCCTTAAAAACGCACAGAACACAATAATGCTTTGGTTCACAGTGTTTTCCTCAAACTAGCACCTCAGGAAAGTACATTTAACTGTTTTATGATGTTATCATGGTTTGTCAATAGTTTTCCAACCTTTTTTGTTCAAACTAAGTTTTTGTGCTTTCTTGAGTATTAAGGCGTTTGCAGGCTGAGAGAAGCCTAAAAAACGCACAGAACACAAGAATGCATTGGTTCACAGTGTTTTCCTCAAACTAGCAGCTCAGGAAAGTACATTTATCTTTTTTATGATGGTATCATGGTCTGTGAATAGTTTTCCAACCTTTTTTGTTCAAACTAAGTTTTTGTGCTTTCTTGAGTATTAAGGCGTTTGCAGGCTGAGAGAAGCCTTAAAAACGCACAGAACACAAGAATGCATTGGTTCACAGTGTTTTCCTCAAACTAGCACCTCAGGAAAGTACATTTAACTGTTTTATGATGTTATCATGGTTTGTCAATAGTTTTCCAACCTTTTTTGTTCAAACTAAGTTTTTGTGCTTTCTTCACTATTAAGGCGTTTGCAGGCAGAGAGAAGGCTTAAACACGCACAGAACACAAGAATGCATTGGTTCACAGTGTTTTCCTCAAACTAGCACCTCAGGAAAGTACATTTATCTTTTTTATGATGGTATCATGGTCTGTGAATAGTTTTCCAACCTTTTTTGTTCAAACTAAGTTTTTGTGCTTTCTTCACTATTAAGGCGTTTGCAGGCAGAGAGAAGGCTTAAACACGCACAGAACACAAGAATGCATTGGTTCACAGTGTTTTCCTCAAACTAGCACCTCAGGAAAGTACATTTAACTGTTTTATGATGTTATCATGGTTTGTGAATAGTTTTCCAACCTTTTTTGTTCAAACTAAGTTTTTGTGCTTTCTTGAGTATTAAGGCGTTTGCAGGCTGAGAGAAGCCTTAAAAACGCACAGAACACAAGAATGCATTGGTTCACAGTGTTTTCCTCAAACTAGCACCTCAGGAAAGTACATTTAACTGTTTTATGATGTTATCATGGTTTGTGAATAGTTTTCCAACCTTTTTTGTTCAAACTAAGTTTTTGTGCTTTCTTCACTATTAAGGCGTTTGCAGGCAGAGTGAAGGCTTAAACACGCACAGAACACAAGAATGCATTGGTTCACAGTGTTTTCCTCAAACTAGCAGCTCAGGAAAGTACATTCATCTTTTTTATGATGGTATCATGGTCTGTGAATAGTTTTCCAACCTTTTTTGTTCAAACTAAGTTTTTGTGCTTTCTTGAGTATTAAGGCGTTTGCAGGCTGAGAGAAGCCTTAAAAACGCACAGAACACAAGAATGCATTGGTTCACAGTGTTTTCCTCAAACTAGCACCTCAGGAAAGTACATTTAACTGTTTTATGATGTTATCATGGTTTGTCAATAGTTTTCCAACCTTTTTTGTTCAAACTAAGTTTTTGTGCTTTCTTGAGTATTAAGGCGTTTGCAGGCTGAGAGAAGCCTTAAAAACGCACAGAACACAAGAATGCATTGGTTCACAGTGTTTTCCTCAAACTAGCACCTCAGGAAAGTACATTTATCTTTTTTATGATGGTATCATGGTCTGTGAATAGTTTTCCAACCTTTTTTGTTCAAACTAAGTATTTGTGCTTTCTTGAGTATTAAGGCGTTTGCAGGCTGAGAGAAGCCTTAAAAACGCACAGAACACAAGAATGCATTGGTTCACAGTGTTTTCCTCAAACTAGCACCTCAGGAAAGTACATTTAACTGTTTTATGATGTTATCATGGTTTGTGAATAGTTTTCCAACCTTTTTTGTTCAAACTAAGTTTTTGTGCTTTCTTGAGTATTAAGGCGTTTGCAGGCTGAGAGAAGCCTTAAAAACGCACAGAACACAAGAATGCATTGGTTCACAGTGTTTTCCTCAAACTAGCAGCTCAGGAAAGTACATTTATCTTTTTTATGATGGTATCATGGTCTGTGAATAGTTTTCCAACCTTTTTTGTTCAAACTAAGTTTTTGTGCTTTCTTCACTATTAAGGCGTTTGCAGGCAGAGAGAAGGCTTAAACACGCACAGAACACAAGAATGCATTGGTTCACAGTGTTTTCCTCAAACTAGCACCTCAGGAAAGTACATTTATCTTTTTTATGATGGTATCATGGTCTGTGAATAGTTTTCCAACCTTTTTTGTTCAAACTAAGTTTTTGTGCTTTCTTCACTATTAAGGCGTTTGCAGGCAGAGAGAAGGCTTAAACACGCACAGAACACAAGAATGCATTGGTTCACAGTGTTTTCCTCAAACTAGCACCTCAGGAAAGTACATTTATCTTTTTTATGATGGTATCATGGTCTGTGAATAGTTTTCCAACCTTTTTTGTTCAAACTAAGTTTTTGTGCTTTCTTCACTATTAAGGCGTTTGCAGGCAGAGGGAAGGCTTAAACACGCACAGAACACAAGAATGCATTGGTTCACAGTGTTTTCCTCAAACTAGCACCTCAGGAAAGTACATTTATCTTTTTTATGATGGTATCATGGTCTGTGAATAGTTTTCCAACCTTTTTTGTTCAAACTAAGTTTTTGTGCTTTCTTCACTATTAAGGCGTTTGCAGGCAGAGAGAAGGCTTAAACACGCACAGAACACAAGAATGCATTGGTTCACAGTATTTTCCTCAAACTAGCACCTCAGGAAAGTACATTTAACTGTTTTATGATGTTATCATGGTTTGTGAATAGTTTTCCAACCTTTTTTGTTCAAACTAAGTTTTTGTGCTTTCTTGAGTATTAAGGCGTTTGCAGGCTGAGAGAAGCCTTAAAAACGCACAGAACACAAGAATGCATTGGTTCACAGTGTTTTCCTCAAACTAGCACCTCAGGAAAGTACAATTAACTGTTTTATGATGTTATCATGGTTTGTGAATAGTTTTGCAACCTTTTTTGTTCAAACTAAGTTTTTGTGCTTTCTTCACTATTAAGGCGTTTGCAGGCAGAGTGAAGGCTTAAACACGCACAGAACACAAGAATGCATTGGTTCACAGTGTTTTCCTCAAACTAGCACCTCAGGAAAGTACATTTAACTGTTTTATGATGTTATCATGGTTTGTCAATAGTTTTCCAACCTTTTTTGTTCAAACTAAGTTTTTGTGCTTTCTTCACTATTAAGGCGTTTGCAGGCAGAGAGAAGGCTTAAACACGCACAGAACACAAGAATGCATTGGTTCACAGTGTTTTCCTCAAACTAGCACCTCAGGAAAGTACATTTATCTTTTTTATGATGGTATCATGGTCTGTGAATAGTTTTCCAACCTTTTTTGTTCAAACTAAGTTTTTGTGCTTTCTTCACTATTAAGGCGTTTGCAGGCAGAGAGAAGGCTTAAACACGCACAGAACACAAGAATGCATTGGTTCACAGTGTTTTCCTCAAACTAGCACCTCAGGAAAGTACATTTATCTTTTTTATGATGGTATCATGGTCTGTGAATAGTTTTCCAACCTTTTTTGTTCAAACTAAGTTTTTGTGCTTTCTTCACTATTAAGGCGTTTGCAGGCAGAGAGAAGGCTTAAACACGCACAGAACACAAGAATGCATTGGTTCACAGTGTTTTCCTCAAACTAGCACCTCAGGAAAGTACATTTAACTGTTTTATGATGTTATCATGGTTTGTGAATAGTTTTCCAACCTTTTTTGTTCAAACTAAGTTTTTGTGCTTTCTTGAGTATTAAGGCGTTTGCAGGCTGAGAGAAGCCTTAAAAACGCACAGAACACAAGAATGCATTGGTTCACAGTGTTTTCCTCAAACTAGCACCTCAGGAAAGTACATTTAACTGTTTTATGATGTTATCATGGTTTGTGAATAGTTTTCCAACCTTTTTTGTTCAAACTAAGTTTTTGTGCTTTCTTCACTATTAAGGCGTTTGCAGGCAGAGTGAAGGCTTAAACACGCACAGAACACAAGAATGCATTGGTTCACAGTGTTTTCCTCAAACTAGCAGCTCAGGAAAGTACATTCATCTTTTTTATGATGGTATCATGGTCTGTGAATAGTTTTCCAACCTTTTTTGTTCAAACTAAGTTTTTGTGCTTTCTTGAGTATTAAGGCGTTTGCAGGCTGAGAGAAGCCTTAAAAACGCACAGAACACAAGAATGCATTGGTTCACAGTGTTTTCCTCAAACTAGCACCTCAGGAAAGTACATTTAACTGTTTTATGATGTTATCATGGTTTGTCAATAGTTTTCCAACCTTTTTTGTTCAAACTAAGTTTTTGTGCTTTCTTGAGTATTAAGGCGTTTGCAGGCTGAGAGAAGCCTTAAAAACGCACAGAACACAAGAATGCATTGGTTCACAGTGTTTCCCTCAAACTAGCACCTCAGGAAAGTACATTTATCTTTTTTATGATGGTATCATGGTCTGTGAATAGTTTTCCAACCTTTTTTGTTCAAACTAAGTATTTGTGCTTTCTTGAGTATTAAGGCGTTTGCAGGCTGAGAGAAGCCTTAAAAACGCACAGAACACAAGAATGCATTGGTTCACAGTGTTTTCCTCAAACTAGCACCTCAGGAAAGTACATTTAACTGTTTTATGATGTTATCATGGTTTGTGAATAGTTTTCCAACCTTTTTTGTTCAAACTAAGTTTTTGTGCTTTCTTGAGTATTAAGGCGTTTGCAGGCTGAGAGAAGCCTTAAAAACGCACAGAACACAAGAATGCATTGGTTCACAGTGTTTTCCTCAAACTAGCAGCTCAGGAAAGTACATTTATCTTTTTTATGATGGTATCATGGTCTGTGAATAGTTTTCCAACCTTTTTTGTTCAAACTAAGTTTTTGTGCTTTCTTCACTATTAAGGCGTTTGCAGGCAGAGAGAAGGCTTAAACACGCACAGAACACAAGAATGCATTGGTTCACAGTGTTTTCCTCAAACTAGCACCTCAGGAAAGTACATTTATCTTTTTTATGATGGTATCATGGTCTGTGAATAGTTTTCCAACCTTTTTTGTTCAAACTAAGTTTTTGTGCTTTCTTCACTATTAAGGCGTTTGCAGGCAGAGAGAAGGCTTAAACACGCACAGAACACAAGAATGCATTGGTTCACAGTGTTTTCCTCAAACTAGCACCTCAGGAAAGTACATTTATCTTTTTTATGATGGTATCATGGTCTGTGAATAGTTTTCCAACCTTTTTTGTTCAAACTAAGTTTTTGTGCTTTCTTCACTATTAAGGCGTTTGCAGGCAGAGGGAAGGCTTAAACACGCACAGAACACAAGAATGCATTGGTTCACAGTGTTTTCCTCAAACTAGCACCTCAGGAAAGTACATTTATCTTTTTTATGATGGTATCATGGTCTGTGAATAGTTTTCCAACCTTTTTTGTTCAAACTAAGTTTTTGTGCTTTCTTCACTATTAAGGCGTTTGCAGGCAGAGAGAAGGCTTAAACACGCACAGAACACAAGAATGCATTGGTTCACAGTATTTTCCTCAAACTAGCACCTCAGGAAAGTACATTTAACTGTTTTATGATGTTATCATGGTTTGTGAATAGTTTTCCAACCTTTTTTGTTCAAACTAAGTTTTTGTGCTTTCTTGAGTATTAAGGCGTTTGCAGGCTGAGAGAAGCCTTAAAAACGCACAGAACACAAGAATGCATTGGTTCACAGTGTTTTCCTCAAACTAGCACCTCAGGAAAGTACAATTAACTGTTTTATGATGTTATCATGGTTTGTGAATAGTTTTGCAACCTTTTTTGTTCAAACTAAGTTTTTGTGCTTTCTTCACTATTAAGGCGTTTGCAGGCAGAGTGAAGGCTTAAACACGCACAGAACACAAGAATGCATTGGTTCACAGTGTTTTCCTCAAACTAGCAGCTCAGGAAAGTACATTCATCTTTTTTATGATGGTATCATGGTCTGTGAATAGTTTTCCAACCTTTTTTGTTCAAACTAAGTTTTTGTGCTTTCTTGAGTATTAAGGCGTTTGCAGGCTGAGAGAAGCCTTAAAAACGCACAGAACACAAGAATGCATTGGTTCACAGTGTTTTCCTCAAACTAGCACCTCAGGAAAGTACATTTAACTGTTTTATGATGTTATCATGGTTTGTCAATAGTTTTCCAACCTTTTTTGTTCAAACTAAGTTTTTGTGCTTTCTTGAGTATTAAGGCGTTTGCAGGCTGAGAGAAGCCTTAAAAACGCACAGAACACAAGAATGCATTGGTTCACAGTGTTTTCCTCAAACTAGCACCTCAGGAAAGTACATTTATCTTTTTTATGATGGTATCATGGTCTGTGAATAGTTTTCCAACCTTTTTTGTTCAAACTAAGTTTTTGTGCTTTCTTCACTATTAAGGCGTTTGCAGGCAGAGAGAAGGCTTAAACACGCACAGAACACAAGAATGCATTGGTTCACAGTGTTTTCCTCAAACTAGCACCTCAGGAAAGTACATTTAACTGTTTTATGATGTTATCATGGTTTGTCAATAGTTTTCCAACCTTTTTTGTTCAAACTAAGTTTTTGTGCTTTCTTCACTATTAAGGCGTTTGCAGGCAGAGAGAAGGCTTAAACACGCACAGAACACAAGAATGCATTGGTTCACAGTGTTTTCCTCAAACTAGCACCTCAGGAAAGTACATTTAACTGTTTTATGATGTTATCATGGTTTGTGAATAGTTTTCCAACCTTTTTTGTTCAAACTAAGTTTTTGTGCTTTCTTGAGTATTAAGGCGTTTGCAGGCTGAGAGAAGCCTAAAAAACGCACAGAACACAAGAATGCATTGGTTCACAGTGTTTTCCTCAAACTAGCACCTCAGGAAAGTACATTTAACTGTTTTATGATGTTATCATGGTTTGTGAATAGTTTTCCAACCTTTTTTGTTCAAACTAAGTTTTTGTGCTTTCTTGAGTATTAAGGCGTTTGCAGGCTGAGAGAAGCCTTAAAAACGCACAGAACACAATAATGCATTGGTTCACAGTGTTTTCCTCAAACTAGCACCTCAGGAAAGTACATTTAACTGTTTTATGATGTTATCATGGTTTGTGAATAGTTTTCCAACCTTTTTTGTTCAAACTAAGTTTTTGTGCTTTCTTGAGTATTAAGGCGTTTGCAGGCTGAGAGAAGCCTAAAAAACGCACAGAACACAAGAATGCATTGGTTCACAGTGTTTTCCTCAAACTAGCAGCTCAGGAAAGTACATTCATCTTTTTTATGATGGTATCATGGTCTGTGAATAGTTTTCCAACCTTTTTTGTTCAAACTAAGTTTTTGTGCTTTCTTGAGTATTAAGGCGTTTGCAGGCTGAGAGAAGCCTTAAAAACGCACAGAACACAAGAATGCATTGGTTCACAGTGTTTTCCTCAAACTAGCACCTCAGGAAAGTACATTTAACTGTTTTATGATGTTATCATGGTTTGTCAATAGTTTTCCAACCTTTTTTGTTCAAACTAAGTTTTTGTGCTTTCTTGAGTATTAAGGCGTTTGCAGGCTGAGAGAAGCCTTAAAAACGCACAGAACACAAGAATGCATTGGTTCACAGTGTTTTCCTCAAACTAGCACCTCAGGAAAGTACATTTAACTGTTTTATGATGTTATCATGGTTTGTGAATAGTTTTCCAACCTTTTTTGTTCAAACTAAGTTTTTGTGCTTTCTTGAGTATTAAGGCGTTTGCAGGCAGAGAGAAGGCTTAAACACGCACAGAACACAAGAATGCATTGGTTCACAGTGTTTTCCTCAAACTAGCACCTCAGGAAAGTACATTTATCTTTTTTATGATGGTATCATGGTCTGTGAATAGTTTTCCAACCTTTTTTGTTCAAACTAAGTTTTTGTGCTTTCTTCACTATTAAGGCGTTTGCAGGCAGAGAGAAGGCTTAAACACGCACAGAACACAAGAATGCATTGGTTCACAGTGTTTTCCTCAAACTAGCACCTCAGGAAAGTACATTTAACTGTTTTATGATGTTATCATGGTTTGTCAATAGTTTTCCAACCTTTTTTGTTCAAACTAAGTTTTTGTGCTTTCTTCACTATTAAGGCGTTTGCAGGCAGAGAGAAGGCTTAAACACGCACAGAACACAAGAATGCATTGGTTCACAGTGTTTTCCTCAAACTAGCACCTCAGGAAAGTACATTTAACTGTTTTATGATGTTATCATGGTTTGTGAATAGTTTTCCAACCTTTTTTGTTCAAACTAAGTTTTTGTGCTTTCTTGAGTATTAAGGCGTTTGCAGGCTGAGAGAAGCCTTAAAAACGCACAGAACACAAGAATGCATTGGTTCACAGTGTTTTCCTCAAACTAGCACCTCAGGAAAGTACATTTAACTGTTTTATGATGTTATCATGGTTTGTGAATAGTTTTCCAACCTTTTTTGTTCAAACTAAGTTTTTGTGCTTTCTTGAGTATTAAGGCGTTTGCAGGCTGAGAGAAGCCTAAAAAACGCACAGAACACAAGAATGCATTGGTTCACAGTGTTTTCCTCAAACTAGCAGCTCAGGAAAGTACATTTATCTTTTTTATGATGGTATCATGGTCTGTGAATAGTTTTCCAACCTTTTTTGTTCAAACTAAGTTTTTGTGCTTTCTTCACTATTAAGGCGTTTGCAGGCAGAGAGAAGGCTTAAACACGCACAGAACACAAGAATGCATTGGTTCACAGTGTTTTCCTCAAACTAGCACCTCAGGAAAGTACATTTAACTGTTTTATGATGTTATCATGGTTTGTGAATAGTTTTCCAACCTTTTTTGTTCAAACTAAGTTTTTGTGCTTTCTTGAGTATTAAGGCGTTTGCAGGCTGAGAGAAGCCTTAAAAACGCACAGAACACAATAATGCATTGGTTCACAGTGTTTTCCTCAAACTAGCACCTCAGGAAAGTACATTTAACTGTTTTATGATGTTATCATGGTTTGTGAATAGTTTTCCAACCTTTTTTGTTCAAACTAAGTTTTTGTGCTTTCTTGAGTATTAAGGCGTTTGCAGGCTGAGAGAAGCCTAAAAAACGCACAGAACACAAGAATGCATTGGTTCACAGTGTTTTCCTCAAACTAGCAGCTCAGGAAAGTACATTTATCTTTTTTATGATGGTATCATGGTCTGTGAATAGTTTTCCAACCTTTTTTGTTCAAACTAAGTTTTTGTGCTTTCTTGAGTATTAAGGCGTTTGCAGGCTGAGAGAAGCCTTAAAAACGCACAGAACACAAGAATGCATTGGTTCACAGTGTTTTCCTCAAACTAGCACCTCAGGAAAGTACATTTAACTGTTTTATGATGTTATCATGGTTTGTGAATAGTTTTCCAACCTTTTTTGTTCAAACTAAGTTTTTGTGCTTTCTTGAGTATTAAGGCGTTTGCAGGCTGAGAGAAGCCTAAAAAACGCACAGAACACAAGAATGCATTGGTTCACAGTGTTTTCCTCAAACTAGCAGCTCAGGAAAGTACATTTATCTTTTTTATGATGGTATCATGGTCTGTGAATAGTTTTCCAACCTTTTTTGTTCAAACTAAGTTTTTGTGCTTTCTTCACTATTAAGGCGTTTGCAGGCAGAGAGAAGGCTTAAACACGCACAGAACACAAGAATGCATTGGTTCACAGTGTTTTCCTCAAACTAGCACCTCAGGAAAGTACATTTAACTGTTTTATGATGTTATCATGGTTTGTGAATAGTTTTCCAACCTTTTTTGTTCAAACTAAGTTTTTGTGCTTTCTTGAGTATTAAGGCGTTTGCAGGCTGAGAGAAGCCTTAAAAACGCACAGAACACAATAATGCATTGGTTCACAGTGTTTTCCTCAAACTAGCACCTCAGGAAAGTACATTTAACTGTTTTATGATGTTATCATGGTTTGTGAATAGTTTTCCAACCTTTTTTGTTCAAACTAAGTTTTTGTGCTTTCTTGAGTATTAAGGCGTTTGCAGGCTGAGAGAAGCCTAAAAAACGCACAGAACACAAGAATGCATTGGTTCACAGTGTTTTCCTCAAACTAGCAGCTCAGGAAAGTACATTTATCTTTTTTATGATGGTATCATGGTCTGTGAATAGTTTTCCAACCTTTTTTGTTCAAACTAAGTTTTTGTGCTTTCTTCACTATTAAGGCGTTTGCAGGCAGAGAGAAGGCTTAAACACGCACAGAACACAAGAATGCATTGGCTCACAGTGTTTTCCTCAAACTAGCACCTCAGGAAAGTACATTTAACTGTTTTATGATGTTATCATGGTTTGTGAATAGTTTTCCAACCTTTTTTGTTCAAACTAAGTTTTTGTGCTTTCTTGAGTATTAAGGCGTTTGCAGGCTGAGAGAAGCCTTAAAAACGCACAGAACACAATAATGCATTGGTTCACAGTGTTTTCCTCAAACTAGCACCTCAGGAAAGTACATTTAACTGTTTTATGATGTTATCATGGTTTGTCAATAGTTTTCCAACCTTTTTTGTTCAAACTAAGTTTTTGTGCTTTCTTGAGTATTAAGGCGTTTGCAGGCTGAGAGAAGCCTAAAAAACGCACAGAACACAAGAATGCATTGGTTCACAGTGTTTTCCTCAAACTAGCAGCTCAGGAAAGTACATTTATCTTTTTTATGATGGTATCATGGTCTGTGAATAGTTTTCCAACCTTTTTTGTTCAAACTAAGTTTTTGTGCTTTCTTGAGTATTAAGGCGTTTGCAGGCTGAGAGAAGCCTTAAAAACGCACAGAACACAAGAATGCATTGGTTCACAGTGTTTTCCTCAAACTAGCACCTCAGGAAAGTACAATTAACTGTTTTATGATGTTATCATGGTTTGTGAATAGTTTTGCAACCTTTTTTGTTCAAACTAAGTTTTTGTGCTTTCTTCACTATTAAGGCGTTTGCAGGCAGAGTGAAGGCTTAAACACGCACAGAACACAAGAATGCATTGGTTCACAGTGTTTTCCTCAAACTAGCAGCTCAGGAAAGTACATTTATCTTTTTTATGATGGTATCATGGTCTGTGAATAGTTTTCCAACCTTTTTTGTTCAAACTAAGTTTTTGTGCTTTCTTCACTATTAAGGCGTTTGCAGGCAGAGAGAAGGCTTAAACACGCACAGAACACAAGAATGCATTGGTTCACAGTGTTTTCCTCAAACTAGCACCTCAGGAAAGTACATTTAACTGTTTTATGATGTTATCATGGTTTGTGAATAGTTTTCCAACCTTTTTTGTTCAAACTAAGTTTTTGTGCTTTCTTGAGTATTAAGGCGTTTGCAGGCTGAGAGAAGCCTTAAAAACGCACAGAACACAATAATGCATTGGTTCACAGTGTTTTCCTCAAACTAGCACCTCAGGAAAGTACATTTAACTGTTTTATGATGTTATCATGGTTTGTCAATAGTTTTCCAACCTTTTTTGTTCAAACTAAGTTTTTGTGCTTTCTTGAGTATTAAGGCGTTTGCAGGCTGAGAGAAGCCTAAAAAACGCACAGAACACAAGAATTTATTGGTTCACAGTGTTTTCCTCAAACTAGCAGCTCAGGAAAGTACATTTATCTTTTTTATGATGGTATCATGGTCTGTGAATAGTTTTGCAACCTTTTTTGTTCAAACTAAGTTTTTGTGCTTTCTTGAGTATTAAGGCGTTTGCAGGCTGAGAGAAGCCTTAAACACGCACAGAACACAAGAATGCATTGGTTCACAGTGTTTTCCTCAAACTAGCACCTCAGGAAAGTACAATTAACTGTTTTATGATGTTATCATGGTTTGTGAATAGTTTTGCAACCTTTTTTGTTCAAACTAAGTTTTTGTGCTTTCTTCACTATTAAGGCGTTTGCAGGCAGAGTGAAGGCTTAAACACGCACAGAACACAAGAATGCATTGGTTCACAGTGTTTTCCTCAAACTAGCAGCTCAGGAAAGTACATTCATCTTTTTTATGATGGTATCATGGTCTGTGAATAGTTTTCCAACCTTTTTTGTTCAAACTAAGTTTTTGTGCTTTCTTGAGTATTAAGGCGTTTGCAGGCTGAGAGAAGCCTTAAAAACGCACAGAACACAAGAATGCATTGGTTCACAGTGTTTTCCTCAAACTAGCACCTCAGGAAAGTACATTTAACTGTTTTATGATGTTATCATGGTTTGTCAATAGTTTTCCAACCTTTTTTGTTCAAACTAAGTTTTTGTGCTTTCTTGAGTATTAAGGCGTTTGCAGGCTGAGAGAAGCCTTAAAAACGCACAGAACACAAGAATGCATTGGTTCACAGTGTTTTCCTCAAACTAGCACCTCAGGAAAGTACATTTATCTTTTTTATGATGGTATCATGGTCTGTGAATAGTTTTCCAACCTTTTTTGTTCAAACTAAGTATTTGTGCTTTCTTGAGTATTAAGGCGTTTGCAGGCTGAGAGAAGCCTTAAAAACGCACAGAACACAAGAATGCATTGGTTCACAGTGTTTTCCTCAAACTAGCACCTCAGGAAAGTACATTTAACTGTTTTATGATGTTATCATGGTTTGTGAATAGTTTTCCAACCTTTTTTGTTCAAACTAAGTTTTTGTGCTTTCTTGAGTATTAAGGCGTTTGCAGGCTGAGAGAAGCCTTAAAAACGCACAGAACACAAGAATGCATTGGTTCACAGTGTTTTCCTCAAACTAGCACCTCAGGAAAGTACATTTAACTGTTTTATGATGTTATCATGGTTTGTCAATAGTTTTCCAACCTTTTTTGTTCAAACTAAGTTTTTGTGCTTTCTTCACTATTAAGGCGTTTGCAGGCAGAGAGAAGGCTTAAACACGCACAGAACACAAGAATGCATTGGTTCACAGTGTTTTCCTCAAACTAGCACCTCAGGAAAGTACATTTATCTTTTTTATGATGGTATCATGGTCTGTGAATAGTTTTCCAACCTTTTTTGTTCAAACTAAGTTTTTGTGCTTTCTTCACTATTAAGGCGTTTGCAGGCAGAGAGAAGGCTTAAACACGCACAGAACACAAGAATGCATTGGTTCACAGTGTTTTCCTCAAACTAGCACCTCAGGAAAGTACATTTAACTGTTTTATGATGTTATCATGGTTTGTCAATAGTTTTCCAACCTTTTTTGTTCAAACTAAGTTTTTGTGCTTTCTTCACTATTAAGGCGTTTGCAGGCAGAGAGAAGGCTTAAACACGCACAGAACACAAGAATGCATTGGTTCACAGTGTTTTCCTCAAACTAGCACCTCAGGAAAGTACATTTAACTGTTTTATGATGTTATCATGGTTTGTGAATAGTTTTCCAACCTTTTTTGTTCAAACTAAGTTTTTGTGCTTTCTTGAGTATTAAGGCGTTTGCAGGCTGAGAGAAGCCTTAAAAACGCACAGAACACAAGAATGCATTGGTTCACAGTGTTTTCCTCAAACTAGCACCTCAGGAAAGTACATTTAACTGTTTTATGATGTTATCATGGTTTGTCAATAGTTTTCCAACCTTTTTTGTTCAAACTAAGTTTTTGTGCTTTCCTCACTATTAAGGCGTTTGCAGGCAGAGAGAAGGCTTAAACACGCACAGAACACAAGAATGCATTGGTTCACAGTGTTTTCCTCAAACTAGCACCTCAGGAAAGTACATTTATCTTTTTTATGATGGTATCATGGTCTGTGAATAGTTTTCCAACCTTTTTTGTTCAAACTAAGTTTTTGTGCTTTCTTCACTATTAAGGCGTTTGCAGGCAGAGAGAAGGCTTAAACACGCACAGAACACAAGAATGCATTGGTTCACAGTGTTTTCCTCAAACTAGCACCTCAGGAAAGTACATTTAACTGTTTTATGATGTTATCATGGTTTGTCAATAGTTTTCCAACCTTTTTTGTTCAAACTAAGTTTTTGTGCTTTCTTCACTATTAAGGCGTTTGCAGGCAGAGAGAAGGCTTAAACACGCACAGAACACAAGAATGCATTGGTTCACAGTGTTTTCCTCAAACTAGCACCTCAGGAAAGTACATTTAACTGTTTTATGATGTTATCATGGTTTGTGAATAGTTTTCCAACCTTTTTTGTTCAAACTAAGTTTTTGTGCTTTCTTGAGTATTAAGGCGTTTGCAGGCTGAGAGAAGCCTAAAAAACGCACAGAACACAAGAATGCATTGGTTCACAGTGTTTTCCTCAAACTAGCAGCTCAGGAAAGTACATTTATCTTTTTTATGATGGTATCATGGTCTGTGAATAGTTTTCCAACCTTTTTTGTTCAAACTAAGTTTTTGTGCTTTCTTCACTATTAAGGCGTTTGCAGGCAGAGAGAAGGCTTAAACACGCACAGAACACAAGAATGCATTGGTTCACAGTGTTTTCCTCAAACTAGCACCTCAGGAAAGTACATTTAACTGTTTTATGATGTTATCATGGTTTGTGAATAGTTTTCCAACCTTTTTTGTTCAAACTAAGTTTTTGTGCTTTCTTGAGTATTAAGGCGTTTGCAGGCTGAGAGAAGCCTTAAAAACGCACAGAACACAATAATGCATTGGTTCACAGTGTTTTCCTCAAACTAGCACCTCAGGAAAGTACATTTAACTGTTTTATGATGTTATCATGGTTTGTCAATAGTTTTCCAACCTTTTTTGTTCAAACTAAGTTTTTGTGCTTTCTTGAGTATTAAGGCGTTTGCAGGCTGAGAGAAGCCTAAAAAACGCACAGAACACAAGAATGCATTGGTTCACAGTGTTTTCCTCAAACTAGCAGCTCAGGAAAGTACATTTATCTTTTTTATGATGGTATCATGGTCTGTGAATAGTTTTCCAACCTTTTTTGTTCAAACTAAGTTTTTGTGCTTTCTTGAGTATTAAGGCGTTTGCAGGCTGAGAGAAGCCTTAAAAACGCACAGAACACAAGAATGCATTGGTTCACAGTGTTTTCCTCAAACTAGCACCTCAGGAAAGTACATTTAACTGTTTTATGATGTTATCATGGTTTGTGAATAGTTTTGCAACCTTTTTTGTTCAAACTAAGTTTTTGTGCTTTCTTCACTATTAAGGCGTTTGCAGGCAGAGTGAAGGCTTAAACACGCACAGAACACAAGAATGCATTGGTTCACAGTGTTTTCCTCAAACTAGCAGCTCAGGAAAGTACATTCATCTTTTTTATGATGGTATCATGGTCTGTGAATAGTTTTCCAACCTTTTTTGTTCAAACTAAGTTTTTGTGCTTTCTTGAGTATTAAGGCGTTTGCAGGCTGAGAGAAGCCTTAAAAACGCACAGAACACAAGAATGCATTGGTTCACAGTGTTTTCCTCAAACTAGCACCTCAGGAAAGTACATTTAACTGTTTTATGATGTTATCATGGTTTGTCAATAGTTTTCCAACCTTTTTTGTTCAAACTAAGTTTTTGTGCTTTCTTGAGTATTAAGGCGTTTGCAGGCTGAGAGAAGCCTTAAAAACGCACAGAACACAAGAATGCATTGGTTCACAGTGTTTTCCTCAAACTAGCACCTCAGGAAAGTACATTTAACTGTTTTATGATGTTATCATGGTTTGTCAATAGTTTTCCAACCTTTTTTGTTCAAACTAAGTTTTTGTGCTTTCTTCACTATTAAGGCGTTTGCAGGCAGAGAGAAGGCTTAAACACGCACAGAACACAAGAATGCATTGGTTCACAGTGTTTTCCTCAAACTAGCACCTCAGGAAAGTACATTTATCTTTTTTATGATGGTATCATGGTCTGTGAATAGTTTTCCAACCTTTTTTGTTCAAACTAAGTTTTTGTGCTTTCTTCACTATTAAGGCGTTTGCAGGCAGAGAGAAGGCTTAAACACGCACAGAACACAAGAATGCATTGGTTCACAGTGTTTTCCTCAAACTAGCACCTCAGGAAAGTACATTTATCTTTTTTATGATGGTATCATGGTCTGTGAATAGTTTTCCAACCTTTTTTGTTCAAACTAAGTTTTTGTGCTTTCTTCACTATTAAGGCGTTTGCAGGCAGAGAGAAGGCTTAAACACGCACAGAACACAAGAATGCATTGGTTCACAGTGTTTTCCTCAAACTAGCACCTCAGGAAAGTACATTTAACTGTTTTATGATGTTATCATGGTTTGTGAATAGTTTTCCAACCTTTTTTGTTCAAACTAAGTTTTTGTGCTTTCTTGAGTATTAAGGCGTTTGCAGGCTGAGAGAAGCCTTAAAAACGCACAGAACACAAGAATGCATTGGTTCACAGTGTTTTCCTCAAACTAGCACCTCAGGAAAGTACATTTAACTGTTTTATGATGTTATCATGGTTTGTCAATAGTTTTCCAACCTTTTTTGTTCAAACTAAGTTTTTGTGCTTTCTTCACTATTAAGGCGTTTGCAGGCAGAGAGAAGGCTTAAACACGCACAGAACACAAGAATGCATTGGTTCACAGTGTTTTCCTCAAACTAGCACCTCAGGAAAGTACATTTATCTTTTTTATGATGGTATCATGGTCTGTGAATAGTTTTCCAACCTTTTTTGTTCAAACTAAGTTTTTGTGCTTTATTCACTATTAAGGCGTTTGCAGGCAGAGAGAAGGCTTAAACACGCACAGAACACAAGAATGCATTGGTTCACAGTGTTTTCCTCAAACTAGCACCTCAGGAAAGTACATTTATCTTTTTTATGATGGTATCATGGTCTGTGAATAGTTTTCCAACCTTTTTTGTTCAAACTAAGTTTTTGTGCTTTCTTCACTATTAAGGCGTTTGCAGGCAGAGAGAAGGCTTAAACACGCACAGAACACAAGAATGCATTGGTTCACAGTGTTTTCCTCAAACTAGCACCTCAGGAAAGTACATTTAACTGTTTTATGATGTTATCATGGTTTGTGAATAGTTTTCCAACCTTTTTTGTTCAAACTAAGTTTTTGTGCTTTCTTCACTATTAAGGCGTTTGCAGGCAGAGTGAAGGCTTAAACACGCACAGAACACAAGAATGCATTGGTTCACAGTGTTTTCCTCAAACTAGCAGCTCAGGAAAGTACATTCATCTTTTTTATGATGGTATCATGGTCTGTGAATAGTTTTCCAACCTTTTTTGTTCAAACTAAGTTTTTGTGCTTTCTTGAGTATTAAGGCGTTTGCAGGCTGAGAGAAGCCTTAAAAACGCACAGAACACAAGAATGCATTGGTTCACAGTGTTTTCCTCAAACTAGCACCTCAGGAAAGTACATTTAACTGTTTTATGATGTTATCATGGTTTGTCAATAGTTTTCCAACCTTTTTTGTTCAAACTAAGTTTTTGTGCTTTCTTCACTATTAAGGCGTTTGCAGGCAGAGAGAAGGCTTAAACACGCACAGAACACAAGAATGCATTGGTTCACAGTGTTTTCCTCAAACTAGCACCTCAGGAAAGTACATTTATCTTTTTTTTGATGGTATCATGGTCTGTGAATAGTTTTCCAACCTTTTTTGTTCAAACTAAGTTTTTGTGCTTTCTTCACTATTAAGGCGTTTGCAGGCAGAGAGAAGGCTTAAACACGCACAGAACACAAGAATGCATTGGTTCACAGTGTTTTCCTCAAACTAGCACCTCAGGAAAGTACATTTATCTTTTTTATGATGGTATCATGGTCTGTGAATAGTTTTCCAACCTTTTTTGTTCAAACTAAGTTTTTGTGCTTTCTTCACTATTAAGGCGTTTGCAGGCAGAGAGAAGGCTTAAACACGCACAGAACACAAGAATGCATTGGTTCACAGTGTTTTCCTCAAACTAGCACCTCAGGAAAGTACATTTAACTGTTTTATGATGTTATCATGGTTTGTGAATAGTTTTCCAACCTTTTTTGTTCAAACTAAGTTTTTGTGCTTTCTTGAGTATTAAGGCGTTTGCAGGCTGAGAGAAGCCTTAAAAACGCACAGAACACAAGAATGCATTGGTTCACAGTGTTTTCCTCAAACTAGCACCTCAGGAAAGTACATTTAACTGTTTTATGATGTTATCATGGTTTGTCAATAGTTTTCCAACCTTTTTTGTTCAAACTAAGTTTTTGTGCTTTCTTCACTATTAAGGCGTTTGCAGGCAGAGAGAAGGCTTAAACACGCACAGAACACAAGAATGCATTGGTTCACAGTGTTTTCCTCAAACTAGCACCTCAGGAAAGTACATTTATCTTTTTTATGATGGTATCATGGTCTGTGAATAGTTTTCCAACCTTTTTTGTTCAAACTAAGTTTTTGTGCTTTCTTCACTATTAAGGCGTTTGCAGGCAGAGAGAAGGCTTAAACACGCACAGAACACAAGAATGCATTGGTTCACAGTGTTTTCCTCAAACTAGCAGCTCAGGAAAGTACATTTATCTTTTTTATGATGGTATCATGGTCTGTGAATAGTTTTCCAACCTTTTTTGTTCAAACTAAGTTTTTGTGCTTTCTTGAGTATTAAGGCGTTTGCAGGCTGAGAGAAGCCTTAAAAACGCACAGAACACAAGAATGCATTGGTTCACAGTGTTTTCCTCAAACTAGCACCTCAGGAAAGTACATTTAACTGTTTTATGATGTTATCATGGTTTGTGAATAGTTTTCCAACCTTTTTTGTTCAAACTAAGTTTTTGTGCTTTCTTGAGTATTAAGGCGTTTGCAGGCTGAGAGAAGCCTAAAAAACGCACAGAACACAAGAATGCATTGGTTCACAGTGTTTTCCTCAAACTAGCAGCTCAGGAAAGTACATTTATCTTTTTTATGATGGTATCATGGTCTGTGAATAGTTTTCCAACCTTTTTTGTTCAAACTAAGTTTTTGTGCTTTCTTGAGTATTAAGGCGTTTGCAGGCTGAGAGAAGCCTTAAAAACGCACAGAACACAAGAATGCATTGGTTCACAGTGTTTTCCTCAAACTAGCACCTCAGGAAAGTACATTTAACTGTTTTATGATGTTATCATGGTTTGTCAATAGTTTTCCAACCTTTTTTGTTCAAACTAAGTTTTTGTGCTTTCTTCACTATTAAGGCGTTTGCAGGCAGAGAGAAGGCTTAAACACGCACAGAACACAAGAATGCATTGGTTCACAGTGTTTTCCTCAAACTAGCACCTCAGGAAAGTACATTTATCTTTTTTATGATGGTATCATGGTCTGTGAATAGTTTTCCAACCTTTTTTGTTCAAACTAAGTTTTTGTGCTTTCTTCACTATTAAGGCGTTTGCAGGCAGAGAGAAGGCTTAAACACGCACAGAACACAAGAATGCATTGGTTCACAGTGTTTTCCTCAAACTAGCACCTCAGGAAAGTACATTTATCTTTTTTATGATGGTATCATGGTCTGTGAATAGTTTTCCAACCTTTTTTGTTCAAACTAAGTTTTTGTGCTTTCTTCACTATTAAGGCGTTTGCAGGCAGAGAGAAGGCTTAAACACGCACAGAACACAAGAATGCATTGGTTCACAGTGTTTTCCTCAAACTAGCACCTCAGGAAAGTACATTTAACTGTTTTATGATGTTATCATGGTTTGTCAATAGTTTTCCAACCTTTTTTGTTCAAACTAAGTTTTTGTGCTTTCTTCACTATTAAGGCGTTTGCAGGCAGAGAGAAGGCTTAAACACGCACAGAACACAAGAATGCATTGGTTCACAGTGTTTTCCTCAAACTAGCACCTCAGGAAAGTACATTTATCTTTTTTATGATGTTATCATGGTCTGTGAATAGTTTTCCAACCTTTTTTGTTCAAACTAAGTTTTTGTGCTTTCTTCACTATTAAGGCGTTTGCAGGCAGAGAGAAGGCTTAAACACGCACAGAACACAAGAATGCATTGGTTCACAGTGTTTTCCTCAAACTAGCACCTCAGGAAAGTACATTTATCTTTTTTATGATGGTATCATGGTCTGTGAATAGTTTTCCAACCTTTTTTGTTCAAACTAAGTTTTTGTGCTTTCTTCACTATTAAGGCGTTTGCAGGCAGAGAGAAGGCTTAAACACGCACAGAACACAAGAATGCATTGGTTCACAGTGTTTTCCTCAAACTAGCACCTCAGGAAAGTACATTTAACTGTTTTATGATGTTATCATGGTTTGTGAATAGTTTTCCAACCTTTTTTGTTCAAACTAAGTTTTTGTGCTTTCTTCACTATTAAGGCGTTTGCAGGCAGAGAGAAGGCTTAAACACGCACAGAACACAAGAATGCATTGGTTCACAGTGTTTTCCTCAAACTAGCACCTCAGGAAAGTACATTTAACTGTTTTATGATGTTATCATGGTTTGTGAATAGTTTTCCAACCTTTTTTGTTCAAACTAAGTTTTTGTGCTTTCTTGAGTATTAAGGCGTTTGCAGGCTGAGAGAAGCCTTAAAAACGCACAGAACACAAGAATGCATTGGTTCACAGTGTTTTCCTCAAACTAGCACCTCAGGAAAGTACATTTAACTGTTTTATGATGTTATCATGGTTTGTCAATAGTTTTCCAACCTTTTTTGTTCAAACTAAGTTTTTGTGCTTTCTTCACTATTAAGGCGTTTGCAGGCAGAGAGAAGGCTTAAACACGCACAGAACACAAGAATGCATTGGTTCACAGTGTTTTCCTCAAACTAGCAGCTCAGGAAAGTACATTTATCTTTTTTATGATGGTATCATGGTCTGTGAATAGTTTTCCAACCTTTTTTGTTCAAACTAAGTTTTTGTGCTTTCTTCACTATTAAGGCGTTTGCAGGCAGAGAGAAGGCTTAAACACGCACAGAACACAAGAATGCATTGGTTCACAGTGTTTTCCTCAAACTAGCACCTCAGGAAAGTACATTTAACTGTTTTATGATGTTATCATGGTTTGTGAATAGTTTTCCAACCTTTTTTGTTCAAACTAAGTTTTTGTGCTTTCTTGAGTATTAAGGCGTTTGCAGGCTGAGAGAAGCCTTAAAAACGCACAGAACACAAGAATGCATTGGTTCACAGTGTTTTTCTCAAACTAGCACCTCAGGAAAGTACATTTAACTGTTTTATGATGTTATCATGGTTTGTGAATAGTTTTGCAACCTTTTTTGTTCAAACTAAGTTTTTGTGCTTTCTTCACTATTAAGGCGTTTGCAGGCAGAGTGAAGGCTTAAACACGCACAGAACACAAGAATGCATTGGTTCACAGTGTTTTCCTCAAACTAGCAGCTCAGGAAAGTACATTCATCTTTTTTATGATGTTATCATGGTTTGTCAATAGTTTTCCAACCTTTTTTGTTCAAACTAAGTTTTTGTGCTTTCTTGAGTATTAAGGCGTTTGCAGGCTGAGAGAAGCCTTAAAAACGCACAGAACACAAGAATGCATTGGTTCACAGTGTTTTCCTCAAACTAGCACCTCAGGAAAGTACATTTATCTTTTTTATGATGGTATCATGGTCTGTGAATAGTTTTCCAACCTTTTTTGTTCAAACTAAGTATTTGTGCTTTCTTGAGTATTAAGGCGTTTGCAGGCTGAGAGAAGCCTTAAAAACGCATAGAACACAAGAATGCATTGGTTCACAGTGTTTTCCTCAAACTAGCACCTCAGGAAAGTACATTTAACTGTTTTATGATGTTATCATGGTTTGTGAATAGTTTTCCAACCTTTTTTGTTCAAACTAAGTTTTTGTGCTTTCTTGAGTATTAAGGCGTTTGCAGGCTGAGAGAAGCCTTAAAAACGCACAGAACACAAGAATGCATTGGTTCACAGTGTTTTCCTCAAACTAGCACCTCAGGAAAGTACATTTAACTGTTTTATGATGTTATCATGGTTTGTCAATAGTTTTCCAACCTTTTTTGTTCAAACTAAGTTTTTGTGCTTTCTTCACTATTAAGGCGTTTGCAGGCAGAGAGAAGGCTTAAACACGCACAGAACACAAGAATGCATTGGTTCACAGTGTTTTCCTCAAACTAGCACCTCAGGAAAGTACATTTATCTTTTTTATGATGGTATCATGGTCTGTGAATAGTTTTCCAACCTTTTTTGTTCAAACTAAGTTTTTGTGCTTTCTTCACTATTAAGGCGTTTGCAGGCAGAGAGAAGGCTTAAACACGCACAGAACACAAGAATGCATTGGTTCACAGTGTTTTCCTCAAACTAGCACCTCAGGAAAGTACATTTAACTGTTTTATGATGTTATCATGGTTTGTGAATAGTTTTCCAACCTTTTTTGTTCAAACTAAGTTTTTGTGCTTTCTTGAGTATTAAGGCGTTTGCAGGCTGAGAGAAGCCTTAAAAACGCACAGAACACAAGAATGCATTGGTTCACAGTGTTTTCCTCAAACTAGCACCTCAGGAAAGTACATTTAACTGTTTTATGATGTTATCATGGTTTGTCAATAGTTTTCCAACCTTTTTTGTTCAAACTAAGTTTTTGTGCTTTCTTCACTATTAAGGCGTTTGCAGGCAGAGAGAAGGCTTAAACACGCACAGAACACAAGAATGCATTGGTTCACAGTGTTTTCCTCAAACTAGCACCTCAGGAAAGTACATTTATCTTTTTTATGATGGTATCATGGTCTGTGAATAGTTTTCCAACCTTTTTTGTTCAAACTAAGTTTTTGTGCTTTCTTCACTATTAAGGCGTTTGCAGGCAGAGAGAAGGCTTAAACACGCACAGAACACAAGAATGCATTGGTTCACAGTGTTTTCCTCAAACTAGCACCTCAGGAAAGTACATTTAACTGTTTTATGATGTTATCATGGTTTGTGAATAGTTTTCCAACCTTTTTTGTTCAAACTAAGTTTTTGTGCTTTCTTGAGTATTAAGGCGTTTGCAGGCTGAGAGAAGCCTTAAAAACGCACAAAACACAAGAATGCATTGGTTCACAGTGTTTTCCTCAAACTAGCACCTCAGGAAAGTACATTTAACTGTTTTATGATGTTATCATGGTTTGTCAATAGTTTTCCAACCTTTTTTGTTCAAACTAAGTTTTTGTGCTTTCTTCACTATTAAGGCGTTTGCAGGCAGAGAGAAGGCTTAAACACGCACAGAACACAAGAATGCATTGGTTCACAGTGTTTTCCTCAAACTAGCACCTCAGGAAAGTACATTTATCTTTTTTATGATGGTATCATGGTCTGTGAATAGTTTTCCAACCTTTTTTGTTCAAACTAAGTTTTTGTGCTTTCTTCACTATTAAGGCGTTTGCAGGCAGAGAGAAGGCTTAAACACGCACAGAACACAAGAATGCATTGGTTCACAGTGTTTTCCTCAAACTAGCACCTCAGGAAAGTACATTTAACTGTTTTATGATGTTATCATGGTTTGTGAATAGTTTTCCAACCTTTTTTGTTCAAACTAAGTTTTTGTGCTTTCTTGAGTATTAAGGCGTTTGCAGGCTGAGAGAAGCCTTAAAAACGCACAAAACACAAGAATGCATTGGTTCACAGTGTTTTCCTCAAACTAGCACCTCAGGAAAGTACATTTAACTGTTTTATGATGTTATCATGGTTTGTCAATAGTTTTCCAACCTTTTTTGTTCAAACTAAGTTTTTGTGCTTTCTTGAGTATTAAGGCGTTTGCAGCCTGAGAGAAGCCTTAAAAACGCACAGAACACAAGAATGCATTGGTTCACAGTGTTTTCCTCAAACTAGCAGCTCAGGAAAGTACATTTAACTGTTTTATGATGTTATCATGGTTTGTGAATAGTTTTCCAACCTTTTTTGTTCAAACTAAGTTTTTGTGCTTTCTTGAGTATTAAGGCGTTTGCAGGCTGAGAGAAGCCTTAAAACGCACAGAACACAAGAATCCATTGGTTCACAGTGTTTTCCTCAAACTAGCACCTCAGGAAAGTACATTTAACTGTTTTATGATGTTATCATGGTTTGTGAATAGTTTTCCAACCTTTTTTGTTCAAACTAAGTTTTTGTGCTTTCTTGAGTATTAAGGCGTTTGCAGGCTGAGAGAAGCCTAAAAAACGCACAGAACACAAGAATGCATTGGTTCACAGTGTTTTCCTCAAACTAGCAGCTCAGGAAAGTACATTTATCTTTTTTATGATGGTATCATGGTCTGTGAATAGTTTTCCAACCTTTTTTGTTCAAACTAAGTTTTTGTGCTTTCTTGAGTATTAAGGCGTTTGCAGGCTGAGAGAAGCCTTAAAAACGCACAGAACACAAGAATGCATTGGTTCACAGTGTTTTCCTCAAACTAGCACCTCAGGAAAGTACATTTAACTGTTTTATGATGTTATCATGGTTTGTCAATAGTTTTCCAACCTTTTTTGTTCAAACTAAGTTTTTGTGCTTTCTTGAGTATTAAGGCGTTTGCAGGCTGAGAGAAGCCTAAAAAACGCACAGAACACAAGAATGCATTGGTTCACAGTGTTTTCCTCAAACTAGCAGCTCAGGAAAGTACATTTAACTGTTTTATGATGTTATCATGGTTTGTGAATAGTTTTCCAACCTTTTTTGTTCAAACTAAGTTTTTGTGCTTTCTTGAGTATTAAGGCGTTTGCAGGCTGAGAGAAGCCTTAAAAACGCACAGAACACAAGAATGCATTGGTTCACAGTGTTTTCCTCAAACTAGCAGCTCAGGAAAGTACATTTATCTTTTTTATGATGGTATCATGGTCTGTGAATAGTTTTCCAACCTTTTTTGTTCAAACTAAGTTTTTGTGCTTTCTTGAGTATTAAGGCGTTTGCAGGCTGAGAGAAGCCTAAAAAACGCACAGAACACAAGAATGCATTGGTTCACAGTGTTTTCCTGAAACTAGCAGCTCAGGAAAGTACACTTATCTTTTTTATGATGGTATCATGGTCTGTGAATAGTTTTCCAACCTTTTTTGTTCAAACTAAGTTTTTGTGCTTTCTTGAGTATTAAGGCGTTTGCAGGCTGAGAGAAGCCTAAAAAACGCACAGAACACAAGAATGCATTGGTTCACAGTGTTTCCCTCAAACTAGCAGCTCAGGAAAGTACATTTATCTTTTTTATGATGGTATCATGATCTGTGAATAGTTTTCCATCCTTTTTTGTTCAAACTAAGTTTTTGTGCTTTCTTGAGTATTAAGGCGTTTGGAGGCTGAGAGAAGCCTAAAAAACGCACAGAACACAAGAATGCATTGGTTCACAGTGTTTTCCTCAAACTAGCAGCTCAGGAAAGTACATTTATCTTTTTTATGATGGTGTCATGGTCTGTGAATAGTTTTCCAACCTTTTTTGTTCAAACTAAGTTTTTGTGCTTTCTTCACTATTAAGGCGTTTGCAGGCAGAGAGAAGGCTTAAACACGCACAGAACACAAGAATGCATTGGTTCACAGTGTTTTCCTCAAACTAGCAGCTCAGGAATGTACATTTATCTTTTTTATGATGGTATCATGGTCTGTGAATAGTTTTCCAACCTTTTTTGTTCAAACTAAGTTTTTGTGCTTTCTTGAGTATTAAGGCGTTTGCAGGCTGAGAGAAGCCTTAAAAACGCACAGAACACAAGAATGCATTGGTTCACAGTGTTTTCCTCAAACTAGCACCTCAGGAAAGTACATTTAACTGTTTTATGATGTTATCATGGTTTGTCAATAGTTTTCCAACCTTTTTTGTTCAAACTAAGTTTTTGTGCTTTCTTGAGTATTAAGGCGTTTGCAGGCTGAGAGAAGCCTTAAAAACGCACAGAACACAAGAATGCATTGGTTCACAGTGTTTTCCTCAAACTAGCACCTCAGGAAAGTACATTTAACTGTTTTATGATGTTATCATGGTCTGTGAATAGTTTTCCAACCTTTTTTGTTCAAACTAAGTTTTTGTGCTTTCTTGAGTATTAAGGCGTTTGCAGGCTGAGAGAAGCCTAAAAAACGCACAGAACACAAGAATGCATTGGTTCACAGTGTTTTCCTGAAACTAGCAGCTCAGGAAAGTACATTTATCTTTTTTATGATGGTATCATGGTTTGTGAATAGTTTTCCAACCTTTTTTGTTTAAACTAAGTCTTTGTGCTTTCTTCACTATTAAGGCGTTTGCAGGGAGAGAGAAGGCTTAAACACGCACAGAACACAAGAATGCATTGGTTCACAGTGTTTTCCTGAAACTAGCAGCTCAGGAAAGTACACTTATCTTTTTTATGATGGTATCATGGTCTGTGAATAGTTTTCCAACCTTTTTTGTTCAAACTAAGTTTTTGTGCTTTCTTGAGTATTAAGGCGTTTGCAGGCTGAGAGAAGCCTAAAAAACGCACAGAACACAAGAATGCATTGGTTCACAGTGTTTTCCTCAAACTAGCAGCTCAGGAAAGTACATTTATCTTTTTTATGATGGTGTCATGGTCTGTGAATAGTTTTCCAACCTTTTTTGTTCAAACTAAGTTTTTGTGCTTTCTTCACTATTAAGGCGTTTGCAGGCAGAGAGAAGGCTTAAACACGCACAGAACACAAGAATGCATTGGTTCACAGTGTTTTCCTCAAACTAGCAGCTCAGGAAAGTATATTTATCTTTTTTATGATGGTGTCATGGTCTGTGAATAGTTTTCCAACCTTTTTTGTTCAAACTAAGTTTTTGTGCTTTCTTGAGTATTAAGGCGTTTGCAGGCTGAGAGAAGCCTTAAAAACGCACAGAACACAAGAATGCATTGGTTCACAGTGTTTTCCTCAAACTAGCACCTCAGGAAAGTACATTTAACTGTTTTATGATGTTATCATGGTTTGTGAATAGTTTTCCAACCTTTTTTGTTCAAACTAAGTTTTTGTGCTTTCTTGAGTATTAAGGCGTTTGCAGGCTGAGAGAAGCCTTAAAAACGCACAGAACACAAGAATGCATTGGTTCACAGTGTTTTCCTCAAACTAGCACCTCAGGAAAGTACATTTAACTGTTTTATGATGTTATCATGGTCTGTGAATAGTTTTCCAACCTTTTTTGTTCAAACTAAGTTTTTGTGCTTTCTTGAGTATTAAGGCGTTTGCAGGCTGAGAGAAGCCTAAAAAACGCACAGAACACAAGAATGCATTGGTTCACAGTGTTTTCCTCAAACTAGCACCTCAGGAAAGTACATTTAACTGTTTTATGATGTTATCATGGTTTGTCAATAGTTTTCCAACCTTTTTTGTTCAAACTAAGTTTTTGTGCTTTCTTCACTATTAAGGCGTTTGCAGGCAGAGAGAAGGCTTAAACACGCACAGAACACAAGAATGCATTGGTTCACAGTGTTTTCCTCAAACTAGCACCTCAGGAAAGTACATTTATCTTTTTTATGATGGTATCATGGTCTGTGAATAGTTTTCCAACCTTTTTTGTTCAAACTAAGTTTTTGTGCTTTCTTCACTATTAAGGCGTTTGCAGGCAGAGAGAAGGCTTAAACACGCACAGAACACAAGAATGCATTGGTTCACAGTGTTTTCCTCAAACTAGCACCTCAGGAAAGTACATTTAACTGTTTTATGATGTTATCATGGTTTGTCAATAGTTTTCCAACCTTTTTTGTTCAAACTAAGTTTTTGTGCTTTCTTCACTATTAAGGCGTTTGCAGGCAGAGAGAAGGCTTAAACACGCACAGAACACAAGAATGCATTGGTTCACAGTGTTTTCCTCAAACTAGCACCTCAGGAAAGTACATTTAACTGTTTTATGATGTTATCATGGTTTGTGAATAGTTTTCCAACCTTTTTTGTTCAAACTAAGTTTTTGTGCTTTCTTGAGTATTAAGGCGTTTGCAGGCTGAGAGAAGCCTTAAAAACGCACAGAACACAAGAATGCATTGGTTCACAGTGTTTTCCTCAAACTAGCACCTCAGGAAAGTACATTTAACTGTTTTATGATGTTATCATGGTTTGTGAATAGTTTTCCAACCTTTTTTGTTCAAACTAAGTTTTTGTGCTTTCTTGAGTATTAAGGCGTTTGCAGGCTGAGAGAAGCCTAAAAAACGCACAGAACACAAGAATGCATTGGTTCACAGTGTTTTCCTCAAACTAGCAGCTCAGGAAAGTACATTTATCTTTTTTATGATGGTATCATGGTCTGTGAATAGTTTTCCAACCTTTTTTGTTCAAACTAAGTTTTTGTGCTTTCTTCACTATTAAGGCGTTTGCAGGCAGAGAGAAGGCTTAAACACGCACAGAACACAAGAATGCATTGGTTCACAGTGTTTTCCTCAAACTAGCACCTCAGGAAAGTACATTTAACTGTTTTATGATGTTATCATGGTTTGTGAATAGTTTTCCAACCTTTTTTGTTCAAACTAAGTTTTTGTGCTTTCTTGAGTATTAAGGCGTTTGCAGGCTGAGAGAAGCCTTAAAAACGCACAGAACACAATAATGCATTGGTTCACAGTGTTTTCCTCAAACTAGCACCTCAGGAAAGTACATTTAACTGTTTTATGATGTTATCATGGTTTGTCAATAGTTTTCCAACCTTTTTTGTTCAAACTAAGTTTTTGTGCTTTCTTGAGTATTAAGGCGTTTGCAGGCTGAGAGAAGCCTAAAAAACGCACAGAACACAAGAATGCATTGGTTCACAGTGTTTTCCTCAAACTAGCAGCTCAGGAAAGTACATTTATCTTTTTTATGATGGTATCATGGTCTGTGAATAGTTTTCCAACCTTTTTTGTTCAAACTAAGTTTTTGTGCTTTCTTCACTATTAAGGCGTTTGCAGGCTGAGAGAAGCCTTAAAAACGCACAGAACACAAGAATGCATTGGTTCACAGTGTTTTCCTCAAACTAGCACCTCAGGAAAGTACATTTAACTGTTTTATGATGTTATCATGGTTTGTGAATAGTTTTGCAACCTTTTTTGTTCAAACTAAGTTTTTGTGCTTTCTTCACTATTAAGGCGTTTGCAGGCAGAGTGAAGGCTTAAACACGCACAGAACACAAGAATGCATTGGTTCACAGTGTTTTCCTCAAACTAGCAGCTCAGGAAAGTACATTCATCTTTTTTATGATGGTATCATGGTCTGTGAATAGTTTTCCAACCTTTTTTGTTCAAACTAAGTTTTTGTGCTTTCTTGAGTATTAAGGCGTTTGCAGGCTGAGAGAAGCCTTAAAAACGCACAGAACACAAGAATGCATTGGTTCACAGTGTTTTCCTCAAACTAGCACCTCAGGAAAGTACATTTAACTGTTTTATGATGTTATCATGGTTTGTCAATAGTTTTCCAACCTTTTTTGTTCAAACTAAGTTTTTGTGCTTTCTTGAGTATTAAGGCGTTTGCAGGCTGAGAGAAGCCTTAAAAACGCACAGAACACAAGAATGCATTGGTTCACAGTGTTTTCCTCAAACTAGCACCTCAGGAAAGTACATTTAACTGTTTTATGATGTTATCATGGTTTGTCAATAGTTTTCCAACCTTTTTTGTTCAAACTAAGTTTTTGTGCTTTCTTCACTATTAAGGCGTTTGCAGGCAGAGAGAAGGCTTAAACACGCACAGAACACAAGAATGCATTGGTTCACAGTGTTTTCCTCAAACTAGCACCTCAGGAAAGTACATTTATCTTTTTTATGATGGTATCATGGTCTGTGAATAGTTTTCCAACCTTTTTTGTTCAAACTAAGTTTTTGTGCTTTCTTCACTATTAAGGCGTTTGCAGGCAGAGAGAAGGCTTAAACACGCACAGAACACAAGAATGCATTGGTTCACAGTGTTTTCCTCAAACTAGCACCTCAGGAAAGTACATTTATCTTTTTTATGATGGTATCATGGTCTGTGAATAGTTTTCCAACCTTTTTTGTTCAAACTAAGTTTTTGTGCTTTCTTCACTATTAAGGCGTTTGCAGGCAGAGAGAAGGCTTAAACACGCACAGAACACAAGAATGCATTGGTTCACAGTGTTTTCCTCAAACTAGCACCTCAGGAAAGTACATTTAACTGTTTTATGATGTTATCATGGTTTGTGAATAGTTTTCCAACCTTTTTTGTTCAAACTAAGTTTTTGTGCTTTCTTGAGTATTAAGGCGTTTGCAGGCTGAGAGAAGCCTTAAAAACGCACAGAACACAAGAATGCATTGGTTCACAGTGTTTTCCTCAAACTAGCACCTCAGGAAAGTACATTTAACTGTTTTATGATGTTATCATGGTTTGTCAATAGTTTTCCAACCTTTTTTGTTCAAACTAAGTTTTTGTGCTTTCTTCACTATTAAGGCGTTTGCAGGCAGAGAGAAGGCTTAAACACGCACAGAACACAAGAATGCATTGGTTCACAGTGTTTTCCTCAAACTAGCACCTCAGGAAAGTACATTTATCTTTTTTATGATGGTATCATGGTCTGTGAATAGTTTTCCAACCTTTTTTGTTCAAACTAAGTTTTTGTGCTTTATTCACTATTAAGGCGTTTGCAGGCAGAGAGAAGGCTTAAACACGCACAGAACACAAGAATGCATTGGTTCACAGTGTTTTCCTCAAACTAGCACCTCAGGAAAGTACATTTATCTTTTTTATGATGGTATCATGGTCTGTGAATAGTTTTCCAACCTTTTTTGTTCAAACTAAGTTTTTGTGCTTTCTTCACTATTAAGGCGTTTGCAGGCAGAGAGAAGGCTTAAACACGCACAGAACACAAGAATGCATTGGTTCACAGTGTTTTCCTCAAACTAGCACCTCAGGAAAGTACATTTAACTGTTTTATGATGTTATCATGGTTTGTGAATAGTTTTCCAACCTTTTTTGTTCAAACTAAGTTTTTGTGCTTTCTTGAGTATTAAGGCGTTTGCAGGCTGAGAGAAGCCTTAAAAACGCACAGAACACAAGAATGCATTGGTTCACAGTGTTTTCCTCAAACTAGCACCTCAGGAAAGTACATTTAACTGTTTTATGATGTTATCATGGTTTGTGAATAGTTTTCCAACCTTTTTTGTTCAAACTAAGTTTTTGTGCTTTCTTCACTATTAAGGCGTTTGCAGGCAGAGTGAAGGCTTAAACACGCACAGAACACAAGAATGCATTGGTTCACAGTGTTTTCCTCAAACTAGCAGCTCAGGAAAGTACATTCATCTTTTTTATGATGGTATCATGGTCTGTGAATAGTTTTCCAACCTTTTTTGTTCAAACTAAGTTTTTGTGCTTTCTTGAGTATTAAGGCGTTTGCAGGCTGAGAGAAGCCTTAAAAACGCACAGAACACAAGAATGCATTGGTTCACAGTGTTTTCCTCAAACTAGCACCTCAGGAAAGTACATTTAACTGTTTTATGATGTTATCATGGTTTGTGAATAGTTTTCCAACCTTTTTTGTTCAAACTAAGTTTTTGTGCTTTCTTGAGTATTAAGGCGTTTGCAGGCTGAGAGAAGCCTTAAAAACGCACAGAACACAAGAATGCATTGGTTCACAGTGTTTTCCTCAAACTAGCACCTCAGGAAAGTACATTTATCTTTTTTATGATGGTATCATGGTCTGTGAATAGTTTTCCAACCTTTTTTGTTCAAACTAAGTATTTGTGCTTTCTTGAGTATTAAGGCGTTTGCAGGCTGAGAGAAGCCTTAAAAACGCACAGAACACAAGAATGCATTGGTTCACAGTGTTTTCCTCAAACTAGCACCTCAGGAAAGTACATTTAACTGTTTTATGATGTTATCATGGTTTGTCAATAGTTTTCCAACCTTTTTTGTTCAAACTAAGTTTTTGTGCTTTCTTGAGTATTAAGGCGTTTGCAGGCTGAGAGAAGCCTTAAAAACGCACAGAACACAAGAATGCATTGGTTCACAGTGTTTTCCTCAAACTAGCACCTCAGGAAAGTACATTTATCTTTTTTATGATGGTATCATGGTCTGTGAATAGTTTTCCAACCTTTTTTGTTCAAACTAAGTTTTTGTGCTTTCTTCACTATTAAGGCGTTTGCAGGCAGAGAGAAGGCTTAAACACGCACAGAACACAAGAATGCATTGGTTCACAGTGTTTTCCTCAAACTAGCACCTCAGGAAAGTACATTTATCTTTTTTATGATGGTATCATGGTCTGTGAATAGTTTTCCAACCTTTTTTGTTCAAACTAAGTTTTTGTGCTTTCTTCACTATTAAGGCGTTTGCAGGCAGAGAGAAGGCTTAAACACGCACAGAACACAAGAATGCATTGGTTCACAGTGTTTTCCTCAAACTAGCACCTCAGGAAAGTACATTTAACTGTTTTATGATGTTATCATGGTTTGTGAATAGTTTTCCAACCTTTTTTGTTCAAACTAAGTTTTTGTGCTTTCTTGAGTATTAAGGCGTTTGCAGGCTGAGAGAAGCCTTAAAAACGCACAGAACACAAGAATGCATTGGTTCACAGTGTTTTCCTCAAACTAGCACCTCAGGAAAGTACATTTAACTGTTTTATGATGTTATCATGGTTTGTCAATAGTTTTCCAACCTTTTTTGTTCAAACTAAGTTTTTGTGCTTTCTTCACTATTAAGGCGTTTGCAGGCAGAGAGAAGGCTTAAACACGCACAGAACACAAGAATGCATTGGTTCACAGTGTTTTCCTCAAACTAGCACCTCAGGAAAGTACATTTATCTTTTTTATGATGGTATCATGGTCTGTGAATAGTTTTCCAACCTTTTTTGTTCAAACTAAGTTTTTGTGCTTTATTCACTATTAAGGCGTTTGCAGGCAGAGAGAAGGCTTAAACACGCACAGAACACAAGAATGCATTGGTTCACAGTGTTTTCCTCAAACTAGCACCTCAGGAAAGTACATTTATCTTTTTTATGATGGTATCATGGTCTGTGAATAGTTTTCCAACCTTTTTTGTTCAAACTAAGTTTTTGTGCTTTCTTCACTATTAAGGCGTTTGCAGGCAGAGAGAAGGCTTAAACACGCACAGAACACAAGAATGCATTGGTTCACAGTGTTTTCCTCAAACTAGCACCTCAGGAAAGTACATTTAACTGTTTTATGATGTTATCATGGTTTGTGAATAGTTTTCCAACCTTTTTTGTTCAAACTAAGTTTTTGTGCTTTCTTGAGTATTAAGGCGTTTGCAGGCTGAGAGAAGCCTTAAAAACGCACAGAACACAAGAATGCATTGGTTCACAGTGTTTTCCTCAAACTAGCACCTCAGGAAAGTACATTTAACTGTTTTATGATGTTATCATGGTTTGTGAATAGTTTTCCAACCTTTTTTGTTCAAACTAAGTTTTTGTGCTTTCTTCACTATTAAGGCGTTTGCAGGCAGAGTGAAGGCTTAAACACGCACAGAACACAAGAATGCATTGGTTCACAGTGTTTTCCTCAAACTAGCAGCTCAGGAAAGTACATTCATCTTTTTTATGATGGTATCATGGTCTGTGAATAGTTTTCCAACCTTTTTTGTTCAAACTAAGTTTTTGTGCTTTCTTGAGTATTAAGGCGTTTGCAGGCTGAGAGAAGCCTTAAAAACGCACAGAACACAAGAATGCATTGGTTCACAGTGTTTTCCTCAAACTAGCACCTCAGGAAAGTACATTTAACTGTTTTATGATGTTATCATGGTTTGTGAATAGTTTTCCAACCTTTTTTGTTCAAACTAAGTTTTTGTGCTTTCTTGAGTATTAAGGCGTTTGCAGGCTGAGAGAAGCCTTAAAAACGCACAGAACACAAGAATGCATTGGTTCACAGTGTTTTCCTCAAACTAGCACCTCAGGAAAGTACATTTATCTTTTTTATGATGGTATCATGGTCTGTGAATAGTTTTCCAACCTTTTTTGTTCAAACTAAGTATTTGTGCTTTCTTGAGTATTAAGGCGTTTGCAGGCTGAGAGAAGCCTTAAAAACGCACAGAACATAAGAATGCATTGGTTCACAGTGTTTTCCTCAAACTAGCACCTCAGGAAAGTACATTTAACTGTTTTATGATGTTATCATGGTTTGTCAATAGTTTTCCAACCTTTTTTGTTCAAACTAAGTTTTTGTGCTTTCTTGAGTATTAAGGCGTTTGCAGGCTGAGAGAAGCCTTAAAAACGCACAGAACACAAGAATGCATTGGTTCACAGTGTTTTCCTCAAACTAGCACCTCAGGAAAGTACATTTAACTGTTTTATGATGTTATCATGGTTTGTGAATAGTTTTCCAACCTTTTTTGTTCAAACTAAGTTTTTGTGCTTTCTTGAGTATTAAGGCGTTTGCAGGCTGAGAGAAGCCTTAAAAACGCACAGAACACAAGAATGCATTGGTTCACAGTGTTTTCCTCAAACTAGCACCTCAGGAAAGTACATTTAACTGTTTTATGATGTTATCATGGTTTGTCAATAGTTTTCCAACCTTTTTTGTTCAAACTAAGTTTTTGTGCTTTCTTCACTATTAAGGCGTTTGCAGGCAGAGAGAAGGCTTAAACACGCACAGAACACAAGAATGCATTGGTTCACAGTGTTTTCCTCAAACTAGCACCTCAGGAAAGTACATTTATCTTTTTTATGATGGTATCATGGTCTGTGAATAGTTTTCCAACCTTTTTTGTTCAAACTAAGTTTTTGTGCTTTATTCACTATTAAGGCGTTTGCAGGCAGAGAGAAGGCTTAAACACGCACAGAACACAAGAATGCATTGGTTCACAGTGTTTTCCTCAAACTAGCACCTCAGGAAAGTACATTTATCTTTTTTATGATGGTATCATGGTCTGTGAATAGTTTTCCAACCTTTTTTGTTCAAACTAAGTTTTTGTGCTTTCTTCACTATTAAGGCGTTTGCAGGCAGAGAGAAGGCTTAAACACGCACAGAACACAAGAATGCATTGGTTCACAGTGTTTTCCTCAAACTAGCACCTCAGGAAAGTACATTTAACTGTTTTATGATGTTATCATGGTTTGTGAATAGTTTTCCAACCTTTTTTGTTCAAACTAAGTTTTTGTGCTTTCTTGAGTATTAAGGCGTTTGCAGGCTGAGAGAAGCCTTAAAAACGCACAGAACACAAGAATGCATTGGTTCACAGTGTTTTCCTCAAACTAGCACCTCAGGAAAGTACATTTAACTGTTTTATGATGTTATCATGGTTTGTGAATAGTTTTCCAACCTTTTTTGTTCAAACTAAGTTTTTGTGCTTTCTTCACTATTAAGGCGTTTGCAGGCAGAGTGAAGGCTTAAACACGCACAGAACACAAGAATGCATTGGTTCACAGTGTTTTCCTCAAACTAGCAGCTCAGGAAAGTACATTCATCTTTTTTATGATGGTATCATGGTCTGTGAATAGTTTTCCAACCTTTTTTGTTCAAACTAAGTTTTTGTGCTTTCTTGAGTATTAAGGCGTTTGCAGGCTGAGAGAAGCCTTAAAAACGCACAGAACACAAGAATGCATTGGTTCACAGTGTTTTCCTCAAACTAGCACCTCAGGAAAGTACATTTAACTGTTTTATGATGTTATCATGGTTTGTGAATAGTTTTCCAACCTTTTTTGTTCAAACTAAGTTTTTGTGCTTTCTTGAGTATTAAGGCGTTTGCAGGCTGAGAGAAGCCTTAAAAACGCACAGAACACAAGAATGCATTGGTTCACAGTGTTTTCCTCAAACTAGCACCTCAGGAAAGTACATTTATCTTTTTTATGATGGTATCATGGTCTGTGAATAGTTTTCCAACCTTTTTTGTTCAAACTAAGTATTTGTGCTTTCTTGAGTATTAAGGCGTTTGCAGGCTGAGAGAAGCCTTAAAAACGCACAGAACACAAGAATGCATTGGTTCACAGTGTTTTCCTCAAACTAGCACCTCAGGAAAGTACATTTAACTGTTTTATGATGTTATCATGGTTTGTCAATAGTTTTCCAACCTTTTTTGTTCAAACTAAGTTTTTGTGCTTTCTTCACTATTAAGGCGTTTGCAGGCAGAGAGAAGGCTTAAACACGCACAGAACACAAGAATGCATTGGTTCACAGTGTTTTCCTCAAACTAGCACCTCAGGAAAGTACATTTATCTTTTTTATGATGGTATCATGGTCTGTGAATAGTTTTCCAACCTTTTTTGTTCAAACTAAGTTTTTGTGCTTTCTTCACTATTAAGGCGTTTGCAGGCAGAGAGAAGGCTTAAACACGCACAGAACACAAGAATGCATTGGTTCACAGTGTTTTCCTCAAACTAGCACCTCAGGAAAGTACATTTAACTGTTTTATGATGTTATCATGGTTTGTCAATAGTTTTCCAACCTTTTTTGTTCAAACTAAGTTTTTGTGCTTTCTTCACTATTAAGGCGTTTGCAGGCAGAGAGAAGGCTTAAACACGCACAGAACACAAGAATGCATTGGTTCACAGTGTTTTCCTCAAACTAGCACCTCAGGAAAGTACATTTATCTTTTTTATGATGGTATCATGGTCTGTGAATAGTTTTCCAACCTTTTTTGTTCAAACTAAGTTTTTGTGCTTTCTTCACTATTAAGGCGTTTGCAGGCAGAGAGAAGGCTTAAACACGCACAGAACACAAGAATGCATTGGTTCACAGTGTTTTCCTCAAACTAGCAGCTCAGGAAAGTACATTTATCTTTTTTATGATGGTATCATGGTCTGTGAATAGTTTTCCAACCTTTTTTGTTCAAACTAAGTTTTTGTGCTTTCTTGAGTATTAAGGCGTTTGCAGGCTGAGAGAAGCCTTAAAAACGCACAGAACACAAGAATGCATTGGTTCACAGTGTTTTCCTCAAACTAGCACCTCAGGAAAGTACATTTAACTGTTTTATGATGTTATCATGGTTTGTGAATAGTTTTCCAACCTTTTTTGTTCAAACTAAGTTTTTGTGCTTTCTTGAGTATTAAGGCGTTTGCAGGCTGAGAGAAGCCTAAAAAACGCACAGAACACAAGAATGCATTGGTTCACAGTGTTTTCCTCAAACTAGCAGCTCAGGAAAGTACATTTATCTTTTTTATGATGGTATCATGGTCTGTGAATAGTTTTCCAACCTTTTTTGTTCAAACTAAGTTTTTGTGCTTTCTTCACTATTAAGGCGTTTGCAGGCAGAGAGAAGGCTTAAACACGCACAGAACACAAGAATGCATTGGTTCACAGTGTTTTCCTCAAACTAGCACCTCAGGAAAGTACATTTAACTGTTTTATGATGTTATCATGGTTTGTGAATAGTTTTCCAACCTTTTTTGTTCAAACTAAGTTTTTGTGCTTTCTTGAGTATTAAGGCGTTTGCAGGCTGAGAGAAGCCTTAAAAACGCACAGAACACAATAATGCATTGGTTCACAGTGTTTTCCTCAAACTAGCACCTCAGGAAAGTACATTTAACTGTTTTATGATGTTATCATGGTTTGTCAATAGTTTTCCAACCTTTTTTGTTCAAACTAAGTTTTTGTGCTTTCTTGAGTATTAAGGCGTTTGCAGGCTGAGAGAAGCCTAAAAAACGCACAGAACACAAGAATGCATTGGTTCACAGTGTTTTCCTCAAACTAGCAGCTCAGGAAAGTACATTTATCTTTTTTATGATGGTATCATGGTCTGTGAATAGTTTTCCAACCTTTTTTGTTCAAACTAAGTTTTTGTGCTTTCTTGAGTATTAAGGCGTTTGCAGGCTGAGAGAAGCCTTAAAAACGCACAGAACACAAGAATGCATTGGTTCACAGTGTTTTCCTCAAACTAGCACCTCAGGAAAGTACATTTAACTGTTTTATGATGTTATCATGGTTTGTCAATAGTTTTCCAACCTTTTTTGTTCAAACTAAGTTTTTGTGCTTTCTTCACTATTAAGGCGTTTGCAGGCAGAGAGAAGGCTTAAACACGCACAGAACACAAGAATGCATTGGTTCACAGTGTTTTCCTCAAACTAGCACCTCAGGAAAGTACATTTATCTTTTTTATGATGGTATCATGGTCTGTGAATAGTTTTCCAACCTTTTTTGTTCAAACTAAGTTTTTGTGCTTTCTTCACTATTAAGGCGTTTGCAGGCAGAGAGAAGGCTTAAACACGCACAGAACACAAGAATGCATTGGTTCACAGTGTTTTCCTCAAACTAGCACCTCAGGAAAGTACATTTATCTTTTTTATGATGTTATCATGGTCTGTGAATAGTTTTCCAACCTTTTTTGTTCAAACTAAGTTTTTGTGCTTTCTTCACTATTAAGGCGTTTGCAGGCAGAGAGAAGGCTTAAACACGCACAGAACACAAGAATGCATTGGTTCACAGTGTTTTCCTCAAACTAGCACCTCAGGAAAGTACATTTATCTTTTTTATGATGGTATCATGGTCTGTGAATAGTTTTCCAACCTTTTTTGTTCAAACTAAGTTTTTGTGCTTTCTTCACTATTAAGGCGTTTGCAGGCAGAGAGAAGGCTTAAACACGCACAGAACACAAGAATGCATTGGTTCACAGTGTTTTCCTCAAACTAGCACCTCAGGAAAGTACATTTAACTGTTTTATGATGTTATCATGGTTTGTGAATAGTTTTCCAACCTTTTTTGTTCAAACTAAGTTTTTGTGCTTTCTTCACTATTAAGGCGTTTGCAGGCAGAGAGAAGGCTTAAACACGCACAGAACACAAGAATGCATTGGTTCACAGTGTTTTCCTCAAACTAGCACCTCAGGAAAGTACATTTAACTGTTTTATGATGTTATCATGGTTTGTGAATAGTTTTCCAACCTTTTTTGTTCAAACTAAGTTTTTGTGCTTTCTTGAGTATTAAGGCGTTTGCAGGCTGAGAGAAGCCTTAAAAACGCACAGAACACAAGAATGCATTGGTTCACAGTGTTTTCCTCAAACTAGCACCTCAGGAAAGTACATTTAACTGTTTTATGATGTTATCATGGTTTGTCAATAGTTTTCCAACCTTTTTTGTTCAAACTAAGTTTTTGTGCTTTCTTGAGTATTAAGGCGTTTGCAGGCTGAGAGAAGCCTTAAAAACGCACAGAACACAAGAATGCATTGGTTCACAGTGTTTTCCTCAAACTAGCACCTCAGGAAAGTACATTTATCTTTTTTATGATGGTATCATGGTCTGTGAATAGTTTTCCAACCTTTTTTGTTCAAACTAAGTATTTGTGCTTTCTTGAGTATTAAGGCGTTTGCAGGCTGAGAGAAGCCTTAAAAACGCACAGAACACAAGAATGCATTGGTTCACAGTGTTTTCCTCAAACTAGCACCTCAGGAAAGTACATTTAACTGTTTTATAATGTTATCATGGTTTGTCAATAGTTTTCCAACCTTTTTTGTTCAAACTAAGTTTTTGTGCTTTCTTCACTATTAAGGCGTTTGCAGGCAGAGAGAAGGCTTAAACACGCACAGAACACAAGAATGCATTGGTTCACAGTGTTTTCCTCAAACTAGCACCTCAGGAAAGTACATTTATCTTTTTTATGATGGTATCATGGTCTGTGAATAGTTTTCCAACCTTTTTTGTTCAAACTAAGTTTTTGTGCTTTCTTCACTATTAAGGCGTTTGCAGGCAGAGAGAAGGCTTAAACACGCACAGAACACAAGAATGCATTGGTTCACAGTGTTTTCCTCAAACTAGCACCTCAGGAAAGTACATTTATCTTTTTTATGATGGTATCATGGTCTGTGAATAGTTTTCCAACCTTTTTTGTTCAAACTAAGTTTTTGTGCTTTCTTCACTATTAAGGCGTTTGCAGGCAGAGAGAAGGCTTAAACACGCACAGAACACAAGAATGCATTGGTTCACAGTGTTTTCCTCAAACTAGCACCTCAGGAAAGTACATTTAACTGTTTTATGATGTTATCATGGTTTGTCAATAGTTTTCCAACCTTTTTTGTTCAAACTAAGTTTTTGTGCTTTCTTCACTATTAAGGCGTTTGCAGGCAGAGAGAAGGCTTAAACACGCACAGAACACAAGAATGCATTGGTTCACAGTGTTTTCCTCAAACTAGCACCTCAGGAAAGTACATTTATCTTTTTTATGATGGTATCATGGTCTGTGAATAGTTTTCCAACCTTTTTTGTTCAAACTAAGTTTTTGTGCTTTCTTCACTATTAAGGCGTTTGCAGGCAGAGAGAAGGCTTAAACACGCACAGAACACAAGAATGCATTGGTTCACAGTGTTTTCCTCAAACTAGCAGCTCAGGAAAGTACATTTATCTTTTTTATGATGGTATCATGGTCTGTGAATAGTTTTCCAACCTTTTTTGTTCAAACTAAGTTTTTGTGCTTTCTTGAGTATTAAGGCGTTTGCAGGCTGAGAGAAGCCTTAAAAACGCACAGAACACAAGAATGCATTGGTTCACAGTGTTTTCCTCAAACTAGCACCTCAGGAAAGTACATTTAACTGTTTTATGATGTTATCATGGTTTGTGAATAGTTTTCCAACCTTTTTTGTTCAAACTAAGTTTTTGTGCTTTCTTGAGTATTAAGGCGTTTGCAGGCTGAGAGAAGCCTAAAAAACGCACAGAACACAAGAATGCATTGGTTCACAGTGTTTTCCTCAAACTAGCAGCTCAGGAAAGTACATTTATCTTTTTTATGATGGTATCATGGTCTGTGAATAGTTTTCCAACCTTTTTTGTTCAAACTAAGTTTTTGTGCTTTCTTCACTATTAAGGCGTTTGCAGGCAGAGAGAAGGCTTAAACACGCACAGAACACAAGAATGCATTGGTTCACAGTGTTTTCCTCAAACTAGCACCTCAGGAAAGTACATTTAACTGTTTTATGATGTTATCATGGTTTGTGAATAGTTTTCCAACCTTTTTTGTTCAAACTAAGTTTTTGTGCTTTCTTGAGTATTAAGGCGTTTGCAGGCTGAGAGAAGCCTTAAAAACGCACAGAACACAATAATGCATTGGTTCACAGTGTTTTCCTCAAACTAGCACCTCAGGAAAGTACATTTAACTGTTTTATGATGTTATCATGGTTTGTCAATAGTTTTCCAACCTTTTTTGTTCAAACTAAGTTTTTGTGCTTTCTTGAGTATTAAGGCGTTTGCAGGCTGAGAGAAGCCTAAAAAACGCACAGAACACAAGAATGCATTGGTTCACAGTGTTTTCCTCAAACTAGCAGCTCAGGAAAGTACATTTATCTTTTTTATGATGGTATCATGGTCTGTGAATAGTTTTCCAACCTTTTTTGTTCAAACTAAGTTTTTGTGCTTTCTTGAGTATTAAGGCGTTTGCAGGCTGAGAGAAGCCTTAAAAACGCACAGAACACAAGAATGCATTGGTTCACAGTGTTTTCCTCAAACTAGCACCTCAGGAAAGTACATTTAACTGTTTTATGATGTTATCATGGTTTGTCAATAGTTTTCCAACCTTTTTTGTTCAAACTAAGTTTTTGTGCTTTCTTCACTATTAAGGCGTTTGCAGGCAGAGAGAAGGCTTAAACACGCACAGAACACAAGAATGCATTGGTTCACAGTGTTTTCCTCAAACTAGCACCTCAGGAAAGTACATTTAACTGTTTTATGATGTTATCATGGTTTGTCAATAGTTTTCCAACCTTTTTTGTTCAAACTAAGTTTTTGTGCTTTCTTCACTATTAAGGCGTTTGCAGGCAGAGAGAAGGCTTAAACACGCACAGAACACAAGAATGCATTGGTTCACAGTGTTTTCCTCAAACTAGCACCTCAGGAAAGTACATTTATCTTTTTTATGATGTTATCATGGTCTGTGAATAGTTTTCCAACCTTTTTTGTTCAAACTAAGTTTTTGTGCTTTCTTCACTATTAAGGCGTTTGCAGGCAGAGAGAAGGCTTAAACACGCACAGAACACAAGAATGCATTGGTTCACAGTGTTTTCCTCAAACTAGCACCTCAGGAAAGTACATTTATCTTTTTTATGATGGTATCATGGTCTGTGAATAGTTTTCCAACCTTTTTTGTTCAAACTAAGTTTTTGTGCTTTCTTCACTATTAAGGCGTTTGCAGGCAGAGAGAAGGCTTAAACACGCACAGAACACAAGAATGCATTGGTTCACAGTGTTTTCCTCAAACTAGCACCTCAGGAAAGTACATTTAACTGTTTTATGATGTTATCATGGTTTGTGAATAGTTTTCCAACCTTTTTTGTTCAAACTAAGTTTTTGTGCTTTCTTCACTATTAAGGCGTTTGCAGGCAGAGAGAAGGCTTAAACACGCACAGAACACAAGAATGCATTGGTTCACAGTGTTTTCCTCAAACTAGCACCTCAGGAAAGTACATTTATCTTTTTTATGATGGTGTCATGGTCTGTGAATAGTTTTCCAACCTTTTTTGTTCAAACTAAGTTTTTGTGCTTTCTTCACTATTAAGGCGTTTGCAGGCAGAGAGAAGGCTTAAACACGCACAGAACACAAGAATGCATTGGTTCACAGTGTTTTCCTCAAACTAGCAGCTCAGGAATGTACATTTATCTTTTTTATGATGGTATCATGGTCTGTGAATAGTTTTCCAACCTTTTTTGTTCAAACTAAGTTTTTGTGCTTTCTTGAGTATTAAGGCGTTTGCAGGCTGAGAGAAGCCTTAAAAACGCACAGAACACAAGAATGCATTGGTTCACAGTGTTTTCCTCAAACTAGCACCTCAGGAAAGTACATTTAACTGTTTTATGATGTTATCATGGTTTGTCAATAGTTTTCCAACCTTTTTTGTTCAAACTAAGTTTTTGTGCTTTCTTGAGTATTAAGGCGTTTGCAGGCTGAGAGAAGCCTTAAAAACGCACAGAACACAAGAATGCATTGGTTCACAGTGTTTTCCTCAAACTAGCACCTCAGGAAAGTACATTTAACTGTTTTATGATGTTATCATGGTCTGTGAATAGTTTTCCAACCTTTTTTGTTCAAACTAAGTTTTTGTGCTTTCTTGAGTATTAAGGCGTTTGCAGGCTGAGAGAAGCCTAAAAAACGCACAGAACACAAGAATGCATTGGTTCACAGTGTTTTCCTGAAACTAGCAGCTCAGGAAAGTACATTTATCTTTTTTATGATGGTATCATGGTTTGTGAATAGTTTTCCAACCTTTTTTGTTTAAACTAAGTCTTTGTGCTTTCTTCACTATTAAGGCGTTTGCAGGGAGAGAGAAGGCTTAAACACGCACAGAACACAAGAATGCATTGGTTCACAGTGTTTTCCTCAAACTAGCACCTCAGGAAAGTACATTTAACTGTTTTATGATGTTATCATGGTTTGTGAATAGTTTTCCAACCTTTTTTGTTCAAACTAAGTTTTTGTGCTTTCTTGAGTATTAAGGCGTTTGCAGGCTGAGAGAAGCCTTAAAAACGCACAGAACACAATAATGCATTGGTTCACAGTGTTTTCCTCAAACTAGCACCTCAGGAAAGTACATTTAACTGTTTTATGATGTTATCATGGTTTGTCAATAGTTTTCCAACCTTTTTTGTTCAAACTAAGTTTTTGTGCTTTCTTGAGTATTAAGGCGTTTGCAGGCTGAGAGAAGCCTAAAAAACGCACAGAACACAAGAATGCATTGGTTCACAGTGTTTTCCTCAAACTAGCAGCTCAGGAAAGTACATTTATCTTTTTTATGATGGTATCATGGTCTGTGAATAGTTTTCCAACCTTTTTTGTTCAAACTAAGTTTTTGTGCTTTCTTGAGTATTAAGGCGTTTGCAGGCTGAGAGAAGCCTTAAAAACGCACAGAACACAAGAATGCATTGGTTCACAGTGTTTTCCTCAAACTAGCAGCTCAGGAAAGTACATTTATCTTTTTTATGATGGTGTCATGGTCTGTGAATAGTTTTCCAACCTTTTTTGTTCAAACTAAGTTTTTGTGCTTTCTTCACTATTAAGGCGTTTGCAGGCAGAGAGAAGGCTTAAACACGCACAGAACACAAGAATGCATTGGTTCACAGTGTTTTCCTCAAACTAGCAGCTCAGGAAAGTATATTTATCTTTTTTATGATGGTGTCATGGTCTGTGAATAGTTTTCCAACCTTTTTTGTTCAAACTAAGTTTTTGTGCTTTCTTGAGTATTAAGGCGTTTGCAGGCTGAGAGAAGCCTTAAAAACGCACAGAACACAAGAATGCATTGGTTCACAGTGTTTTCCTCAAACTAGCACCTCAGGAAAGTACATTTAACTGTTTTATGATGTTATCATGGTTTGTGAATAGTTTTCCAACCTTTTTTGTTCAAACTAAGTTTTTGTGCTTTCTTGAGTATTAAGGCGTTTGCAGGCTGAGAGAAGCCTTAAAAACGCACAGAACACAAGAATGCATTGGTTCACAGTGTTTTCCTCAAACTAGCACCTCAGGAAAGTACATTTAACTGTTTTATGATGTTATCATGGTCTGTGAATAGTTTTCCAACCTTTTTTGTTCAAACTAAGTTTTTGTGCTTTCTTGAGTATTAAGGCGTTTGCAGGCTGAGAGAAGCCTAAAAAACGCACAGAACACAAGAATGCATTGGTTCACAGTGTTTTCCTCAAACTAGCACCTCAGGAAAGTACATTTAACTGTTTTATGATGTTATCATGGTTTGTCAATAGTTTTCCAACCTTTTTTGTTCAAACTAAGTTTTTGTGCTTTCTTCACTATTAAGGCGTTTGCAGGCAGAGAGAAGGCTTAAACACGCACAGAACACAAGAATGCATTGGTTCACAGTGTTTTCCTCAAACTAGCACCTCAGGAAAGTACATTTATCTTTTTTATGATGGTATCATGGTCTGTGAATAGTTTTCCAACCTTTTTTGTTCAAACTAAGTTTTTGTGCTTTCTTCACTATTAAGGCGTTAGCAGGCAGAGAGAAGGCTTAAACACGCACAGAACACAAGAATGCATTGGTTCACAGTGTTTTCCTCAAACTAGCACCTCAGGAAAGTACATTTAACTGTTTTATGATGTTATCATGGTTTGTCAATAGTTTTCCAACCTTTTTTGTTCAAACTAAGTTTTTGTGCTTTCTTCACTATTAAGGCGTTTGCAGGCAGAGAGAAGGCTTAAACACGCACAGAACACAAGAATGCATTGGTTCACAGTGTTTTCCTCAAACTAGCACCTCAGGAAAGTACATTTAACTGTTTTATGATGTTATCATGGTTTGTGAATAGTTTTCCAACCTTTTTTGTTCAAACTAAGTTTTTGTGCTTTCTTGAGTATTAAGGCGTTTGCAGGCTGAGAGAAGCCTTAAAAACGCACAGAACACAAGAATGCATTGGTTCACAGTGTTTTCCTCAAACTAGCACCTCAGGAAAGTACATTTAACTGTTTTATGATGTTATCATGGTTTGTGAATAGTTTTCCAACCTTTTTTGTTCAAACTAAGTTTTTGTGCTTTCTTGAGTATTAAGGCGTTTGCAGGCTGAGAGAAGCCTAAAAAACGCACAGAACACAAGAATGCATTGGTTCACAGTGTTTTCCTCAAACTAGCAGCTCAGGAAAGTACATTTATCTTTTTTATGATGGTATCATGGTCTGTGAATAGTTTTCCAACCTTTTTTGTTCAAACTAAGTTTTTGTGCTTTCTTCACTATTAAGGCGTTTGCAGGCAGAGAGAAGGCTTAAACACGCACAGAACACAAGAATGCATTGGTTCACAGTGTTTTCCTCAAACTAGCACCTCAGGAAAGTACATTTAACTGTTTTATGATGTTATCATGGTTTGTGAATAGTTTTCCAACCTTTTTTGTTCAAACTAAGTTTTTGTGCTTTCTTGAGTATTAAGGCGTTTGCAGGCTGAGAGAAGCCTTAAAAACGCACAGAACACAATAATGCATTGGTTCACAGTGTTTTCCTCAAACTAGCACCTCAGGAAAGTACATTTAACTGTTTTATGATGTTATCATGGTTTGTCAATAGTTTTCCAACCTTTTTTGTTCAAACTAAGTTTTTGTGCTTTCTTGAGTATTAAGGCGTTTGCAGGCTGAGAGAAGCCTAAAAAACGCACAGAACACAAGAATGCATTGGTTCACAGTGTTTTCCTCAAACTAGCAGCTCAGGAAAGTACATTTATCTTTTTTATGATGGTATCATGGTCTGTGAATAGTTTTCCAACCTTTTTTGTTCAAACTAAGTTTTTGTGCTTTCTTCACTATTAAGGCGTTTGCAGGCTGAGAGAAGCCTTAAAAACGCACAGAACACAAGAATGCATTGGTTCACAGTGTTTTCCTCAAACTAGCACCTCAGGAAAGTACATTTAACTGTTTTATGATGTTATCATGGTTTGTGAATAGTTTTGCAACCTTTTTTGTTCAAACTAAGTTTTTGTGCTTTCTTCACTATTAAGGCGTTTGCAGGCAGAGTGAAGGCTTAAACACGCACAGAACACAAGAATGCATTGGTTCACAGTGTTTTCCTCAAACTAGCAGCTCAGGAAAGTACATTCATCTTTTTTATGATGGTATCATGGTCTGTGAATAGTTTTCCAACCTTTTTTGTTCAAACTAAGTTTTTGTGCTTTCTTGAGTATTAAGGCGTTTGCAGGCTGAGAGAAGCCTTAAAAACGCACAGAACACAAGAATGCATTGGTTCACAGTGTTTTCCTCAAACTAGCACCTCAGGAAAGTACATTTAACTGTTTTATGATGTTATCATGGTTTGTCAATAGTTTTCCAACCTTTTTTGTTCAAACTAAGTTTTTGTGCTTTCTTCACTATTAAGGCGTTTGCAGGCAGAGAGAAGGCTTAAACACGCACAGAACACAAGAATGCATTGGTTCACAGTGTTTTCCTCAAACTAGCACCTCAGGAAAGTACATTTATCTTTTTTATGATGGTATCATGGTCTGTGAATAGTTTTCCAACCTTTTTTGTTCAAACTAAGTTTTTGTGCTTTCTTCACTATTAAGGCGTTTGCAGGCAGAGAGAAGGCTTAAACACGCACAGAACACAAGAATGCATTGGTTCACAGTGTTTTCCTCAAACTAGCACCTCAGGAAAGTACATTTATCTTTTTTATGATGGTATCATGGTCTGTGAATAGTTTTCCAACCTTTTTTGTTCAAACTAAGTTTTTGTGCTTTCTTCACTATTAAGGCGTTTGCAGGCAGAGAGAAGGCTTAAACACGCACAGAACACAAGAATGCATTGGTTCACAGTGTTTTCCTCAAACTAGCACCTCAGGAAAGTACATTTAACTGTTTTATGATGTTATCATGGTTTGTGAATAGTTTTCCAACCTTTTTTGTTCAAACTAAGTTTTTGTGCTTTCTTGAGTATTAAGGCGTTTGCAGGCTGAGAGAAGCCTTAAAAACGCACAGAACACAAGAATGCATTGGTTCACAGTGTTTTCCTCAAACTAGCACCTCAGGAAAGTACATTTAACTGTTTTATGATGTTATCATGGTTTGTCAATAGTTTTCCAACCTTTTTTGTTCAAACTAAGTTTTTGTGCTTTCTTCACTATTAAGGCGTTTGCAGGCAGAGAGAAGGCTTAAACACGCACAGAACACAAGAATGCATTGGTTCACAGTGTTTTCCTCAAACTAGCACCTCAGGAAAGTACATTTATCTTTTTTATGATGGTATCATGGTCTGTGAATAGTTTTCCAACCTTTTTTGTTCAAACTAAGTTTTTGTGCTTTATTCACTATTAAGGCGTTTGCAGGCAGAGAGAAGGCTTAAACACGCACAGAACACAAGAATGCATTGGTTCACAGTGTTTTCCTCAAACTAGCACCTCAGGAAAGTACATTTATCTTTTTTATGATGGTATCATGGTCTGTGAATAGTTTTCCAACCTTTTTTGTTCAAACTAAGTTTTTGTGCTTTCTTCACTATTAAGGCGTTTGCAGGCAGAGAGAAGGCTTAAACACGCACAGAACACAAGAATGCATTGGTTCACAGTGTTTTCCTCAAACTAGCACCTCAGGAAAGTACATTTAACTGTTTTATGATGTTATCATGGTTTGTGAATAGTTTTCCAACCTTTTTTGTTCAAACTAAGTTTTTGTGCTTTCTTGAGTATTAAGGCGTTTGCAGGCTGAGAGAAGCCTTAAAAACGCACAGAACACAAGAATGCATTGGTTCACAGTGTTTTCCTCAAACTAGCACCTCAGGAAAGTACATTTAACTGTTTTATGATGTTATCATGGTTTGTGAATAGTTTTCCAACCTTTTTTGTTCAAACTAAGTTTTTGTGCTTTCTTCACTATTAAGGCGTTTGCAGGCAGAGTGAAGGCTTAAACACGCACAGAACACAAGAATGCATTGGTTCACAGTGTTTTCCTCAAACTAGCAGCTCAGGAAAGTACATTCATCTTTTTTATGATGGTATCATGGTCTGTGAATAGTTTTCCAACCTTTTTTGTTCAAACTAAGTTTTTGTGCTTTCTTGAGTATTAAGGCGTTTGCAGGCTGAGAGAAGCCTTAAAAACGCACAGAACACAAGAATGCATTGGTTCACAGTGTTTTCCTCAAACTAGCACCTCAGGAAAGTACATTTAACTGTTTTATGATGTTATCATGGTTTGTGAATAGTTTTCCAACCTTTTTTGTTCAAACTAAGTTTTTGTGCTTTCTTGAGTATTAAGGCGTTTGCAGGCTGAGAGAAGCCTTAAAAACGCACAGAACACAAGAATGCATTGGTTCACAGTGTTTTCCTCAAACTAGCACCTCAGGAAAGTACATTTATCTTTTTTATGATGGTATCATGGTCTGTGAATAGTTTTCCAACCTTTTTTGTTCAAACTAAGTATTTGTGCTTTCTTGAGTATTAAGGCGTTTGCAGGCTGAGAGAAGCCTTAAAAACGCACAGAACACAAGAATGCATTGGTTCACAGTGTTTTCCTCAAACTAGCACCTCAGGAAAGTACATTTAACTGTTTTATGATGTTATCATGGTTTGTCAATAGTTTTCCAACCTTTTTTGTTCAAACTAAGTTTTTGTGCTTTCTTGAGTATTAAGGCGTTTGCAGGCTGAGAGAAGCCTTAAAAACGCACAGAACACAAGAATGCATTGGTTCACAGTGTTTTCCTCAAACTAGCACCTCAGGAAAGTACATTTAACTGTTTTATGATGTTATCATGGTTTGTCAATAGTTTTCCAACCTTTTTTGTTCAAACTAAGTTTTTGTGCTTTCTTCACTATTAAGGCGTTTGCAGGCAGAGAGAAGGCTTAAACACGCACAGAACACAAGAATGCATTGGTTCACAGTGTTTTCCTCAAACTAGCACCTCAGGAAAGTACATTTATCTTTTTTATGATGGTATCATGGTCTGTGAATAGTTTTCCAACCTTTTTTGTTCAAACTAAGTTTTTGTGCTTTCTTCACTATTAAGGCGTTTGCAGGCAGAGAGAAGGCTTAAACACGCACAGAACACAAGAATGCATTGGTTCACAGTGTTTTCCTCAAACTAGCACCTCAGGAAAGTACATTTATCTTTTTTATGATGGTATCATGGTCTGTGAATAGTTTTCCAACCTTTTTTGTTCAAACTAAGTTTTTGTGCTTTCTTCACTATTAAGGCGTTTGCAGGCAGAGAGAAGGCTTAAACACGCACAGAACACAAGAATGCATTGGTTCACAGTGTTTTCCTCAAACTAGCACCTCAGGAAAGTACATTTAACTGTTTTATGATGTTATCATGGTTTGTGAATAGTTTTCCAACCTTTTTTGTTCAAACTAAGTTTTTGTGCTTTCTTGAGTATTAAGGCGTTTGCAGGCTGAGAGAAGCCTTAAAAACGCACAGAACACAAGAATGCATTGGTTCACAGTGTTTTCCTCAAACTAGCACCTCAGGAAAGTACATTTAACTGTTTTATGATGTTATCATGGTTTGTCAATAGTTTTCCAACCTTTTTTGTTCAAACTAAGTTTTTGTGCTTTCTTCACTATTAAGGCGTTTGCAGGCAGAGAGAAGGCTTAAACACGCACAGAACACAAGAATGCATTGGTTCACAGTGTTTTCCTCAAACTAGCACCTCAGGAAAGTACATTTATCTTTTTTATGATGGTATCATGGTCTGTGAATAGTTTTCCAACCTTTTTTGTTCAAACTAAGTTTTTGTGCTTTATTCACTATTAAGGCGTTTGCAGGCAGAGAGAAGGCTTAAACACGCACAGAACACAAGAATGCATTGGTTCACAGTGTTTTCCTCAAACTAGCACCTCAGGAAAGTACATTTATCTTTTTTATGATGGTATCATGGTCTGTGAATAGTTTTCCAACCTTTTTTGTTCAAACTAAGTTTTTGTGCTTTCTTCACTATTAAGGCGTTTGCAGGCAGAGAGAAGGCTTAAACACGCACAGAACACAAGAATGCATTGGTTCACAGTGTTTTCCTCAAACTAGCACCTCAGGAAAGTACATTTAACTGTTTTATGATGTTATCATGGTTTGTGAATAGTTTTCCAACCTTTTTTGTTCAAACTAAGTTTTTGTGCTTTCTTGAGTATTAAGGCGTTTGCAGGCTGAGAGAAGCCTTAAAAACGCACAGAACACAAGAATGCATTGGTTCACAGTGTTTTCCTCAAACTAGCACCTCAGGAAAGTACATTTAACTGTTTTATGATGTTATCATGGTTTGTGAATAGTTTTCCAACCTTTTTTGTTCAAACTAAGTTTTTGTGCTTTCTTCACTATTAAGGCGTTTGCAGGCAGAGTGAAGGCTTAAACACGCACAGAACACAAGAATGCATTGGTTCACAGTGTTTTCCTCAAACTAGCAGCTCAGGAAAGTACATTCATCTTTTTTATGATGGTATCATGGTCTGTGAATAGTTTTCCAACCTTTTTTGTTCAAACTAAGTTTTTGTGCTTTCTTGAGTATTAAGGCGTTTGCAGGCTGAGAGAAGCCTTAAAAACGCACAGAACACAAGAATGCATTGGTTCACAGTGTTTTCCTCAAACTAGCACCTCAGGAAAGTACATTTAACTGTTTTATGATGTTATCATGGTTTGTGAATAGTTTTCCAACCTTTTTTGTTCAAACTAAGTTTTTGTGCTTTCTTGAGTATTAAGGCGTTTGCAGGCTGAGAGAAGCCTTAAAAACGCACAGAACACAAGAATGCATTGGTTCACAGTGTTTTCCTCAAACTAGCACCTCAGGAAAGTACATTTATCTTTTTTATGATGGTATCATGGTCTGTGAATAGTTTTCCAACCTTTTTTGTTCAAACTAAGTATTTGTGCTTTCTTGAGTATTAAGGCGTTTGCAGGCTGAGAGAAGCCTTAAAAACGCACAGAACACAAGAATGCATTGGTTCACAGTGTTTTCCTCAAACTAGCACCTCAGGAAAGTACATTTAACTGTTTTATGATGTTATCATGGTTTGTCAATAGTTTTCCAACCTTTTTTGTTCAAACTAAGTTTTTGTGCTTTCTTGAGTATTAAGGCGTTTGCAGGCTGAGAGAAGCCTTAAAAACGCACAGAACACAAGAATGCATTGGTTCACAGTGTTTTCCTCAAACTAGCACCTCAGGAAAGTACATTTAACTGTTTTATGATGTTATCATGGTTTGTCAATAGTTTTCCAACCTTTTTTGTTCAAACTAAGTTTTTGTGCTTTCTTCACTATTAAGGCGTTTGCAGGCAGAGAGAAGGCTTAAACACGCACAGAACACAAGAATGCATTGGTTCACAGTGTTTTCCTCAAACTAGCACCTCAGGAAAGTACATTTATCTTTTTTATGATGGTATCATGGTCTGTGAATAGTTTTCCAACCTTTTTTGTTCAAACTAAGTTTTTGTGCTTTCTTCACTATTAAGGCGTTTGCAGGCAGAGAGAAGGCTTAAACACGCACAGAACACAAGAATGCATTGGTTCACAGTGTTTTCCTCAAACTAGCACCTCAGGAAAGTACATTTATCTTTTTTATGATGGTATCATGGTCTGTGAATAGTTTTCCAACCTTTTTTGTTCAAACTAAGTTTTTGTGCTTTCTTCACTATTAAGGCGTTTGCAGGCAGAGAGAAGGCTTAAACACGCACAGAACACAAGAATGCATTGGTTCACAGTGTTTTCCTCAAACTAGCACCTCAGGAAAGTACATTTAACTGTTTTATGATGTTATCATGGTTTGTGAATAGTTTTCCAACCTTTTTTGTTCAAACTAAGTTTTTGTGCTTTCTTGAGTATTAAGGCGTTTGCAGGCTGAGAGAAGCCTTAAAAACGCACAGAACACAAGAATGCATTGGTTCACAGTGTTTTCCTCAAACTAGCACCTCAGGAAAGTACATTTAACTGTTTTATGATGTTATCATGGTTTGTCAATAGTTTTCCAACCTTTTTTGTTCAAACTAAGTTTTTGTGCTTTCTTCACTATTAAGGCGTTTGCAGGCAGAGAGAAGGCTTAAACACGCACAGAACACAAGAATGCATTGGTTCACAGTGTTTTCCTCAAACTAGCACCTCAGGAAAGTACATTTATCTTTTTTATGATGGTATCATGGTCTGTGAATAGTTTTCCAACCTTTTTTGTTCAAACTAAGTTTTTGTGCTTTATTCACTATTAAGGCGTTTGCAGGCAGAGAGAAGGCTTAAACACGCACAGAACACAAGAATGCATTGGTTCACAGTGTTTTCCTCAAACTAGCACCTCAGGAAAGTACATTTATCTTTTTTATGATGGTATCATGGTCTGTGAATAGTTTTCCAACCTTTTTTGTTCAAACTAAGTTTTTGTGCTTTCTTCACTATTAAGGCGTTTGCAGGCAGAGAGAAGGCTTAAACACGCACAGAACACAAGAATGCATTGGTTCACAGTGTTTTCCTCAAACTAGCACCTCAGGAAAGTACATTTAACTGTTTTATGATGTTATCATGGTTTGTGAATAGTTTTCCAACCTTTTTTGTTCAAACTAAGTTTTTGTGCTTTCTTGAGTATTAAGGCGTTTGCAGGCTGAGAGAAGCCTTAAAAACGCACAGAACACAAGAATGCATTGGTTCACAGTGTTTTCCTCAAACTAGCACCTCAGGAAAGTACATTTAACTGTTTTATGATGTTATCATGGTTTGTGAATAGTTTTCCAACCTTTTTTGTTCAAACTAAGTTTTTGTGCTTTCTTCACTATTAAGGCGTTTGCAGGCAGAGTGAAGGCTTAAACACGCACAGAACACAAGAATGCATTGGTTCACAGTGTTTTCCTCAAACTAGCAGCTCAGGAAAGTACATTCATCTTTTTTATGATGGTATCATGGTCTGTGAATAGTTTTCCAACCTTTTTTGTTCAAACTAAGTTTTTGTGCTTTCTTGAGTATTAAGGCGTTTGCAGGCTGAGAGAAGCCTTAAAAACGCACAGAACACAAGAATGCATTGGTTCACAGTGTTTTCCTCAAACTAGCACCTCAGGAAAGTACATTTAACTGTTTTATGATGTTATCATGGTTTGTGAATAGTTTTCCAACCTTTTTTGTTCAAACTAAGTTTTTGTGCTTTCTTGAGTATTAAGGCGTTTGCAGGCTGAGAGAAGCCTTAAAAACGCACAGAACACAAGAATGCATTGGTTCACAGTGTTTTCCTCAAACTAGCACCTCAGGAAAGTACATTTATCTTTTTTATGATGGTATCATGGTCTGTGAATAGTTTTCCAACCTTTTTTGTTCAAACTAAGTATTTGTGCTTTCTTGAGTATTAAGGCGTTTGCAGGCTGAGAGAAGCCTTAAAAACGCACAGAACACAAGAATGCATTGGTTCACAGTGTTTTCCTCAAACTAGCACCTCAGGAAAGTACATTTAACTGTTTTATGATGTTATCATGGTTTGTCAATAGTTTTCCAACCTTTTTTGTTCAAACTAAGTTTTTGTGCTTTCTTCACTATTAAGGCGTTTGCAGGCAGAGAGAAGGCTTAAACACGCACAGAACACAAGAATGCATTGGTTCACAGTGTTTTCCTCAAACTAGCACCTCAGGAAAGTACATTTATCTTTTTTATGATGGTATCATGGTCTGTGAATAGTTTTCCAACCTTTTTTGTTCAAACTAAGTTTTTGTGCTTTCTTCACTATTAAGGCGTTTGCAGGCAGAGAGAAGGCTTAAACACGCACAGAACACAAGAATGCATTGGTTCACAGTGTTTTCCTCAAACTAGCACCTCAGGAAAGTACATTTAACTGTTTTATGATGTTATCATGGTTTGTCAATAGTTTTCCAACCTTTTTTGTTCAAACTAAGTTTTTGTGCTTTCTTCACTATTAAGGCGTTTGCAGGCAGAGAGAAGGCTTAAACACGCACAGAACACAAGAATGCATTGGTTCACAGTGTTTTCCTCAAACTAGCACCTCAGGAAAGTACATTTATCTTTTTTATGATGGTATCATGGTCTGTGAATAGTTTTCCAACCTTTTTTGTTCAAACTAAGTTTTTGTGCTTTCTTCACTATTAAGGCGTTTGCAGGCAGAGAGAAGGCTTAAACACGCACAGAACACAAGAATGCATTGGTTCACAGTGTTTTCCTCAAACTAGCACCTCAGGAAAGTACATTTAACTGTTTTATGATGTTATCATGGTTTGTCAATAGTTTTCCAACCTTTTTTGTTCAAACTAAGTTTTTGTGCTTTCTTGAGTATTAAGGCGTTTGCAGGCTGAGAGAAGCCTTAAAAACGCACAGAACACAAGAATGCATTGGTTCACAGTGTTTTCCTCAAACTAGCACCTCAGGAAAGTACATTTAACTGTTTTATGATGTTATCATGGTTTGTGAATAGTTTTCCAACCTTTTTTGTTCAAACTAAGTTTTTGTGCTTTCTTGAGTATTAAGGCGTTTGCAGGCTGAGAGAAGCCTAAAAAACGCACAGAACACAAGAATGCATTGGTTCACAGTGTTTTCCTCAAACTAGCAGCTCAGGAAAGTACATTTATCTTTTTTATGATGGTATCATGGTCTGTGAATAGTTTTCCAACCTTTTTTGTTCAAACTAAGTTTTTGTGCTTTCTTCACTATTAAGGCGTTTGCAGGCAGAGAGAAGGCTTAAACACGCACAGAACACAAGAATGCATTGGTTCACAGTGTTTTCCTCAAACTAGCACCTCAGGAAAGTACATTTAACTGTTTTATGATGTTATCATGGTTTGTGAATAGTTTTCCAACCTTTTTTGTTCAAACTAAGTTTTTGTGCTTTCTTGAGTATTAAGGCGTTTGCAGGCTGAGAGAAGCCTTAAAAACGCACAGAACACAATAATGCATTGGTTCACAGTGTTTTCCTCAAACTAGCACCTCAGGAAAGTACATTTAACTGTTTTATGATGTTATCATGGTTTGTCAATAGTTTTCCAACCTTTTTTGTTCAAACTAAGTTTTTGTGCTTTCTTGAGTATTAAGGCGTTTGCAGGCTGAGAGAAGCCTAAAAAACGCACAGAACACAAGAATGCATTGGTTCACAGTGTTTTCCTCAAACTAGCAGCTCAGGAAAGTACATTTATCTTTTTTATGATGGTATCATGGTCTGTGAATAGTTTTCCAACCTTTTTTGTTCAAACTAAGTTTTTGTGCTTTCTTGAGTATTAAGGCGTTTGCAGGCTGAGAGAAGCCTTAAAAACGCACAGAACACAAGAATGCATTGGTTCACAGTGTTTTCCTCAAACTAGCACCTCAGGAAAGTACATTTAACTGTTTTATGATGTTATCATGGTTTGTCAATAGTTTTCCAACCTTTTTTGTTCAAACTAAGTTTTTGTGCTTTCTTCACTATTAAGGCGTTTGCAGGCAGAGAGAAGGCTTAAACACGCACAGAACACAAGAATGCATTGGTTCACAGTGTTTTCCTCAAACTAGCACCTCAGGAAAGTACATTTATCTTTTTTATGATGGTATCATGGTCTGTGAATAGTTTTCCAACCTTTTTTGTTCAAACTAAGTTTTTGTGCTTTCTTCACTATTAAGGCGTTTGCAGGCAGAGAGAAGGCTTAAACACGCACAGAACACAAGAATGCATTGGTTCACAGTGTTTTCCTCAAACTAGCACCTCAGGAAAGTACATTTATCTTTTTTATGATGGTATCATGGTCTGTGAATAGTTTTCCAACCTTTTTTGTTCAAACTAAGTTTTTGTGCTTTCTTCACTATTAAGGCGTTTGCAGGCAGAGAGAAGGCTTAAACACGCACAGAACACAAGAATGCATTGGTTCACAGTGTTTTCCTCAAACTAGCACCTCAGGAAAGTACATTTAACTGTTTTATGATGTTATCATGGTTTGTCAATAGTTTTCCAACCTTTTTTGTTCAAACTAAGTTTTTGTGCTTTCTTCACTATTAAGGCGTTTGCAGGCAGAGAGAAGGCTTAAACACGCACAGAACACAAGAATGCATTGGTTCACAGTGTTTTCCTCAAACTAGCACCTCAGGAAAGTACATTTATCTTTTTTATGATGTTATCATGGTCTGTGAATAGTTTTCCAACCTTTTTTGTTCAAACTAAGTTTTTGTGCTTTCTTCACTATTAAGGCGTTTGCAGGCAGAGAGAAGGCTTAAACACGCACAGAACACAAGAATGCATTGGTTCACAGTGTTTTCCTCAAACTAGCACCTCAGGAAAGTACATTTATCTTTTTTATGATGGTATCATGGTCTGTGAATAGTTTTCCAACCTTTTTTGTTCAAACTAAGTTTTTGTGCTTTCTTCACTATTAAGGCGTTTGCAGGCAGAGAGAAGGCTTAAACACGCACAGAACACAAGAATGCATTGGTTCACAGTGTTTTCCTCAAACTAGCACCTCAGGAAAGTACATTTAACTGTTTTATGATGTTATCATGGTTTGTGAATAGTTTTCCAACCTTTTTTGTTCAAACTAAGTTTTTGTGCTTTCTTCACTATTAAGGCGTTTGCAGGCAGAGAGAAGGCTTAAACACGCACAGAACACAAGAATGCATTGGTTCACAGTGTTTTCCTCAAACTAGCACCTCAGGAAAGTACATTTAACTGTTTTATGATGTTATCATGGTTTGTGAATAGTTTTCCAACCTTTTTTGTTCAAACTAAGTTTTTGTGCTTTCTTGAGTATTAAGGCGTTTGCAGGCTGAGAGAAGCCTTAAAAACGCACAGAACACAAGAATGCATTGGTTCACAGTGTTTTCCTCAAACTAGCACCTCAGGAAAGTACATTTAACTGTTTTATGATGTTATCATGGTTTGTGAATAGTTTTCCAACCTTTTTTGTTCAAACTAAGTTTTTGTGCTTTCTTGAGTATTAAGGCGTTTGCAGGCTGAGAGAAGCCTTAAAAACGCACAGAACACAATAATGCATTGGTTCACAGTGTTTTCCTCAAACTAGCACCTCAGGAAAGTACATTTAACTGTTTTATGATGTTATCATGGTTTGTCAATAGTTTTCCAACCTTTTTTGTTCAAACTAAGTTTTTGTGCTTTCTTGAGTATTAAGGCGTTTGCAGGCTGAGAGAAGCCTAAAAAACGCACAGAACACAAGAATGCATTGGTTCACAGTGTTTTCCTCAAACTAGCAGCTCAGGAAAGTACATTTATCTTTTTTATGATGGTATCATGGTCTGTGAATAGTTTTCCAACCTTTTTTGTTCAAACTAAGTTTTTGTGCTTTCTTGAGTATTAAGGCGTTTGCAGGCTGAGAGAAGCCTTAAAAACGCACAGAACACAAGAATGCATTGGTTCACAGTGTTTTCCTCAAACTAGCACCTCAGGAAAGTACATTTAACTGTTTTATGATGTTATCATGGTTTGTCAATAGTTTTCCAACCTTTTTTGTTCAAACTAAGTTTTTGTGCTTTCTTCACTATTAAGGCGTTTGCAGGCAGAGAGAAGGCTTAAACACGCACAGAACACAAGAATGCATTGGTTCACAGTGTTTTCCTCAAACTAGCACCTCAGGAAAGTACATTTAACTGTTTTATAATGTTATCATGGTTTGTCAATAGTTTTCCAACCTTTTTTGTTCAAACTAAGTTTTTGTGCTTTCTTCACTATTAAGGCGTTTGCAGGCAGAGAGAAGGCTTAAACACGCACAGAACACAAGAATGCATTGGTTCACAGTGTTTTCCTCAAACTAGCACCTCAGGAAAGTACATTTATCTTTTTTATGATGGTATCATGGTCTGTGAATAGTTTTCCAACCTTTTTTGTTCAAACTAAGTTTTTGTGCTTTCTTCACTATTAAGGCGTTTGCAGGCAGAGAGAAGGCTTAAACACGCACAGAACACAAGAATGCATTGGTTCACAGTGTTTTCCTCAAACTAGCACCTCAGGAAAGTACATTTATCTTTTTTATGATGGTATCATGGTCTGTGAATAGTTTTCCAACCTTTTTTGTTCAAACTAAGTTTTTGTGCTTTCTTCACTATTAAGGCGTTTGCAGGCAGAGAGAAGGCTTAAACACGCACAGAACACAAGAATGCATTGGTTCACAGTGTTTTCCTCAAACTAGCACCTCAGGAAAGTACATTTAACTGTTTTATGATGTTATCATGGTTTGTCAATAGTTTTCCAACCTTTTTTGTTCAAACTAAGTTTTTGTGCTTTCTTCACTATTAAGGCGTTTGCAGGCAGAGAGAAGGCTTAAACACGCACAGAACACAAGAATGCATTGGTTCACAGTGTTTTCCTCAAACTAGCACCTCAGGAAAGTACATTTATCTTTTTTATGATGGTATCATGGTCTGTGAATAGTTTTCCAACCTTTTTTGTTCAAACTAAGTTTTTGTGCTTTCTTCACTATTAAGGCGTTTGCAGGCAGAGAGAAGGCTTAAACACGCACAGAACACAAGAATGCATTGGTTCACAGTGTTTTCCTCAAACTAGCAGCTCAGGAAAGTACATTTATCTTTTTTATGATGGTATCATGGTCTGTGAATAGTTTTCCAACCTTTTTTGTTCAAACTAAGTTTTTGTGCTTTCTTGAGTATTAAGGCGTTTGCAGGCTGAGAGAAGCCTTAAAAACGCACAGAACACAAGAATGCATTGGTTCACAGTGTTTTCCTCAAACTAGCACCTCAGGAAAGTACATTTAACTGTTTTATGATGTTATCATGGTTTGTGAATAGTTTTCCAACCTTTTTTGTTCAAACTAAGTTTTTGTGCTTTCTTGAGTATTAAGGCGTTTGCAGGCTGAGAGAAGCCTAAAAAACGCACAGAACACAAGAATGCATTGGTTCACAGTGTTTTCCTCAAACTAGCAGCTCAGGAAAGTACATTTATCTTTTTTATGATGGTATCATGGTCTGTGAATAGTTTTCCAACCTTTTTTGTTCAAACTAAGTTTTTGTGCTTTCTTCACTATTAAGGCGTTTGCAGGCAGAGAGAAGGCTTAAACACGCACAGAACACAAGAATGCATTGGTTCACAGTGTTTTCCTCAAACTAGCACCTCAGGAAAGTACATTTAACTGTTTTATGATGTTATCATGGTTTGTGAATAGTTTTCCAACCTTTTTTGTTCAAACTAAGTTTTTGTGCTTTCTTGAGTATTAAGGCGTTTGCAGGCTGAGAGAAGCCTTAAAAACGCACAGAACACAATAATGCATTGGTTCACAGTGTTTTCCTCAAACTAGCACCTCAGGAAAGTACATTTAACTGTTTTATGATGTTATCATGGTTTGTCAATAGTTTTCCAACCTTTTTTGTTCAAACTAAGTTTTTGTGCTTTCTTGAGTATTAAGGCGTTTGCAGGCTGAGAGAAGCCTAAAAAACGCACAGAACACAAGAATGCATTGGTTCACAGTGTTTTCCTCAAACTAGCAGCTCAGGAAAGTACATTTATCTTTTTTATGATGGTATCATGGTCTGTGAATAGTTTTCCAACCTTTTTTGTTCAAACTAAGTTTTTGTGCTTTCTTGAGTATTAAGGCGTTTGCAGGCTGAGAGAAGCCTTAAAAACGCACAGAACACAAGAATGCATTGGTTCACAGTGTTTTCCTCAAACTAGCACCTCAGGAAAGTACATTTAACTGTTTTATGATGTTATCATGGTTTGTCAATAGTTTTCCAACCTTTTTTGTTCAAACTAAGTTTTTGTGCTTTCTTCACTATTAAGGCGTTTGCAGGCAGAGAGAAGGCTTAAACACGCACAGAACACAAGAATGCATTGGTTCACAGTGTTTTCCTCAAACTAGCACCTCAGGAAAGTACATTTAACTGTTTTATGATGTTATCATGGTTTGTCAATAGTTTTCCAACCTTTTTTGTTCAAACTAAGTTTTTGTGCTTTCTTCACTATTAAGGCGTTTGCAGGCAGAGAGAAGGCTTAAACACGCACAGAACACAAGAATGCATTGGTTCACAGTGTTTTCCTCAAACTAGCACCTCAGGAAAGTACATTTATCTTTTTTATGATGTTATCATGGTCTGTGAATAGTTTTCCAACCTTTTTTGTTCAAACTAAGTTTTTGTGCTTTCTTCACTATTAAGGCGTTTGCAGGCAGAGAGAAGGCTTAAACACGCACAGAACACAAGAATGCATTGGTTCACAGTGTTTTCCTCAAACTAGCACCTCAGGAAAGTACATTTATCTTTTTTATGATGGTATCATGGTCTGTGAATAGTTTTCCAACCTTTTTTGTTCAAACTAAGTTTTTGTGCTTTCTTGAGTATTAAGGCGTTTGCAGGCTGAGAGAAGCCTAAAAAACGCACAGAACACAAGAATGCATTGGTTCACAGTGTTTCCCTCAAACTAGCAGCTCAGGAAAGTACATTTATCTTTTTTATGATGGTATCATGATCTGTGAATAGTTTTCCATCCTTTTTTGTTCAAACTAAGTTTTTGTGCTTTCTTGAGTATTAAGGCGTTTGGAGGCTGAGAGAAGCCTAAAAAACGCACAGAACACAAGAATGCATTGGTTCACAGTGTTTTCCTCAAACTAGCAGCTCAGGAAAGTACATTTATCTTTTTTATGATGGTGTCATGGTCTGTGAATAGTTTTCCAACCTTTTTTGTTCAAACTAAGTTTTTGTGCTTTCTTCACTATTAAGGCGTTTGCAGGCAGAGAGAAGGCTTAAACACGCACAGAACACAAGAATGCATTGGTTCACAGTGTTTTCCTCAAACTAGCAGCTCAGGAATGTACATTTATCTTTTTTATGATGGTATCATGGTCTGTGAATAGTTTTCCAACCTTTTTTGTTCAAACTAAGTTTTTGTGCTTTCTTGAGTATTAAGGCGTTTGCAGGCTGAGAGAAGCCTTAAAAACGCACAGAACACAAGAATGCATTGGTTCACAGTGTTTTCCTCAAACTAGCACCTCAGGAAAGTACATTTAACTGTTTTATGATGTTATCATGGTTTGTCAATAGTTTTCCAACCTTTTTTGTTCAAACTAAGTTTTTGTGCTTTCTTGAGTATTAAGGCGTTTGCAGGCTGAGAGAAGCCTTAAAAACGCACAGAACACAAGAATGCATTGGTTCACAGTGTTTTCCTCAAACTAGCACCTCAGGAAAGTACATTTAACTGTTTTATGATGTTATCATGGTCTGTGAATAGTTTTCCAACCTTTTTTGTTCAAACTAAGTTTTTGTGCTTTCTTGAGTATTAAGGCGTTTGCAGGCTGAGAGAAGCCTAAAAAACGCACAGAACACAAGAATGCATTGGTTCACAGTGTTTTCCTGAAACTAGCAGCTCAGGAAAGTACATTTATCTTTTTTATGATGGTATCATGGTTTGTGAATAGTTTTCCAACCTTTTTTGTTTAAACTAAGTCTTTGTGCTTTCTTCACTATTAAGGCGTTTGCAGGGAGAGAGAAGGCTTAAACACGCACAGAACACAAGAATGCATTGGTTCACAGTGTTTTCCTGAAACTAGCAGCTCAGGAAAGTACACTTATCTTTTTTATGATGGTATCATGGTCTGTGAATAGTTTTCCAACCTTTTTTGTTCAAACTAAGTTTTTGTGCTTTCTTCACTATTAAGGCGTTTGCAGGCAGAGAGAAGGCTTAAACACGCACAGAACACAAGAATGCATTGGTTCACAGTGTTTTCCTCAAACTAGCACCTCAGGAAAGTACATTTATCTTTTTTATGATGGTATCATGGTCTGTGAATAGTTTTCCAACCTTTTTTGTTCAAACTAAGTTTTTGTGCTTTCTTCACTATTAAGGCGTTTGCAGGCAGAGAGAAGGCTTAAACACGCACAGAACACAAGAATGCATTGGTTCACAGTGTTTTCCTCAAACTAGCACCTCAGGAAAGTACATTTATCTTTTTTATGATGGTATCATGGTCTGTGAATAGTTTTCCAACCTTTTTTGTTCAAACTAAGTTTTTGTGCTTTCTTCACTATTAAGGCGTTTGCAGGCAGAGAGAAGGCTTAAACACGCACAGAACACAAGAATGCATTGGTTCACAGTGTTTTCCTCAAACTAGCACCTCAGGAAAGTACATTTAACTGTTTTATGATGTTATCATGGTTTGTGAATAGTTTTCCAACCTTTTTTGTTCAAACTAAGTTTTTGTGCTTTCTTGAGTATTAAGGCGTTTGCAGGCTGAGAGAAGCCTTAAAAACGCACAGAACACAAGAATGCATTGGTTCACAGTGTTTTTCTCAAACTAGCACCTCAGGAAAGTACATTTAACTGTTTTATGATGTTATCATGGTTTGTGAATAGTTTTGCAACCTTTTTTGTTCAAACTAAGTTTTTGTGCTTTCTTCACTATTAAGGCGTTTGCAGGCAGAGTGAAGGCTTAAACACGCACAGAACACAAGAATGCATTGGTTCACAGTGTTTTCCTCAAACTAGCAGCTCAGGAAAGTACATTCATCTTTTTTATGATGGTATCATGGTCTGTGAATAGTTTTCCAACCTTTTTTGTTCAAACTAAGTTTTTGTGCTTTCTTGAGTATTAAGGCGTTTGCAGGCTGAGAGAAGCCTTAAAAACGCACAGAACACAAGAATGCATTGGTTCACAGTGTTTTCCTCAAACTAGCACCTCAGGAAAGTACATTTAACTGTTTTATGATGTTATCATGGTTTGTCAATAGTTTTCCAACCTTTTTTGTTCAAACTAAGTTTTTGTGCTTTCTTGAGTATTAAGGCGTTTGCAGGCTGAGAGAAGCCTTAAAAACGCACAGAACACAAGAATGCATTGGTTCACAGTGTTTTCCTCAAACTAGCACCTCAGGAAAGTACATTTATCTTTTTTATGATGGTATCATGGTCTGTGAATAGTTTTCCAACCTTTTTTGTTCAAACTAAGTTTTTGTGCTTTCTTCACTATTAAGGCGTTTGCAGGCTGAGAGAAGCCTAAAAAACGCACAGAACACAAGAATGCATTGGTTCACAGTGTTTTCCTCAAACTAGCACCTCAGGAAAGTACATTTAACTGTTTTATGATGTTATCATGGTTTGTGAATAGTTTTCCAACCTTTTTTGTTCAAACTAAGTTTTTGTGCTTTCTTGAGTATTAAGGCGTTTGCAGGCTGAGAGAAGCCTTAAAAACGCACAGAACACAAGAATGCATTGGTTCACAGTGTTTTCCTCAAACTAGCACCTCAGGAAAGTACATTTAACTGTTTTATGATGTTATCATGGTTTGTCAATAGTTTTCCAACCTTTTTTGTTCAAACTAAGTTTTTGTGCTTTCTTCACTATTAAGGCGTTTGCAGGCAGAGAGAAGGCTTAAACACGCACAGAACACAAGAATGCATTGGTTCACAGTGTTTTCCTCAAACTAGCACCTCAGGAAAGTACATTTATCTTTTTTATGATGGTATCATGGTCTGTGAATAGTTTTCCAACCTTTTTTGTTCAAACTAAGTTTTTGTGCTTTCTTCACTATTAAGGCGTTTGCAGGCAGAGAGAAGGCTTAAACACGCACAGAACACAAGAATGCATTGGTTCACAGTGTTTTCCTCAAACTAGCACCTCAGGAAAGTACATTTAACTGTTTTATGATGTTATCATGGTTTGTGAATAGTTTTCCAACCTTTTTTGTTCAAACTAAGTTTTTGTGCTTTCTTGAGTATTAAGGCGTTTGCAGGCTGAGAGAAGCCTTAAAAACGCACAGAACACAAGAATGCATTGGTTCACAGTGTTTTCCTCAAACTAGCACCTCAGGAAAGTACATTTAACTGTTTTATGATGTTATCATGGTTTGTCAATAGTTTTCCAACCTTTTTTGTTCAAACTAAGTTTTTGTGCTTTCTTCACTATTAAGGCGTTTGCAGGCAGAGAGAAGGCTTAAACACGCACAGACCACAAGAATGCATTGGTTCACAGTGTTTTCCTCAAACTAGCACCTCAGGAAAGTACATTTATCTTTTTTATGATGGTATCATGGTCTGTGAATAGTTTTCCAACCTTTTTTGTTCAAACTAAGTTTTTGTGCTTTCTTCACTATTAAGGCGTTTGCAGGCAGAGAGAAGGCTTAAACACGCACAGAACACAAGAATGCATTGGTTCACAGTGTTTTCCTCAAACTAGCACCTCAGGAAAGTACATTTATCTTTTTTATGATGGTATCATGGTCTGTGAATAGTTTTCCAACCTTTTTTGTTCAAACTAAGTTTTTGTGCTTTCTTCACTATTAAGGCGTTTGCAGGCAGAGAGAAGGCTTAAACACGCACAGAACACAAGAATGCATTGGTTCACAGTGTTTTCCTCAAACTAGCACCTCAGGAAAGTACATTTAACTGTTTTATGATGTTATCATGGTTTGTGAATAGTTTTCCAACCTTTTTTGTTCAAACTAAGTTTTTGTGCTTTCTTGAGTATTAAGGCGTTTGCAGGCTGAGAGAAGCCTTAAAAACGCACAGAACACAAGAATGCATTGGTTCACAGTGTTTTCCTCAAACTAGCACCTCAGGAAAGTACATTTAACTGTTTTATGATGTTATCATGGTTTGTCAATAGTTTTCCAACCTTTTTTGTCAAACTAAGTTTTTGTGCTTTCTTCACTATTAAGGCGTTTGTAGGCAGAGAGAAGGCTTAAACACGCACAGAACACAAGAATGCATTGGTTCACAGTGTTTTCCTCAAACTAGCACCTCAGGAAAGTACATTTATCTTTTTTATGATGGTATCATGGTCTGTGAATAGTTTTCCAACCTTTTTTGTTCAAACTAAGTTTTTGTGCTTTCTTCACTATTAAGGCGTTTGCAGGCAGAGAGAAGGCTTAAACACGCACAGAACACAAGAATGCATTGGTTCACAGTGTTTTCCTCAAACTAGCACCTCAGGAAAGTACATTTAACTGTTTTATGATGTTATCATGGTTTGTGAATAGTTTTCCAACCTTTTTTGTTCAAACTAAGTTTTTGTGCTTTCTTGAGTATTAAGGCGTTTGCAGGCTGAGAGAAGCCTTAAAAACGCACAAAACACAAGAATGCATTGGTTCACAGTGTTTTCCTCAAACTAGCACCTCAGGAAAGTACATTTAACTGTTTTATGATGTTATCATGGTTTGTCAATAGTTTTCCAACCTTTTTTGTTCAAACTAAGTTTTTGTGCTTTCTTGAGTATTAAGGCGTTTGCAGCCTGAGAGAAGCCTTAAAAACGCACAGAACACAAGAATGCATTGGTTCACAGTGTTTTCCTCAAACTAGCAGCTCAGGAAAGTACATTTAACTGTTTTATGATGTTATCATGGTTTGTGAATAGTTTTCCAACCTTTTTTGTTCAAACTAAGTTTTTGTGCTTTCTTGAGTATTAAGGCGTTTGCAGGCTGAGAGAAGCCTTAAAAACGCACAGAACACAAGAATCCATTGGTTCACAGTGTTTTCCTCAAACTAGCACCTCAGGAAAGTACATTTAACTGTTTTATGATGTTATCATGGTTTGTGAATAGTTTTCCAACCTTTTTTGTTCAAACTAAGTTTTTGTGCTTTCTTGAGTATTAAGGCGTTTGCAGGCTGAGAGAAGCCTAAAAAACGCACAGAACACAAGAATGCATTGGTTCACAGTGTTTTCCTCAAACTAGCAGCTCAGGAAAGTACATTTATCTTTTTTATGATGGTATCATGGTCTGTGAATAGTTTTCCAACCTTTTTTGTTCAAACTAAGTTTTTGTGCTTTCTTGAGTATTAAGGCGTTTGCAGGCTGAGAGAAGCCTTAAAAACGCACAGAACACAAGAATGCATTGGTTCACAGTGTTTTCCTCAAACTAGCACCTCAGGAAAGTACATTTAACTGTTTTATGATGTTATCATGGTTTGTCAATAGTTTTCCAACCTTTTTTGTTCAAACTAAGTTTTTGTGCTTTCTTGAGTATTAAGGCGTTTGCAGGCTGAGAGAAGCCTAAAAAACGCACAGAACACAAGAATGCATTGGTTCACAGTGTTTTCCTCAAACTAGCAGCTCAGGAAAGTACATTTAACTGTTTTATGATGTTATCATGGTTTGTGAATAGTTTTCCAACCTTTTTTGTTCAAACTAAGTTTTTGTGCTTTCTTGAGTATTAAGGCGTTTGCAGGCTGAGAGAAGCCTTAAAAACGCACAGAACACAAGAATGCATTGGTTCACAGTGTTTTCCTCAAACTAGCAGCTCAGGAAAGTACATTTATCTTTTTTATGATGGTATCATGGTCTGTGAATAGTTTTCCAACCTTTTTTGTTCAAACTAAGTTTTTGTGCTTTCTTGAGTATTAAGGCGTTTGCAGGCTGAGAGAAGCCTTAAAAACGCACAGAACACAAGAATGCATTGGTTCACAGTGTTTTCCTCAAACTAGCACCTCAGGAAAGTACATTTAACTGTTTTATGATGTTATCATGGTCTGTGAATAGTTTTCCAACCTTTTTTGTTCAAACTAAGTTTTTGTGCTTTCTTGAGTATTAAGGCGTTTGCAGGCTGAGAGAAGCCTAAAAAACGCACAGAACACAAGAATGCATTGGTTCACAGTGTTTTCCTCAAACTAGCAGCTCAGGAAAGTACATTTATCTTTTTTATGATGGTGTCATGGTCTGTGAATAGTTTTCCAACCTTTTTTGTTCAAACTAAGTTTTTGTGCTTTCTTCACTATTAAGGCGTTTGCAGGCAGAGAGAAGGCTTAAACACGCACAGAACACAAGAATGCATTGGTTCACAGTGTTTTCCTCAAACTAGCAGCTCAGGAAAGTATATTTATCTTTTTTATGATGGTGTCATGGTCTGTGAATAGTTTTCCAACCTTTTTTGTTCAAACTAAGTTTTTGTGCTTTCTTGAGTATTAAGGCGTTTGCAGGCTGAGAGAAGCCTTAAAAACGCACAGAACACAAGAATGCATTGGTTCACAGTGTTTTCCTCAAACTAGCACCTCAGGAAAGTACATTTAACTGTTTTATGATGTTATCATGGTTTGTGAATAGTTTTCCAACCTTTTTTGTTCAAACTAAGTTTTTGTGCTTTCTTGAGTATTAAGGCGTTTGCAGGCTGAGAGAAGCCTTAAAAACGCACAGAACACAAGAATGCATTGGTTCACAGTGTTTTCCTCAAACTAGCACCTCAGGAAAGTACATTTAACTGTTTTATGATGTTATCATGGTTTGTGAATAGTTTTCCAACCTTTTTTGTTCAAACTAAGTTTTTGTGCTTTCTTGAGTATTAAGGCGTTTGCAGGCTGAGAGAAGCCTAAAAAACGCACAGAACACAAGAATGCATTGGTTCACAGTGTTTTCCTCAAACTAGCAGCTGAGGAAAGTACATTTATCTTTTTTATGATGGTATCATGGTTTGTGAATAGTTTTCCAACCTTTTTTGTTCAAACTAAGTTTTTGTGCTTTCTTGAGTATTAAGGCGTTTGCAGGCTGAGAGAAGCCTTAAAAACGCACAGAACACAAGAATGCATTGGTTCACAGTGTTTTCCTCAAACTAGCACCTCAGGAAAGTACATTTAACTGTTTTATGATGTTATCATGGTTTGTGAATAGTTTTCCAACCTTTTTTGTTCAAACTAAGTTGTTGTGCTTTCTTGAGTATTAAGGCGTTTGCAGGCCGAGAGAAGCCTAAAAAACGCACAGAACACAAGAATGCATTGGTTCACAGTGTTTCCCTCAAACTAGCAGCTCAGGAAAGTACATTTATCTTTTTTATGATGGTATCATGGTCTGTGAATAGTTTTCCAACCTTTTTTGTTCAAACTAAGTTTTTGTGCTTTCTTGAGTATTAAGGCGTTTGCAGGCTGAGAGAAGCCTTAAAAACGCACAGAACACAAGAATGCATTGGTTCACAGTGTTTTCCTCAAACTAGCACCTCAGGAAAGTACATTGAACTGTTTCATGATGTTATCATGGTTTGTCAATAGTTTTCCAACCTTTTTTGTTCAAACTAAGTTTTTGTGCTTTCTTGAGTATTAAGGCGTTTGCAGGCTGAGAGAAGCCTAAAAAACGCACAGAACACAAGAATGCATTGGTTCACAGTGTTTTCCTGAAACTAGCAGCTCAGGAAAGTACACTTATCTTTTTTATGATGGTATCATGGTCTGTGAATAGTTTTCCAACCTTTTTTTGTTCAAACTAAGTTTTTGTGCTTTCTTGAGTATTAAGGCGTTTGCAGGCTGAGAGAAGCCTAAAAAACGCACAGAACACAAGAATGCATTGGTTCACAGTGTTTTCCTCAAACTAGCACCTCAGGAAAGTACATTTAACTGTTTTATGATGTTATCATGGTTTGTCAATAGTTTTCCAACCTTTTTTGTTCAAACTAAGTTTTTGTGCTTTCTTCACTATTAAAGCGTTTGCAGGCAGAGAGAAGGCTTAAACACGCACAGAACACAAGAATGCATTGGTTCACAGTGTTTTCCTCAAACTAGCAGCTCAGGAAAGTACATTTATCTTTTTTATGATGGTGTCATGGTCTGTGAATAGTTTTCCAACCTTTTTTGTTCAAACTAAGTTTTTGTGCTTTCTTGAGTATTAAGGCGTTTGCAGGCTGAGAGAAGCCTTAAAAACGCACAGAACACAAGAATGCATTGGTTCACAGTGTTTTCGTCAAACTAGCACCTCAGGAAAGTACATTTAACTGTTTTATGATGTTATCATGGTCTGTGAATAGTTTTCCAACCTTTTTTGTTCAAACTAAGTTTTTGTGCTTTCTTGAGTATTAAGGCGTTTGCAGGCTGAGAGAAGCCTAAAAAACGCACAGAACACAAGAATGCATTGGTTCACAGTGTTTTCCTGAAACTAGCAGCTCAGGAAAGTACATTTATCTTTTTTATGATGGTATCATGGTTTGTGAATAGTTTTCCAACCTTTTTTGTTCAAACTAAGTTTTTGTGCTTTCTTGAGTATTAAGGCGTTTGCAGGCTGAGAGAAGCCTAAAAAACGCACAGAACACAAGAATGCATTGGTTCACAGTGTTTTCCTGAAACTAGCAGCTCAGGAAAGTACATTTATCTTTTTTATGATGGTATCATGATCTGTGAATAGTTTTCCATCCTTTTTTGTTCAAACTAAGTTTTTGTGCTTTCTTGAGTATTAAGGCGTTTGCAGGCTGAGAGAAGCCTAAAAAACGCACAGAACACAAGAATGCATTGGTTCACAGTGTTTTCCTCAAACTAGCAGCTCAGGAAAGTACATTTATCTTTTTTATGATGGTGTCATGGTCTGTGAATAGTTTTCCAACCTTTTTTGTTCAAACTAAGTTTTTGTGCTTTCTTCACTATTAAGGCGTTTGCAGGCAGAGAGAAGGCTTAAACACGCACAGAACACAAGAATGCATTGGTTCACAGTGTTTTCCTCAAACTAGCAGCTCAGGAAAGTACATTTATCTTTTTTATGATGGTATCATGGTCTGTGAATAGTTTTCCAACCTTTTTTGTTCAAACTAAGTTTTTGTGCTTTCTTGAGTATTAAGGCGTTTGCAGGCTGAGAGAAGCCTAAAAAACGCACAGAACACAAGAATGCATTGGTTCACAGTGTTTTCCTCAAACTAGCAGCTCAGGAAAGTACATTTATCTTTTTTATGATGGTGTCATGGTCTGTGAATAGTTTTCCAACCTTTTTTGTTCAAACTAAGTTTTTGTGCTTTCTTGAGTATTAAGGCGTTTGCAGGCTGAGAGAAGCCTAAAAAACGCACAGAACACAATAATGCATTGGTTCACAGTGTTTTCCTCAAACTAGCAGCTCGGGAAAGTACATTTAACTGTTTTATGATGTTATCATGGTTTGTCAATAGTTTTCCAACCTTTTTTGTTCAAACTAAGTTTTTGTGCTTTCTTGAGTATTAAGGCGTTTGCAGGCTGAGAGAAGCCTAAAAAACGCACAGAACACAAGAATGCATTGGTTCACAGTGTTTTCCTGAAACTAGCAGCTCAGGAAAGTACATTTATCTTTTTTATGATGGTATCATGGTTTGTGAATAGTTTTCCAACCTTTTTTGTTTAAACTAAGTTTTTGTGCTTTCTTCACTATTAAGGCGTTTGCAGGGAGAGAGAAGGCTTAAACATGCACAGAACACAAGAACGCATTGGTTCACAGTGTTTTCCTCAAACTAGCAGCTCAGGAAAGTACATTTATCTTTTTTATGATGGTATCATGGTTTGTGAATAGTTTTCCAACCTTTTTTGTTCAAACTAAGTTTTTGTGCTTTCTTGAGTATTAAGGCGTTTGCAGGCTGAGAGAAGCCTAAAAAACGCACAGAACACAAGAATGCATTGGTTCACAGTGTTTTCCTCAAACTAGCAGCTCAGGAAAGTACATTTATCTTTTTTATGATGGTGTCATGGTCTGTGAATAGTTTTCCAACCTTTTTTGTTCAAACTAAGTTTTTGTGCTTTCTTCACTATTAAGGCGTTTGCAGGCAGAGAGAAGGCTTAAACACGCACAGAACACAATAATGCATTGGTTCACAGTGTTTTCCTCAAACTAGCAGCTCAGGAAAGTATATTTATCTTTTTTATGATGGTGTCATGGTCTGTGAATAGTTTTCCAACCTTCTTTGTTCAAACTAAGTTTTTGTGCTTTCTTCACTATTAAGGCGTTTGCAGGCAGAGAGAAGGCTTAAACACGCACAGAACACAAGAATGCATTGGTTCACAGTGTTTTCCTCAAACTAGCAGCTCAGGAAAGTACATTTATCTTTTTTATGATGGTATCATGGTCTGTGAATAGTTTTCCAACCTTTTTTGTTCAAACTAAGTTTTTGTGCTTTCTTGAGTATTAAGGCGTTTGCAGGCTGCGAGAAGCCTTAAAAACGCACAGAACACAAGAATGCATTGGTTCACAGTGTTTTCCTCAAACTAGCACCTCAGGAAAGTACATTTAACTGTTTTATGATGTTATCATGGTTTGTGAATAGTTTTCCAACCTTTTTTGTTCAAACTAAGTTTTTGTGCTTTCTTGAGTATTAAGGCGTTTGCAGGCTGAGAGAAGCCTAAAAAACGCACAGAACACAAGAATGCATTGGTTCACAGTGTTTCCCTCAAACTAGCACCTCAGGAAAGTACATTTAACTGTTTTATGATGTTATCATGGTTTGTCAATAGTTTTCCAACCTTTTTTGTTCAAACTAAGTTTTTGTGCTTTCTTGAGTATTAAGGCGTTTGCAGGCTGAGAGAAGCCTTAAAAACGCACAGAACACAAGAATGCATTGGTTCACAGTGTTTTTCTCAAACTAGCACCTCAGGAAAGTACATTTAACTGTTTTATGATGTTATCATGGTCTGTGAATAGTTTTCCAACCTTTTTTGTTCAAACTAAGTTTTTGTGCTTTCTTGAGTATTAAGGCGTTTGCAGGCTGAGAGAAGCCTAAAAAACGCACAGAACACAAGAATGCATTGGTTCACAGTGTTTTCCTGAAACTAGCAGCTCAGGAAAGTACACTTATCTTTTTTATGATGGTATCATGGTCTGTGAATAGTTTTCCAACCTTTTTTGTTCAAACTAAGTTTTTGTGCTTTCTTGAGTATTAAGGCGTTTGCAGGCTGAGAGAAGCCTAAAAAACGCACAGAACACAAGAATGCATTGGTTCACAGTGTTTTCCTCAAACTAGCAGCTGAGGAAAGTACATTTATCTTTTTTATGATGGTATCATGGTTTGTGAATAGTTTTCCAACCTTTTTTGTTCAAACTAAGTTTTTGTGCTTTCTTGAGTATTAAGGCGTTTGCAGGCTGAGAGAAGCCTTAAAAACGCACAGAACACAAGAATGCATTGGTTCACAGTGTTTTCCTCAAACTAGCACCTCAGGAAAGTACATTTAACTGTTTTATGATGTTATCATGGTTTGTGAATAGTTTTCCAACCTTTTTTGTTCAAACTAAGTTGTTGTGCTTTCTTGAGTATTAAGGCGTTTGCAGGCCGAGAGAAGCCTAAAAAACGCACAGAACACAAGAATGCATTGGTTCACAGTGTTTCCCTCAAACTAGCAGCTCAGGAAAGTACATTTATCTTTTTTATGATGGTATCATGGTCTGTGAATAGTTTTCCAACCTTTTTTGTTCAAACTAAGTTTTTGTGCTTTCTTGAGTATTAAGGCGTTTGCAGGCTGAGAGAAGCCTTAAAAACGCACAGAACACAAGAATGCATTGGTTCACAGTGTTTTCCTCAAACTAGCACCTCAGGAAAGTACATTGAACTGTTTCATGATGTTATCATGGTTTGTCAATAGTTTTCCAACCTTTTTTGTTCAAACTAAGTTTTTGTGCTTTCTTGAGTATTAAGGCGTTTGCAGGCTGAGAGAAGCCTAAAAAACGCACAGAACACAAGAATGCATTGGTTCACAGTGTTTTCCTGAAACTAGCAGCTCAGGAAAGTACACTTATCTTTTTTATGATGGTATCATGGTCTGTGAATAGTTTTCCAACCTTTTTTTGTTCAAACTAAGTTTTTGTGCTTTCTTGAGTATTAAGGCGTTTGCAGGCTGAGAGAAGCCTAAAAAACGCACAGAACACAAGAATGCATTGGTTCACAGTGTTTTCCTCAAACTAGCACCTCAGGAAAGTACATTTAACTGTTTTATGATGTTATCATGGTTTGTCAATAGTTTTCCAACCTTTTTTGTTCAAACTAAGTTTTTGTGCTTTCTTCACTATTAAAGCGTTTGCAGGCAGAGAGAAGGCTTAAACACGCACAGAACACAAGAATGCATTGGTTCACAGTGTTTTCCTCAAACTAGCAGCTCAGGAAAGTACATTTAACTGTTTTATGATGTTATCATGGTTTGTGAATAGTTTTCCAACCTTTTTTGTTCAAACTAAGTTTTTGTGCTTTCTTCACTATTAAGGCGTTTGCAGGCAGAGAGAAGGCTTAAACACGCACAGAACACAATAATGCATTGGTTCACAGTGTTTTCCTCAAACTAGCAGCTCAGGAAAGTATATTTATCTTTTTTATGATGGTGTCATGGTCTGTGAATAGTTTTCCAACCTTTTTTGTTCAAACTAAGTTTTTGTGCTTTCTTCACTATTAAGGCGTTTGCAGGCAGAGAGAAGGCTTAAACACGCACAGAACACAAGAATGCATTGGTTCACAGTGTTTTCCTCAAACTAGCAGCTCAGGAAAGTACATTTATCTTTTTTATGATGGTATCATGGTCTGTGAATAGTTTTCCAACCTTTTTTGTTCAAACTAAGTTTTTGTGCTTTCTTGAGTATTAAGGCGTTTGCAGGCTGCGAGAAGCCTTAAAAACGCACAGAACACAAGAATGCATTGGTTCACAGTGTTTTCCTCAAACTAGCACCTCAGGAAAGTACATTTAACTGTTTTATGATGTTATCATGGTTTGTGAATAGTTTTCCAACCTTTTTTGTTCAAACTAAGTTTTTGTGCTTTCTTGAGTATTAAGGCGTTTGCAGGCTGAGAGAAGCCTAAAAAACGCACAGAACACAAGAATGCATTGGTTCACAGTGTTTCCCTCAAACTAGCACCTCAGGAAAGTACATTTAACTGTTTTATGATGTTATCATGGTTTGTCAATAGTTTTCCAACCTTTTTTGTTCAAACTAAGTTTTTGTGCTTTCTTGAGTATTAAGGCGTTTGCAGGCTGAGAGAAGCCTAAAAAACGCACAGAACACAAGAATGCATTGGTTCACAGTGTTTTCCTCAAACTAGCAGCTCAGGAAAGTACATTTAACTGTTTTATGATGTTATCATGGTTTGTGAATAGTTTTCCAACCTTTTTTGTTCAAACTAAGTTTTTGTGCTTTCTTGAGTATTAAGGCGTTTGCAGGCTGAGAGAAGCCTTAAAAACGCACAGAACACAAGAATGCATTGGTTCACAGTGTTTTCCTCAAACTAGCACCTCAGGAAAGTACATTTAACTGTTTTATGATGTTATCATGGTCTGTGAATAGTTTTCCAACCTTTTTTGTTCAAACTAAGTTTTTGTGCTTTCTTGAGTATTAAGGCGTTTGCAGGCTGAGAGAAGCCTAAAAAACGCACAGAACACAAGAATGCATTGGTTCACAGTGTTTTCCTGAAACTAGCAGCTCAGGAAAGTACACTTATCTTTTTTATGATATTATCATGGTCTGTGAATAGTTTTCCAACCTTTTTTGTTCAAACTAAGTTTTTGTGCTTTCTTGAGTATTAAGGCGTTTGCAGGCTGAGAGAAGCCTAAAAAACGCACAGAACACAAGAATGCATTGGTTCACAGTGTTATCCTCAAACTAGCACCTCAGGAAAGTACATTTAACTGTTTTATGATGTTATCATGGTTTGTCAATAGTTTTCCAACCTTTTTTGTTCAAACTAAGTTTTTTTGCTTTCTTGAGTATTAAGGCGTTTGCAGGCTGAGAGAAGCCTTAAAAACGCACAGAACACAAGAATGCATTGGTTCACAGTGTTTTCCTCAAACTAGCAGCTCAGGAAAGTACATTTATCTTTTTTATGATGGTATCATGGTCTGTGAATAGTTTTCCAACCTTTTTTGTTCAAACTAAGTTTTTGTGCTTTCTTGAGTATTAAGGCGTTTGCAGGCTGAGAGAAGCCTTAAAAACGCACAGAACACAAGAATGCATTGGTTCACAGTGTTTTCCTCAAACTAGCACCTCAGGAAAGTGCATTTAACTGTTTTATGATGTTATCATGATTTGTGAATAGTTTTCCAACCTTTTTTGTTCAAACTAAGTTTTTGTGCTTTTTTGAGTATTAAGGCGTTTGCAGGCTGAGAGAAGCCTAAAAAACGCACAGAACACAAGAATGCATTGGTTCACAGTGTTTTCCTCAAACTTGCAGCTCAGGAAAGTACATTTATCTTTTTTATGATGGTATCATGGTCTGTGAATAGTTTTCCAACCTTTTTTGTTCAAACTAAGTTTTTGTGCTTTCTTGAGTATTAAGGCGTTTGCAGGCTGAGAGAAGCCTAAAAAACGCACAGAACACAATAATGCATTGGTTCACAGTGTTTTCCTCAAACTAGCAGCTCAGGAAAGTACATTTATCTTTTTTATGATGGTGTCATGGTCTGTGAATAGTTTTCCAACCTTTTTTGTTCAAACTAAGTTTTTGTGCTTTCTTGAGTATTAAGGCGTTTGCAGGCTGAGAGAAGCCTAAAAAACGCACAGAACACAAGAATGCATTGGTTCACAGTGTTTTCCTCAAACTAGCACCTCAGGAAAGTACATTTAACTGTTTTATGATGTTATCATGGTTTGTCAATAGTTTTCCAACCTTTTTTGTTCAAACTAAGTTTTTGTGCTTTCTTGAGTATTAAGGCGTTTGCAGGCTGAGAGAAGCCTAAAAAACGCACAGAACACAAGAATGCATTGGTTCACAGTGTTTCCCTCAAACTAGCAGCTCAGGAAAGTACATTTATCTTTTTTATGATGGTATCATGATCTGTGAATAGTTTTCCAACCTTTTTTGTTCAAACTAAGTTTTTGTGCTTTCTTGAGTATTAAGGCGTTTGCAGGCTGAGAGAAGCCTAAAAAACGCACAGAACACAAGAATGCATTGGTTCACAGTGTTTTCCTCAAACTAGCAGCTCAGGAAAGTACATTTATCTTTTTTATGATGGTGTCATGGTCTGTGAATAGTTTTCCAACCTTTTTTGTTCAAACTAAGTTTTTGTGCTTTCTTCACTATTAAGGCGTTTGCAGGCTGAGAGAAGGCTTAAACACGCACAGAACACAAGAATGCATTGGTTCACAGTGTTTTCCTCAAACTAGCACCTCAGGAAAGTACATTTAACTGTTTTATGATGTTATCATGGTTTGTGAATAGTTTTCCAACCTTTTTTGTTCAAACTAAGTTTTTGTGCTTTCTTGAGTATTAAGGCGTTTGCAGGCTGAGAGAAGCCTAAAAAACGCACAGAACACAAGAATGCATTGGTTCACAGTGTTTCCCTCAAACTAGCAGCTCAGGAAAGTACATTTATCTTTTTTATGATGGTGTCATGGTCTGTGAATAGTTTTCCAACCTTTTTTGTTCAAACTAAGTTTTTGTGCTTTCTTGAGTATTAAGGCGTTTGCAGGCTGAGAGAAGCCTTAAAAACGCACAGAACACAAGAATGCATTGGTTCACAGTGTTTTCCTCAAACTAGCACCTCAGGAAAGTGCATTTAACTGTTTTATGATGTTATCATGATTTGTGAATAGTTTTCCAACCTTTTTTGTTCAAACTAAGTTTTTGTGCTTTTTTGAGTATTAAGGCGTTTGCAGGCTGAGAGAAGCCTAAAAAACGCACAGAACACAAGAATGCATTGGTTCACAGTGTTTTCCTCAAACTTGCAGCTCAGGAAAGTACATTTATCTTTTTTATGATGGTATCATGGTCTGTGAATAGTTTTCCAACCTTTTTTGTTCAAACTAAGTTTTTGTGCTTTCTTGAGTATTAAGGCGTTTGCAGGCTGAGAGAAGCCTAAAAAACGCACAGAACACAATAATGCATTGGTTCACAGTGTTTTCCTCAAACTAGCAGCTCAGGAAAGTACATTTATCTTTTTTATGATGGTGTCATGGTCTGTGAATAGTTTTCCAACCTTTTTTGTTCAAACTAAGTTTTTGTGCTTTCTTGAGTATTAAGGCGTTTGCAGGCTGAGAGAAGCCTAAAAAACGCACAGAACACAAGAATGCATTGGTTCACAGTGTTTTCCTGAAACTAGCAGCTCAGGAAAGTACACTTATCTTTTTTATGATATTATCATGGTCTGTGAATAGTTTTCCAACCTTTTTTGTTCAAACTAAGTTTTTGTGCTTTCTTGAGTATTAAGGCGTTTGCAGGCTGAGAGAAGCCTAAAAAACGCACAGAACACAAGAATGCATTGGTTCACAGTGTTTTCCTCAAACTAGCAGCTCAGGAAAGTACATTTATCTTTTTTATGATGGTGTCATGGTCTGTGAATAGTTTTCCAACCTTTTTTGTTCAAACTAAGTTTTTGTGCTTTCTTGAGTATTAAGGCGTTTGCAGGCTGAGAGAAGCCTTAAAAACGCACAGAACACAAGAATGCATTGGTTCACAGTGTTTTCGTCAAACTAGCACCTCAGGAAAGTACATTTAACTGTTTTATGATGTTATCATGGTCTGTGAAAAGTTTTCCAACCTTTTTTGTTCAAACTAAGTTTTTGTGCTTTCTTGAGTATTAAGGCGTTTGCAGGCTGAGAGAAGCCTAAAAAACGCACAGAACACAAGAATGCATTGGTTCACAGTGTTTTCCTGAAACTAGCAGCTCAGGAAAGTACATTTATCTTTTTTATGATGGTATCATGGTCTGTGAATAGTTTTCCAACCTTTTTTGTTCAAACTAAGTTTTTGTGCTTTCTTGAGTATTAAGGCGTTTGCAGGCTGAGAGAAGCCTAAAAAACGCACAGAACACAAGAATGCATTGGTTCACAGTGTTTTCCTGAAACTAGCAGCTCAGGAAAGTACATTTATCTTTTTTATGATGGTATCATGGTCTGTGAATAGTTTTCCAACCTTTTTTGTTCAAACTAAGTTTTTGTGCTTTCTTCACTATTAAGGCGTTTGCAGGCAGAGAGAAGGCTTAAACACGCACAGAACACAAGAATGCATTGGTTCACAGTGTTTTCCTCAAACTAGCAGCTCAGGAAAGTACATTTATCTTTTTTATGATAGTATCATGGTCTGTGAATAGTTTTCCAACCTTTTTTGTTCAAACTAAGTTTTTGTGCTTTCTTGAGTATTAAGGCGTTTGCAGGCTGAGAGAAGCCTTAAAAACGCACAGAACACAAGAATGCATTGGTTCACAGTGTTTTCCTCAAACTAGCACCTCAGGAAAGTACATTTAACTGTTTTATGATGTTATCATGGTTTGTGAATAGTTTTCCAACCTTTTTTGTTCAAACTAAGTTTTTGTGCTTTCTTGAGTATTAAGGCGTTTGCAGGCTGAGAGAAGCCTTAAAAACGCACAGAACACAAGAATGCATTGGTGTTTTCCTCAAACTAGCACCTCAGGAAAGTACATTTAACTGTTGTATGATGTTATCATGGTTTGTCAATAGTTTTCCAACCTTTTTTGTTCAAACTAAGTTTTTTTGCTTTCTTGAGTATTAAGGCGTTTGCAGGCTGAGAGAAGCCTAAAAAACGCACAGAACACAAGAATGCATTGGTTCACAGTGTTTTCCTCAAACTAGCAGCTCAGGAAAGTACATTCATCTTTTTTATGATGGTATCATGGTCTGTGAATAGTTTTCCAACCTTTTTTGTTCAAACTAAGTTTTTGTGCTTTCTTCACTATTAAGGCGTTTGCAGGCAGAGAGAAGGCTTAAACACGCACAGAACACAAGAATGCATTGGTTCACAGTGTTTTCCTCAAACTAGCAGCTCAGGAAAGTACATTTAACTGTTTTATGATGTTATCATGGTTTGTCAATAGTTTTCCAACCTTTTTTGTTCAAACTAAGTTTTTGTGCTTTCTTGAGTATTAAGGCGTTTGCAGGCTGAGAGAAGCCTTAAAAACGCACAGAACACAAGAGTGCATTGGTTCACAGTGTTTTCCTCAAACTAGAACCTCAGGAAAGTACATTTATCTTTTTTATGATGGTATCATGGTCTGTGAATAGTTTTCCAACCTTTTTTGTTCAAACTAAGTTTGTGTGCTTTCTTGAGTATTAAGGCGTTTGCAGGCTGAGAGAAGCCTTAAAAACGCACAGAACACAAGAATGCATTGGTTAACAGTGTTTTCCTCAAACTAGCACCTCAGGAAAGTACATTGAACTGTTTCATGATGTTATCATGGTTTGTCAATAGTTTTCCAACCTTTTTTGTTCAAACTAAGTTTTTGTGCTTTCTTGAGTATTAAGGCGTTTGCAGGCTGAGAGAAGCCTAAAAAACGCACAGAACACAAGAATGCATTGGTTCACAGTGTTTTCCTGAAACTAGCAGCTCAGGAAAGTACACTTATCTTTTTTATGATGGTATCATGGTCTGTGAATAGTTTTCCAACCTTTTTTTGTTCAAACTAAGTTTTTGTGCTTTCTTGAGTATTAAGGCGTTTGCAGGCTGAGAGAAGCCTAAAAAACGCACAGAACACAAGAATGCATTGGTTCACAGTGTTTTCCTCAAACTAGCACCTCAGGAAAGTACATTTAACTGTTTTATGATGTTATCATGGTTTGTCAATAGTTTTCCAACCTTTTTTGTTCAAACTAAGTTTTTGTGCTTTCTTCACTATTAAAGCGTTTGCAGGCAGAGAGAAGGCTTAAACACGCACAGAACACAAGAATGCATTGGTTCACAGTGTTTTCCTCAAACTAGCAGCTCAGGAAAGTACATTTATCTTTTTTATGATGGTGTCATGGTCTGTGAATAGTTTTCCAACCTTTTTTGTTCAAACTAAGTTTTTGTGCTTTCTTGAGTATTAAGGCGTTTGCAGGCTGAGAGAAGCCTTAAAAACGCACAGAACACAAGAATGCATTGGTTCACAGTGTTTTCGTCAAACTAGCACCTCAGGAAAGTACATTTAACTGTTTTATGATGTTATCATGGTCTGTGAATAGTTTTCCAACCTTTTTTGTTCAAACTAAGTTTTTGTGCTTTCTTGAGTATTAAGGCGTTTGCAGGCTGAGAGAAGCCTAAAAAACGCACAGAACACAAGAATGCATTGGTTCACAGTGTTTTCCTGAAACTAGCAGCTCAGGAAAGTACATTTATCTTTTTTATGATGGTATCATGGTTTGTGAATAGTTTTCCAACCTTTTTTGTTCAAACTAAGTTTTTGTGCTTTCTTGAGTATTAAGGCGTTTGCAGGCTGAGAGAAGCCTAAAAAACGCACAGAACACAAGAATGCATTGGTTCACAGTGTTTTCCTGAAACTAGCAGCTCAGGAAAGTACATTCATCTTTTTTATGATGGTATCATGGTCTGTGAATAGTTTTCCAACCTTTTTTGTTCAAACTAAGTTTTTGTGCTTTCTTCACTATTAAGGCGTTTGCAGGCAGAGAGAAGGCTTAAACACGCACAGAACACAAGAATGCATTGGTTCACAGTGTTTTCCTCAAACTAGCAGCTCAGGAAAGTACATTTATCTTTTTTATGATGGTATCATGGTCTGTGAATAGTTTTCCAACCTTTTTTGTTCAAACTAAGTTTTTGTGCTTTCTTGAGTATTAAGGCGTTTGCAGGCTGAGAGAAGCCTTAAAAACGCACAGAACACAAGAATGCATTGGTTCACAGTGTTTTCCTCAAACTAGCACCTCAGGAAAGTACATTTAACTGTTTTATGATGTTATCATGGTTTGTGAATAGTTTTCCAACCTTTTTTGTTCAAACTAAGTTTTTGTGCTTTCTTGAGTATTAAGGCGTTTGCAGGCTGAGAGAAGCCTAAAAAACGCACAGAACACAAGAATGCATTGATTCACAGTGTTTCCCTCAAACTAGCAGCTCAGGAAAGTACATTTATCTTTTTTATGATGGTATCATGGTCTGTGAATAGTTTTCCAACCTTTTTTGTTCAAACTAAGTTTTTGTGCTTTCTTGAGTATTAAGGCGTTTGCAGGCTGAGAGAAGCCTTAAAAACGCACAGAACACAAGAATGCATTGGTTCACAGTGTTTTCCTCAAACTAGCACCTCAGGAAAGTACATTTAACTGTTGTATGATGTTATCATGGTTTGTCAATAGTTTTCCAACCTTTTTTGTTCAAACTAAGTTTTTTTGCTTTCTTGAGTATTAAGGCGTTTGCAGGCTGAGAGAAGCCTAAAAAACGCACAGAACACAAGAATGCATTGGTTCACAGTGTTTTCCTCAAACTAGCAGCTCAGGAAAGTACATTTATCTTTTTTATGATGGTATCATGGTCTGTGAATAGTTTTCCAACCTTTTTTGTTCAAACTAAGTTTTTGTGCTTTCTTCACTATTAAAGCGTTTGCAGGCAGAGAGAAGGCTTAAACACGCACAGAACACAAGAATGCATTGGTTCACAGTGTTTTCCTCAAACTAGCAGCTCAGGAAAGTACATTTATCTTTTTTATGATGGTGTCATGGTCTGTGAATAGTTTTCCAACCTTTTTTGTTCAAACTAAGTTTTTGTGCTTTCTTGAGTATTAAGGCGTTTGCAGGCTGAGAGAAGCCTTAAAAACGCACAGAACACAAGAATGCATTGGTTCACAGTGTTTTCGTCAAACTAGCACCTCAGGAAAGTACATTTAACTGTTTTATGATGTTATCATGGTCTGTGAATAGTTTTCCAACCTTTTTTGTTCAAACTAAGTTTTTGTGCTTTCTTGAGTATTAAGGCGTTTGCAGGCTGAGAGAAGCCTAAAAAACGCACAGAACACAAGAATGCATTGGTTCACAGTGTTTTCCTGAAACTAGCAGCTCAGGAAAGTACATTTATCTTTTTTATGATGGTATCATGGTCTGTGAATAGTTTTCCAACCTTTTTTGTTCAAACTAAGTTTTTGTGCTTTCTTGAGTATTAAGGCGTTTGCAGGCTGAGAGAAGCCTAAAAAACGCACAGAACACAAGAATGCATTGGTTCACAGTGTTTTCCTGAAACTAGCAGCTCAGGAAAGTACATTTATCTTTTTTATGATGGTATCATGGTCTGTGAATAGTTTTCCAACCTTTTTTGTTCAAACTAAGTTTTTGTGCTTTCTTCACTATTAAGGCGTTTGCAGGCAGAGAGAAGGCTTAAACACGCACAGAACACAAGAATGCATTGGTTCACAGTGTTTTCCTCAAACTAGCAGCTCAGGAAAGTACATTTATCTTTTTTATGATGGTATCATGGTCTGTGAATAGTTTTCCAACCTTTTTTGTTCAAACTAAGTTTTTGTGCTTTCTTGAGTATTAAGGCGTTTGCAGGCTGAGAGAAGCCTTAAAAACGCACAGAACACAAGAATGCATTGGTTCACAGTGTTTTCCTCAAACTAGCACCTCAGGAAAGTACATTTAACTGTTTTATGATGTTATCATGGTTTGTGAATAGTTTTCCAACCTTTTTTGTTCAAACTAAGTTTTTGTGCTTTCTTGAGTATTAAGGCGTTTGCAGGCTGAGAGAAGCCTTAAAAACGCACAGAACACAAGAATGCATTGGTGTTTTCCTCAAACTAGCACCTCAGGAAAGTACATTTAACTGTTGTATGATGTTATCATGGTTTGTCAATAGTTTTCCAACCTTTTTTGTTCAAACTAAGTTTTTTTGCTTTCTTGAGTATTAAGGCGTTTGCAGGCTGAGAGAAGCCTAAAAAACGCACAGAACACAAGAATGCATTGGTTCACAGTGTTTTCCTCAAACTAGCAGCTCAGGAAAGTACATTCATCTTTTTTATGATGGTATCATGGTCTGTGAATAGTTTTCCAACCTTTTTTGTTCAAACTAAGTTTTTGTGCTTTCTTCACTATTAAGGCGTTTGCAGGCAGAGAGAAGGCTTAAACACGCACAGAACACAAGAATGCATTGGTTCACAGTGTTTTCCTCAAACTAGCAGCTCAGGAAAGTACATTTAACTGTTTTATGATGTTATCATGGTTTGTCAATAGTTTTCCAACCTTTTTTGTTCAAACTAAGTTTTTGTGCTTTCTTGAGTATTAAGGCGTTTGCAGGCTGAGAGAAGCCTTAAAAACGCACAGAACACAAGAGTGCATTGGTTCACAGTGTTTTCCTCAAACTAGAACCTCAGGAAAGTACATTTATCTTTTTTATGATGGTATCATGGTCTGTGAATAGTTTTCCAACCTTTTTTGTTCAAACTAAGTTTGTGTGCTTTCTTGAGTATTAAGGCGTTTGCAGGCTGAGAGAAGCCTTAAAAACGCACAGAACACAAGAATGCATTGGTTCACAGTGTTTTCCTCAAACTAGCACCTCAGGAAAGTACATTGAACTGTTTCATGATGTTATCATGGTTTGTCAATAGTTTTCCAACCTTTTTTGTTCAAACTAAGTTTTTGTGCTTTCTTGAGTATTAAGGCGTTTGCAGGCTGAGAGAAGCCTAAAAAACGCACAGAACACAAGAATGCATTGGTTCACAGTGTTTTCCTGAAACTAGCAGCTCAGGAAAGTACACTTATCTTTTTTATGATGGTATCATGGTCTGTGAATAGTTTTCCAACCTTTTTTTGTTCAAACTAAGTTTTTGTGCTTTCTTGAGTATTAAGGCGTTTGCAGGCTGAGAGAAGCCTAAAAAACGCACAGAACACAAGAATGCATTGGTTCACAGTGTTTTCCTCAAACTAGCACCTCAGGAAAGTACATTCATCTTTTTTATGATGGTATCATGGTCTGTGAATAGTTTTCCAACCTTTTTTGTTCAAACTAAGTTTTTGTGCTTTCTTCACTATTAAGGCGTTTGCAGGCAGAGAGAAGGCTTAAACACGCACAGAACACAAGAATGCATTGGTTCACAGTGTTTTCCTCAAACTAGCAGCTCAGGAAAGTACATTTAACTGTTTTATGATGTTATCATGGTTTGTCAATAGTTTTCCAACCTTTTTTGTTCAAACTAAGTTTTTGTGCTTTCTTGAGTATTAAGGCGTTTGCAGGCTGAGAGAAGCCTTAAAAACGCACAGAACACAAGAGTGCATTGGTTCACAGTGTTTTCCTCAAACTAGAACCTCAGGAAAGTACATTTATCTTTTTTATGATGGTATCATGGTCTGTGAATAGTTTTCCAACCTTTTTTGTTCAAACTAAGTTTGTGTGCTTTCTTGAGTATTAAGGCGTTTGCAGGCTGAGAGAAGCCTTAAAAACGCACAGAACACAAGAATGCATTGGTTCACAGTGTTTTCCTCAAACTAGCACCTCAGGAAAGTACATTGAACTGTTTCATGATGTTATCATGGTTTGTCAATAGTTTTCCAACCTTTTTTGTTCAAACTAAGTTTTTGTGCTTTCTTGAGTATTAAGGCGTTTGCAGGCTGAGAGAAGCCTAAAAAACGCACAGAACACAAGAATGCATTGGTTCACAGTGTTTTCCTGAAACTAGCAGCTCAGGAAAGTACACTTATCTTTTTTATGATGGTATCATGGTCTGTGAATAGTTTTCCAACCTTTTTTTGTTCAAACTAAGTTTTTGTGCTTTCTTGAGTATTAAGGCGTTTGCAGGCTGAGAGAAGCCTAAAAAACGCACAGAACACAAGAATGCATTGGTTCACAGTGTTTTCCTCAAACTAGCACCTCAGGAAAGTACATTTAACTGTTTTATGATGTTATCATGGTTTGTCAATAGTTTTCCAACCTTTTTTGTTCAAACTAAGTTTTTGTGCTTTCTTCACTATTAAAGCGTTTGCAGGCAGAGAGAAGGCTTAAACACGCACAGAACACAAGAATGCATTGGTTCACAGTGTTTTCCTCAAACTAGCACCTCAGGAAAGTACATTTAACTGTTTTATGATGTTATCATGGTTTGTGAATAGTTTTCCAACCTTTTTTGTTCAAACTAAGTTTTTGTGCTTTCTTGAGTATTAAGGCGTTTGCAGGCTGAGAGAAGCCTTAAAAACGCACAGAACACAAGAATGCATTGGTGTTTTCCTCAAACTAGCACCTCAGGAAAGTACATTTATCTTTTTTATGATGGTATCATGGTCTGTGAATAGTTTTCCAACCTTTTTTGTTCAAACTAAGTTTTTGTGCTTTCTTCACTATTAAGGCGTTTGCAGGCAGAGAGAAGGCTTAAACACGCACAGAACACAAGAATGCATTGGTTCACAGTGTTTTCCTCAAACTAGCAGCTCAGGAAAGTACATTTATCTTTTTTATGATGGTATCATGGTCTGTGAATAGTTTTCCAACCTTTTTTGTTCAAACTAAGTTTTTGTGCTTTCTTGAGTATTAAGGCGTTTGCAGGCTGAGAGAAGCCTTAAAAACGCACAGAACACAAGAATGCATTGGTTCACAGTGTTTTCCTCAAACTAGCACCTCAGGAAAGTACATTTAACTGTTTTATGATGTTATCATGGTTTGTGAATAGTTTTCCAACCTTTTTTGTTCAAACTAAGTTTTTGTGCTTTCTTGAGTATTAAGGCGTTTGCAGGCTGAGAGAAGCCTTAAAAACGCACAGAACACAAGAATGCATTGGTGTTTTCCTCAAACTAGCACCTCAGGAAAGTACATTTAACTGTTGTATGATGTTATCATGGTTTGTCAATAGTTTTCCAACCTTTTTTGTTCAAACTAAGTTTTTTTGCTTTCTTGAGTATTAAGGCGTTTGCAGGCTGAGAGAAGCCTAAAAAACGCACAGAACACAAGAATGCATTGGTTCACAGTGTTTTCCTCAAACTAGCAGCTCAGGAAAGTACATTCATCTTTTTTATGATGGTATCATGGTCTGTGAATAGTTTTCCAACCTTTTTTGTTCAAACTAAGTTTTTGTGCTTTCTTCACTATTAAGGCGTTTGCAGGCAGAGAGAAGGCTTAAACACGCACAGAACACAAGAATGCATTGGTTCACAGTGTTTTCCTCAAACTAGCAGCTCAGGAAAGTACATTTAACTGTTTTATGATGTTATCATGGTTTGTCAATAGTTTTCCAACCTTTTTTGTTCAAACTAAGTTTTTGTGCTTTCTTGAGTATTAAGGCGTTTGCAGGCTGAGAGAAGCCTTAAAAACGCACAGAACACAAGAGTGCATTGGTTCACAGTGTTTTCCTCAAACTAGAACCTCAGGAAAGTACATTTATCTTTTTTATGATGGTATCATGGTCTGTGAATAGTTTTCCAACCTTTTTTGTTCAAACTAAGTTTGTGTGCTTTCTTGAGTATTAAGGCGTTTGCAGGCTGAGAGAAGCCTTAAAAACGCACAGAACACAAGAATGCATTGGTTCACAGTGTTTTCCTCAAACTAGCACCTCAGGAAAGTACATTGAACTGTTTCATGATGTTATCATGGTTTGTCAATAGTTTTCCAACCTTTTTTGTTCAAACTAAGTTTTTGTGCTTTCTTGAGTATTAAGGCGTTTGCAGGCTGAGAGAAGCCTAAAAAACGCACAGAACACAAGAATGCATTGGTTCACAGTGTTTTCCTGAAACTAGCAGCTCAGGAAAGTACACTTATCTTTTTTATGATGGTATCATGGTCTGTGAATAGTTTTCCAACCTTTTTTTGTTCAAACTAAGTTTTTGTGCTTTCTTGAGTATTAAGGCGTTTGCAGGCTGAGAGAAGCCTAAAAAACGCACAGAACACAAGAATGCATTGGTTCACAGTGTTTTCCTCAAACTAGCACCTCAGGAAAGTACATTTAACTGTTTTATGATGTTATCATGGTTTGTCAATAGTTTTCCAACCTTTTTTGTTCAAACTAAGTTTTTGTGCTTTCTTCACTATTAAAGCGTTTGCAGGCAGAGAGAAGGCTTAAACACGCACAGAACACAAGAATGCATTGGTTCACAGTGTTTTCCTCAAACTAGCACCTCAGGAAAGTACATTTAACTGTTTTATGATGTTATCATGGTTTGTGAATAGTTTTCCAACCTTTTTTGTTCAAACTAAGTTTTTGTGCTTTCTTGAGTATTAAGGCGTTTGCAGGCTGAGAGAAGCCTTAAAAACGCACAGAACACAAGAATGCATTGGTGTTTTCCTCAAACTAGCAGCTCAGGAAAGTACATTTATCTTTTTTATGATGGTATCATGGTCTGTGAATAGTTTTCCAACCTTTTTTGTTCAAACTAAGTTTTTGTGCTTTCTTCACTATTAAGGCGTTTGCAGGCAGAGAGAAGGCTTAAACACGCACAGAACACAAGAATGCATTGGTTCACAGTGTTTTCCTCAAACTAGCACCTCAGGAAAGTACATTTAACTGTTTTATGATGTTATCATGGTTTGTGAATAGTTTTCCAACCTTTTTTGTTCAAACTAAGTTTTTGTGCTTTCTTGAGTATTAAGGCGTTTGCAGGCTGAGAGAAGCCTTAAAAACGCACAGAACACAAGAATGCATTGGTGTTTTCCTCAAACTAGCACCTCAGGAAAGTACATTTATCTTTTTTATGATGGTATCATGGTCTGTGAATAGTTTTCCAACCTTTTTTGTTCAAACTAAGTTTTTGTGCTTTCTTCACTATTAAGGCGTTTGCAGGCAGAGAGAAGGCTTAAACACGCACAGAACACAAGAATGCATTGGTTCACAGTGTTTTCCTCAAACTAGCAGCTCAGGAAAGTACATTTATCTTTTTTATGATGGTATCATGGTCTGTGAATAGTTTTCCAACCTTTTTTGTTCAAACTAAGTTTTTGTGCTTTCTTGAGTATTAAGGCGTTTGCAGGCTGAGAGAAGCCTTAAAAACGCACAGAACACAAGAATGCATTGGTTCACAGTGTTTTCCTCAAACTAGCACCTCAGGAAAGTACATTTAACTGTTTTATGATGTTATCATGGTTTGTGAATAGTTTTCCAACCTTTTTTGTTCAAACTAAGTTTTTGTGCTTTCTTGAGTATTAAGGCGTTTGCAGGCTGAGAGAAGCCTTAAAAACGCACAGAACACAAGAATGCATTGGTGTTTTCCTCAAACTAGCACCTCAGGAAAGTACATTTAACTGTTGTATGATGTTATCATGGTTTGTCAATAGTTTTCCAACCTTTTTTGTTCAAACTAAGTTTTTTTGCTTTCTTGAGTATTAAGGCGTTTGCAGGCTGAGAGAAGCCTAAAAAACGCACAGAACACAAGAATGCATTGGTTCACAGTGTTTTCCTCAAACTAGCAGCTCAGGAAAGTACATTCATCTTTTTTATGATGGTATCATGGTCTGTGAATAGTTTTCCAACCTTTTTTGTTCAAACTAAGTTTTTGTGCTTTCTTCACTATTAAGGCGTTTGCAGGCAGAGAGAAGGCTTAAACACGCACAGAACACAAGAATGCATTGGTTCACAGTGTTTTCCTCAAACTAGCAGCTCAGGAAAGTACATTTAACTGTTTTATGATGTTATCATGGTTTGTCAATAGTTTTCCAACCTTTTTTGTTCAAACTAAGTTTTTGTGCTTTCTTCACTATTAAAGCGTTTGCAGGCAGAGAGAAGGCTTAAACACGCACAGAACACAAGAATGCATTGGTTCACAGTGTTTTCCTCAAACTAGCACCTCAGGAAAGTACATTTAACTGTTTTATGATGTTATCATGGTTTGTGAATAGTTTTCCAACCTTTTTTGTTCAAACTAAGTTTTTGTGCTTTCTTGAGTATTAAGGCGTTTGCAGGCTGAGAGAAGCCTTAAAAACGCACAGAACACAAGAATGCATTGGTGTTTTCCTCAAACTAGCACCTCAGGAAAGTACATTTATCTTTTTTATGATGGTATCATGGTCTGTGAATAGTTTTCCAACCTTTTTTGTTCAAACTAAGTTTTTGTGCTTTCTTCACTATTAAGGCGTTTGCAGGCAGAGAGAAGGCTTAAACACGCACAGAACACAAGAATGCATTGGTTCACAGTGTTTTCCTCAAACTAGCAGCTCAGGAAAGTACATTTATCTTTTTTATGATGGTATCATGGTCTGTGAATAGTTTTCCAACCTTTTTTGTTCAAACTAAGTTTTTGTGCTTTCTTGAGTATTAAGGCGTTTGCAGGCTGAGAGAAGCCTTAAAAACGCACAGAACACAAGAATGCATTGGTTCACAGTGTTTTCCTCAAACTAGCACCTCAGGAAAGTACATTTAACTGTTTTATGATGTTATCATGGTTTGTGAATAGTTTTCCAACCTTTTTTGTTCAAACTAAGTTTTTGTGCTTTCTTGAGTATTAAGGCGTTTGCAGGCTGAGAGAAGCCTTAAAAACGCACAGAACACAAGAATGCATTGGTGTTTTCCTCAAACTAGCACCTCAGGAAAGTACATTTAACTGTTTCATGATGGTATCATGGTCTGTGAATAGTTTTCCAACCTTTTTTGTTCAAACTAAGTTTTTGTGCTTTCTTGAGTATTAAGGCGTTTGCAGGCTGAGAGAAGCCTTAAAAACGCACAGAACACAAGAATGCATTGGTTCACAGTGTTTTCCTCAAACTAGCACCTCAGGAAAGTACATTGAACTGTTTCATGATGTTATCATGGTTTGTCAATAGTTTTCCAACCTTTTTTGTTCAAACTAAGTTTTTGTGCTTTCTTGAGTATTAAGGCGTTTGCAGGCTGAGAGAAGCCTAAAAAACGCACAGAACACAAGAATGCATTGGTTCACAGTGTTTTCCTGAAACTAGCAGCTCAGGAAAGTACATTTATCTTTTTTATGATGGTATCATGGTCTGTGAATAGTTTTCCAACCTTTTTTGTTCAAACTAAGTTTTTGTGCTTTCTTCACTATTAAGGCGTTTGCAGGCAGAGAGAAGGCTTAAACACGCACAGAACACAAGAATGCATTGGTTCACAGTGTTTTCCTCAAACTAGCAGCTCAGGAAAGTACATTTATCTTTTTTATGATGGTATCATGGTCTGTGAATAGTTTTCCAACCTTTTTTGTTCAAACTAAGTTTTTATGCTTTCTTGAGTATTAAGGCGTTTGCAGGCTGAGAGAAGCCTTAAAAACGCACAGAACACAAGAATGCATTGGTTCACAGTGTTTTCCTCAAACTAGCACCTCAGGAAAGTACATTTAACTGTTGTATGATGTTATCATGGTTTGTCAATAGTTTTCCAACCTTTTTTGTTCAAACTAAGTTTTTTTGCTTTCTTGAGTATTAAGGCGTTTGCAGGCTGAGAGAAGCCTAAAAAACGCACAGAACACAAGAATGCATTGGTTCACAGTGTTTTCCTCAAACTAGCAGCTCAGGAAAGTACATTTATCTTTTTTATGATGGTATCATGGTCTGTGAATAGTTTTCCAACCTTTTTTGTTCAAACTAAGTTTTTGTGCTTTCTTCACTATTAAGGCGTTTGCAGGCAGAGAGAAGGCTTAAACACGCACAGAACACAAGAATGCATTGGTTCACAGTGTTTTCCTCAAACTAGCAGCTCAGGAAAGTACATTTAACTGTTTTATGATGTTATCATGGTTTGTCAATAGTTTTCCAACCTTTTTTGTTCAAACTAAGTTTTTGTGCTTTCTTGAGTATTAAGGCGTTTGCAGGCTGAGAGAAGCCTTAAAAACGCACAGAACACAAGAATGCATTGGTTCACAGTGTTTTCCTCAAACTAGAACCTCAGGAAAGTACATTTATCTTTTTTATGATGGTATCATGGTCTGTGAATAGTTTTCCAACCTTTTTTGTTCAAACTAAGTTTGTGTGCTTTCTTGAGTATTAAGGCGTTTGCAGGCTGAGAGAAGCCTTAAAAACGCACAGAACACAAGAATGCATTGGTTCACAGTGTTTTCCTCAAACTAGCACCTCAGGAAAGTACATTTAACTGTTTTATGATGTTATCATGGTTTGTCAATAGTTTTCCAACCTTTTTTGTTCAAACTAAGTTGTTGTGCTTTCTTGAGTATTAAGGCGTTTGCAGGCTGAGAGAAGCCTAAAAAACGCACAGAACACAAGAATGCATTGGTTCACAGTGTTTCCCTCAAACTAGCAGCTCAGGAAAGTACATTTATCTTTTTTATGATGGTATCATGGTCTGTGAATAGTTTTCCAACCTTTTTTGTTCAAACTAAGTTTTTGTGCTTTCTTGAGTATTAAGGCGTTTGCAGGCTGAGAGAAGCCTTAAAAACGCACAGAACACAAGAATGCATTGGTTCACAGTGTTTTCCTCAAACTAGAACCTCAGGAAAGTACATTTATCTTTTTTATGATGGTATCATGGTCTGTGAATAGTTTTCCAACCTTTTTTGTTCAAACTAAGTTTGTGTGCTTTCTTGAGTATTAAGGCGTTTGCAGGCTGAGAGAAGCCTTAAAAACGCACAGAACACAAGAATGCATTGGTTCACAGTGTTTTCCTCAAACTAGCACCTCAGGAAAGTACATTTAACTGTTTTATGATGTTATCATGGTTTGTGAATAGTTTTCCAACCTTTTTTGTTCAAACTAAGTTGTTGTGCTTTCTTGAGTATTAAGGCGTTTGCAGGCTGAGAGAAGCCTAAAAAACGCACAGAACACAAGAATGCATTGGTTCACAGTGTTTCCCTCAAACTAGCAGCTCAGGAAAGTACATTTATCTTTTTTATGATGGTATCATGGTCTGTGAATAGTTTTCCAACCTTTTTTGTTCAAACTAAGTTTTTGTGCTTTCTTGAGTATTAAGGCGTTTGCAGGCTGAGAGAAGCCTTAAAAACGCACAGAACACAAGAATGCATTGGTTCACAGTGTTTTCCTCAAACTAGCACCTCAGGAAAGTACATTGAACTGTTTCATGATGTTATCATGGTTTGTCAATAGTTTTCCAACCTTTTTTGTTCAAACTAAGTTTTTGTGCTTTCTTGAGTATTAAGGCGTTTGCAGGCTGAGAGAAGCCTAAAAAACGCACAGAACACAAGAATGCATTGGTTCACAGTGTTTTCCTGAAACTAGCAGCTCAGGAAAGTACACTTATCTTTTTTATGATGGTATCATGGTCTGTGAATAGTTTTCCAACCTTTTTTTGTTCAAACTAAGTTTTTGTGCTTTCTTGAGTATTAAGGCGTTTGCAGGCTGAGAGAAGCCTAAAAAACGCACAGAACACAAGAATGCATTGGTTCACAGTGTTTTCCTCAAACTAGCACCTCAGGAAAGTACATTTAACTGTTTTATGATGTTATCATGGTTTGTCAATAGTTTTCCAACCTTTTTTGTTCAAACTAAGTTTTTGTGCTTTCTTCACTATTAAAGCGTTTGCAGGCAGAGAGAAGGCTTAAACACGCACAGAACACAAGAATGCATTGGTTCACAGTGTTTTCCTCAAACTAGCAGCTCAGGAAAGTACATTTATCTTTTTTATGATGGTGTCATGGTCTGTGAATAGTTTTCCAACCTTTTTTGTTCAAACTAAGTTTTTGTGCTTTCTTGAGTATTAAGGCGTTTGCAGGCTGAGAGAAGCCTTAAAAACGCACAGAACACAAGAATGCATTGGTTCACAGTGTTTTCGTCAAACTAGCACCTCAGGAAAGTACATTTAACTGTTTTATGATGTTATCATGGTTTGTCAATAGTTTTCCAACCTTTTTTGTTCAAACTAAGTTTTTGTGCTTTCTTGAGTATTAAGGCGTTTGCAGGCTGAGAGAAGCCTAAAAAACGCACAGAACACAAGAATGCATTGGTTCACAGTGTTTTCCTGAAACTAGCAGCTCAGGAAAGTACATTTATCTTTTTTATGATGGTATCATGGTTTGTGAATAGTTTTCCAACCTTTTTTGTTCAAACTAAGTTTTTGTGCTTTCCTGAGTATTAAGGCGTTTGCAGGCTGAGAGAAGCCTAAAAAACGCACAGAACACAAGAATGCATTGGTTCACAGTGTTTTCCTGAAACTAGCAGCTCAGGAAAGTACATTTATCTTTTTTATGATGGTATCATGGTCTGTGAATAGTTTTCCAACCTTTTTTGTTCAAACTAAGTTTTTGTGCTTTCTTCACTATTAAGGCGTTTGCAGGCAGAGAGAAGGCTTAAACACGCACAGAACACAAGAATGCATTGGTTCACAGTGTTTTCCTCAAACTAGCAGCTCAGGAAAGTACATTTATCTTTTTTATGATGGTATCATGGTCTGTGAATAGTTTTCCAACCTTTTTTGTTCAAACTAAGTTTTTGTGCTTTCTTGAGTATTAAGGCGTTTGCAGGCTGAGAGAAGCCTTAAAAACGCACAGAACACAAGAATGCATTGGTTCACAGTGTTTTCCTCAAACTAGCACCTCAGGAAAGTACATTTAACTGTTTTATGATGTTATCATGGTTTGTGAATAGTTTTCCAACCTTTTTTGTTCAAACTAAGTTTTTGTGCTTTCTTGAGTATTAAGGCGTTTGCAGGCTGAGAGAAGCCTAAAAAACGCACAGAACACAAGAATGCATTGATTCACAGTGTTTCCCTCAAACTAGCAGCTCAGGAAAGTACATTTATCTTTTTTATGATGGTATCATGGTCTGTGAATAGTTTTCCAACCTTTTTTGTTCAAACTAAGTTTTTGTGCTTTCTTGAGTATTAAGGCGTTTGCAGGCTGAGAGAAGCCTTAAAAACGCACAGAACACAAGAATGCATTGGTTCACAGTGTTTTCCTCAAACTAGCACCTCAGGAAAGTACATTTAACTGTTGTATGATGTTATCATGGTTTGTCAATAGTTTTCCAACCTTTTTTGTTCAAACTAAGTTTTTTTGCTTTCTTGAGTATTAAGGCGTTTGCAGGCTGAGAGAAGCCTAAAAAACGCACAGAACACAAGAATGCATTGGTTCACAGTGTTTTCCTCAAACTAGCAGCTCAGGAAAGTACATTTATCTTTTTTATGATGGTATCATGGTCTGTGAATAGTTTTCCAACCTTTTTTGTTCAAACTAAGTTTTTGTGCTTTCTTCACTATTAAGGCGTTTGCAGGCAGAGAGAAGGCTTAAACACGCACAGAACACAAGAATGCATTGGTTCACAGTGTTTTCCTCAAACTAGCAGCTCAGGAAAGTACATTTAACTGTTTTATGATGTTATCATGGTTTGTCAATAGTTTTCCAACCTTTTTTGTTCAAACTAAGTTTTTGTGCTTTCTTCACTATTAAAGCGTTTGCAGGCAGAGAGAAGGCTTAAACACGCACAGAACACAAGAATGCATTGGTTCACAGTGTTTTCCTCAAACTAGCAGCTCAGGAAAGTACATTTATCTTTTTTATGATGGTGTCATGGTCTGTGAATAGTTTTCCAACCTTTTTTGTTCAAACTAAGTTTTTGTGCTTTCTTGAGTATTAAGGCGTTTGCAGGCTGAGAGAAGCCTTAAAAACGCACAGAACACAAGAATGCATTGGTTCACAGTGTTTTCGTCAAACTAGCACCTCAGGAAAGTACATTTAACTGTTTTATGATGTTATCATGGTTTGTCAATAGTTTTCCAACCTTTTTTGTTCAAACTAAGTTTTTGTGCTTTCTTGAGTATTAAGGCGTTTGCAGGCTGAGAGAAGCCTAAAAAACGCACAGAACACAAGAATGCATTGGTTCACAGTGTTTTCCTGAAACTAGCAGCTCAGGAAAGTACATTTATCTTTTTTATGATGGTATCATGGTTTGTGAATAGTTTTCCAACCTTTTTTGTTCAAACTAAGTTTTTGTGCTTTCCTGAGTATTAAGGCGTTTGCAGGCTGAGAGAAGCCTAAAAAACGCACAGAACACAAGAATGCATTGGTTCACAGTGTTTTCCTGAAACTAGCAGCTCAGGAAAGTACATTTATCTTTTTTATGATGGTATCATGGTCTGTGAATAGTTTTCCAACCTTTTTTGTTCAAACTAAGTTTTTGTGCTTTCTTCACTATTAAGGCGTTTGCAGGCAGAGAGAAGGCTTAAACACGCACAGAACACAAGAATGCATTGGTTCACAGTGTTTTCCTCAAACTAGCAGCTCAGGAAAGTACATTTATCTTTTTTATGATGGTATCATGGTCTGTGAATAGTTTTCCAACCTTTTTTGTTCAAACTAAGTTTTTGTGCTTTCTTGAGTATTAAGGCGTTTGCAGGCAGAGAGAAGGCTTAAACACGCACAGAACACAAGAATGCATTGGTTCACAGTGTTTTCCTCAAACTAGCAGCTCAGGAAAGTACATTTAACTGTTTTATGATGTTATCATGGTTTGTCAATAGTTTTCCAACCTTTTTTGTTCAAACTAAGTTTTTGTGCTTTCTTGAGTATTAAGGCGTTTGCAGGCTGAGAGAAGCCTTAAAAACGCACAGAACACAAGAATGCATTGGTTCACAGTGTTTTCCTCAAACTAGCACCTCAGGAAAGTACATTTAACTGTTGTATGATGTTATCATGGTTTGTCAATAGTTTTCCAACCTTTTTTGTTCAAACTAAGTTTTTTTGCTTTCTTGAGTATTAAGGCGTTTGCAGGCTGAGAGAAGCCTAAAAAACGCACAGAACACAAGAATGCATTGGTTCACAGTGTTTTCCTCAAACTAGCAGCTCAGGAAAGTACATTTATCTTTTTTATGATGGTATCATGGTCTGTGAATAGTTTTCCAACCTTTTTTGTTCAAACTAAGTTTTTGTGCTTTCTTGAGTATTAAGGCGTTTGCAGGCAGAGAGAAGGCTTAAACACGCACAGAACACAAGAATGCATTGGTTCACAGTGTTTTCCTCAAACTAGCAGCTCAGGAAAGTACATTTAACTGTTTTATGATGTTATCATGGTTTGTCAATAGTTTTCCAACCTTTTTTGTTCAAACTAAGTTTTTGTGCTTTCTTCACTATTAAAGCGTTTGCAGGCAGAGAGAAGGCTTAAACACGCACAGAACACAAGAATGCATTGGTTCACAGTGTTTTCCTCAAACTAGCAGCTCAGGAAAGTACATTTATCTTTTTTATGATGGTGTCATGGTCTGTGAATAGTTTTCCAACCTTTTTTGTTCAAACTAAGTTTTTGTGCTTTCTTGAGTATTAAGGCGTTTTTGCAGGCTGAGAGAAGCCTAAAAAACGCACAGAACACAAGAATGCATTGGTTCACAGTGTTTTCCTCAAACTAGCAGCTCAGGAAAGTACATTTATCTTTTTTATGATGGTATCATTGTTTGTGAATAGTTTTCCAACCTTTTTTGTTCAAACTAAGTTTTTGTGCTTTCTTGAGTATTAAGGCGTTTGCAGGCTGAGAGAAGCCTAAAAAACGCACAGAACACAAGAATGCATTGGTTCACAGTGTTTTCCTGAAACTAGCAGCTCAGGAAAGTACACTTATCTTTTTTATGATGGTATCATGGTCTGTGAATAGTTTTCCAACCTTTTTTGTTCAAACTAAGTTTTTGTGCTTTCTTGAGTATTAAGGCGTTTGCAGGCTGAGAGAAGCCTAAAAAACGCACAGAACACAAGAATGCATTGGTTCACAGTGTTTTCCTCAAACTAGCAGCTCAGGAAAGTACATTTATCTTTTTTATGATGGTATCATGGTTTGTGAATAGTTTTCCAACCTTTTTTGTTCAAACTAAGTTTTTGTGCTTTCTTGAGTATTAAGGCGTTTGCAGGCTGAGAGAAGCCTAAAAAACGCACAGAACACAAGAATGCATTGGTTCACAGTGTTTTCCTGAAACTAGCAGCTCAGGAAAGTACATTTATCTTTTTTATGATGGTATCATGGTCTGTGAATAGTTTTCCAACCTTTTTTGTTCAAACTAAGTTTTTGTGCTTTCTTGAGTATTAAGGCGTTTGCAGGCTGAGAGAAGCCTAAAAAACGCACAGAACACAATAATACATTGGTTCACAGTGTTTTCCTCAAACTAGCAGCTCAGGAAAGTACATTTATCTTTTTTATGATGGTGTCATGGTCTGTGAATAGTTTTCCAACCTTTTTTGTTCAAACTAAGTTTTTGTGCTTTCTTGAGTATTAAGGCGTTTGCAGGCTGAGAGAAGCATTAAAAACGCACAGAACACAAGAATGCATTGGTTCACAGTGTTTTCCTCAAACTAGCACCTCAGGAAAGTACATTTAACTGTTTTATGATGTTATCATGGTTTGTCAATAGTTTTCCAACCTTTTTTGTTCAAACTAAGTTTTTTTGCTTTCTTGAGTATTAAGGCGTTTGCAGGCTGAGAGAAGCCTTAAAAACGCACAGAACACAAGAATGCATTGGTTCACAGTGTTTTCCTCAAACTAGCAGCTCAGGAAAGTACATTTATCTTTTTTATGATGGTATCATGGTCTGTGAATAGTTTTCCAACCTTTTTTGTTCAAACTAAGTTTTTGTGCTTTCTTGAGTATTAAGGCGTTTGCAGGCAGAGAGAAGGCTTAAACACGCACAGAACACAAGAATGCATTGGTTCACAGTGTTTTCCTCAAACTAGCAGCTCAGGAAAGTACATTTAACTGTTTTATGATGTTATCATGGTTTGTCAATAGTTTTCCAACCTTTTTTGTTCAAACTAAGTTTTTGTGCTTTCTTGAGTATTAAGGCGTTTGCAGGCTGAGAGAAGCCTTAAAAACGCACAGAACACAAGAATGCATTGGTTCACAGTGTTTTCCTCAAACTAGCACCTCAGGAAAGTACATTTAACTGTTGTATGATGTTATCATGGTTTGTCAATAGTTTTCCAACCTTTTTTGTTCAAACTAAGTTTTTTTGCTTTCTTGAGTATTAAGGCGTTTGCAGGCTGAGAGAAGCCTAAAAAACGCACAGAACACAAGAATGCATTGGTTCACAGTGTTTTCCTCAAACTAGCAGCTCAGGAAAGTACATTTATCTTTTTTATGATGGTATCATGGTCTGTGAATAGTTTTCCAACCTTTTTTGTTCAAACTAAGTTTTTGTGCTTTCTTGAGTATTAAGGCGTTTGCAGGCAGAGAGAAGGCTTAAACACGCACAGAACACAAGAATGCATTGGTTCACAGTGTTTTCCTCAAACTAGCAGCTCAGGAAAGTACATTTAACTGTTTTATGATGTTATCATGGTTTGTCAATAGTTTTCCAACCTTTTTTGTTCAAACTAAGTTTTTGTGCTTTCTTCACTATTAAAGCGTTTGCAGGCAGAGAGAAGGCTTAAACACGCACAGAACACAAGAATGCATTGGTTCACAGTGTTTTCCTCAAACTAGCAGCTCAGGAAAGTACATTTATCTTTTTTATGATGGTGTCATGGTCTGTGAATAGTTTTCCAACCTTTTTTGTTCAAACTAAGTTTTTGTGCTTTCTTGAGTATTAAGGCGTTTGCAGGCTGAGAGAAGCCTTAAAAACGCACAGAACACAAGAATGCATTGGTTCACAGTGTTTTCGTCAAACTAGCACCTCAGGAAAGTACATTTAACTGTTTTATGATGTTATCATGGTCTGTGAATAGTTTTCCAACCTTTTTTGTTCAAACTAAGTTTTTGTGCTTTCTTGAGTATTAAGGCGTTTGCAGGCTGAGAGAAGCCTTAAAAACGCACAGAACACAAGAATGCATTGGTTCACAGTGTTTTCCTCAAACTAGCACCTCAGGAAAGTACATTTAACTGTTTTATGATGTTATCATGGTTTGTGAATAGTTTTCCAACCTTTTTTGTTCAAACTAAGTTTTTGTGCTTTCTTGAGTATTAAGGCGTTTGCAGGCTGAGAGAAGCCTAAAAAACGCACAGAACACAAGAATGCATTGATTCACAGTGTTTCCCTCAAACTAGCAGCTCAGGAAAGTACATTTATCTTTTTTATGATGGTATCATGGTCTGTGAATAGTTTTCCAACCTTTTTTGTTCAAACTAAGTTTTTGTGCTTTCTTGAGTATTAAGGCGTTTGCAGGCTGAGAGAAGCCTTAAAAACGCACAGAACACAAGAATGCATTGGTTCACAGTGTTTTCCTCAAACTAGCACCTCAGGAAAGTACATTTAACTGTTGTATGATGTTATCATGGTTTGTCAATAGTTTTCCAACCTTTTTTGTTCAAACTAAGTTTTTTTGCTTTCTTGAGTATTAAGGCGTTTGCAGGCTGAGAGAAGCCTAAAAAACGCACAGAACACAAGAATGCATTGGTTCACAGTGTTTTCCTCAAACTAGCAGCTCAGGAAAGTACATTTATCTTTTTTATGATGGTATCATGGTCTGTGAATAGTTTTCCAACCTTTTTTGTTCAAACTAAGTTTTTGTGCTTTCTTCACTATTAAGGCGTTTGCAGGCAGAGAGAAGGCTTAAACACGCACAGAACACAAGAATGCATTGGTTCACAGTGTTTTCCTCAAACTAGCAGCTCAGGAAAGTACATTTAACTGTTTTATGATGTTATCATGGTTTGTCAATAGTTTTCCAACCTTTTTTGTTCAAACTAAGTTTTTGTGCTTTCTTGAGTATTAAGGCGTTTGCAGGCTGAGAGAAGCCTTAAAAACGCACAGAACACAAGAATGCATTGGTTCACAGTGTTTTCCTCAAACTAGAACCTCAGGAAAGTACATTTATCGTTTTTATGATGGTATCATGGTCTGTGAATAGTTTTCCAACCTTTTTTGTTCAAACTAAGTTTGTGTGCTTTCTTGAGTATTAAGGCGTTTGCAGGCTGAGAGAAGCCTTAAAAACGCACAGAACACAAGAATGCATTGGTTCACAGTGTTTTCCTCAAACTAGCACCTCAGGAAAGTACATTTAACTGTTTTATGATGTTATCATGGTTTGTCAATAGTTTTCCAACCTTTTTTGTTCAAACTAAGTTTTTGTGCTTTCTTGAGTATTAAGGCGTTTGCAGGCTGAGAGAAGCCTTAAAAACGCACAGAACACAAGAATGCATTGGTTCACAGTGTTTTCCTCAAACTAGCACCTCAGGAAAGTACATTTAACTGTTTTATGATGTTATCATGGTCTGTGAATAGTTTTCCAACCTTTTTTGTTCAAACTAAGTTTTTGTGCTTTCTTGAGTATTAAGGCGTTTGCAGGCTGAGAGAAGCCTAAAAAACGCACAGAACACAAGAATGCATTGGTTCACAGTGTTTTCCTGAAACTAGCAGCTCAGGAAAGTACATTTATCTTTTTTATGATGGTATCATGGTTTGTGAATAGTTTTCCAACCTTTTTTGTTCAAACTAAGTTTTTGTGCTTTCCTGAGTATTAAGGCGTTTGCAGGCTGAGAGAAGCCTAAAAAACGCACAGAACACAAGAATGCATTGGTTCACAGTGTTTTCCTGAAACTAGCAGCTCAGGAAAGTACATTTATCTTTTTTATGATGGTATCATGGTCTGTGAATAGTTTTCCAACCTTTTTTGTTCAAACTAAGTTTTTGTGCTTTCTTCACTATTAAGGCGTTTGCAGGCAGAGAGAAGGCTTAAACACGCACAGAACACAAGAATGCATTGGTTCACAGTGTTTTCCTCAAACTAGCAGCTCAGGAAAGTACATTTATCTTTTTTATGATGGTATCATGGTCTGTGAATAGTTTTCCAACCTTTTTTGTTCAAACTAAGTTTTTGTGCTTTCTTGAGTATTAAGGCGTTTGCAGGCTGAGAGAAGCCTTAAAAACGCACAGAACACAAGAATGCATTGGTTCACAGTGTTTTCCTCAAACTAGCACCTCAGGAAAGTACATTTAACTGTTTTATGATGTTATCATGGTTTGTGAATAGTTTTCCAACCTTTTTTGTTCAAACTAAGTTTTTGTGCTTTCTTGAGTATTAAGGCGTTTGCAGGCTGAGAGAAGCCTAAAAAACGCACAGAACACAAGAATGCATTGATTCACAGTGTTTCCCTCAAACTAGCAGCTCAGGAAAGTACATTTATCTTTTTTATGATGGTATCATGGTCTGTGAATAGTTTTCCAACCTTTTTTGTTCAAACTAAGTTTTTGTGCTTTCTTGAGTATTAAGGCGTTTGCAGGCTGAGAGAAGCCTTAAAAACGCACAGAACACAAGAATGCATTGGTTCACAGTGTTTTCCTCAAACTAGCACCTCAGGAAAGTACATTTAACTGTTGTATGATGTTATCATGGTTTGTCAATAGTTTTCCAACCTTTTTTGTTCAAACTAAGTTTTTTTGCTTTCTTGAGTATTAAGGCGTTTGCAGGCTGAGAGAAGCCTAAAAAACGCACAGAACACAAGAATGCATTGGTTCACAGTGTTTTCCTCAAACTAGCAGCTCAGGAAAGTACATTTATCTTTTTTATGATGGTATCATGGTCTGTGAATAGTTTTCCAACCTTTTTTGTTCAAACTAAGTTTTTGTGCTTTCTTCACTATTAAGGCGTTTGCAGGCAGAGAGAAGGCTTAAACACGCACAGAACACAAGAATGCATTGGTTCACAGTGTTTTCCTCAAACTAGCAGCTCAGGAAAGTACATTTAACTGTTTTATGATGTTATCATGGTTTGTCAATAGTTTTCCAACCTTTTTTGTTCAAACTAAGTTTTTGTGCTTTCTTGAGTATTAAGGCGTTTGCAGGCTGAGAGAAGCCTTAAAAACGCACAGAACACAAGAATGCATTGGTTCACAGTGTTTTCCTCAAACTAGAACCTCAGGAAAGTACATTTATCTTTTTTATGATGGTATCATGGTCTGTGAATAGTTTTCCAACCTTTTTTGTTCAAACTAAGTTTGTGTGCTTTCTTGAGTATTAAGGCGTTTGCAGGCTGAGAGAAGCCTTAAAAACGCACAGAACACAAGAATGCATTGGTTCAAAGTGTTTTCCTCAAACTAGCAGCTCAGGAAAGTACATTTATCTTTTTTATGATGGTATCATGGTTTGTGAATAGTTTTCCAACCTTTTTTGTTCAAACTAAGTTTTTGTGCTTTCTTGAGTATTAAGGCGTTTGCAGGCTGAGAGAAGCCTAAAAAACGCACAGAACACAAGAATGCATTGGTTCACAGTGTTTTCCTGAAACTAGCAGCTCAGGAAAGTACATTTATCTTTTTTATGATGGTATCATGGTCTGTGAATAGTTTTCCAACCTTTTTTGTTCAAACTAAGTTTTTGTGCTTTCTTGAGTATTAAGGCGTTTGCAGGCTGAGAGAAGCCTAAAAAACGCACAGAACACAATAATGCATTGGTTCACAGTGTTTTCCTCAAACTAGCAGCTCAGGAAAGTACATTTATCTTTTTTATGATGGTGTCATGGTCTGTGAATAGTTTTCCAACCTTTTTTGTTCAAACTAAGTTTTTGTGCTTTCTTCACTATTAAGGCGTTTGCAGGCTGAGAGAAGGCTTAAACACGCACAGAACACAAGAATGCATTGGTTCACAGTGTTTTCCTCAAACTAGCACCTCAGGAAAGTACATTTAACTGTTTTATGATGTTATCATGGTTTGTGAATAGTTTTCCAACCTTTTTTGTTCAAACTAAGTTTTTGTGCTTTCTTGAGTATTAAGGCGTTTGCAGGCTGAGAGAAGCCTAAAAAACGCACAGAACACAAGAATGCATTGGTTCACAGTGTTTTCCTCAAACTAGCAGCTCAGGAAAGTACATTTATCTTTTTTATGATGGTATCATGGTCTGTGAATAGTTTTCCAACCTTTTTTGTTCAAACTAAGTTTTTGTGCTTTCTTGAGTATTAAGGCGTTTGCAGGCTGAGAGAAGCCTAAAAAACGCACAGAACACAATAATGCATTGGTTCACAGTGTTTTCCTCAAACTAGCAGCTCAGGAAAGTACATTTATCTTTTTTATGATGGTATCATTGTTTGTGAATAGTTTTCCAACCTTTTTTGTTCAAACTAAGTTTTTTTGCTTTCTTGAGTATTAAGGCGTTTGCAGGCTGAGAGAAGCCTAAAAAACGCACAGAACACAAGAATGCATTGGTTCACAGTGTTTTCCTCAAACTAGCAGCTCAGGAAAGTACACTTATCTTTTTTATGATGGTATCATGGTCTGTGAATAGTTTTCCAACCTTTTTTGTTCAAACTAAGTTTTTGTGCTTTCTTGAGTATTAAGGCGTTTGCAGGCTGAGAGAAGCCTAAAAAACGCACAGAACAGAAGAATGCATTGGTTCACAGTGTTTTCCTCAAACTAGCAGCTCAGGAAAGTACATTTATCTTTTTTATGATGGTATCATGGTCTGTGAATAGTTTTCCAACCTTTTTTGTTCAAACTAAGTTTTTGTGCTTTCTTGAGTATTAAGGCGTTTGCAGGCTGAGAGAAGCCTAAAAAACGCACAGAACACAAGAATGCATTGGTTCACAGTGTTTTCCTGAAACTAGCAGCTCAGGAAAGTACACTTATCTTTTTTATGATGGTATCATGGTCTGTGAATAGTTTTCCAACCTTTTTTGTTCAAACTAAGTTTTTGTGCTTTCTTGAGTATTAAGGCGTTTGCAGGCTGAGAGAAGCCTTAAAAACGCACAGAACACAAGAATGCATTGGTTCACAGTGTTTTCCTCAAACTAGCACCTCAGGAAAGTACATTTAACTGTTTTATGATGTTATCATGGTTTGTGAATAGTTTTCCAACCTTTTTTGTTCAAACTAAGTTTTTGTGCTTTCTTGAGTATTAAGGCGTTTGCAGGCTGAGAGAAGCCTAAAAAACGCACAGAACACAAGAATGCATTGATTCACAGTGTTTCCCTCAAACTAGCAGCTCAGGAAAGTACATTTATCTTTTTTATGATGGTATCATGGTCTGTGAATAGTTTTCCAACCTTTTTTGTTCAAACTAAGTTTTTGTGCTTTCTTGAGTATTAAGGCGTTTGCAGGCTGAGAGAAGCCTTAAAAACGCACAGAACACAAGAATGCATTGGTTCACAGTGTTTTCCTCAAACTAGCACCTCAGGAAAGTACATTTAACTGTTGTATGATGTTATCATGGTTTGTCAATAGTTTTCCAACCTTTTTTGTTCAAACTAAGTTTTTTTGCTTTCTTGAGTATTAAGGCGTTTGCAGGCTGAGAGAAGCCTAAAAAACGCACAGAACACAAGAATGCATTGGTTCACAGTGTTTTCCTCAAACTAGCAGCTCAGGAAAGTACATTTATCTTTTTTATGATGGTATCATGGTCTGTGAATAGTTTTCCAACCTTTTTTGTTCAAACTAAGTTTTTGTGCTTTCTTCACTATTAAGGCGTTTGCAGGCAGAGAGAAGGCTTAAACACGCACAGAACACAAGAATGCATTGGTTCACAGTGTTTTCCTCAAACTAGCAGCTCAGGAAAGTACATTTAACTGTTTTATGATGTTATCATGGTTTGTCAATAGTTTTCCAACCTTTTTTGTTCAAACTAAGTTTTTGTGCTTTCTTGAGTATTAAGGCGTTTGCAGGCTGAGAGAAGCCTTAAAAACGCACAGAACACAAGAATGCATTGGTTCACAGTGTTTTCCTCAAACTAGAACCTCAGGAAAGTACATTTATCTTTTTTATGATGGTATCATGGTCTGTGAATAGTTTTCCAACCTTTTTTGTTCAAACTAAGTTTGTGTGCTTTCTTGAGTATTAAGGCGTTTGCAGGCTGAGAGAAGCCTTAAAAACGCACAGAACACAAGAATGCATTGGTTCACAGTGTTTTCCTCAAACTAGCACCTCAGGAAAGTACATTTAACTGTTTTATGATGTTATCATGGTCTGTGAATAGTTTTCCAACCTTTTTTGTTCAAACTAAGTTTTTGTGTTTTCTTGAGTATTAAGGCGTTTGCAGGCTGAGAGAAGCCTAAAAAACGCACAGAACACAAGAATGCATTGGTTCACAGTGTTTTCCTCAAACTAGCAGCTCAGGAAAGTACATTTATCTTTTTTATGATGGTATCATGGTTTGTGAATAGTTTTCCAACCTTTTTTGTTCAAACTAAGTTTTTGTGCTTTCTTGAGTATTAAGGCGTTTGCAGGCTGAGAGAAGCCTAAAAAACGCACAGAACACAAGAATGCATTGGTTCACAGTGTTTTCCTGAAACTAGCAGCTCAGGAAAGTACATTTATCTTTTTTATGATGGTATCATGGTCTGTGAATAGTTTTCCAACCTTTTTTGTTCAAACTAAGTTTTTGTGCTTTCTTGAGTATTAAGGCGTTTGCAGGCTGAGAGAAGCCTAAAAAACGCACAGAACACAATAATGCATTGGTTCACAGTGTTTTCCTCAAACTAGCAGCTCAGGAAAGTACATTTATCTTTTTTATGATGGTGTCATGGTCTGTGAATAGTTTTCCAACCTTTTTTGTTCAAACTAAGTTTTTGTGCTTTCTTCACTATTAAGGCGTTTGCAGGCTGAGAGAAGGCTTAAACACGCACAGAACACAAGAATGCATTGGTTCACAGTGTTTTCCTCAAACTAGCACCTCAGGAAAGTACATTTAACTGTTTTATGATGTTATCATGGTTTGTGAATAGTTTTCCAACCTTTTTTGTTCAAACTAAGTTTTTGTGCTTTCTTGAGTATTAAGGCGTTTGCAGGCTGAGAGAAGCCTAAAAAACGCACAGAACACAAGAATGCATTGGTTCACAGTGTTTTCCTCAAACTAGCAGCTCAGGAAAGTACATTTATCTTTTTTATGATGGTATCATGGTCTGTGAATAGTTTTCCAACCTTTTTTGTTCAAACTAAGTTTTTGTGCTTTCTTGAGTATTAAGGCGTTTGCAGGCTGAGAGAAGCCTAAAAAACGCACAGAACACAAGAATGCATTGGTTCACAGTGTTTTCCTCAAACTAGCAGCTCAGGAAAGTACATTTATCTTTTTTATGATGGTATCATTGTTTGTGAATAGTTTTCCAACCTTTTTTGTTCAAACTAAGTTTTTGTGCTTTCTTGAGTATTAAGGCGTTTGCAGGCTGAGAGAAGCCTAAAAAACGCACAGAACACAAGAATGCATTGGTTCACAGTGTTTTCCTGAAACTAGCAGCTCAGGAAAGTACACTTATCTTTTTTATGATGGTATCATGGTCTGTGAATAGTTTTCCAACCTTTTTTGTTCAAACTAAGTTTTTGTGCTTTCTTGAGTATTAAGGCGTTTGCAGGCTGAGAGAAGCCTAAAAAACGCACAGAACAGAAGAATGCATTGGTTCACAGTGTTTTCCTCAAACTAGCAGCTCAGGAAAGTACATTTATCTTTTTTATGATGGTATCATGGTCTGTGAATAGTTTTCCAACCTTTTTTGTTCAAACTAAGTTTTTGTGCTTTCTTGAGTATTAAGGCGTTTGCAGGCTGAGAGAAGCCTAAAAAACGCACAGAACACAAGAATGCATTGGTTCACAGTGTTTTCCTGAAACTAGCAGCTCAGGAAAGTACACTTATCTTTTTTATGATGGTATCATGGTCTGTGAATAGTTTTCCAACCTTTTTTGTTCAAACTAAGTTTTTTTGCTTTCTTGAGTATTAAGGCGTTTGCAGGCTGAGAGAAGCCTTAAAAACGCACAGAACACAAGAATGCATTGGTTCACAGTGTTTTCCTCAAACTAGCACCTCAGGAAAGTACATTTAACTGTTTTATGATGTTATCATGGTCTGTGAATAGTTTTCCAACCTTTTTTGTTCAAACTAAGTTTTTGTGCTTTCTTGAGTATTAAGGCGTTTGCAGGCTGAGAGAAGCCTAAAAAACGCACAGAACACAAGAATGCATTGGTTCACAGTGTTTTCCTGAAACTAGCAGCTCAGGAAAGTACACTTATCTTTTTTATGATGGTATCATGGTCTGTGAATAGTTTTCCAACCTTTTTTGTTCAAACTAAGTTTTTGTGCTTTCTTGAGTATTAAGGCGTTTGCAGGCTGAGAGAAGCCTAAAAAACGCACAGAACACAAGAATGCATTGGTTCACAGTGTGTTCCTCAAACTAGCAGCTCAGGAAAGTACATTTATCTTTTTTATGATGGTATCATGGTCTGTGAATAGTTTTCCAACCTTTTTTGTTCAAACTAAGTTTTTGTGCTTTCTTGAGTATTAAGGCGTTTGCAGGCTGAGAGAAGCCTAAAAAGCGCACAGAACACAAGAATGCATTGGTTCACAGTGTTTTCCTCAAACTAGCAGCTCAGGAAAGTACATTTATCTTTTTTATGATGGTATCATTGTTTGTGAATAGTTTTCCAACCTTTTTTGTTCAAACTAAGTTTTTGTGCTTTCTTGAGTATTAAGGCGTTTGCAGGCTGAGAGAAGCCTAAAAAACGCACAGAACACAAGAATGCATTGGTTCACAGTGTTTTCCTGAAACTAGCAGCTCAGGAAAGTACACTTATCTTTTTTATGATGGTATCATGGTCTGTGAATAGTTTTCCAACCTTTTTTGTTCAAACTAAGTTTTTGTGCTTTCTTGAGTATTAAGGCGTTTGCAGGCTGAGAGAAGCCTAAAAAACGCACAGAACAGAAGAATGCATTGGTTCACAGTGTTTTCCTCAAACTAGCAGCTCAGGAAAGTACATTTATCTTTTTTATGATGGTATCATGGTCTGTGAATAGTTTTCCAACCTTTTTTGTTCAAACTAAGTTTTTGTGCTTTCTTGAGTATTAAGGCGTTTGCAGGCTGAGAGAAGCCTAAAAAACGCACAGAACACAAGAATGCATTGGTTCACAGTGTTTTCCTGAAACTAGCAGCTCAGGAAAGTACACTTATCTTTTTTATGATGGTATCATGGTCTGTGAATAGTTTTCCAACCTTTTTTGTTCAAACTAAGTTTTTGTGCTTTCTTGAGTATTAAGGCGTTTGCAGGCTGAGAGAAGCCTAAAAAACGCACAGAACAGAAGAATGCATTGGTTCACAGTGTTTTCCTCAAACTAGCAGCTCAGGAAAGTACATTTATCTTTTTTATGATGGTATCATGGTCTGTGAATAGTTTTCCAACCTTTTTTTTTCAAACTAAGTTTTTGTGCTTTCTTGAGTATTAAGGCGTTTGCAGGCTGAGAGAAGCCTTAAAAACGCACAGAACACAAGAATGCATTGGTTCACAGTGTTTTCCTCAAACTAGCACCTCAGGAAAGTACATTTAACTGTTTTATGATGTTATCATGGTTTGTCAATAGTTTTCCAACCTTTTTTGTTCAAACTAAGTTTTTTTGCTTTCTTGAGTATTAAGGCGTTTGCAGGCTGAGAGAAGCCTTAAAAACGCACAGAACACAAGAATGCATTGGTTCACAGTGTTTTCCTCAAACTAGCAGCTCAGGAAAGTACATTTATCTTTTTTATGATGGTATCATGGTCTGTGAATAGTTTTCCAACCTTTTTTGTTCAAACTAAGTTTTTGTGCTTTCTTGAGTATTAAGGCGTTTGCAGGCTGAGAGAAGCCTTAAAAACGCACAGAACACAAGAATGCATTGGTTCACAGTGTTTTCCTCAAACTAGCACCTCAGGAAAGTGCATTTAACTGTTTTATGATGTTATCATGATTTGTGAATAGTTTTCCAACCTTTTTTGTTCAAACTAAGTTTTTGTGCTTTTTTGAGTATTAAGGCGTTTGCAGGCTGAGAGAAGCCTAAAAAACGCACAGAACACAAGAATGCATTGGTTCACAGTGTTTTCCTCAAACTTGCAGCTCAGGAAAGTACATTTATCTTTTTTATGATGGTATCATGGTCTGTGAATAGTTTTCCAACCTTTTTTGTTCAAACTAAGTTTTTGTGCTTTCTTGAGTATTAAGGCGTTTGCAGGCTGAGAGAAGCCTAAAAAACGCACAGAACACAATAATGCATTGGTTCACAGTGTTTTCCTCAAACTAGCAGCTCAGGAAAGTACATTTATCTTTTTTATGATGGTGTCATGGTCTGTGAATAGTTTTCCAACCTTTTTTGTTCAAACTAAGTTTTTGTGCTTTCTTGAGTATTAAGGCGTTTGCAGGCTGAGAGAAGCCTAAAAAACGCACAGAACACAAGAATGCATTGGTTCACAGTGTTTTCCTGAAACTAGCAGCTCAGGAAAGTACACTTATCTTTTTTATGATGGTATCATGGTCTGTGAATAGTTTTCCAACCTTTTTTGTTCAAACTAAGTTTTTGTGCTTTCTTGAGTATTAAGGCGTTTGCAGGCTGAGAGAAGCCTAAAAAACGCACAGAACACAAGAATGCATTGGTTCACAGTGTTTCCCTCAAACTAGCAGCTCAGGAAAGTACATTTATCTTTTTTATGATGGTATCATGGTCTGTGAATAGTTTTCCAACCTTTTTTGTTCAAACTAAGTTTTTGTGCTTTCTTGAGTATTAAGGCGTTTGCAGGCTGAGAGAAGCCTAAAAAACGCACAGAACACAAGAATGCATTGGTTCACAGTGTTTTCCTGAAACTAGCAGCTCAGGAAAGTACACTTATCTTTTTTATGATGGTATCATGGTCTGTGAATAGTTTTCCAACCTTTTTTGTTCAAACTAAGTTTTTGTGCTTTCTTGAGTATTAAGGCGTTTGCAGGCTGAGAGAAGCCTAAAAAACGCACAGAACACAAGAATGCATTGGTTCACAGTGTTTTCCTGAAACTAGCAGCTCAGGAAAGTACACTTATCTTTTTTATGATGGTATCATGGTCTGTGAATAGTTTTCCAACCTTTTTTGTTCAAACTAAGTTTTTGTGCTTTCTTGAGTATTAAGGCGTTTGCAGGCTGAGAGAAGCCTAAAAAACGCACAGAACACAATAATGCATTGGTTCACAGTGTTTTCCTCAAACTAGCAGCTCAGGAAAGTACATTTATCTTTTTTATGATGGTGTCATGGTCTGTGAATAGTTTTCCAACCTTTTTTGTTCAAACTAAGTTTTTGTGCTTTCTTGAGTATTAAGGCGTTTGCAGGCTGAGAGAAGCCTTAAAAACGCACAGAACACAAGAATGCATTGGTTCACAGTGTTTTCCTCAAACTAGCACCTCAGGAAAGTACATTTAACTGTTTTATGATGTTATCATGGTTTGTGAATAGTTTTCCAACCTTTTTTGTTCAAACTAAGTTTTTGTGCTTTCTTGAGTATTAAGGCGTTTGCAGGCTGAGAGAAGCCTAAAAAACGCACAGAACACAAGAATGCATTGGTTCACAGTGTTTCCCTCAAACTAGCAGCTCAGGAAAGTACATTTATCTTTTTTATGATGGTATCATGGTCTGTGAATAGTTTTCCAACCTTTTTTGTTCAAACTAAGTTTTTGTGCTTTCTTGAGTATTAAGGCGTTTGCAGGCTGAGAGAAGCCTTAAAAACGCACAGAACACAAGAATGCATTGGTTCACAGTGTTTTCCTCAAACTAGCACCTCAGGAAAGTACATTTAACTGTTTTATGATGTTATCATGGTTTGTCAATAGTTTTCCAACCTTTTTTGTTCAAACTAAGTTTTTTTGCTTTCTTGAGTATTAAGGCGTTTGCAGGCTGAGAGAAGCCTTAAAAACGCACAGAACACAAGAATGCATTGGTTCACAGTGTTTTCCTCAAACTAGCAGCTCAGGAAAGTACATTTATCTTTTTTATGATGGTATCATGGTCTGTGAATAGTTTTCCAACCTTTTTTGTTCAAACTAAGTTTTTGTGCTTTCTTGAGTATTAAGGCGTTTGCAGGCTGAGAGAAGCCTTAAAAACGCACAGAACACAAGAATGCATTGGTTCACAGTGTTTTCCTGAAACTAGCAGCTCAGGAAAGTACACTTATCTTTTTTATGATGGTATCATGGTCTGTGAATAGTTTTCCAACCTTTTTTGTTCAAACTAAGTTTTTGTGCTTTCTTGAGTATTAAGGCGTTTGCAGGCTGAGAGAAGCCTAAAAAACGCACAGAACACAAGAATGCATTGGTTCACAGTGTTTTCCTCAAACTAGCAGCTCAGGAAAGTACATTTATCTTTTTTATGATGGTATCATGGTCTGTGAATAGTTTTCCAACCTTTTTTGTTCAAACTAAGTTTTTGTGCTTTCTTGAGTATTAAGGCGTTTGCAGGCTGAGAGAAGCCTAAAAAACGCACAGAACACAAGAATGCATTGGTTCACAGTGTTTTCCTGAAACTAGCAGCTCAGGAAAGTACATTTATCTTTTTTATGATGGTATCATGGTCTGTGAATAGTTTTCCAACCTTTTTTGTTCAAACTAAGTTTTTGTGCTTTCTTGAGTATTAAGGCGTTTGCAGGCTGAGAGAAGCCTAAAAAACGCACAGAACACAATAATGCATTGGTTCACAGTGTTTTCCTCAAACTAGCAGCTCAGGAAAGTACATTTATCTTTTTTATGATGGTGTCATGGTCTGTGAATAGTTTTCCAACCTTTTTTGTTCAAACTAAGTTTTTGTGCTTTCTTGAGTATTAAGGCGTTTGCAGGCTGAGAGAAGCATTAAAAACGCACAGAACACAAGAATGCATTGGTTCACAGTGTTTTCCTCAAACTAGCACCTCAGGAAAGTACATTTAACTGTTTTATGATGTTATCATGGTTTGTCAATAGTTTTCCAACCTTTTTTGTTCAAACTAAGTTTTTTTGCTTTCTTGAGTATTAAGGCGTTTGCAGGCTGAGAGAAGCCTTAAAAACGCACAGAACACAAGAATGCATTGGTTCACAGTGTTTTCCTCAAACTAGCAGCTCAGGAAAGTACATTTATCTTTTTTATGATGGTATCATGGTCTGTGAATAGTTTTCCAACCTTTTTTGTTCAAACTAAGTTTTTGTGCTTTCTTGAGTATTAAGGCGTTTGCAGGCTGAGAGAAGCCTTAAAAACGCACAGAACACAAGAATGCATTGGTTCACAGTGTTTTCCTCAAACTAGCACCTCAGGAGAGTGCATTTAACTGTTTTATGATGTTATCATGATTTGTGAATAGTTTTCCAACCTTTTTTGTTCAAACTAAGTTTTTGTGCTTTTTTGAGTATTAAGGCGTTTGCAGGCTGAGAGAAGCCTAAAAAACGCACAGAACACAAGAATGCATTGGTTCACAGTGTTTTCCTCAAACTTGCAGCTCAGGAAAGTACATTTATCTTTTTTATGATGGTATCATGGTCTGTGAATAGTTTTCCAACCTTTTTTGTTCAAACTAAGTTTTTGTGCTTTCTTGAGTATTAAGGCGTTTGCAGGCTGAGAGAAGCCTAAAAAACGCACAGAACACAATAATGCATTGGTTCACAGTGTTTTCCTCAAACTAGCAGCTCAGGAAAGTACATTTATCTTTTTTATGATGGTGTCATGGTCTGTGAATAGTTTTCCAACCTTTTTTGTTCAAACTAAGTTTTTGTGCTTTCTTGAGTATTAAGGCGTTTGCAGGCTGAGAGAAGCCTAAAAAACGCACAGAACACAAGAATGCATTGGTTCACAGTGTTTTCCTGAAACTAGCAGCTCAGGAAAGTACACTTATCTTTTTTATGATGGTATCATGGTCTGTGAATAGTTTTCCAACCTTTTTTGTTCAAACTAAGTTTTTGTGCTTTCTTGAGTATTAAGGCGTTTGCAGGCTGAGAGAAGCCTAAAAAACGCACAGAACACAAGAATGCATTGGTTCACAGTGTTTTCCTGAAACTAGCAGCTCAGGAAAGTACACTTATCTTTTTTATGATGGTATCATGGTCTGTGAATAGTTTTCCAACCTTTTTTGTTCAAACTAAGTTTTTGTGCTTTCTTGAGTATTAAGGCGTTTGCAGGCTGAGAGAAGCCTAAAAAACGCACAGAACACAAGAATGCATTGGTTCACAGTGTTTTCCTCAAACTAGCAGCTCAGGAAAGTACATTTATCTTTTTTATGATGGTATCATGGTTTGTGAATAGTTTTCCAACCTTTTTTGTTCAAACTAAGTTTTTGTGCTTTCTTGAGTATTAAGGCGTTTGCAGGCTGAGAGAAGCCTAAAAAACGCACAGAACACAAGAATGCATTGGTTCACAGTGTTTTCCTGAAACTAGCAGCTCAGGAAAGTACATTTATCTTTTTTATGATGGTATCATGGTCTGTGAATAGTTTTCCAACCTTTTTTGTTCAAACTAAGTTTTTGTGCTTTCTTGAGTATTAAGGCGTTTGCAGGCTGAGAGAAGCCTAAAAAACGCACAGAACACAATAATGCATTGGTTCACAGTGTTTTCCTCAAACTAGCAGCTCAGGAAAGTACATTTATCTTTTTTATGATGGTGTCATGGTCTGTGAATAGTTTTCCAACCTTTTTTGTTCAAACTAAGTTTTTGTGCTTTCTTGAGTATTAAGGCGTTTGCAGGCTGAGAGAAGCCTTAAAAACGCACAGAACACAAGAATGCATTGGTTCACAGTGTTTTCCTCAAACTAGCACCTCAGGAAAGTACATTTAACTGTTTTATGATGTTATCATGGTTTGTGAATAGTTTTCCAACCTTTTTTGTTCAAACTAAGTTTTTGTGCTTTCTTGAGTATTAAGGCGTTTGCAGGCTGAGAGAAGCCTAAAAAACGCACAGAACACAAGAATGCATTGGTTCACAGTGTTTCCCTCAAACTAGCAGCTCAGGAAAGTACATTTATCTTTTTTATGATGGTATCATGGTCTGTGAATAGTTTTCCAACCTTTTTTGTTCAAACTAAGTTTTTGTGCTTTCTTGAGTATTAAGGCGTTTGCAGGCTGAGAGAAGCCTTAAAAACGCACAGAACACAAGAATGCATTGGTTCACAGTGTTTTCCTCAAACTAGCACCTCAGGAAAGTACATTTAACTGTTTTATGATGTTATCATGGTTTGTCAATAGTTTTCCAACCTTTTTTGTTCAAACTAAGTTTTTTTGCTTTCTTGAGTATTAAGGCGTTTGCAGGCTGAGAGAAGCCTTAAAAACGCACAGAACACAAGAATGCATTGGTTCACAGTGTTTTCCTCAAACTAGCACCTCAGGAAAGTACATTTATCTTTTTTATGATGGTATCATGGTCTGTGAATAGTTTTCCAACCTTTTTTGTTCAAACTAAGTTTTTGTGCTTTCTTGAGTATTAAGGCGTTTGCAGGCTGAGAGAAGCCTTAAAAACGCACAGAACACAAGAATGCATTGGTTCACAGTGTTTTCCTGAAACTAGCAGCTCAGGAAAGTACACTTATCTTTTTTATGATGGTATCATGGTCTGTGAATAGTTTTCCAACCTTTTTTGTTCAAACTAAGTTTTTGTGCTTTCTTGAGTATTAAGGCGTTTGCAGGCTGAGAGAAGCCTAAAAAACGCACAGAACACAAGAATGCATTGGTTCACAGTGTTTTCCTCAAACTAGCAGCTCAGGAAAGTACATTTATCTTTTTTATGATGGTATCATGGTCTGTGAATAGTTTTCCAACCTTTTTTGTTCAAACTAAGTTTTTGTGCTTTCTTGAGTATTAAGGCGTTTGCAGGCTGAGAGAAGCCTAAAAAACGCACAGAACACAAGAATGCATTGGTTCACAGTGTTTTCCTGAAACTAGCAGCTCAGGAAAGTACATTTATCTTTTTTATGATGGTATCATGGTCTGTGAATAGTTTTCCAACCTTTTTTGTTCAAACTAAGTTTTTGTGCTTTCTTGAGTATTAAGGCGTTTGCAGGCTGAGAGAAGCCTAAAAAACGCACAGAACACAATAATGCATTGGTTCACAGTGTTTTCCTCAAACTAGCAGCTCAGGAAAGTACATTTATCTTTTTTATGATGGTGTCATGGTCTGTGAATAGTTTTCCAACCTTTTTTGTTCAAACTAAGTTTTTGTGCTTTCTTGAGTATTAAGGCGTTTGCAGGCTGAGAGAAGCATTAAAAACGCACAGAACACAAGAATGCATTGGTTCACAGTGTTTTCCTCAAACTAGCACCTCAGGAAAGTACATTTAACTGTTTTATGATGTTATCATGGTTTGTCAATAGTTTTCCAACCTTTTTTGTTCAAACTAAGTTTTTTTGCTTTCTTGAGTATTAAGGCGTTTGCAGGCTGAGAGAAGCCTTAAAAACGCACAGAACACAAGAATGCATTGGTTCACAGTGTTTTCCTCAAACTAGCAGCTCAGGAAAGTACATTTATCTTTTTTATGATGGTATCATGGTCTGTGAATAGTTTTCCAACCTTTTTTGTTCAAACTAAGTTTTTGTGCTTTCTTGAGTATTAAGGCGTTTGCAGGCTGAGAGAAGCCTAAAAAACGCACAGAACACAATAATGCATTGGTTCACAGTGTTTTCCTCAAACTAGCAGCTCAGGAAAGTACATTTATCTTTTTTATGATGGTGTCATGGTCTGTGAATAGTTTTCCAACCTTTTTTGTTCAAACTAAGTTTTTGTGCTTTCTTGAGTATTAAGGCGTTTGCAGGCTGAGAGAAGCATTAAAAACGCACAGAACACAAGAATGCATTGGTTCACAGTGTTTTCCTCAAACTAGCACCTCAGGAAAGTACATTTAACTGTTTTATGATGTTATCATGGTTTGTCAATAGTTTTCCAACCTTTTTTGTTCAAACTAAGTTTTTTTGCTTTCTTGAGTATTAAGGCGTTTGCAGGCTGAGAGAAGCCTTAAAAACGCACAGAACACAAGAATGCATTGGTTCACAGTGTTTTCCTCAAACTAGCAGCTCAGGAAAGTACATTTATCTTTTTTATGATGGTATCATGGTCTGTGAATAGTTTTCCAACCTTTTTTGTTCAAACTAAGTTTTTGTGCTTTCTTGAGTATTAAGGCGTTTGCAGGCTGAGAGAAGCCTTAAAAACGCACAGAACACAAGAATGCATTGGTTCACAGTGTTTTCCTCAAACTAGCACCTCAGGAGAGTGCATTTAACTGTTTTATGATGTTATCATGATTTGTGAATAGTTTTCCAACCTTTTTTGTTCAAACTAAGTTTTTGTGCTTTTTTGAGTATTAAGGCGTTTGCAGGCTGAGAGAAGCCTAAAAAACGCACAGAACACAAGAATGCATTGGTTCACAGTGTTTTCCTCAAACTTGCAGCTCAGGAAAGTACATTTATCTTTTTTATGATGGTATCATGGTCTGTGAATAGTTTTCCAACCTTTTTTGTTCAAACTAAGTTTTTGTGCTTTCTTGAGTATTAAGGCGTTTGCAGGCTGAGAGAAGCCTAAAAAACGCACAGAACACAATAATGCATTGGTTCACAGTGTTTTCCTCAAACTAGCAGCTCAGGAAAGTACATTTATCTTTTTTATGATGGTGTCATGGTCTGTGAATAGTTTTCCAACCTTTTTTGTTCAAACTAAGTTTTTGTGCTTTCTTGAGTATTAAGGCGTTTGCAGGCTGAGAGAAGCCTAAAAAACGCACAGAACACAAGAATGCATTGGTTCACAGTGTTTTCCTGAAACTAGCAGCTCAGGAAAGTACACTTATCTTTTTTATGATGGTATCATGGTCTGTGAATAGTTTTCCAACCTTTTTTGTTCAAACTAAGTTTTTGTGCTTTCTTGAGTATTAAGGCGTTTGCAGGCTGAGAGAAGCCTAAAAAACGCACAGAACACAAGAATGCATTGGTTCACAGTGTTTTCCTGAAACTAGCAGCTCAGGAAAGTACACTTATCTTTTTTATGATGGTATCATGGTCTGTGAATAGTTTTCCAACCTTTTTTGTTCAAACTAAGTTTTTGTGCTTTCTTGAGTATTAAGGCGTTTGCAGGCTGAGAGAAGCCTAAAAAACGCACAGAACACAAGAATGCATTGGTTCACAGTGTTTTCCTCAAACTAGCAGCTCAGGAAAGTACATTTATCTTTTTTATGATGGTATCATGGTTTGTGAATAGTTTTCCAACCTTTTTTGTTCAAACTAAGTTTTTGTGCTTTCTTGAGTATTAAGGCGTTTGCAGGCTGAGAGAAGCCTAAAAAACGCACAGAACACAAGAATGCATTGGTTCACAGTGTTTTCCTGAAACTAGCAGCTCAGGAAAGTACATTTATCTTTTTTATGATGGTATCATGGTCTGTGAATAGTTTTCCAACCTTTTTTGTTCAAACTAAGTTTTTGTGCTTTCTTGAGTATTAAGGCGTTTGCAGGCTGAGAGAAGCCTAAAAAACGCACAGAACACAATAATGCATTGGTTCACAGTGTTTTCCTCAAACTAGCAGCTCAGGAAAGTACATTTAACTGTTTTATGATGTTATCATGGTTTGTCAATAGTTTTCCAACCTTTTTTGTTCAAACTAAGTTTTTTTGCTTTCTTGAGTATTAAGGCGTTTGCAGGCTGAGAGAAGCCTTAAAAACGCACAGAACACAAGAATGCATTGGTTCACAGTGTTTTCCTCAAACTAGCAGCTCAGGAAAGTACATTTATCTTTTTTATGATGGTATCATGGTCTGTGAATAGTTTTCCAACCTTTTTTGTTCAAACTAAGTTTTTGTGCTTTCTTGAGTATTAAGGCGTTTGCAGGCTGAGAGAAGCCTTAAAAACGCACAGAACACAAGAATGCATTGGTTCACAGTGTTTTCCTGAAACTAGCAGCTCAGGAAAGTACACTTATCTTTTTTATGATGGTATCATGGTCTGTGAATAGTTTTCCAACCTTTTTTGTTCAAACTAAGTTTTTGTGCTTTCTTGAGTATTAAGGCGTTTGCAGGCTGAGAGAAGCCTAAAAAACGCACAGAACACAAGAATGCATTGGTTCACAGTGTTTTCCTCAAACTAGCAGCTCAGGAAAGTACATTTATCTTTTTTATGATGGTATCATGGTCTGTGAATAGTTTTCCAACCTTTTTTGTTCAAACTAAGTTTTTGTGCTTTCTTGAGTATTAAGGCGTTTGCAGGCTGAGAGAAGCCTAAAAAACGCACAGAACACAAGAATGCATTGGTTCACAGTGTTTTCCTGAAACTAGCAGCTCAGGAAAGTACATTTATCTTTTTTATGATGGTATCATGGTCTGTGAATAGTTTTCCAACCTTTTTTGTTCAAACTAAGTTTTTGTGCTTTCTTGAGTATTAAGGCGTTTGCAGGCTGAGAGAAGCCTAAAAAACGCACAGAACACAATAATGCATTGGTTCACAGTGTTTTCCTCAAACTAGCAGCTCAGGAAAGTACATTTATCTTTTTTATGATGGTGTCATGGTCTGTGAATAGTTTTCCAACCTTTTTTGTTCAAACTAAGTTTTTGTGCTTTCTTGAGTATTAAGGCGTTTGCAGGCTGAGAGAAGCATTAAAAACGCACAGAACACAAGAATGCATTGGTTCACAGTGTTTTCCTCAAACTAGCACCTCAGGAAAGTACATTTAACTGTTTTATGATGTTATCATGGTTTGTCAATAGTTTTCCAACCTTTTTTGTTCAAACTAAGTTTTTTTGCTTTCTTGAGTATTAAGGCGTTTGCAGGCTGAGAGAAGCCTTAAAAACGCACAGAACACAAGAATGCATTGGTTCACAGTGTTTTCCTCAAACTAGCAGCTCAGGAAAGTACATTTATCTTTTTTATGATGGTATCATGGTCTGTGAATAGTTTTCCAACCTTTTTTGTTCAAACTAAGTTTTTGTGCTTTCTTGAGTATTAAGGCGTTTGCAGGCTGAGAGAAGCCTTAAAAACGCACAGAACACAAGAATGCATTGGTTCACAGTGTTTTCCTCAAACTAGCACCTCAGGAAAGTGCATTTAACTGTTTTATGATGTTATCATGATTTGTGAATAGTTTTCCAACCTTTTTTGTTCAAACTAAGTTTTTGTGCTTTTTTGAGTATTAAGGCGTTTGCAGGCTGAGAGAAGCCTAAAAAACGCACAGAACACAAGAATGCATTGGTTCACAGTGTTTTCCTCAAACTTGCAGCTCAGGAAAGTACATTTATCTTTTTTATGATGGTATCATGGTCTGTGAATAGTTTTCCAACCTTTTTTGTTCAAACTAAGTTTTTGTGCTTTCTTGAGTATTAAGGCGTTTGCAGGCTGAGAGAAGCCTAAAAAACGCACAGAACACAATAATGCATTGGTTCACAGTGTTTTCCTCAAACTAGCAGCTCAGGAAAGTACATTTATCTTTTTTATGATGGTGTCATGGTCTGTGAATAGTTTTCCAACCTTTTTTGTTCAAACTAAGTTTTTGTGCTTTCTTGAGTATTAAGGCGTTTGCAGGCTGAGAGAAGCCTAAAAAACGCACAGAACACAAGAATGCATTGGTTCACAGTGTTTTCCTGAAACTAGCAGCTCAGGAAAGTACATTTATCTTTTTTATGATGGTATCATGGTCTGTGAATAGTTTTCCAACCTTTTTTGTTCAAACTAAGTTTTTGTGCTTTCTTGAGTATTAAGGCGTTTGCAGGCTGAGAGAAGCCTAAAAAACGCACAGAACACAAGAATGCATTGGTTCACAGTGTTTTCCTGAAACTAGCAGCTCAGGAAAGTACATTTATCTTTTTTATGATGGTATCATGGTCTGTGAATAGTTTTCCAACCTTTTTTGTTCAAACTAAGTTTTTGTGCTTTCTTGAGTATTAAGGCGTTTGCAGGCTGAGAGAAGCCTAAAAAACGCACAGAACACAATAATGCATTGGTTCACAGTGTTTTCCTCAAACTAGCAGCTCAGGAAAGTACATTTATCTTTTTTATGATGGTGTCATGGTCTGTGAATAGTTTTCCAACCTTTTTTGTTCAAACTAAGTTTTTGTGCTTTCTTGAGTATTAAGGCGTTTGCAGGCTGAGAGAAGCATTAAAAACGCACAGAACACAAGAATGCATTGGTTCACAGTGTTTTCCTCAAACTAGCACCTCAGGAAAGTACATTTAACTGTTTTATGATGTTATCATGGTTTGTCAATAGTTTTCCAACCTTTTTTGTTCAAACTAAGTTTTTTTGCTTTCTTGAGTATTAAGGCGTTTGCAGGCTGAGAGAAGCCTTAAAAACGCACAGAACACAAGAATGCATTGGTTCACAGTGTTTTCCTCAAACTAGCAGCTCAGGAAAGTACATTTATCTTTTTTATGATGGTATCATGGTCTGTGAATAGTTTTCCAACCTTTTTTGTTCAAACTAAGTTTTTGTGCTTTCTTGAGTATTAAGGCGTTTGCAGGCTGAGAGAAGCCTTAAAAACGCACAGAACACAAGAATGCATTGGTTCACAGTGTTTTCCTCAAACTAGCACCTCAGGAAAGTGCATTTAACTGTTTTATGATGTTATCATGATTTGTGAATAGTTTTCCAACCTTTTTTGTTCAAACTAAGTTTTTGTGCTTTTTTGAGTATTAAGGCGTTTGCAGGCTGAGAGAAGCCTAAAAAACGCACAGAACACAAGAATGCATTGGTTCACAGTGTTTTCCTCAAACTTGCAGCTCAGGAAAGTACATTTATCTTTTTTATGATGGTATCATGGTCTGTGAATAGTTTTCCAACCTTTTTTGTTCAAACTAAGTTTTTGTGCTTTCTTGAGTATTAAGGCGTTTGCAGGCTGAGAGAAGCCTAAAAAACGCACAGAACACAATAATGCATTGGTTCACAGTGTTTTCCTCAAACTAGCAGCTCAGGAAAGTACATTTATCTTTTTTATGATGGTGTCATGGTCTGTGAATAGTTTTCCAACCTTTTTTGTTCAAACTAAGTTTTTGTGCTTTCTTGAGTATTAAGGCGTTTGCAGGCTGAGAGAAGCCTAAAAAACGCACAGAACACAAGAATGCATTGGTTCACAGTGTTTTCCTGAAACTAGCAGCTCAGGAAAGTACACTTATCTTTTTTATGATGGTATCATGGTCTGTGAATAGTTTTCCAACCTTTTTTGTTCAAACTAAGTTTTTGTGCTTTCTTGAGTATTAAGGCGTTTGCAGGCTGAGAGAAGCCTAAAAAACGCACAGAACACAAGAATGCATTGGTTCACAGTGTTTCCCTCAAACTAGCAGCTCAGGAAAGTACATTTATCTTTTTTATGATGGTATCATGGTCTGTGAATAGTTTTCCAACCTTTTTTGTTCAAACTAAGTTTTTGTGCTTTCTTGAGTATTAAGGCGTTTGCAGGCTGAGAGAAGCCTAAAAAACGCACAGAACACAAGAATGCATTGGCTCACAGTGTTTTCCTGAAACTAGCAGCTCAGGAAAGTACACTTATCTTTTTTATGATGGTATCATGGTCTGTGAATAGTTTTCCAACCTTTTTTGTTCAAACTAAGTTTTTGTGCTTTCTTGAGTATTAAGGCGTTTGCAGGCTGAGAGAAGCCTAAAAAACGCACAGAACACAAGAATGCATTGGTTCACAGTGTTTTCCTCAAACTAGCAGCTCAGGAAAGTACATTTATCTTTTTTATGATGGTATCATGGTCTGTGAATAGTTTTCCAACCTTTTTTGTTCAAACTAAGTTTTTGTGCTTTCTTGAGTATTAAGGCGTTTGCAGGCTGAGAGAAGCCTAAAAAACGCACAGAACACAAGAATGCATTGGTTCACAGTGTTTTCCTGAAACTAGCAGCTCAGGAAAGTACACTTATCTTTTTTATGATGGTATCATGGTCTGTGAATAGTTTTCCAACCTTTTTTGTTCAAACTAAGTTTTTGTGCTTTCTTGAGTATTAAGGCGTTTGCAGGCTGAGAGAAGCCTAAAAAACGCACAGAACACAAGAATGCATTGGTTCACAGTGTTTTCCTCAAACTAGCAGCTCAGGAAAGTACATTTATCTTTTTTATGATGGTATCATGGTTTGTGAATAGTTTTCCAACCTTTTTTGTTCAAACTAAGTTTTTGTGCTTTCTTGAGTATTAAGGCGTTTGCAGGCTGAGAGAAGCCTAAAAAACGCACAGAACACAAGAATGCATTGGTTCACAGTGTTTTCCTGAAACTAGCAGCTCAGGAAAGTACATTTATCTTTTTTATGATGGTATCATGGTCTGTGAATAGTTTTCCAACCTTTTTTGTTCAAACTAAGTTTTTGTGCTTTCTTGAGTATTAAGGCGTTTGCAGGCTGAGAGAAGCCTAAAAAACGCACAGAACACAATAATGCATTGGTTCACAGTGTTTTCCTCAAACTAGCAGCTCAGGAAAGTACATTTATCTTTTTTATGATGGTGTCATGGTCTGTGAATAGTTTTCCAACCTTTTTTGTTCAAACTAAGTTTTTGTGCTTTCTTGAGTATTAAGGCGTTTGCAGGCTGAGAGAAGCCTTAAAAACGCACAGAACACAAGAATGCATTGGTTCACAGTGTTTTCCTCAAACTAGCAGCTCAGGAAAGTACATTTATCTTTTTTATGATGGTATCATGGTCTGTGAATAGTTTTCCAACCTTTTTTGTTCAAACTAAGTTTTTGTGCTTTCTTGAGTATTAAGGCGTTTGCAGGCTGAGAGAAGCCTAAAAAACGCACAGAACACAAGAATGCATTGGTTCACAGTGTTTTCCTGAAACTAGCAGCTCAGGAAAGTACACTTATCTTTTTTATAATGGTATCATGGTCTGTGAATAGTTTTCCAACCTTTTTTGTTCAAACTAAGTTTTTGTGCTTTCTTGAGTATTAAGGCGTTTGCAGGCTGAGAGAAGCCTAAAAAACGCACAGAACACAAGAATGCATTGGTTCACAGTGTTTTCCTCAAACTAGCAGCTCAGGAAAGTACATTTATCTTTTTTATGATGGTATCATGGTTTGTGAATAGTTTTCCAACCTTTTTTGTTCAAACTAAGTTTTTGTGCTTTCTTGAGTATTAAGGCGTTTGCAGGCTGAGAGAAGCCTAAAAAACGCACAGAACACAAGAATGCATTGGTTCACAGTGTTTTCCTGAAACTAGCAGCTCAGGAAAGTACGTTTATCTTTTTTATGATGGTATCATGGTCTGTGAATAGTTTTCCAACCTTTTTTGTTCAAACTAAGTTTTTGTGCTTTCTTGAGTATTAAGGCGTTTGCAGGCTGAGAGAAGCCTAAAAAACGCACAGAACACAATAATGCATTGGTTCACAGTGTTTTCCTCAAACTAGCAGCTCAGGAAAGTACATTTATCTTTTTTATGATGGTGTCATGGTCTGTGAATAGTTTTCCAACCTTTTTTGTTCAAACTAAGTTTTTGTGCTTTCTTGAGTATTAAGGCGTTTGCAGGCTGAGAGAAGCCTTAAAAACGCACAGAACACAAGAATGCATTGGTTCACAGTGTTTTCCTCAAACTAGCACCTCAGGAAAGTACATTTAACTGTTTTATGATGTTATCATGGTTTGTGAATAGTTTTCCAACCTTTTTTGTTCAAACTAAGTTTTTGTGCTTTCTTGAGTATTAAGGCGTTTGCAGGCTGAGAGAAGCCTTAAAAACGCACAGAACACAAGAATGCATTGGTTCACAGTGTTTCCCTCAAACTAGCACCTCAGGAAAGTACATTTAACTGTTTTATGATGTTATCATGGTTTGTGAATAGTTTTCCAACCTTTTTTGTTCAAACTAAGTTTTTGTGCTTTCTTGAGTATTAAGGCGTTTGCAGGCTGAGAGAAGCCTAAAAAACGCACAGAACACAAGAATGCATTGGTTCACAGTGTTTCCCTCAAACTAGCAGCTCAGGAAAGTACATTTATCTTTTTTATGATGGTATCATGGTCTGTGAATAGTTTTCCAACCTTTTTTGTTCAAACTAAGTTTTTGTGCTTTCTTGAGTATTAAGGCGTTTGCAGGCTGAGAGAAGCCTTAAAAACGCACAGAACACAAGAATGCATTGGTTCACAGTGTTTTCCTCAAACTAGCACCTCAGGAAAGTACATTTAACTGTTTTATGATGTTATCATGGTTTGTCAATAGTTTTCCAACCTTTTTTGTTCAAACTAAGTTTTTTTGCTTTCTTGAGTATTAAGGCGTTTGCAGGCTGAGAGAAGCCTTAAAAACGCACAGAACACAAGAATGCATTGGTTCACAGTGTTTTCCTCAAACTAGCAGCTCAGGAAAGTACATTTATCTTTTTTATGATGGTATCATGGTCTGTGAATAGTTTTCCAACCTTTTTTGTTCAAACTAAGTTTTTGTGCTTTCTTGAGTATTAAGGCGTTTGCAGGCTGAGAGAAGCCTTAAAAACGCACAGAACACAAGAATGCATTGGTTCACAGTGTTTTCCTGAAACTAGCAGCTCAGGAAAGTACACTTATCTTTTTTATGATGGTATCATGGTCTGTGAATAGTTTTCCAACCTTTTTTGTTCAAACTAAGTTTTTGTGCTTTCTTGAGTATTAAGGCGTTTGCAGGCTGAGAGAAGCCTAAAAAACGCACAGAACACAAGAATGCATTGGTTCACAGTGTTTTCCTGAAACTAGCAGCTCAGGAAAGTACACTTATCTTTTTTATGATGGTATCATGGTCTGTGAATAGTTTTCCAACCTTTTTTGTTCAAACTAAGTTTTTGTGCTTTCTTGAGTATTAAGGCGTTTGCAGGCTGAGAGAAGCCTAAAAAACGCACAGAACACAAGAATGCATTGGTTCACAGTGTTTTCCTCAAACTAGCAGCTCAGGAAAGTACATTTATCTTTTTTATGATGGTATCATTGTTTGTGAATAGTTTTCCAACCTTTTTTGTTCAAACTAAGTTTTTGTGCTTTCTTGAGTATTAAGGCGTTTGCAGGCTGAGAGAAGCCTAAAAAACGCACAGAACACAAGAATGCATTGGTTCACAGTGTTTTCCTGAAACTAGCAGCTCAGGAAAGTACACTTATCTTTTTTATGATGGTATCATGGTCTGTGAATAGTTTTCCAACCTTTTTTGTTCAAACTAAGTTTTTGTGCTTTCTTGAGTATTAAGGCGTTTGCAGGCTGAGAGAAGCCTAAAAAACGCACAGAACACAAGAATGCATTGGTTCACAGTGTTTTCCTCAAACTAGCAGCTCAGGAAAGTACATTTATCTTTTTTATGATGGTATCATGGTTTGTGAATAGTTTTCCAACCTTTTTTGTTCAAACTAAGTTTTTGTGCTTTCTTGAGTATTAAGGCGTTTGCAGGCTGAGAGAAGCCTAAAAAACGCACAGAACACAAGAATGCATTGGTTCACAGTGTTTTCCTGAAACTAGCAGCTCAGGAAAGTGCATTTATCTTTTTTATGATGGTATCATGGTCTGTGAATAGTTTTCCAACCTTTTTTGTTCAAACTAAGTTTTTGTGCTTTCTTGAGTATTAAGGCGTTTGCAGGCTGAGAGAAGCCTAAAAAACGCACAGAACACAATAATGCATTGGTTCACAGTGTTTTCCTCAAACTAGCAGCTCAGGAAAGTACATTTATCTTTTTTATGATGGTGTCATGTTCTGTGAATAGTTTTCCAACCTTTTTTGTTCAAACTAAGTTTTTGTGCTTTCTTGAGTATTAAGGCGTTTGCAGGCTGAGAGAAGCCTTAAAAACGCACAGAACACAAGAATGCATTGGTTCACAGTGTTTTCCTCAAACTAGCACCTCAGGAAAGTACATTTAACTGTTTTATGATGTTATCATGGTTTGTCAATAGTTTTCCAACCTTTTTTGTTCAAACTAAGTTTTTTTGCTTTCTTGAGTATTATGGCGTTTGCAGGCTGAGAGAAGCCTTAAAAACGCACAGAACACAAGAATGCATTGGTTCACAGTGTTTTCCTCAAACTAGCAGCTCAGGAAAGTACATTTATCTTTTTTATGATGGTATCATGGTCTGTGAATAGTTTTCCAACCTTTTTTGTTCAAACTAAGTTTTTGTGCTTTCTTGAGTATTAAGGCGTTTGCAGGCTGAGAGAAGCCTTAAAAACGCACAGAACACAAGAATGCATTGGTTCACAGTGTTTTCCTCAAACTAGCACCTCAGGAAAGTGCATTTAACTGTTTTATGATGTTATCATGATTTGTGAATAGTTTTCCAACCTTTTTTGTTCAAACTAAGTTTTTGTGCTTTCTTGAGTATTAAGGCGTTTGCAGGCTGAGAGAAGCCTAAAAAACGCACAGAACACAAGAATGCATTGGTTCACAGTGTTTCCCTCAAACTAGCAGCTCAGGAAAGTACATTTATCTTTTTTATGATGGTATCATGGTCTGTGAATAGTTTTCCAACCTTTTTTGTTCAAACTAAGTTTTTGTGCTTTCTTGAGTATTAAGGCGTTTGCAGGCTGAGAGAAGCCTTAAAAACGCACAGAACACAAGAATGCATTGGTTCACAGTGTTTTCCTCAAACTAGCACCTCAGGAAAGTACATTTAACTGTTTTATGATGTTATCATGGTTTGTCAATAGTTTTCCAACCTTTTTTGTTCAAACTAAGTTTTTTTGCTTTCTTGAGTATTAAGGCGTTTGCAGGCTGAGAGAAGCCTTAAAAACGCACAGAACACAAGAATGCATTGGTTCACAGTGTTTTCCTCAAACTAGCAGCTCAGGAAAGTACATTTATCTTTTTTATGATGGTATCATGGTCTGTGAATAGTTTTCCAACCTTTTTTGTTCAAACTAAGTTTTTGTGCTTTCTTGAGTATTAAGGCGTTTGCAGGCTGAGAGAAGCCTTAAAAACGCACAGAACACAAGAATGCATTGGTTCACAGTGTTTTCCTGAAACTAGCAGCTCAGGAAAGTACACTTATCTTTTTTATGATGGTATCATGGTCTGTGAATAGTTTTCCAACCTTTTTTGTTCAAACTAAGTTTTTGTGCTTTCTTGAGTATTAAGGCGTTTGCAGGCTGAGAGAAGCCTAAAAAACGCACAGAACACAAGAATGCATTGGTTCACAGTGTTTTCCTGAAACTAGCAGCTCAGGAAAGTACACTTATCTTTTTTATGATGGTATCATGGTCTGTGAATAGTTTTCCAACCTTTTTTGTTCAAACTAAGTTTTTGTGCTTTCTTGAGTATTAAGGCGTTTGCAGGCTGAGAGAAGCCTAAAAAACGCACAGAACACAAGAATGCATTGGTTCACAGTGTTTTCCTCAAACTAGCAGCTCAGGAAAGTACATTTATCTTTTTTATGATGGTATCATTGTTTGTGAATAGTTTTCCAACCTTTTTTGTTCAAACTAAGTTTTTGTGCTTTCTTGAGTATTAAGGCGTTTGCAGGCTGAGAGAAGCCTAAAAAACGCACAGAACACAAGAATGCATTGGTTCACAGTGTTTTCCTGAAACTAGCAGCTCAGGAAAGTACACTTATCTTTTTTATGATGGTATCATGGTCTGTGAATAGTTTTCCAACCTTTTTTGTTCAAACTAAGTTTTTGTGCTTTCTTGAGTATTAAGGCGTTTGCAGGCTGAGAGAAGCCTAAAAAACGCACAGAACACAAGAATGCATTGGTTCACAGTGTTTTCCTCAAACTAGCAGCTCAGGAAAGTACATTTATCTTTTTTATGATGGTATCATGGTTTGTGAATAGTTTTCCAACCTTTTTTGTTCAAACTAAGTTTTTGTGCTTTCTTGAGTATTAAGGCGTTTGCAGGCTGAGAGAAGCCTAAAAAACGCACAGAACACAAGAATGCATTGGTTCACAGTGTTTTCCTGAAACTAGCAGCTCAGGAAAGTGCATTTATCTTTTTTATGATGGTATCATGGTCTGTGAATAGTTTTCCAACCTTTTTTGTTCAAACTAAGTTTTTGTGCTTTCTTGAGTATTAAGGCGTTTGCAGGCTGAGAGAAGCCTAAAAAACGCACAGAACACAATAATGCATTGGTTCACAGTGTTTTCCTCAAACTAGCAGCTCAGGAAAGTACATTTATCTTTTTTATGATGGTGTCATGTTCTGTGAATAGTTTTCCAACCTTTTTTGTTCAAACTAAGTTTTTGTGCTTTCTTGAGTATTAAGGCGTTTGCAGGCTGAGAGAAGCCTTAAAAACGCACAGAACACAAGAATGCATTGGTTCACAGTGTTTTCCTCAAACTAGCACCTCAGGAAAGTACATTTAACTGTTTTATGATGTTATCATGGTTTGTCAATAGTTTTCCAACCTTTTTTGTTCAAACTAAGTTTTTTTGCTTTCTTGAGTATTAAGGCGTTTGCAGGCTGAGAGAAGCCTTAAAAACGCACAGAACACAAGAATGCATTGGTTCACAGTGTTTTCCTCAAACTAGCAGCTCAGGAAAGTACATTTATCTTTTTTATGATGGTATCATGGTCTGTGAATAGTTTTCCAACCTTTTTTGTTCAAACTAAGTTTTTGTGCTTTCTTGAGTATTAAGGCGTTTGCAGGCTGAGAGAAGCCTTAAAAACGCACAGAACACAAGAATGCATTGGTTCACAGTGTTTTCCTCAAACTAGCACCTCAGGAAAGTGCATTTAACTGTTTTATGATGTTATCATGATTTGTGAATAGTTTTCCAACCTTTTTTGTTCAAACTAAGTTTTTGTGCTTTTTTGAGTATTAAGGCGTTTGCAGGCTGAGAGAAGCCTAAAAAACGCACAGAACACAAGAATGCATTGGTTCACAGTGTTTTCCTCAAACTTGCAGCTCAGGAAAGTACATTTATCTTTTTTATGATGGTATCATGGTCTGTGAATAGTTTTCCAACCTTTTTTGTTCAAACTAAGTTTTTGTGCTTTCTTGAGTATTAAGGCGTTTGCAGGCTGAGAGAAGCCTAAAAAACGCACAGAACACAATAATGCATTGGTTCACAGTGTTTTCCTCAAACTAGCAGCTCAGGAAAGTACATTTATCTTTTTTATGATGGTGTCATGGTCTGTGAATAGTTTTCCAACCTTTTTTGTTCAAACTAAGTTTTTGTGCTTTCTTGAGTATTAAGGCGTTTGCAGGCTGAGAGAAGCCTAAAAAACGCACAGAACACAAGAATGCATTGGTTCACAGTGTTTTCCTCAAACTAGCACCTCAGGAAAGTACATTTAACTGTTTTATGATGTTATCATGGTTTGTCAATAGTTTTCCAACCTTTTTTGTTCAAACTAAGTTTTTGTGCTTTCTTGAGTATTAAGGCGTTTGCAGGCTGAGAGAAGCCTAAAAAACGCACAGAACACAAGAATGCATTGGTTCACAGTGTTTCCCTCAAACTAGCAGCTCAGGAAAGTACATTTATCTTTTTTATGATGGTATCATGATCTGTGAATAGTTTTCCAACCTTTTTTGTTCAAACTAAGTTTTTGTGCTTTCTTGAGTATTAAGGCGTTTGCAGGCTGAGAGAAGCCTAAAAAACGCACAGAACACAATAATGCATTGGTTCACAGTGTTTTCCTCAAACTAGCAGCTCAGGAAAGTACATTTATCTTTTTTATGATGGTGTCATGGTCTGTGAATAGTTTTCCAACCTTTTTTGTTCAAACTAAGTTTTTGTGCTTTCTTCACTATTAAGGCGTTTGCAGGCTGAGAGAAGGCTTAAACACGCACAGAACACAAGAATGCATTGGTTCACAGTGTTTTCCTCAAACTAGCACCTCAGGAAAGTACATTTAACTGTTTTATGATGTTATCATGGTTTGTGAATAGTTTTCCAACCTTTTTTGTTCAAACTAAGTTTTTGTGCTTTCTTGAGTATTAAGGCGTTTGCAGGCTGAGAGAAGCCTAAAAAACGCACAGAACACAAGAATGCATTGGTTCACAGTGTTTCCCTCAAACTAGCAGCTCAGGAAAGTACATTTATCTTTTTTATGATGGTGTCATGGTCTGTGAATAGTTTTCCAACCTTTTTTGTTCAAACTAAGTTTTTGTGCTTTCTTGAGTATTAAGGCGTTTGCAGGCTGAGAGAAGCCTTAAAAACGCACAGAACACAAGAATGCATTGGTTCACAGTGTTTTCCTCAAACTAGCACCTCAGGAAAGTGCATTTAACTGTTTTATGATGTTATCATGATTTGTGAATAGTTTTCCAACCTTTTTTGTTCAAACTAAGTTTTTGTGCTTTTTTGAGTATTAAGGCGTTTGCAGGCTGAGAGAAGCCTAAAAAACGCACAGAACACAAGAATGCATTGGTTCACAGTGTTTTCCTCAAACTTGCAGCTCAGGAAAGTACATTTATCTTTTTTATGATGGTATCATGGTCTGTGAATAGTTTTCCAACCTTTTTTGTTCAAACTAAGTTTTTGTGCTTTCTTGAGTATTAAGGCGTTTGCAGGCTGAGAGAAGCCTAAAAAACGCACAGAACACAATAATGCATTGGTTCACAGTGTTTTCCTCAAACTAGCAGCTCAGGAAAGTACATTTATCTTTTTTATGATGGTGTCATGGTCTGTGAATAGTTTTCCAACCTTTTTTGTTCAAACTAAGTTTTTGTGCTTTCTTGAGTATTAAGGCGTTTGCAGGCTGAGAGAAGCCTAAAAAACGCACAGAACACAAGAATGCATTGGTTCACAGTGTTTTCCTGAAACTAGCAGCTCAGGAAAGTACACTTATCTTTTTTATGATATTATCATGGTCTGTGAATAGTTTTCCAACCTTTTTTGTTCAAACTAAGTTTTTGTGCTTTCTTGAGTATTAAGGCGTTTGCAGGCTGAGAGAAGCCTAAAAAACGCACAGAACACAAGAATGCATTGGTTCACAGTGTTTTCCTCAAACTAGCAGCTCAGGAAAGTACATTTATCTTTTTTATGATGGTATCATGGTCTGTGAATAGTTTTCCAACCTTTTTTGTTCAAACTAAGTTTTTGTGCTTTCTTGAGTATTAAGGCGTTTGCAGGCTGAGAGAAGCCTAAAAAACGCACAGAACACAAGAATGCATTGGTTCACAGTGTTATCCTCAAACTAGCACCTCAGGAAAGTACATTTAACTGTTTTATGATGTTATCATGGTTTGTCAATAGTTTTCCAACCTTTTTTGTTCAAACTAAGTTTTTTTGCTTTCTTGAGTATTAAGGCGTTTGCAGGCTGAGAGAAGCCTTAAAAACGCACAGAACACAAGAATGCATTGGTTCACAGTGTTTTCCTCAAACTAGCAGCTCAGGAAAGTACATTTATCTTTTTTATGATGGTATCATGGTCTGTGAATAGTTTTCCAACCTTTTTTGTTCAAACTAAGTTTTTGTGCTTTCTTGAGTATTAAGGCGTTTGCAGGCTGAGAGAAGCCTTAAAAACGCACAGAACACAAGAATGCATTGGTTCACAGTGTTTTCCTCAAACTAGCACCTCAGGAAAGTGCATTTAACTGTTTTATGATGTTATCATGATTTGTGAATAGTTTTCCAACCTTTTTTGTTCAAACTAAGTTTTTGTGCTTTTTTGAGTATTAAGGCGTTTGCAGGCTGAGAGAAGCCTAAAAAACGCACAGAACACAAGAATGCATTGGTTCACAGTGTTTTCCTCAAACTTGCAGCTCAGGAAAGTACATTTATCTTTTTTATGATGGTATCATGGTCTGTGAATAGTTTTCCAACCTTTTTTGTTCAAACTAAGTTTTTGTGCTTTCTTGAGTATTAAGGCGTTTGCAGGCTGAGAGAAGCCTAAAAAACGCACAGAACACAATAATGCATTGGTTCACAGTGTTTTCCTCAAACTAGCAGCTCAGGAAAGTACATTTATCTTTTTTATGATGGTGTCATGGTCTGTGAATAGTTTTCCAACCTTTTTTGTTCAAACTAAGTTTTTGTGCTTTCTTGAGTATTAAGGCGTTTGCAGGCTGAGAGAAGCCTAAAAAACGCACAGAACACAAGAATGCATTGGTTCACAGTGTTTTCCTCAAACTAGCACCTCAGGAAAGTACATTTAACTGTTTTATGATGTTATCATGGTTTGTCAATAGTTTTCCAACCTTTTTTGTTCAAACTAAGTTTTTGTGCTTTCTTGAGTATTAAGGCGTTTGCAGGCTGAGAGAAGCCTAAAAAACGCACAGAACACAAGAATGCATTGGTTCACAGTGTTTCCCTCAAACTAGCAGCTCAGGAAAGTACATTTATCTTTTTTATGATGGTATCATGATCTGTGAATAGTTTTCCAACCTTTTTTGTTCAAACTAAGTTTTTGTGCTTTCTTGAGTATTAAGGCGTTTGCAGGCTGAGAGAAGCCTAAAAAACGCACAGAACACAAGAATGCATTGGTTCACAGTGTTTTCCTCAAACTAGCAGCTCAGGAAAGTACATTTATCTTTTTTATGATGGTGTCATGGTCTGTGAATAGTTTTCCAACCTTTTTTGTTCAAACTAAGTTTTTGTGCTTTCTTCACTATTAAGGCGTTTGCAGGCTGAGAGAAGGCTTAAACACGCACAGAACACAAGAATGCATTGGTTCACAGTGTTTTCCTCAAACTAGCACCTCAGGAAAGTACATTTAACTGTTTTATGATGTTATCATGGTTTGTGAATAGTTTTCCAACCTTTTTTGTTCAAACTAAGTTTTTGTGCTTTCTTGAGTATTAAGGCGTTTGCAGGCTGAGAGAAGCCTAAAAAACGCACAGAACACAAGAATGCATTGGTTCACAGTGTTTCCCTCAAACTAGCAGCTCAGGAAAGTACATTTATCTTTTTTATGATGGTGTCATGGTCTGTGAATAGTTTTCCAACCTTTTTTGTTCAAACTAAGTTTTTGTGCTTTCTTGAGTATTAAGGCGTTTGCAGGCTGAGAGAAGCCTTAAAAACGCACAGAACACAAGAATGCATTGGTTCACAGTGTTTTCCTCAAACTAGCACCTCAGGAAAGTGCATTTAACTGTTTTATGATGTTATCATGATTTGTGAATAGTTTTCCAACCTTTTTTGTTCAAACTAAGTTTTTGTGCTTTTTTGAGTATTAAGGCGTTTGCAGGCTGAGAGAAGCCTAAAAAACGCACAGAACACAAGAATGCATTGGTTCACAGTGTTTTCCTCAAACTTGCAGCTCAGGAAAGTACATTTATCTTTTTTATGATGGTATCATGGTCTGTGAATAGTTTTCCAACCTTTTTTGTTCAAACTAAGTTTTTGTGCTTTCTTGAGTATTAAGGCGTTTGCAGGCTGAGAGAAGCCTAAAAAACGCACAGAACACAATAATGCATTGGTTCACAGTGTTTTCCTCAAACTAGCAGCTCAGGAAAGTACATTTATCTTTTTTATGATGGTGTCATGGTCTGTGAATAGTTTTCCAACCTTTTTTGTTCAAACTAAGTTTTTGTGCTTTCTTGAGTATTAAGGCGTTTGCAGGCTGAGAGAAGCCTAAAAAACGCACAGAACACAAGAATGCATTGGTTCACAGTGTTTTCCTGAAACTAGCAGCTCAGGAAAGTACACTTATCTTTTTTATGATATTATCATGGTCTGTGAATAGTTTTCCAACCTTTTTTGTTCAAACTAAGTTTTTGTGCTTTCTTGAGTATTAAGGCGTTTGCAGGCTGAGAGAAGCCTAAAAAACGCACAGAACACAAGAATGCATTGGTTCACAGTGTTTTCCTCAAACTAGCAGCTCAGGAAAGTACATTTATCTTTTTTATGATGGTATCATGGTCTGTGAATAGTTTTCCAACCTTTTTTGTTCAAACTAAGTTTTTGTGCTTTCTTGAGTATTAAGGCGTTTGCAGGCTGAGAGAAGCCTAAAAAACGCACAGAACACAAGAATGCATTGGTTCACAGTGTTTTCCTCAAACTAGCAGCTCAGGAAAGTACATTTATCTTTTTTATGATGGTATCATGGTTTGTGAATAGTTTTCCAACCTTTTTTGTTCAAACTAAGTTTTTGTGCTTTCTTGAGTATTAAGGCGTTTGCAGGCTGAGAGAAGCCTTAAAAACGCACAGAACACAAGAATGCATTGGTTCACAGTGTTTTCCTCAAACTAGCACCTCAGGAAAGTACATTTAACTGTTTTATGATGTTATCATGGTTTGTCAATAGTTTTCCAACCTTTTTTGTTCAAACTAAGTTTTTGTGCTTTCTTCACTATTAAAGCGTTTGCAGGCAGAGAGAAGGCTTAAACACGCACAGAACACAAGAATGCATTGGTTCACAGTGTTTCCCTCAAACTAGCACCTCAGGAAAGTACATTTAACTGTTTTATGATGTTATCATGGTTTGTGAATAGTTTTCCAACCTTTTTTGTTCAAACTAAGTTTTTGTGCTTTCTTGAGTATTAAGGCGTTTGCAGGCTGAGAGAAGCCTAAAAAACGCACAGAACACAAGAATGCATTGGTTCACAGTGTTTCCCTCAAACTAGCAGCTCAGGAAAGTACATTTATCTTTTTTATGATGGTATCATGATCTGTGAATAGTTTTCCATCCTTTTTTGTTCAAACTAAGTTTTTGTGCTTTCTTGAGTATTAAGGCGTTTGCAGGCTGAGAGAAGCCTAAAAAACGCACAGAACACAAGAATGCATTGGTTCACAGTGTTTTCCTCAAACTAGCAGCTCAGGAAAGTACATTTATCTTTTTTATGATGGTGTCATGGTCTGTGAATAGTTTTCCAACCTTTTTTGTTCAAACTAAGTTTTTGTGCTTTCTTGAGTATTAAGGCGTTTGCAGGCTGAGAGAAGCCTAAAAAACGCACAGAACACAAGAATGCATTGGTTCACAGTGTTTTCCTCAAACTAGCAGCTCAGGAAAGTACACTTATCTTTTTTATGATGGTATCATGGTCTGTGAATAGTTTTCCAACCTTTTTTGTTCAAACTAAGTTTTTGTGCTTTCTTGAGTATTAAGGCGTTTGCAGGCTGAGAGAAGCCTAAAAAACGCACAGAACACAAGAATGCATTGGTTCACAGTGTTTTCCTCAAACTAGCAGCTCAGGAAAGTACATTTATCTTTTTTATGATGGTATCATGGTCTGTGAATAGTTTTCCAACCTTTTTTGTTCAAACTAAGTTTTTGTGCTTTCTTGAGTATTAAGGCGTTTGCAGGCTGAGAGAAGCCTAAAAAACGCACAGAACACAATAATGCATTGGTTCACAGTGTTTTCCTCAAACTAGCAGCTCGGGAAAGTACATTTAACTGTTTTATGATGTTATCATGGTTTGTCAATAGTTTTCCAACCTTTTTTGTTCAAACTAAGTTTTTGTGCTTTCTTGAGTATTAAGGCGTTTGCAGGCTGAGAGAATCCTAAAAAACGCACAGAACACAATAATGCATTGGTTCACAGTGTTTTCCTCAAACTAGCAGCTCGGGAAAGTACATTTAACTGTTTTATGATGTTATCATGGTTTGTCAATAGTTTTCCAACCTTTTTTGTTCAAACTAAGTTTTTGTGCTTTCTTGAGTATTAAGGCGTTTGCAGGCTGAGAGAAGCCTAAAAAACGCACAGAACACAAGAATGCATTGGTTCACAGTGTTTCCCTCAAACTAGCAGCTCAGGAAAGTACATTTATCTTTTTTATGATGGTATCATGATCTGTGAATAGTTTTCCAACCTTTTTTGTTCAAACTAAGTTTTTGTGCTTTCTTGAGTATTAAGGCGTTTGCAGGCTGAGAGAAGCCTAAAAAACGCACAGAACACAATAATGCATTGGTTCACAGTGTTTTCCTCAAACTAGCAGCTCAGGAAAGTACATTTATCTTTTTTATGATGGTGTCATGGTCTGTGAATAGTTTTCCAACCTTTTTTGTTCAAACTAAGTTTTTGTGCTTTCTTCACTATTAAGGCGTTTGCAGGCTGAGAGAAGGCTTAAACACGCACAGAACACAATAATGCATTGGTTCACAGTGTTTTCCTCAAACTAGCAGCTCAGGAAAGTACATTTATCTTTTTTATGATGGTGTCATGGTCTGTGAATAGTTTTCCAACCTTTTTTGTTCAAACTAAGTTTTTGTGCTTTCTTGAGTATTAAGGCGTTTGCAGGCTGAGAGAAGCCTTAAAAACGCACAGAACACAAGAATGCATTGGTTCACAGTGTTTTCCTCAAACTAGCACCTCAGGAAAGTGCATTTAACTGTTTTATGATGTTATCATGATTTGTGAATAGTTTTCCAACCTTTTTTGTTCAAACTAAGTTTTTGTGCTTTTTTTAGTATTAAGGCGTTTGCAGGCTGAGAGAAGCCTAAAAAACGCACAGAACACAAGAATGCATTGGTTCACAGTGTTTTCCTCAAACTAGCACCTCAGGAAAGTGCATTTAACTGTTTTATGATGTTATCATGATTTGTGAATAGTTTTCCAACCTTTTTTGTTCAAACTAAGTTTTTGTGCTTTTTTTAGTATTAAGGCGTTTGCAGGCTGAGAGAAGCCTAAAAAACGCACAGAACACAAGAATGCATTGGTTCACAGTGTTTTCCTCAAACTTGCAGCTCAGGAAAGTACATTTATCTTTTTTATGATGGTATCATGGTCTGTGAATAATTTTCCAACCTTTTTTGTTCAAACTAAGTTTTTGTGCTTTCTTGAGTATTAAGGCGTTTGCAGGCTGAGAGAAGCCTTAAAAACGCACAGAACACAAGAATGCATTGGTTCACAGTGTTTTCCTCAAACTAGCAGCTCAGGAAAGTACATTTATCTTTTTTATGATGGTGTCATGGTCTGTGAATAGTTTTCCAACCTTTTTTGTTCAAACTAAGTTTTTGTGCTTTCTTGAGTATTAAGGCGTTTGCAGGCTGAGAGAAGCCTAAAAAACGCACAGAACACAAGAATGCATTGGTTCACAGTGTTTTCCTGAAACTAGCAGCTCAGGAAAGTACACTTATCTTTTTTATGATGGTATCATGGTCTGTGAATAGTTTTCCAACCTTTTTTGTTCAAACTAAGTTTTTGTGCTTTCTTGAGTATTAAGGCGTTTGCAGGCTGAGAGAAGCCTAAAAAACGCACAGAACACAAGAATGCATTGGTTCACAGTGTTTTCCTCAAACTAGCACCTCAGGAAAGTACATTTAACTGTTTTATGATGTTATCATGGTTTGTGAATAGTTTTCCAACCTTTTTTGTTCAAACTAAGTTTTTGTGCTTTCTTGAGTATTAAGGCGTTTGCAGGCTGAGAGAAGCCTAAAAAACGCACAGAACACAAGAATGCATTGGTTCACAGTGTTTTCCTGAAACTAGCAGCTCAGGAAAGTACACTTATCTTTTTTATGATGGTATCATGGTCTGTGAATAGTTTTCCAACCTTTTTTGTTCAAACTAAGTTTTTGTGCTTTCTTGAGTATTAAGGCGTTTGCAGGCTGAGAGAAGCCTAAAAAACGCACAGAACACAAGAATGCATTGGTTCACAGTGTTTTCCTCAAACTAGCAGCTCAGGAAAGTACATTTATCTTTTTTATGATGGTATCATGGTCTGTGAATAGTTTTCCAACCTTTTTTGTTCAAACTAAGTTTTTGTGCTTTCTTGAGTATTAAGGCGTTTGCAGGCTGAGAGAAGCCTAAAAAACGCACAGAACACAAGAATGCATTGGTTCACAGTGTTTTCCTCAAACTAGCAGCTCAGGAAAGTACATTTATCTTTTTTATGATGGTATCATGGTTTGTGAATAGTTTTCCAACCTTTTTTGTTCAAACTAAGTTTTTGTGCTTTCTTGAGTATTAAGGCGTTTGCAGGCTGAGAGAAGCCTTAAAAACGCACAGAACACAAGAATGCATTGGTTCACAGTGATTTCCTCAAACTAGCACCTCAGGAAAGTACATTTAACTGTTTTATGATGTTATCATGGTTTGTCAATAGTTTTCCAACCTTTTTTGTTCAAACTAAGTTTTTGTGCTTTCTTCACTATTAAAGCGTTTGCAGGCAGAGAGAAGGCTTAAACACGCACAGAACACAAGAATGCATTGGTTCACAGTGTTTCCCTCAAACTAGCACCTCAGGAAAGTACATTTAACTGTTTTATGATGTTATCATGGTTTGTGAATAGTTTTCCAACCTTTTTTGTTCAAACTAAGTTTTTGTGCTTTCTTGAGTATTAAGGCGTTTGCAGGCTGAGAGAAGCCTAAAAAACGCACAGAACACAAGAATGCATTGGTTCACAGTGTTTCCCTCAAACTAGCAGCTCAGGAAAGTACATTTATCTTTTTTATGATGGTATCATGATCTGTGAATAGTTTTCCATCCTTTTTTGTTCAAACTAAGTTTTTGTGCTTTCTTGAGTATTAAGGCGTTTGCAGGCTGAGAGAAGCCTAAAAAACGCACAGAACACAAGAATGCATTGGTTCACAGTGTTTTCCTGAAACTAGCAGCTCAGGAAAGTACACTTATCTTTTTTATGATGGTATCATGGTCTGTGAATAGTTTTCCAACCTTTTTTGTTCAAACTAAGTTTTTGTGCTTTCTTGAGTATTAAGGCGTTTGCAGGCTGAGAGAAGCCTAAAAAACGCACAGAACACAAGAATGCATTGGTTCACAGTGTTTTCCTCAAACTAGCAGCTCAGGAAAGTACATTTATCTTTTTTATGATGGTATCATGGTCTGTGAATAGTTTTCCAACCTTTTTTGTTCAAACTAAGTTTTTGTGCTTTCTTGAGTATTAAGGCGTTTGCAGGCTGAGAGAAGCCTAAAAAACGCACAGAACACAATAATGCATTGGTTCACAGTGTTTTCCTCAAACTAGCAGCTCGGGAAAGTACATTTAACTGTTTTATGATGTTATCATGGTTTGTCAATAGTTTTCCAACCTTTTTTGTTCAAACTAAGTTTTTGTGCTTTCTTGAGTATTAAGGCGTTTGCAGGCTGAGAGAAGCCTAAAAAACGCACAGAACACAAGAATGCATTGGTTCACAGTGTTTCCCTCAAACTAGCAGCTCAGGAAAGTACATTTATCTTTTTTATGATGGTATCATGATCTGTGAATAGTTTTCCAACCTTTTTTGTTCAAACTAAGTTTTTGTGCTTTCTTGAGTATTAAGGCGTTTGCAGGCTGAGAGAAGCCTAAAAAACGCACAGAACACAATAATGCATTGGTTCACAGTGTTTTCCTCAAACTAGCAGCTCAGGAAAGTACATTTATCTTTTTTATGATGGTGTCATGGTCTGTGAATAGTTTTCCAACCTTTTTTGTTCAAACTAAGTTTTTGTGCTTTCTTCACTATTAAGGCGTTTGCAGGCTGAGAGAAGGCTTAAACACGCACAGAACACAATAATGCATTGGTTCACAGTGTTTTCCTCAAACTAGCAGCTCAGGAAAGTACATTTATCTTTTTTATGATGGTGTCATGGTCTGTGAATAGTTTTCCAACCTTTTTTGTTCAAACTAAGTTTTTGTGCTTTCTTGAGTATTAAGGCGTTGGCAGGCTGAGAGAAGCCTTAAAAACGCACAGAACACAAGAATGCATTGGTTCACAGTGTTTTCCTCAAACTAGCACCTCAGGAAAGTGCATTTAACTGTTTTATGATGTTATCATGATTTGTGAATAGTTTTCCAACCTTTTTTGTTCAAACTAAGTTTTTGTGCTTTTTTTAGTATTAAGGCGTTTGCAGGCTGAGAGAAGCCTAAAAAACGCACAGAACACAAGAATGCATTGGTTCACAGTGTTTTCCTCAAACTAGCACCTCAGGAAAGTGCATTTAACTGTTTTATGATGTTATCATGATTTGTGAATAGTTTTCCAACCTTTTTTGTTCAAACTAAGTTTTTGTGCTTTTTTTAGTATTAAGGCGTTTGCAGGCTGAGAGAAGCCTAAAAAACGCACAGAACACAAGAATGCATTGGTTCACAGTGTTTTCCTCAAACTTGCAGCTCAGGAAAGTACATTTATCTTTTTTATGATGGTATCATGGTCTGTGAATAATTTTCCAACCTTTTTTGTTCAAACTAAGTTTTTGTGCTTTCTTGAGTATTAAGGCGTTTGCAGGCTGAGAGAAGCCTTAAAAACGCACAGAACACAATAATGCATTGGTTCACAGTGTTTTCCTCAAACTAGCAGCTCAGGAAAGTACATTTATCTTTTTTATGATGGTGTCATGGTCTGTGAATAGTTTTCCAACCTTTTTTGTTCAAACTAAGTTTTTGTGCTTTCTTGAGTATTAAGGCGTTTGCAGGCTGAGAGAAGCCTAAAAAACGCACAGAACACAAGAATGCATTGGTTCACAGTGTTTTCCTGAAACTAGCAGCTCAGGAAAGTACACTTATCTTTTTTATGATGGTATCATGGTCTGTGAATAGTTTTCCAACCTTTTTTGTTCAAACTAAGTTTTTGTGCTTTCTTGAGTATTAAGGCGTTTGCAGGCTGAGAGAAGCCTAAAAAACGCACAGAACACAAGAATGCATTGGTTCACAGTGTTTCCCTCAAACTAGCAGCTCAGGAAAGTACATTTATCTTTTTTATGATGGTATCATGATCTGTGAATAGTTTTCCAACCTTTTTTGTTCAGACTAAGTTTTTGTGCTTTCTTGAGTATTAAGGCGTTTGCAGGCTGAGAGAAGCCTAAAAAACGCACAGAACACAATAATGCATTGGTTCACAGTGTTTTCCTCAAACTAGCAGCTCAGGAAAGTACATTTATCTTTTTTATGATGGTGTCATGGTCTGTGAATAGTTTTTCAACCTTTTTTGTTCAAACTAAGTTTTTGTGCTTTCTTCACTATTAAGGCGTTTGCAGGCTGAGAGAAGGCTTAAACACGCACAGAACACAAGAATGCATTGGTTCACAGTGTTTTCCTCAAACTAGCACCTCAGGAAAGTACATTTAACTGTTTTATGATGTTATCATGGTTTGTGAATAGTTTTCCAACCTTTTTTGTTCAAACTAAGTTTTTGTGCTTTCTTGAGTATTAAGGCGTTTGCAGGCTGAGAGAAGCCTAAAAAACGCACAGAACACAAGAATGCATTGGTTCACAGTGTTTCCCTCAAACTAGCAGCTCAGGAAAGTACATTTATCTTTTTTATGATGGTGTCATGGTCTGTGAATAGTTTTCCAACCTTTTTTGTTCAAACTAAGTTTTTGTGCTTTCTTGAGTATTAAGGCGTTTGCAGGCTGAGAGAAGCCTTAAAAACGCACAGAACACAAGAATGCATTGGTTCACAGTGTTTTCCTCAAACTAGCACCTCAGGAAAGTGCATTTAACTGTTTTATGATGTTATCATGATTTGTGAATAGTTTTCCAACCTTTTTTGTTCAAACTAAGTTTTTGTGCTTTTTTGAGTATTAAGGCGTTTGCAGGCTGAGAGAAGCCTAAAAAACGCACAGAACACAAGAATGCATTGGTTCACAGTGTTTTCCTCAAACTTGCAGCTCAGGAAAGTACATTTATCTTTTTTATGATGGTATCATGGTCTGTGAATAGTTTTCCAACCTTTTTTGTTCAAACTAAGTTTTTGTGCTTTCTTGAGTATTAAGGCGTTTGCAGGCTGAGAGAAGCCTAAAAAACGCACAGAACACAATAATGCATTGGTTCACAGTGTTTTCCTCAAACTAGCAGCTCAGGAAAGTACATTTATCTTTTTTATGATGGTGTCATGGTCTGTGAATAGTTTTCCAACCTTTTTTGTTCAAACTAAGTTTTTGTGCTTTCTTGAGTATTAAGGCGTTTGCAGGCTGAGAGAAGCCTAAAAAACGCACAGAACACAAGAATGCATTGGTTCACAGTGTTTTCCTGAAACTAGCAGCTCAGGAAAGTACACTTATCTTTTTTATGATGGTATCATGGTCTGTGAATAGTTTTCCAACCTTTTTTGTTCAAACTAAGTTTTTGTGCTTTCTTGAGTATTAAGGCGTTTGCAGGCTGAGAGAAGCCTAAAAAACGCACAGAACACAAGAATGCATTGGTTCACAGTGTTTTCCTCAAACTAGCAGCTCAGGAAAGTACATTTATCTTTTTTATGATGGTATCATGGTCTGTGAATAGTTTTCCAACCTTTTTTGTTCAAACTAAGTTTTTGTGCTTTCTTGAGTATTAAGGCGTTTGCAGGCTGAGAGAAGCCTAAAAAACGCACAGAACACAAGAATGCATTGGTTCACAGTGTTTTCCTCAAACTAGCAGCTCAGGAAAGTACATTTATCTTTTTTATGATGTTATCATGGTTTGTCAATAGTTTTCCAACCTTTTTTGTTCAAACTAAGTTTTTGTGCTTTCTTCACTATTAAAGCGTTTGCAGGCAGAGAGAAGGCTTAAACACGCACAGAACACAAGAATGCATTGGTTCACAGTGTTTCCCTCAAACTAGCACCTCAGGAAAGTACATTTAACTGTTTTATGATGTTATCATGGTTTGTGAATAGTTTTCCAACCTTTTTTGTTCAAACTAAGTTTTTGTGCTTTCTTGAGTATTAAGGCGTTTGCAGGCTGAGAGAAGCCTAAAAAACGCACAGAACACAAGAATGCATTGGTTCACAGTGTTTCCCTCAAACTAGCAGCTCAGGAAAGTACATTTATCTTTTTTATGATGGTATCATGATCTGTGAATAGTTTTCCATCCTTTTTTGTTCAAACTAAGTTTTTGTGCTTTCTTGAGTATTAAGGCGTTTGCAGGCTGAGAGAAGCCTAAAAAACGCACAGAACACAAGAATGCATTGGTTCACAGTGTTTTCCTCAAACTAGCAGCTCAGGAAAGTACATTTATCTTTTTTATGATGGTGTCATGGTCTGTGAATAGTTTTCCAACCTTTTTTGTTCAAACTAAGTTTTTGTGCTTTCTTGAGTATTAAGGCGTTTGCAGGCTGAGAGAAGCCTTAAAAACGCACAGAACACAAGAATGCATTGGTTCACAGTGTTTTCCTCAAACTAGCACCTCAGGAAAGTACATTTAACTGTTTTATGATGTTATCATGGTCTGTGAATAGTTTTCCAACCTTTTTTGTTCAAACTAAGTTTTTGTGCTTTCTTGAGTATTAAGGCGTTTGCAGGCTGAGAGAAGCCTAAAAAACGCACAGAACACAAGAATGCATTGGTTCACAGTGTTTTCCTGAAACTAGCAGCTCAGGAAAGTACATTTATCTTTTTTATGATGGTATCATGGTTTGTGAATAGTTTTCCAACCTTTTTTGTTCAAACTAAGTTTTTGTGCTTTCTTGAGTATTAAGGCGTTTGCAGGCTGAGAGAAGCCTAAAAAACGCACAGAACACAAGAATGCATTGGTTCACAGTGTTTTCCTGAAACTAGCAGCTCAGGAAAGTACACTTATCTTTTTTATGATGGTATCATGGTCTGTGAATAGTTTTCCAACCTTTTTTGTTCAAACTAAGTTTTTGTGCTTTCTTGAGTATTAAGGCGTTTGCAGGCTGAGAGAAGCCTAAAAAAACGCACAGAACACAAGAATGCATTGGTTCACAGTGTTTTCCTCAAACTAGCAGCTCAGGAAAGTACATTTATCTTTTTTATGATGGTATCATGGTTTGTGAATAGTTTTCCAACCTTTTTTGTTCAAACTAAGTTTTTGTGCTTTCTTGAGTATTAAGGCGTTTGCAGGCTGAGAGAAGCCTAAAAAACGCACAGAACACAAGAATGCATTGGTTCACAGTGTTTCCCTCAAACTAGCAGCTCAGGAAAGTACATTTATCTTTTTTATGATGGTATCATGATCTGTGAATAGTTTTCCAACCTTTTTTGTTCAAACTAAGTTTTTGTGCTTTCTTGAGTATTAAGGCGTTTGCAGGCTGAGAGAAGCCTAAAAAACGCACAGAACACAATAATGCATTGGTTCACAGTGTTTTCCTCAAACTAGCAGCTCAGGAAAGTACATTTATCTTTTTTATGATGGTGTCATGGTCTGTGAATAGTTTTCCAACCTTTTTTGTTCAAACTAAGTTTTTGTGCTTTCTTCACTATTAAGGCGTTTGCAGGCTGAGAGAAGGCTTAAACACGCACAGAACACAAGAATGCATTGGTTCACAGTGTTTTCCTCAAACTAGCACCTCAGGAAAGTACATTTAACTGTTTTATGATGTTATCATGGTTTGTGAATAGTTTTCCAACCTTTTTTGTTCAAACTAAGTTTTTGTGCTTTCTTGAGTATTAAGGCGTTTGCAGGCTGAGAGAAGCCTAAAAAACGCACAGAACACAAGAATGCATTGGTTCACAGTGTTTCCCTCAAACTAGCAGCTCAGGAAAGTACATTTATCTTTTTTATGATGGTGTCATGGTCTGTGAATAGTTTTCCAACCTTTTTTGTTCAAACTAAGTTTTTGTGCTTTCTTGAGTATTAAGGCGTTTGCAGGCTGAGAGAAGCCTTAAAAACGCACAGAACACAAGAATGCATTGGTTCACAGTGTTTTCCTCAAACTAGCACCTCAGGAAAGTGCATTTAACTGTTTTATGATGTTATCATGATTTGTGAATAGTTTTCCAACCTTTTTTGTTCAAACTAAGTTTTTGTGCTTTTTTGAGTATTAAGGCGTTTGCAGGCTGAGAGAAGCCTAAAAAACGCACAGAACACAAGAATGCATTGGTTCACAGTGTTTTCCTCAAACTTGCAGCTCAGGAAAGTACATTTATCTTTTTTATGATGGTATCATGGTCTGTGAATAGTTTTCCAACCTTTTTTGTTCAAACTAAGTTTTTGTGCTTTCTTGAGTATTAAGGCGTTTGCAGGCTGAGAGAAGCCTAAAAAACGCACAGAACACAATAATGCATTGGTTCACAGTGTTTTCCTCAAACTAGCAGCTCAGGAAAGTACATTTATCTTTTTTATGATGGTGTCATGGTCTGTGAATAGTTTTCCAACCTTTTTTGTTCAAACTAAGTTTTTGTGCTTTCTTGAGTATTAAGGCGTTTGCAGGCTGAGAGAAGCCTAAAAAACGCACAGAACACAAGAATGCATTGGTTCACAGTGTTTTCCTGAAACTAGCAGCTCAGGAAAGTACACTTATCTTTTTTATGATGGTATCATGGTCTGTGAATAGTTTTCCAACCTTTTTTGTTCAAACTAAGTTTTTGTGCTTTCTTGAGTATTAAGGCGTTTGCAGGCTGAGAGAAGCCTAAAAAACGCACAGAACACAAGAATGCATTGGTTCACAGTGTTTTCCTCAAACTAGCAGCTCAGGAAAGTACATTTATCTTTTTTATGATGGTATCATGGTTTGTGAATAGTTTTCCAACCTTTTTTGTTCAAACTAAGTTTTTGTGCTTTCTTGAGTATTAAGGCGTTTGCAGGCTGAGAGAAGCCTTAAAAACGCACAGAACACAAGAATGCATTGGTTCACAGTGTTTTCCTCAAACTAGCACCTCAGGAAAGTACATTTAACTGTTTTATGATGTTATCATGGTTTGTCAATAGTTTTCCAACCTTTTTTGTTCAAACTAAGTTTTTGTGCTTTCTTCACTATTAAAGCGTTTGCAGGCAGAGAGAAGGCTTAAACACGCACAGAACACAAGAATGCATTGGTTCACAGTGTTTCCCTCAAACTAGCACCTCAGGAAAGTACATTTAACTGTTTTATGATGTTATCATGGTTTGTGAATAGTTTTCCAACCTTTTTTGTTCAAACTAAGTTTTTGTGCTTTCTTGAGTATTAAGGCGTTTGCAGGCTGAGAGAAGCCTAAAAAACGCACAGAACACAAGAATGCATTGGTTCACAGTGTTTTCCTGAAACTAGCAGCTCAGGAAAGTACACTTATCTTTTTTATGATGGTATCATGGTCTGTGAATAGTTTTCCAACCTTTTTTGTTCAAACTAAGTTTTTGTGCTTTCTTGAGTATTAAGGCGTTTGCAGGCTGAGAGAAGCCTAAAAAACGCACAGAACACAAGAATGCATTGGTTCACAGTGTTTCCCTCAAACTAGCAGCTCAGGAAAGTACATTTATCTTTTTTATGATGGTATCATGATCTGTGAATAGTTTTCCAACCTTTTTTGTTCAGACTAAGTTTTTGTGCTTTCTTGAGTATTAAGGCGTTTGCAGGCTGAGAGAAGCCTAAAAAACGCACAGAACACAATAATGCATTGGTTCACAGTGTTTTCCTCAAACTAGCAGCTCAGGAAAGTACATTTATCTTTTTTATGATGGTGTCATGGTCTGTGAATAGTTTTCCAACCTTTTTTGTTCAAACTAAGTTTTTGTGCTTTCTTCACTATTAAGGCGTTTGCAGGCTGAGAGAAGCCTAAAAAACGCACAGAACACAAGAATGCATTGGTTCACAGTGTTTTCCTCAAACTAGCACCTCAGGAAAGTACATTTAACTGTTTTATGATGTTATCATGGTTTGTGAATAGTTTTCCAACCTTTTTTGTTCAAACTAAGTTTTTGTGCTTTCTTGAGTATTAAGGCGTTTGCAGGCTGACAGAAGCCTAAAAAACGCACAGAACACAAGAATGCATTGGTTCACAGTGTTTCCCTCAAACTAGCAGCTCAGGAAAGTACATTTATCTTTTTTATGATGGTGTCATGGTCTGTGAATAGTTTTCCAACCTTTTTTGTTCAAACTAAGTTTTTGTGCTTTCTTGAGTATTAAGGCGTTTGCAGGCTGAGAGAAGCCTTAAAAACGCACAGAACACAAGAATGCATTGGTTCACAGTGTTTTCCTCAAACTAGCACCTCAGGAAAGTGCATTTAACTGTTTTATGATGTTATCATGATTTGTGAATAGTTTTCCAACCTTTTTTGTTCAAACTAAGTTTTTGTGCTTTTTTGAGTATTAAGGCGTTTGCAGGCTGAGAGAAGCCTAAAAAACGCACAGAACACAAGAATGCATTGGTTCACAGTGTTTTCCTCAAACTTGCAGCTCAGGAAAGTACATTTATCTTTTTTATGATGGTATCATGGTCTGTGAATAGTTTTCCAACCTTTTTTGTTCAAACTAAGTTTTTGTGCTTTCTTGAGTATTAAGGCGTTTGCAGGCTGAGAGAAGCCTAAAAAACGCACAGAACACAATAATGCATTGGTTCACAGTGTTTTCCTCAAACTAGCAGCTCAGGAAAGTACATTTATCTTTTTTATGATGGTGTCATGGTCTGTGAATAGTTTTCCAACCTTTTTTGTTCAAACTAAGTTTTTGTGCTTTCTTGAGTATTAAGGCGTTTGCAGGCTGAGAGAAGCCTAAAAAACGCACAGAACACAAGAATGCATTGGTTCACAGTGTTTTCCTGCAACTAGCAGCTCAGGAAAGTACACTTATCTTTTTTATGATGGTATCATGGTCTGTGAATAGTTTTCCAACCTTTTTTGTTCAAACTAAGTTTTTGTGCTTTCTTGAGTATTAAGGCGTTTGCAGGCTGAGAGAAGCCTAAAACACGCACAGAACACAAGAATGCATTGGTTCACAGTGTTTTCCTCAAACTAGCAGCTCAGGAAAGTACATTTATCTTTTTTATGATGGTATCATGGTCTGTGAATAGTTTTCCAACCTTTTTTGTTCAAACTAAGTTTTTGTGCTTTCTTGAGTATTAAGGCGTTTGCAGGCTGAGAGAAGCCTAAAAAACGCACAGAACACAAGAATGCATTGGTTCACAGTGTTTTCCTCAAACTAGCAGCTCAGGAAAGTACATTTATCTTTTTTATGATGGTATCATGGTTTGTGAATAGTTTTCCAACCTTTTTTGTTCAAACTAAGTTTTTGTGCTTTCTTGAGTATTAAGGCGTTTGCAGGCTGAGAGAAGCCTTAAAAACGCACAGAACACAAGAATGCATTGGTTCACAGTGTTTTCCTCAAACTAGCACCTCAGGAAAGTACATTTAACTGTTTTATGATGTTATCATGGTTTGTCAATAGTTTTCCAACCTTTTTTGTTCAAACTAAGTTTTTGTGCTTTCTTCACTATTAAAGCGTTTGCAGGCAGAGAGAAGGCTTAAACACGCACAGAACACAAGAATGCATTGGTTCACAGTGTTTCCCTCAAACTAGCACCTCAGGAAAGTACATTTAACTGTTTTATGATGTTATCATGGTTTGTGAATAGTTTTCCAACCTTTTTTGTTCAAACTAAGTTTTTGTGCTTTCTTGAGTATTAAGGCGTTTGCAGGCTGAGAGAAGCCTAAAAAACGCACAGAACACAAGAATGCATTGGTTCACAGTGTTTCCCTCAAACTAGCAGCTCAGGAAAGTACATTTATCTTTTTTATGATGGTATCATGATCTGTGAATAGTTTTCCATCCTTTTTTGTTCAAACTAAGTTTTTGTGCTTTCTTGAGTATTAAGGCGTTTGCAGGCTGAGAGAAGCCTAAAAAACGCACAGAACACAAGAATGCATTGGTTCACAGTGTTTTCCTCAAACTAGCAGCTCAGGAAAGTACATTTATCTTTTTTATGATGGTGTCATGGTCTGTGAATAGTTTTCCAACCTTTTTTGTTCAAACTAAGTTTTTGTGCTTTCTTGAGTATTAAGGCGTTTGCAGGCTGAGAGAAGCCTAAAAAACGCACAGAACACAAGAATGCATTGGTTCACAGTGTTTTCCTGAAACTAGCAGCTCAGGAAAGTACACTTATCTTTTTTATGATGGTATCATGGTCTGTGAATAGTTTTCCAACCTTTTTTGTTCAAACTAAGTTTTTGTGCTTTCTTGAGTATTAAGGCGTTTGCAGGCTGAGAGAAGCCTAAAAAACGCACAGAACACAAGAATGCATTGGTTCACAGTGTTTTCCTCAAACTAGCAGCTCAGGAAAGTACATTTATCTTTTTTATGATGGTATCATGGTCTGTGAATAGTTTTCCAACCTTTTTTGTTCAAACTAAGTTTTTGTGCTTTCTTGAGTATTAAGGCGTTTGCAGGCTGAGAGAAGCCTAAAAAACGCACAGAACACAATAATGCATTGGTTCACAGTGTTTTCCTCAAACTAGCAGCTCGGGAAAGTACATTTAACTGTTTTATGATGTTATCATGGTTTGTCAATAGTTTTCCAACCTTTTTTGTTCAAACTAAGTTTTTGTGCTTTCTTGAGTATTAAGGCGTTTGCAGGCTGAGAGAAGCCTAAAAAACGCACAGAACACAAGAATGCATTGGTTCACAGTGTTTCCCTCAAACTAGCAGCTCAGGAAAGTACATTTATCTTTTTTATGATGGTATCATGATCTGTGAATAGTTTTCCAACCTTTTTTGTTCAAACTAAGTTTTTGTGCTTTCTTGAGTATTAAGGCGTTTGCAGGCTGAGAGAAGCCTAAAAAACGCACAGAACACAATAATGCATTGGTTCACAGTGTTTTCCTCAAACTAGCAGCTCAGGAAAGTACATTTATCTTTTTTATGATGGTGTCATGGTCTGTGAATAGTTTTCCAACCTTTTTTGTTCAAACTAAGTTTTTGTGCTTTCTTCACTATTAAGGCGTTTGCAGGCTGAGAGAAGGCTTAAACACGCACAGAACACAATAATGCATTGGTTCACAGTGTTTTCCTCAAACTAGCAGCTCAGGAAAGTACATTTATCTTTTTTATGATGGTGTCATGGTCTGTGAATAGTTTTCCAACCTTTTTTGTTCAAACTAAGTTTTTGTGCTTTCTTGAGTATTAAGGCGTTTGCAGGCTGAGAGAAGCCTTAAAAACGCACAGAACACAAGAATGCATTGGTTCACAGTGTTTTCCTCAAACTAGCAGCTCAGGAAAGTACATTTATCTTTTTTATGATGGTATCATGGTCTGTGAATAGTTTTCCAACCTTTTTTGTTCAAACTAAGTTTTTGTGCTTTCTTGAGTATTAAGGCGTTTGCAGGCTGAGAGAAGCCTAAAAAACGCACAGAACACAAGAATGCATTGGTTCACAGTGTTTTCCTCAAACTAGCAGCTCAGGAAAGTACATTTATCTTTTTTATGATGGTATCATGGTTTGTGAATAGTTTTCCAACCTTTTTTGTTCAAACTAAGTTTTTGTGCTTTCTTGAGTATTAAGGCGTTTGCAGGCTGAGAGAAGCCTTAAAAACGCACAGAACACAAGAATGCATTGGTTCACAGTGTTTTCCTCAAACTAGCACCTCAGGAAAGTACATTTAACTGTTTTATGATGTTATCATGGTTTGTCAATAGTTTTCCAACCTTTTTTGTTCAAACTAAGTTTTTGTGCTTTCTTCACTATTAAAGCGTTTGCAGGCAGAGAGAAGGCTTAAACACGCACAGAACACAAGAATGCATTGGTTCACAGTGTTTCCCTCAAACTAGCACCTCAGGAAAGTACATTTAACTGTTTTATGATGTTATCATGGTTTGTGAATAGTTTTCCAACCTTTTTTGTTCAAACTAAGTTTTTGTGCTTTCTTGAGTATTAAGGCGTTTGCAGGCTGAGAGAAGCCTAAAAAACGCACAGAACACAAGAATGCATTGGTTCACAGTGTTTCCCTCAAACTAGCAGCTCAGGAAAGTACATTTATCTTTTTTATGATGGTATCATGATCTGTGAATAGTTTTCCATCCTTTTTTGTTCAAACTAAGTTTTTGTGCTTTCTTGAGTATTAAGGCGTTTGCAGGCTGAGAGAAGCCTAAAAAACGCACAGAACACAAGAATGCATTGGTTCACAGTGTTTTCCTCAAACTAGCAGCTCAGGAAAGTACATTTATCTTTTTTATGATGGTGTCATGGTCTGTGAATAGTTTTCCAACCTTTTTTGTTCAAACTAAGTTTTTGTGCTTTCTTGAGTATTAAGGCGTTTGCAGGCTGAGAGAAGCCTAAAAAACGCACAGAACACAAGAATGCATTGGTTCACAGTGTTTTCCTGAAACTAGCAGCTCAGGAAAGTACACTTATCTTTTTTATGATGGTATCATGGTCTGTGAATAGTTTTCCAACCTTTTTTGTTCAAACTAAGTTTTTGTGCTTTCTTGAGTATTAAGGCGTTTGCAGGCTGAGAGAAGCCTAAAAAACGCACAGAACACAAGAATGCATTGGTTCACAGTGTTTTCCTCAAACTAGCAGCTCAGGAAAGTACATTTATCTTTTTTATGATGGTATCATGGTCTGTGAATAGTTTTCCAACCTTTTTTGTTCAAACTAAGTTTTTGTGCTTTCTTGAGTATTAAGGCGTTTGCAGGCTGAGAGAAGCCTAAAAAACGCACAGAACACAATAATGCATTGGTTCACAGTGTTTTCCTCAAACTAGCAGCTCGGGAAAGTACATTTAACTGTTTTATGATGTTATCATGGTTTGTCAATAGTTTTCCAACCTTTTTTGTTCAAACTAAGTTTTTGTGCTTTCTTGAGTATTAAGGCGTTTGCAGGCTGAGAGAAGCCTAAAAAACGCACAGAACACAAGAATGCATTGGTTCACAGTGTTTCCCTCAAACTAGCAGCTCAGGAAAGTACATTTATCTTTTTTATGATGGTATCATGATCTGTGAATAGTTTTCCAACCTTTTTTGTTCAAACTAAGTTTTTGTGCTTTCTTGAGTATTAAGGCGTTTGCAGGCTGAGAGAAGCCTAAAAAACGCACAGAACACAATAATGCATTGGTTCACAGTGTTTTCCTCAAACTAGCAGCTCAGGAAAGTACATTTATCTTTTTTATGATGGTGTCATGGTCTGTGAATAGTTTTCCAACCTTTTTTGTTCAAACTAAGTTTTTGTGCTTTCTTCACTATTAAGGCGTTTGCAGGCTGAGAGAAGGCTTAAACACGCACAGAACACAATAATGCATTGGTTCACAGTGTTTTCCTCAAACTAGCAGCTCAGGAAAGTACATTTATCTTTTTTATGATGGTGTCATGGTCTGTGAATAGTTTTCCAACCTTTTTTGTTCAAACTAAGTTTTTGTGCTTTCTTGAGTATTAAGGCGTTTGCAGGCTGAGAGAAGCCTTAAAAACGCACAGAACACAAGAATGCATTGGTTCACAGTGTTTTCCTCAAACTAGCACCTCAGGAAAGTGCATTTAACTGTTTTATGATGTTATCATGATTTGTGAATAGTTTTCCAACCTTTTTTGTTCAAACTAAGTTTTTGTGCTTTTTTTAGTATTAAGGCGTTTGCAGGCTGAGAGAAGCCTAAAAAACGCACAGAACACAAGAATGCATTGGTTCACAGTGTTTTCCTCAAACTAGCACCTCAGGAAAGTGCATTTAACTGTTTTATGATGTTATCATGATTTGTGAATAGTTTTCCAACCTTTTTTGTTCAAACTAAGTTTTTGTGCTTTTTTTAGTATTAAGGCGTTTGCAGGCTGAGAGAAGCCTAAAAAACGCACAGAACACAAGAATGCATTGGTTCACAGTGTTTTCCTCAAACTTGCAGCTCAGGAAAGTACATTTATCTTTTTTATGATGGTATCATGGTCTGTGAATAATTTTCCAACCTTTTTTGTTCAAACTAAGTTTTTGTGCTTTCTTGAGTATTAAGGCGTTTGCAGGCTGAGAGAAGCCTTAAAAACGCACAGAACACAATAATGCATTGGTTCACAGTGTTTTCCTCAAACTAGCAGCTCAGGAAAGTACATTTATCTTTTTTATGATGGTGTCATGGTCTGTGAATAGTTTTCCAACCTTTTTTGTTCAAACTAAGTTTTTGTGCTTTCTTGAGTATTAAGGCGTTTGCAGGCTGAGAGAAGCCTAAAAAACGCACAGAACACAAGAATGCATTGGTTCACAGTGTTTTCCTGAAACTAGCAGCTCAGGAAAGTACACTTATCTTTTTTATGATGGTATCATGGTCTGTGAATAGTTTTCCAACCTTTTTTGTTCAAACTAAGTTTTTGTGCTTTCTTGAGTATTAAGGCGTTTGCAGGCTGAGAGAAGCCTAAAAAACGCACAGAACACAAGAATGCATTGGTTCACAGTGTTTCCCTCAAACTAGCAGCTCAGGAAAGTACATTTATCTTTTTTATGATGGTATCATGATCTGTGAATAGTTTTCCAACCTTTTTTGTTCAGACTAAGTTTTTGTGCTTTCTTGAGTATTAAGGCGTTTGCAGGCTGAGAGAAGCCTAAAAAACGCACAGAACACAATAATGCATTGGTTCACAGTGTTTTCCTCAAACTAGCAGCTCAGGAAAGTACATTTATCTTTTTTATGATGGTGTCATGGTCTGTGAATAGTTTTCCAACCTTTTTTGTTCAAACTAAGTTTTTGTGCTTTCTTCACTATTAAGGCGTTTGCAGGCTGAGAGAAGGCTTAAACACGCACAGAACACAAGAATGCATTGGTTCACAGTGTTTTCCTCAAACTAGCACCTCAGGAAAGTACATTTAACTGTTTTATGATGTTATCATGGTTTGTGAATAGTTTTCCAACCTTTTTTGTTCAAACTAAGTTTTTGTGCTTTCTTGAGTATTAAGGCGTTTGCAGGCTGAGAGAAGCCTAAAAAACGCACAGAACACAAGAATGCATTGGTTCACAGTGTTTTCCTGAAACTAGCAGCTCAGGAAAGTACACTTATCTTTTTTATGATGGTATCATGGTCTGTGAATAGTTTTCCAACCTTTTTTGTTCAAACTAAGTTTTTGTGCTTTCTTGAGTATTAAGGCGTTTGCAGGCTGAGAGAAGCCTAAAAAACGCACAGAACACAAGAATGCATTGGTTCACAGTGTTTTCCTCAAACTAGCAGCTCAGGAAAGTACATTTATCTTTTTTATGATGGTATCATGGTCTGTGAATAGTTTTCCAACCGTTTTTGTTCAAACTAAGTTTTTGTGCTTTCTTGAGTATTAAGGCGTTTGCAGGCTGAGAGAAGCCTAAAAAACGCACAGAACACAATAATGCATTGGTTCACAGTGTTTTCCTCAAACTAGCAGCTCGGGAAAGTACATTTAACTGTTTTATGATGTTATCATGGTTTGTCAATAGTTTTCCAACCTTTTTTGTTCAAACTAAGTTTTTGTGCTTTCTTGAGTATTAAGGCGTTTGCAGGCTGAGAGAAGCCTAAAAAACGCACAGAACACAAGAATGCATTGGTTCACAGTGTTTCCCTCAAACTAGCAGCTCAGGAAAGTACATTTATCTTTTTTATGATGGTATCATGATCTGTGAATAGTTTTCCAACCTTTTTTGTTCAAACTAAGTTTTTGTGCTTTCTTGAGTATTAAGGCGTTTGCAGGCTGAGAGAAGCCTAAAAAACGCACAGAACACAATAATGCATTGGTTCACAGTGTTTTCCTCAAACTAGCAGCTCAGGAAAGTACATTTATCTTTTTTATGATGGTGTCATGGTCTGTGAATAGTTTTCCAACCTTTTTTGTTCAAACTAAGTTTTTGTGCTTTCTTCACTATTAAGGCGTTTGCAGGCTGAGAGAAGGCTTAAACACGCACAGAACACAATAATGCATTGGTTCACAGTGTTTTCCTCAAACTAGCAGCTCAGGAAAGTACATTTATCTTTTTTATGATGGTGTCATGGTCTGTGAATAGTTTTCCAACCTTTTTTGTTCAAACTAAGTTTTTGTGCTTTCTTGAGTATTAAGGCGTTTGCAGGCTGAGAGAAGCCTTAAAAACGCACAGAACACAAGAATGCATTGGTTCACAGTGTTTTCCTCAAACTAGCACCTCAGGAAAGTGCATTTAACTGTTTTATGATGTTATCATGATTTGTGAATAGTTTTCCAACCTTTTTTGTTCAAACTAAGTTTTTGTGCTTTTTTTAGTATTAAGGCGTTTGCAGGCTGAGAGAAGCCTAAAAAACGCACAGAACACAAGAATGCATTGGTTCACAGTGTTTTCCTCAAACTAGCACCTCAGGAAAGTGCATTTAACTGTTTTATGATGTTATCATGATTTGTGAATAGTTTTCCAACCTTTTTTGTTCAAACTAAGTTTTTGTGCTTTTTTTAGTATTAAGGCGTTTGCAGGCTGAGAGAAGCCTAAAAAACGCACAGAACACAAGAATGCATTGGTTCACAGTGTTTTCCTCAAACTTGCAGCTCAGGAAAGTACATTTATCTTTTTTATGATGGTATCATGGTCTGTGAATAATTTTCCAACCTTTTTTGTTCAAACTAAGTTTTTGTGCTTTCTTGAGTATTAAGGCGTTTGCAGGCTGAGAGAAGCCTTAAAAACGCACAGAACACAATAATGCATTGGTTCACAGTGTTTTCCTCAAACTAGCAGCTCAGGAAAGTACATTTATCTTTTTTATGATGGTGTCATGGTCTGTGAATAGTTTTCCAACCTTTTTTGTTCAAACTAAGTTTTTGTGCTTTCTTGAGTATTAAGGCGTTTGCAGGCTGAGAGAAGCCTAAAAAACGCACAGAACACAAGAATGCATTGGTTCACAGTGTTTTCCTGAAACTAGCAGCTCAGGAAAGTACACTTATCTTTTTTATGATGGTATCATGGTCTGTGAATAGTTTTCCAACCTTTTTTGTTCAAACTAAGTTTTTGTGCTTTCTTGAGTATTAAGGCGTTTGCAGGCTGAGAGAAGCCTAAAAAACGCACAGAACACAAGAATGCATTGGTTCACAGTGTTTCCCTCAAACTAGCAGCTCAGGAAAGTACATTTATCTTTTTTATGATGGTATCATGATCTGTGAATAGTTTTCCAACCTTTTTTGTTCAGACTAAGTTTTTGTGCTTTCTTGAGTATTAAGGCGTTTGCAGGCTGAGAGAAGCCTAAAAAACGCACAGAACACAATAATGCATTGGTTCACAGTGTTTTCCTCAAACTAGCAGCTCAGGAAAGTACATTTATCTTTTTTATGATGGTGTCATGGTCTGTGAATAGTTTTCCAACCTTTTTTGTTCAAACTAAGTTTTTGTGCTTTCTTCACTATTAAGGCGTTTGCAGGCTGAGAGAAGGCTTAAACACGCACAGAACACAAGAATGCATTGGTTCACAGTGTTTTCCTCAAACTAGCACCTCAGGAAAGTACATTTAACTGTTTTATGATGTTATCATGGTTTGTGAATAGTTTTCCAACCTTTTTTGTTCAAACTAAGTTTTTGTGCTTTCTTGAGTATTAAGGCGTTTGCAGGCTGAGAGAAGCCTAAAAAACGCACAGAACACAAGAATGCATTGGTTCACAGTGTTTCCCTCAAACTAGCAGCTCAGGAAAGTACATTTATCTTTTTTATGATGGTGTCATGGTCTGTGAATAGTTTTCCAACCTTTTTTGTTCAAACTAAGTTTTTGTGCTTTCTTGAGTATTAAGGCGTTTGCAGGCTGAGAGAAGCCTTAAAAACGCACAGAACACAAGAATGCATTGGTTCACAGTGTTTTCCTCAAACTAGCACCTCAGGAAAGTGCATTTAACTGTTTTATGATGTTATCATGATTTGTGAATAGTTTTCCAACCTTTTTTGTTCAAACTAAGTTTTTGTGCTTTTTTGAGTATTAAGGCGTTTGCAGGCTGAGAGAAGCCTAAAAAACGCACAGAACACAAGAATGCATTGGTTCACAGTGTTTTCCTCAAACTTGCAGCTCAGGAAAGTACATTTATCTTTTTTATGATGGTATCATGGTCTGTGAATAGTTTTCCAACCTTTTTTGTTCAAACTAAGTTTTTGTGCTTTCTTGAGTATTAAGGCGTTTGCAGGCTGAGAGAAGCCTAAAAAACGCACAGAACACAATAATGCATTGGTTCACAGTGTTTTCCTCAAACTAGCAGCTCAGGAAAGTACATTTATCTTTTTTATGATGGTGTCATGGTCTGTGAATAGTTTTCCAACCTTTTTTGTTCAAACTAAGTTTTTGTGCTTTCTTGAGTATTAAGGCGTTTGCAGGCTGAGAGAAGCCTAAAAAACGCACAGAACACAAGAATGCATTGGTTCACAGTGTTTTCCTGAAACTAGCAGCTCAGGAAAGTACACTTATCTTTTTTATGATGGTATCATGGTCTGTGAATAGTTTTCCAACCTTTTTTGTTCAAACTAAGTTTTTGTGCTTTCTTGAGTATTAAGGCGTTTGCAGGCTGAGAGAAGCCTAAAAAACGCACAGAACACAAGAATGCATTGGTTCACAGTGTTTTCCTCAAACTAGCAGCTCAGGAAAGTACATTTATCTTTTTTATGATGGTATCATGGTTTGTGAATAGTTTTCCAACCTTTTTTGTTCAAACTAAGTTTTTGTGCTTTCTTGAGTATTAAGGCGTTTGCAGGCTGAGAGAAGCCTTAAAAACGCACAGAACACAAGAATGCATTGGTTCACAGTGTTTTCCTCAAACTAGCACCTCAGGAAAGTACATTTAACTGTTTTATGATGTTATCATGGTTTGTCAATAGTTTTCCAACCTTTTTTGTTCAAACTAAGTTTTTGTGCTTTCTTCACTATTAAAGCGTTTGCAGGCAGAGAGAAGGCTTAAACACGCACAGAACACAAGAATGCATTGGTTCACAGTGTTTCCCTCAAACTAGCACCTCAGGAAAGTACATTTAACTGTTTTATGATGTTATCATGGTTTGTGAATAGTTTTCCAACCTTTTTTGTTCAAACTAAGTTTTTGTGCTTTCTTGAGTATTAAGGCGTTTGCAGGCTGAGAGAAGCCTAAAAAACGCACAGAACACAAGAATGCATTGGTTCACAGTGTTTCCCTCAAACTAGCAGCTCAGGAAAGTACATTTATCTTTTTTATGATGGTATCATGATCTGTGAATAGTTTTCCATCCTTTTTTGTTCAAACTAAGTTTTTGTGCTTTCTTGAGTATTAAGGCGTTTGCAGGCTGAGAGAAGCCTAAAAAACGCACAGAACACAAGAATGCATTGGTTCACAGTGTTTTCCTCAAACTAGCAGCTCAGGAAAGTACATTTATCTTTTTTATGATGGTGTCATGGTCTGTGAATAGTTTTCCAACCTTTTTTGTTCAAACTAAGTTTTTGTGCTTTCTTGAGTATTAAGGCGTTTGCAGGCTGAGAGAAGCCTTAAAAACGCACAGAACACAAGAATGCATTGGTTCACAGTGTTTTCCTCAAACTAGCACCTCAGGAAAGTACATTTAACTGTTTTATGATGTTATCATGGTCTGTGAATAGTTTTCCAACCTTTTTTGTTCAAACTAAGTTTTTGTGCTTTCTTGAGTATTAAGGCGTTTGCAGGCTGAGAGAAGCCTAAAAAACGCACAGAACACAAGAATGCATTGGTTCACAGTGTTTTCCTGAAACTAGCAGCTCAGGAAAGTACATTTATCTTTTTTATGATGGTATCATGGTTTGTGAATAGTTTTCCAACCTTTTTTGTTCAAACTAAGTTTTTGTGCTTTCTTGAGTATTAAGGCGTTTGCAGGCTGAGAGAAGCCTAAAAAACGCACAGAACACAAGAATGCATTGGTTCACAGTGTTTTCCTCAAACTAGCAGCTCAGGAAAGTACATTTATCTTTTTTATGATGGTATCATGGTCTGTGAATAGTTTTCCAACCTTTTTTGTTCAAACTAAGTTTTTGTGCTTTCTTCACTATTAAGGCGTTTGCAGGCAGAGAGAAGGCTTAAACACGCACAGAACACAAGAATGCATTGGTTCACAGTGTTTTCCTCAAACTAGCAGCTCAGGAAAGTACATTTAACTGTTTTATGATGTTATCATGGTTTGTCAATAGTTTTCCAACCTTTTTTGTTCAAACTAAGTTTTTGTGCTTTCTTGAGTATTAAGGCGTTTGCAGGCTGAGAGAAGCCTTAAAAACGCACAGAACACAAGAATGCATTGGTTCACAGTGTTTTCCTCAAACTAGCACCTCAGGAAAGTACATTTAACTGTTTTATGATGTTATCATGGTCTGTGAATAGTTTTCCAACCTTTTTTGTTCAAACTAAGTTTTTGTGCTTTCTTGAGTATTAAGGCGTTTGCAGGCTGAGAGAAGCCTAAAAAACGCACAGAACACAAGAATGCATTGGTTCACAGTGTTTTCCTCAAACTAGCAGCTCAGGAAAGTAAATTTATCTTTTTTATGATGGTATCATGGTCTGTGAATAGTTTTCCAACCTTTTTTGTTCAAACTAAGTTTTTGTGCTTTCTTCACTATTAAGGCGTTTGCAGGCAGAGAGAAGGCTTAAACACGCACAGAACACAAGAATGCATTGGTTCACAGTGTTTTCCTCAAACTAGCAGCTCAGGAAAGTGCATTTATCTTTTTTATGATGGTATCATGGTCTGTGAATAGTTTTCCAACCTTTTTTGTTCAAACTAAGTTTGTGTGCTTTCTTGAGTATTAAGGCGTTTGCAGGCTGAGAGAAGCCTTAAAAACGCACAGAACACAAGAATGCATTGGTTCACAGTGTTTTCCTCAAACTAGCACCTCAGGAAAGTACATTTAACTGTTTTATGATGTTATCATGGTTTGTCAATAGTTTTCCAACCTTTTTTGTTCAAACTAAGTTTTTGTGCTTTCTTGAGTATTAAGGCGTTTGCAGGCTGAGAGAAGCCTTAAAAACGCACAGAACACAAGAATGCATTGGTTCACAGTGTTTTCCTCAAACTAGCACCTCAGGAAAGTACATTTAACTGTTTTATGATGTTATCATGGTCTCTGAATAGTTTTCCAACCTTTTTTGTTCAAACTAAGTTTTTGTGCTTTCTTGAGTATTAAGGCGTTTGCAGGCTGAGAGAAGCCTAAAAAACGCACAGAACACAAGAATGCATTGGTTCACAGTGTTTTCCTCAAACTAGCAGCTCAGGAAAGTACATTTATCTTTTTTATGATGTTATCATGGTTTGTGAATAGTTTTCCAACCTTTTTTGTTCAAACTAAGTTTTTGTGCTTTCTTGAGTATTAAGGCGTTTGCAGGCTGAGAGAAGCCTAAAAAACGCACAGAACACAAGAATGCATTGGTTCACAGTGTTTTCCTCAAACTAGCAGCTCAGGAAAGTACATTTATCTTTTTTATGATGGTGTCATGGTCTGTGAATAGTTTTCCAACCTTTTTTGTTCAAACTAAGTTTTTGTGCTTTCTTGAGTATTAAGGCGTTTGCAGGCTGAGAGAAGCCTTAAAAACGCACAGAACACAAGAATGCATTGGTTCACAGTGTTTTCCTCAAACTAGCACCTCAGGAAAGTACATTTAACTGTTTTATGATGTTATCATGGTCTGTGAATAGTTTTCCAACCTTTTTTGTTCAAACTAAGTTTTTGTGCTTTCTTGAGTATTAAGGCGTTTGCAGGCTGAGAGAAGCCTAAAAAACGCACAGAACACAAGAATGCATTGGTTCACAGTGTTTTCCTGAAACTAGCAGCTCAGGAAAGTACATTTATCTTTTTTATGATGGTATCATGGTTTGTGAATAGTTTTCCAACCTTTTTTGTTCAAACTAAGTTTTTGTGCTTTCTTGAGTATTAAGGCGTTTGCAGGCTGAGAGAAGCCTAAAAAACGCACAGAACACAAGAATGCATTGGTTCACAGTGTTTTCCTCAAACTAGCAGCTCAGGAAAGTACATTTATCTTTTTTATGATGGTATCATGGTCTGTGAATAGTTTTCCAACCTTTTTTGTTCAAACTAAGTTTTTGTGCTTTCTTCACTATTAAGGCGTTTGCAGGCAGAGAGAAGGCTTAAACACGCACAGAACACAAGAATGCATTGGTTCACAGTGTTTTCCTCAAACTAGCAGCTCAGGAAAGTACATTTAACTGTTTTATGATGTTATCATGGTTTGTCAATAGTTTTCCAACCTTTTTTGTTCAAACTAAGTTTTTGTGCTTTCTTGAGTATTAAGGCGTTTGCAGGCTGAGAGAAGCCTTAAAAACGCACAGAACACAAGAATGCATTGGTTCACAGTGTTTTCCTCAAACTAGCACCTCAGGAAAGTACATTTAACTGTTTTATGATGTTATCATGGTCTGTGAATAGTTTTCCAACCTTTTTTGTTCAAACTAAGTTTTTGTGCTTTCTTGAGTATTAAGGCGTTTGCAGGCTGAGAGAAGCCTAAAAAACGCACAGAACACAAGAATGCATTGGTTCACAGTGTTTTCCTCAAACTAGCAGCTCAGGAAAGTAAATTTATCTTTTTTATGATGGTATCATGGTCTGTGAATAGTTTTCCAACCTTTTTTGTTCAAACTAAGTTTTTGTGCTTTCTTCACTATTAAGGCGTTTGCAGGCAGAGAGAAGGCTTAAACACGCACAGAACACAAGAATGCATTGGTTCACAGTGTTTTCCTCAAACTAGCAGCTCAGGAAAGTGCATTTATCTTTTTTATGATGGTATCATGGTCTGTGAATAGTTTTCCAACCTTTTTTGTTCAAACTAAGTTTGTGTGCTTTCTTGAGTATTAAGGCGTTTGCAGGCTGAGAGAAGCCTTAAAAACGCACAGAACACAAGAATGCATTGGTTCACAGTGTTTTCCTCAAACTAGCACCTCAGGAAAGTACATTTAACTGTTTTATGATGTTATCATGGTTTGTGAATAGTTTTCCAACCTTTTTTGTTCAAACTAAGTTTTTGTGCTTTCTTGAGTATTAAGGCGTTTGCAGGCTGAGAGAAGCCTAAAAAACGCACAGAACACAAGAATGCATTGGTTCACAGTGTTTTCCTCAAACTAGCAGCTCAGGAAAGTACATTTATCTTTTTTATGATGGTGTCATGGTCTGTGAATAGTTTTCCAACCTTTTTTGTTCAAACTAAGTTTTTGTGCTTTCTTGAGTATTAAGGCGTTTGCAGGCTGAGAGAAGCCTTAAAAACGCACAGAACACAAGAATGCATTGGTTCACAGTGTTTTCCTCAAACTAGCACCTCAGGAAAGTACATTTAACTGTTTTATGATGTTATCATGGTCTGTGAATAGTTTTCCAACCTTTTTTGTTCAAACTAAGTTTTTGTGCTTTCTTGAGTATTAAGGCGTTTGCAGGCTGAGAGAAGCCTAAAAAACGCACAGAACACAAGAATGCATTGGTTCACAGTGTTTTCCTGAAACTAGCAGCTCAGGAAAGTACATTTATCTTTTTTATGATGGTATCATGGTTTGTGAATAGTTTTCCAACCTTTTTTGTTCAAACTAAGTTTTTGTGCTTTCTTGAGTATTAAGGCGTTTGCAGGCTGAGAGAAGCCTAAAAAACGCACAGAACACAAGAATGCATTGGTTCACAGTGTTTTCCTGAAACTAGCAGCTCAGGAAAGTACACTTATCTTTTTTATGATGGTATCATGGTCTGTGAATAGTTTTCCAACCTTTTTTGTTCAAACTAAGTTTTTGTGCTTTCTTGAGTATTAAGGCGTTTGCAGGCTGAGAGAAGCCTAAAAAACGCACAGAACACAAGAATGCATTGGTTCACAGTGTTTTCCTCAAACTAGCAGCTCAGGAAAGTACATTTATCTTTTTTATGATGGTATCATGGTTTGTGAATAGTTTTCCAACCTTTTTTGTTCAAACTAAGTTTTTGTGCTTTCTTGAGTATTAAGGCGTTTGCAGGCTGAGAGAAGCCTAAAAAACGCACAGAACACAAGAATGCATTGGTTCACAGTGTTTCCCTCAAACTAGCAGCTCAGGAAAGTACATTTATCTTTTTTATGATGGTATCATGGTCTGTGAATAGTTTTCCAACCTTTTTTGTTCAAACTAAGTTTTTGTGCTTTCTTGAGTATTAAGGCGTTTGCAGGCTGAGAGAAGCCTTAAAAACGCACAGAACACAAGAATGCATTGGTTCACAGTGTTTTCCTCAAACTAGCACCTCAGGAAAGTACATTTAACTGTTGTATGATGTTATCATGGTTTGTCAATAGTTTTCCAACCTTTTTTGTTCAAACTAAGTTTTTTTGCTTTCTTGAGTATTAAGGCGTTTGCAGGCTGAGAGAAGCCTAAAAAACGCACAGAACACAAGAATGCATTGGTTCACAGTGTTTTCCTCAAACTAGCAGCTCAGGAAAGTACATTTATCTTTTTTATGATGGTATCATGGTCTGTGAATAGTTTTCCAACCTTTTTTGTTCAAACTAAGTTTTTGTGCTTTCTTCACTATTAAGGCGTTTGCAGGCAGAGAGAAGGCTTAAACACGCACAGAACACAAGAATGCATTGGTTCACAGTGTTTTCCTCAAACTAGCAGATCAGGAAAGTACATTTAACTGTTTTATGATGTTATCATGGTTTGTCAATAGTTTTCCAACCTTTTTTGTTCAAACTAAGTTTTTGTGCTTTCTTGAGTATTAAGGCGTTTGCAGGCTGAGAGAAGCCTTAAAAACGCACAGAACACAAGAATGCATTGGTTCACAGTGTTTTCCTCAAACTAGCACCTCAGGAAAGTACATTTAACTGTTTTATGATGTTATCATGGTCTGTGAATAGTTTTCCAACCTTTTTTGTTCAAACTAAGTTTTTGTGCTTTCTTGAGTATTAAGGCGTTTGCAGGCTGAGAGAAGCCTAAAAAACGCACAGAACACAAGAATGCATTGGTTCACAGTGTTTTCCTCAAACTAGCAGCTCAGGAAAGTAAATTTATCTTTTTTATGATGGTATCATGGTCTGTGAATAGTTTTCCAACCTTTTTTGTTCAAACTAAGTTTTTGTGCTTTCTTCACTATTAAGGCGTTTGCAGGCAGAGAGAAGGCTTAAACACGCACAGAACACAAGAATGCATTGGTTCACAGTGTTTTCCTCAAACTAGCAGCTCAGGAAAGTGCATTTATCTTTTTTATGATGGTATCATGGTCTGTGAATAGTTTTCCAACCTTTTTTGTTCAAACTAAGTTTGTGTGCTTTCTTGAGTATTAAGGCGTTTGCAGGCTGAGAGAAGCCTTAAAAACGCACAGAACACAAGAATGCATTGGTTCACAGTGTTTTCCTCAAACTAGCACCTCAGGAAAGTACATTTAACTGTTTTATGATGTTATCATGGTTTGTCAATAGTTTTCCAACCTTTTTTGTTCAAACTAAGTTTTTGTGCTTTCTTGAGTATGTTACGGACCCCTCGATAAGGTGACGGCTCGTTCAGCCGAGGGGTCAGCCACATAAAGAAACGCGATAGGCAGGAAGCGATGCAAAGTTCTTTTTATAGTTTTCCAACCTCCAGCCTCTCCGTTTTACACATTAATATATCACAATAGTAGCTCGAACACAAAACACTGGTCTCCTGGTGTTGAGGCCGGGGCCTGGCGCTCTCGCAGGTCTCCTCCTTCTCCCGGCGCTCAGTCGCTCTCCCCTCTATATGCTCAGCCTGAGCCATCACCGCAACCGCTCTCAGGTGCGCAGGGGCGGAGCCTGCACTCAGAAGGGCCAAACCAATTAATAATCACAAAAACAAACTCAGAAGGCTGTGGCCGTAACACTTCCCCCCCTAGAGGAAGAATCATTTTTTTTTTTTTTTTTTCTTTTCCTCCTTCCTTAGAGGGAAAAAGAAAAACTGATTCTGCATGGGTTCATACAGAAAATCCTGTTCCTAAATTAATCCGCGAGACAACGCATCTGCAACTACGTTGTCAGAGCCTCTTTTATGACGGATCTCAAGATTGTACGGCTGAACCATTAAGGCCCAACGCATGAGTCGTTGATTTTGGTTATACATTTTGCTCAGAAAAACAAGTGGATTATGATCTGTATAAACAACGACAGGAGACGCACTAGCCCCCACGTAAACGTTAAACTGTTGTAATGCTAGCAACAGAGCTAAGGTCTCTTTTTCAATGGTTGAATAATTCAACTGATGACTGTTGAACTTAGCTGAGAAGTATGATACGGGGTGGCCTAGGTTGTCAGCACCCTCCTGGAGAAGGACAGCTCCCACTCCAACCGCGCTGGCGTCCACCTCCAGCTGGAACGGACGAGTCAGGTCTGGGGCGGACAGCACCGGTGCACTGCAAAGGAGAGATTTTGCCGACAGGAATGCCTGCTCGCATTCGTTAGTCCAAAGAAAACCCACTTTTGGACTACACAGTGTTGTTAACGGCGCAACAACAGTCGAGAAGTTCTTGCAAAAACAACGATAGTACCCCACCATTCCCAGGAACCTACGTAGTTCTCTCCTCGTAGTAGGTGTTGGGTAGTTGAGCACAGCAGCCACCTTTCCGTCCCGTGGTCGCACTTGACCATTTCCCACCTGCTTCCCTAGATACGTTACAGAAGCTTTTACAAATTCACATTTTTTTAGATTTAACGTTAAGGAAGCAGCGGACAATCGGCCAAACACGTCATGCAACGTTAACGTGTGTTCCTCCCACGTAGACGAGTAAACGACAACATCGTCTAAATAAACAGTACAGTTAGGAACCCCCCCTAAGACTGTGGACATTAACCGCTGAAATGTTGCGGGCGCGTTTCGGAGACCGAAGGCCATACGCGTATACTGCAGAAAAGCGTCGGGGGTTACAAACGCAGAGATTTTAGAAGCCCGCTCGGTGAGGGGCACCTGCCAATAACCTTTCAATAGGTCCAATTTGGTGATGTAGTTTGCACCCCCAAGACTATCCACACAATCGTCCACACGTGGTAAGGGAAAAGCATCCGCCACGGTGACGGAATTGACCTTTCGGAAATCGGTACAAAAACGAAGGGACCCATCAGCCTTCGGCACCAGAATGCACGGCGAGCTCCAGGGGCTACTGCTCGGAACAGCGAACCCATTCTCTAGTAAATATTGCACCTCAGCTTTCATTGCCTCTCTCTTAGTTAATGGACAGCGGTAAGCATGTTGCTTGAAAGGTCCTGCACGGCCAACTTCGATGTCATGCTGGATGACATTAGTTCCGGGAGGTACGTCATTGAACAGATTTGGGAACTCCTTTATCAGGTCCATTACGTACCGTTGCTGTTCGCGAGATAAGTAGGCCAGTTGAGAAGGGAGTGAAGTTAAGACTTCCGAATTTTTGAAACACCCCCCGTTTAAAACTTCCATAGAGACATGCAACCCATCATCCTCAGTGTCGGCAGGTAAAGCATAAGTTACCAATGAGACCTGCTCGGTGGGTACCTTAGCTACCGGATCGTCAGGGGTGGTCGCTTTCGGTTCAACACGACATAAATAGGGTTTCAACATATTTATGTGACATACACGTGTTTTTCGCCTCCGTTCTGGAGTGTACAAGATATAGTTAGTTTCATTCAACTTACCCTTGATCACGTACGGACCCGAAAAACGGGCCGAGAGAGTGGTCCCATGAATGGGGAACAACACGAGAACTTTATCTCCAGGCAGGAAACGACGCACCACCGCTTTTGTATCAAAGCGTTTCTTCATCTTCTTTTGCGACAATGAAAGCGCTTCCTTCGCCGTATTACAGGCGTCTCGCAAACGTTCCCGAGTACGTGAGACCAACTCGAGAACGTTTGTTTTCGCGGACAAACCTCTATCGAGAAACTCTTCCTTTAGCATTTTTAAAGGACCCCGGACATCATGCCCGAACACGAGCTCAGCCGGACTGAACCCGAGAGAGTCCTGTCTTGCCTCACGCACTGCAAATAAAACTAACGGGACCCCATCATCCCATTCCTTTCCAGTCTCGGTGCAATACTTGCGAAGTGCGGATTTTAACGTCTGATGCCACCGTTCTAAAGCTCCTTGCGACTCAGGGTGGTAGGCACTTGCGACGACATGAGCCACTCCAAGAGCCTTTAAGGACGTACGGAAAACGCGAGACATAAAGTTTGAACCCTGATCGGTTTGGACCGTTTTCGGCAACCCAAAGGTGGTAAAGAATTTTGTTAGTGCCTTAGTTACCGTCTTGGCCGTGATGTTACGTAACGGGATGGCTTCCGGAAAGCGTGTCGCGACGCACATGATTGTTAACAAGTATTGGCACCCGGACTTAGCACGAGGGAGTGGACCGACACAATCAACTAGCACGCGCTCGAATGGTTCGCCGACGGCAGGAATAGGACAGAGGGGAGCCGGCGGCACAACTTGATTAGGCTTCCCATTGACCTGACAGATGTGACAGGTTTTGCAGTATTGTGCAACATCAGTTTTTAAACCTGGCCAAAAGAAATGCTGGAGCACCCGGTTATAGGTTTTAGTGATACCGAGGTGTCCGGACCAAGGATGGTCATGGGCCAGTTCTAAGACCTGTGATCGAAACTTCGAGGGCACCACAATTTGATGCACCACATTCCAATCGTCTTGCTGCCCAGGATTTAGCGATCGACTCCAGTGACGCATTAGCACCTTATCGTGCCAGTAAAACTGGTGATTACGCAGCGATATTTTCCCCTTTTCAGCACTCGCCCGACATGGAGTTAAAGATAAATCTTCTCGCTGCGCTTCAATCAGAGTTTCGCGCGAAACAAGCAAATTAGTAATGAGATCAAAGCTCCTAGCTGACCCTGGAGTCGTTTTGGGCGGCTCTGGAGGATCAGCCAGCACGTCAGTTCCCAGAATCTTGGGAAACACAGAATCGCAGAGTATATTACTTTCCTGAAGGTCATGTTTTGCTTGGGCTCGTGTCACCACGGCGCTAAACACCCCTGGCAGGTTTCTAGCAAGCACATCCGCCTGAGAGTCGTTGTGCGGGACGTCGACCACTTGCACCACCGGCATGACTTTACCCCCAGCTATATCGTTACCCATGATAAAGTCAACGCCTCTCACAGGTAGCGAGGGACGCACTGCCACCTCAAAACATCCAGACGCCAACTCAGACGAAACGTGCACCCGATGCAACGGGACAGTCACAAAACCCATTTCAATACCCTGCACCACCGTGCTGGTATTACACGCGGAATCAACACCAAAATCCAGAACATCTGCTAATATGAAGGACTGAGACCCCCCTGTATCCCGGAGAATTCTTACCGGTTTTCGATCCTCGCCCCTCTCACCTACTGAAACAAAACCGCGGAATATGAACGGCTTGAAACAGCTGTCTGGGGTCGTGGGGGACACTGCAACCGCCGGAGACAAAGTTTTCACCAACACCGAGCCTCGCGGTTGAAAAGATGAAGAATCTTGTCGTTCTTGTTTACGTTTCAACGTACGACACTCAGCCATACTATGACCCATTTTGTGACAGTAACTGCATTCTCGATTAGATTTCGGACTGGGAGGACTCCATTTACTTCTCGAGTCGGAAAGATTTTCGTTCTCCTTCACGGCGGAACCCCCAGAATCAGACGGACGCTTATAAAACACCGTTTTGTGCATTAAAGCATACTCGTCAGCTAACACCGCAGCCTGCTGAACAGTGCTGACTTTTTGTTCGTTCAGATACAATGCAGTACGTTCAGGAACACAGTTCTTAAATTCTTCGATCAGCAACAGCTCTCGCAAAGAGTTATAGTCTGTTACCTTGCACGCCTTGGTCCAGCGATCGAATAAGATGCCTTTTTCCCCAGCGAATTCAACATACGTTTGCGACGTGCCCCTTTTCGAGGTACGGAACCGTTGTCGGTAATGCTCAGGAACAAGTTCGTATGCCCGTAAAATTGCAGCTTTCACGGCTTCATACTGTACGCTTTCCTCTAACGAGAGAGATGCACATACCTCCTGCGCCTTACCTGAGAGTTTACATTGCAACATTAGTGCCCAAACCGCGTTTGGCCATCCTAAAGCTAACGCCACTCGTTCAAAAGCTTGAAAATAAGCTTCCACTTCCTTTTCCCGGAAGGGTGGAACGATCGAGATGTTTTTAGCCACGTCAAAATGTGTTGAAAACGGCGCTACCGAATCACCACCAGTACCAACTGGTTCGTCAACGCCTCCCGACGGTGATGGACCAGGCGACGTAACGGGATCACCTTCGACCAGAGATGTTTTGACAGTAGATTTCTTTGGTACCTCGGGCGCAGCCTGTAACTCCAACTCCCGCAGTCGTACTTTGGTATCAGCATCAATTCGATACATTTCGATCTGACGCTTCAAGTCATCTTGCCTTGCCTGAGCTCGGTCCTGGGTCTCCAACTGCAGCCGTGCTAAACGTAGTTTTAGACGTGCATCTGAGCGACTCCCTGTTGATTCTGTGGAAAGAGAAAGAGGCTCAAATTTAGGCATCGAGTAGGCTAAACCTTCCTCCGCACCAACCCCCACCAAGGGAGTTACTGGACCACCACGCGATACGCGTAAAGGCGAAGTTCCCGCAGCAGCTGGTGCCTCCAACTCCGCCGCTACAGTGGGACTAGACTCCATGGCCGAAAAAACACCTTTATTAACCAAGCCAGCCACTAAACAATCTTTTAACTCTGCTTTTCTTAGTGTTCTAGAAAAAGGAATCCCATAATGTTGAGCAATAAGAGACAAATCACTTTTTCGACATGTCCCTAAAACTTCAACATTTGGTTGATCTATAAATCGGCTTAACTCAAACGTTGCCATTTTTAAACAACAATATGCAGAAATAATCAGGATAATCCAACATTCTCTGGGCCTACTTACCTAACCCATAAAGCTAACTTTTCCTCTCTAGTCTTCAGAGGGTACCGATTAAGAGATCGCTCTCTCCCCCGGAGTACCTCCAAAAATAACAAACTAAAATAAGAAAGGCAAAATAATAAACAGTAAACCGTTGTCAGGACTGGCGCTAAGCACAGCCCCGCTGGCTTACTCTGTCTAACCAGAGAACGTGGATCACCCGAATTAAATTAGATCACTCGAATTCCTTAGCTACTATCCGGACACAGATATCCCGGACGAGCCCCCATTTATGTTACGGACCCCTCGATAAGGTGACGGCTCGTTCAGCCGAGGGGTCAGCCACATAAAGAAACGCGATAGGCAGGAAGCGATGCAAAGTTCTTTTTATAGTTTTCCAACCTCCAGCCTCTCCGTTTTACACATTAATATATCACAATAGTAGCTCGAACACAAAACACTGGTCTCCTGGTGTTGAGGCCGGGGCCTGGCGCTCTCGCAGGTCTCCTCCTTCTCCCGGCGCTCAGTCGCTCTCCCCTCTATATGCTCAGCCTGAGCCATCACCGCAACCGCTCTCAGGTGCGCAGGGGCGGAGCCTGCACTCAGAAGGGCCAAACCAATTAATAATCACAAAAACAAACTCAGAAGGCTGTGGCCGTAACAAGTATTAAGGCGTTTGCAGGCTGAGAGAAGCCTTAAAAACGCACAGAACACAAGAATGCATTGGTTCACAGTGTTTTCCTCAAACTAGCACCTCAGGAAAGTACATTTAACTGTTTTATGATGTTATCATGGTCTGTGAATAGTTTTCCAACCTTTTTTGTTCAAACTAAGTTTTTGTGCTTTCTTGAGTATTAAGGCGTTTGCAGGCTGAGAGAAGCCTAAAAAACGCACAGAACACAAGAATGCATTGGTTCACAGTGTTTTCCTCAAACTAGCAGCTCAGGAAAGTACATTTATCTTTTTCATGATGTTATCATGGTTTGTGAATAGTTTTCCAACCTTTTTTGTTCAAACTAAGTTTTTGTGCTTTCTTGAGTATTAAGGCGTTTGCAGGCTGAGAGAAGCCTTAAAAACGCACAGAACACAAGAATGCATTGGTTCACAGTGTTTTCCTCAAACTAGCACCTCAGGAACGTACATTTAACTGTTTTATGATGTTATCATGGTTTGTCAATAGTTTTCCAACCTTTTTTGTTCAAACTAAGTTTTTGTGCTTTCTTGAGTATTAAGGCGTTTGCAGGCTGAGAGAAGCCTAAAAAACGCACAGAACACAAGAATGCATTGGTTCACAGTGTTTCCCTCAAACTAGCAGCTCAGGAAAGTACATTTATCTTTTTTATGATGGTATCATGATCTGTGAATAGTTTTCCAACCTTTTTTGTTCAAACTAAGTTTTTGTGCTTTCTTGAGTATTAAGGCGTTTGCAGGCTGAGAGAAGCCTAAAAAACGCACAGAACACAATAATGCATTGGTTCACAGTGTTTTCCTCAAACTAGCAGCTCAGGAAAGTACATTTATCTTTTTTATGATGGTGTCATGGTCTGTGAATAGTTTTCCAACCTTTTTTGTTCAAACTAAGTTTTTGTGCTTTCTTCACTATTAAGGCGTTTGCAGGCTGAGAGAAGGCTTAAACACGCACAGAACACAAGAATGCATTGGTTCACAGTGTTTCCCTCAAACTAGCAGCTCAGGAAAGTACATTTATCTTTTTTATGATGGTATCATGGTCTGTGAATAGTTTTCCAACCTTTTTTGTTCAAACTAAGTTTTTGTGCTTTCTTGAGTATTAAGGCGTTTGCAGGCTGAGAGAAGCCTTAAAAACGCACAGAACACAAGAATGCATTGGTTCACAGTGTTTTCCTCAAACTAGCACCTCAGGAAAGTACATTTAACTGTTTTATGATGTTATCATGGTTTGTCAATAGTTTTCCAACCTTTTTTGTTCAAACTAAGTTTTTTTGCTTTCTTGAGTATTAAGGCGTTTGCAGGCTGAGAGAAGCCTTAAAAACGCACAGAACACAAGAATGCATTGGTTCACAGTGTTTTCCTCAAACTAGCAGCTCAGGAAAGTACATTTATCTTTTTTATGATGGTATCATGGTCTGTGAATAGTTTTCCAACCTTTTTTGTTCAAACTAAGTTTTTGTGCTTTCTTGAGTATTAAGGCGTTTGCAGGCTGAGAGAAGCCTAAAAAACGCACAGAACACAAGAATGCATTGGTTCACAGTGTTTTCCTCAAACTAGCACCTCAGGAAAGTGCATTTAACTGTTTTATGATGTTATCATGATTTGTGAATAGTTTTCCAACCTTTTTTGTTCAAACTAAGTTTTTGTGCTTTTTTGAGTATTAAGGCGTTTGCAGGCTGAGAGAAGCCTAAAAAACGCACAGAACACAAGAATGCATTGGTTCACAGTGTTTTCCTCAAACTAGCAGCTCAGGAAAGTAAATTTATCTTTTTTATGATGGTATCATGGTCTGTGAATAGTTTTCCAACCTTTTTTGTTCAAACTAAGTTTTTGTGCTTTCTTCACTATTAAGGCGTTTGCAGGCAGAGAGAAGGCTTAAACACGCACAGAACACAAGAATGCATTGGTTCACAGTGTTTTCCTCAAACTAGCAGCTCAGGAAAGTGCATTTATCTTTTTTATGATGGTATCATGGTCTGTGAATAGTTTTCCAACCTTTTTTGTTCAAACTAAGTTTGTGTGCTTTCTTGAGTATTAAGGCGTTTGCAGGCTGAGAGAAGCCTTAAAAACGCACAGAACACAAGAATGCATTGGTTCACAGTGTTTTCCTCAAACTAGCACCTCAGGAAAGTACATTTAACTGTTTTATGATGTTATCATGGTTTGTGAATAGTTTTCCAACCTTTTTTGTTCAAACTAAGTTTTTGTGCTTTCTTGAGTATTAAGGCGTTTGCAGGCTGAGAGAAGCCTAAAAAACGCACAGAACACAAGAATGCATTGGTTCACAGTGTTTTCCTCAAACTAGCAGCTCAGGAAAGTACATTTATCTTTTTTATGATGGTATCATGGTTTGTGAATAGTTTTCCAACCTTTTTTGTTCAAACTAAGTTTTTGTGCTTTCTTGAGTATTAAGGCGTTTGCAGGCTGAGAGAAGCCTAAAAAACGCACAGAACACAAGAATGCATTGGTTCACAGTGTTTCCCTCAAACTAGCAGCTCAGGAAAGTACATTTATCTTTTTTATGATGGTATCATGGTCTGTGAATAGTTTTCCAACCTTTTTTGTTCAAACTAAGTTTTTGTGCTTTCTTGAGTATTAAGGCGTTTGCAGGCTGAGAGAAGCCTAAAAAACGCACAGAACACAATAATGCATTGGTTCACAGTGTTTTCCTCAAACTAGCAGCTCAGGAAAGTACATTTATCTTTTTTATGATGGTGTCATGGTCTGTGAATAGTTTTCCAACCTTTTTTGTTCAAACTAAGTTTTTGTGCTTTCTTGAGTATTAAGGCGTTTGCAGGCTGAGAGAAGCCTAAAAAACGCACAGAACACAAGAATGCATTGGTTCACAGTGTTTTCCTGAAACTAGCAGCTCAGGAAAGTACACTTATCTTTTTTATGATGGTATCATGGTCTGTGAATAGTTTTCCAACCTTTTTTGTTCAAACTAAGTTTTTGTGCTTTCTTGAGTATTAAGGCGTTTGCAGGCTGAGAGAAGCCTAAAAAACGCACAGAACACAAGAATGCATTGGTTCACAGTGTTTTCCTCAAACTAGCAGCTCAGGAAAGTACATTTATCTTTTTTATGATGGTATCATGGTCTGTGAATAGTTTTCCAACCTTTTTTGTTCAAACTAAGTTTTTGTGCTTTCTTGAGTATTAAGGCGTTTGAAGGCTGAGAGAAGCCTAAAAAACGCACAGAACACAAGAATGCATTGGTTCACAGTGTTTTCCTCAAACTAGCAGCTCAGGAAAGTACATTTATCTTTTTTATGATGGTATCATGGTTTGTGAATAGTTTTCCAACCTTTTTTGTTCAAACTAAGTTTTTGTGCTTTCTTGAGTATTAAGGCGTTTGCAGGCTGAGAGAAGCCTTAAAAACGCACAGAACACAAGAATGCATTGGTTCACAGTGTTTTCCTCAAACTAGCACCTCAGGAAAGTACATTTAACTGTTTTATGATGTTATCATGGTTTGTCAATAGTTTTCCAACCTTTTTTGTTCAAACTAAGTTTTTGTGCTTTCTTCACTATTAAAGCGTTTGCAGGCAGAGAGAAGGCTTAAACACGCACAGAACACAAGAATGCATTGGTTCACAGTGTTTCCCTCAAACTAGCACCTCAGGAAAGTACATTTAACTGTTTTATGATGTTATCATGGTTTGTGAATAGTTTTCCAACCTTTTTTGTTCAAACTAAGTTTTTGTGCTTTCTTGAGTATTAAGGCGTTTGCAGGCTGAGAGAAGCCTAAAAAACGCACAGAACACAAGAATGCATTGGTTCACAGTGTTTTCCTCAAACTAGCAGCTCAGGAAAGTACATTTATCTTTTTTATGATGGTATCATGATCTGTGAATAGTTTTCCATCCTTTTTTGTTCAAACTAAGTTTTTGTGCTTTCTTGAGTATTAAGGCGTTTGCAGGCTGAGAGAAGCCTAAAAAACGCACAGAACACAAGAATGCATTGGTTCACAGTGTTTTCCTCAAACTAGCAGCTCAGGAAAGTACATTTATCTTTTTTATGATGGTGTCATGGTCTGTGAATAGTTTTCCAACCTTTTTTGTTCAAACTAAGTTTTTGTGCTTTCTTGAGTATTAAGGCGTTTGCAGGCTGAGAGAAGCCTAAAAAACGCACAGAACACAAGAATGCATTGGTTCACAGTGTTTTCCTGAAACTAGCAGCTCAGGAAAGTACACTTATCTTTTTTATGATGGTATCATGGTCTGTGAATAGTTTTCCAACCTTTTTTGTTCAAACTAAGTTTTTGTGCTTTCTTGAGTATTAAGGCGTTTGCAGGCTGAGAGAAGCCTAAAAAACGCACAGAACACAAGAATGCATTGGTTCACAGTGTTTTCCTCAAACTAGCACCTCAGGAAAGTACATTTAACTGTTTTATGATGTTATCATGGTCTGTGAATAGTTTTCCAACCTTTTTTGTTCAAACTAAGTTTTTGTGCTTTCTTGAGTATTAAGGCGTTTGCAGGCTGAGAGAAGCCTAAAAAACGCACAGAACACAAGAATGCATTGGTTCACAGTGTTTTCCTGAAACTAGCAGCTCAGGAAAGTACATTTATCTTTTTTATGATGGTATCATGGTTTGTGAATAGTTTTCCAACCTTTTTTGTTCAAACTAAGTTTTTGTGCTTTCTTGAGTATTAAGGCGTTTGCAGGCTGAGAGAAGCCTAAAAAACGCACAGAACACAAGAATGCATTGGTTCACAGTGTTTTCCTGAAACTAGCAGCTCAGGAAAGTACACTTATCTTTTTTATGATGGTATCATGGTCTGTGAATAGTTTTCCAACCTTTTTTGTTCAAACTAAGTTTTTGTGCTTTCTTGAGTATTAAGGCGTTTGCAGGCTGAGAGAAGCCTAAAAAACGCACAGAACACAAGAATGCATTGGTTCACAGTGTTTTCCTCAAACTAGCAGCTCAGGAAAGTACATTTATCTTTTTTATGATGGTATCATGGTTTGTGAATAGTTTTCCAACCTTTTTTGTTCAAACTAAGTTTTTGTGCTTTCTTGAGTATTAAGGCGTTTGCAGGCTGAGAGAAGCCTAAAAAACGCACAGAACACAAGAATGCATTGGTTCACAGTGTTTCCCTCAAACTAGCAGCTCAGGAAAGTACATTTATCTTTTTTATGATGGTATCATGGTCTGTGAATAGTTTTCCAACCTTTTTTGTTCAAACTAAGTTTTTGTGCTTTCTTGAGTATTAAGGCGTTTGCAGGCTGAGAGAAGCCTTAAAAACGCACAGAACACAAGAATGCATTGGTTCAGTGTTTTCCTCAAACTAGCACCTCAGGAAAGTACATTTAACTGTTGTATGATGTTATCATGGTTTGTCAATAGTTTTCCAACCTTTTTTGTTCAAACTAAGTTTTTTTGCTTTCTTGAGTATTAAGGCGTTTGCAGGCTGAGAGAAGCCTAAAAAACGCACAGAACACAAGAATGCATTGGTTCACAGTGTTTTCCTCAAACTAGCAGCTCAGGAAAGTACATTTATCTTTTTTATGATGGTATCATGGTCTGTGAATAGTTTTCCAACCTTTTTTGTTCAAACTAAGTTTTTGTGCTTTCTTCACTATTAAGGCGTTTGCAGGCAGAGAGAAGGCTTAAACACGCACAGAACACAAGAATGCATTGGTTCACAGTGTTTTCCTCAAACTAGCAGCACAGGAAAGTACATTTAACTGTTTTATGATGTTATCATGGTTTGTCAATAGTTTTCCAACCTTTTTTGTTCAAACTAAGTTTTTGTGCTTTCTTGAGTATTAAGGCGTTTGCAGGCTGAGAGAAGCCTAAAAAACGCACAGAACACAAGAATGCATTGGTTCACAGTGTTTTCCTCAAACTAGCACCTCAGGAAAGTACATTTAACTGTTTTATGATGTTATCATGGTCTGTGAATAGTTTTCCAACCTTTTTTGTTCAAACTAAGTTTTTGTGCTTTCTTGAGTATTAAGGCGTTTGCAGGCTGAGAGAAGCCTAAAAAACGCACAGAACACAAGAATGCATTGGTTCACAGTGTTTTCCTGAAACTAGCAGCTCAGGAAAGTACATTTATCTTTTTTATGATGGTATCATGGTTTGTGAATAGTTTTCCAACCTTTTTTGTTCAAACTAAGTTTTTGTGCTTTCTTGAGTATTAAGGCGTTTGCAGGCTGAGAGAAGCCTAAAAAACGCACAGAACACAAGAATGCATTGGTTCACAGTGTTTTCCTGAAACTAGCAGCTCAGGAAAGTACACTTATCTTTTTTATGATGGTATCATGGTCTGTGAATAGTTTTCCAACCTTTTTTGTTCAAACTAAGTTTTTGTGCTTTCTTGAGTATTAAGGCGTTTGCAGGCTGAGAGAAGCCTAAAAAACGCACAGAACACAAGAATGCATTGGTTCACAGTGTTTTCCTCAAACTAGCAGCTCAGGAAAGTACATTTATCTTTTTTATGATGGTATCATGGTTTGTGAATAGTTTTCCAACCTTTTTTGTTCAAACTAAGTTTTTGTGCTTTCTTGAGTATTAAGGCGTTTGCAGGCTGAGAGAAGCCTAAAAAACGCACAGAACACAAGAATGCATTGGTTCACAGTGTTTCCCTCAAACTAGCAGCTCAGGAAAGTACATTTATCTTTTTTATGATGGTATCATGGTCTGTGAATAGTTTTCCAACCTTTTTTGTTCAAACTAAGTTTTTGTGCTTTCTTGAGTATTAAGGCGTTTGCAGGCTGAGAGAAGCCTTAAAAACGCACAGAACACAAGAATGCATTGGTTCAGTGTTTTCCTCAAACTAGCACCTCAGGAAAGTACATTTAACTGTTGTATGATGTTATCATGGTTTGTCAATAGTTTTCCAACCTTTTTTGTTCAAACTAAGTTTTTTTGCTTTCTTGAGTATTAAGGCGTTTGCAGGCTGAGAGAAGCCTAAAAAACGCACAGAACACAAGAATGCATTGGTTCACAGTGTTTTCCTCAAACTAGCAGCTCAGGAAAGTACATTTATCTTTTTTATGATGGTATCATGGTCTGTGAATAGTTTTCCAACCTTTTTTGTTCAAACTAAGTTTTTGTGCTTTCTTCACTATTAAGGCGTTTGCAGGCAGAGAGAAGGCTTAAACACGCACAGAACACAAGAATGCATTGGTTCACAGTGTTTTCCTCAAACTAGCAGCACAGGAAAGTACATTTAACTGTTTTATGATGTTATCATGGTTTGTCAATAGTTTTCCAACCTTTTTTGTTCAAACTAAGTTTTTGTGCTTTCTTGAGTATTAAGGCGTTTGCAGGCTGAGAGAAGCCTTAAAAACGCACAGAACACAAGAATGCATTGGTTCACAGTGTTTTCCTCAAACTAGCACCTCAGGAAAGTACATTTAACTGTTTTATGATGTTATCATGGTCTGTGAATAGTTTTCCAACCTTTTTTGTTCAAACTAAGTTTTTGTGCTTTCTTGAGTATTAAGGCGTTTGCAGGCTGAGAGAAGCCTAAAAAACGCACAGAACACAAGAATGCATTGGTTCACAGTGTTTCCCTCAAACTAGCAGCTCAGGAAAGTACATTTATCTTTTTTATGATGGTATCATGATCTGTGAATAGTTTTCCAACCTTTTTTGTTCAAACTAAGTTTTTGTGCTTTCTTGAGTATTAAGGCGTTTGCAGGCTGAGAGAAGCCTAAAAAACGCACAGAACACAATAATGCATTGGTTCACAGTGTTTTCCTCAAACTAGCAGCTCAGGAAAGTACATTTATCTTTTTTATGATGGTGTCATGGTCTGTGAATAGTTTTCCAACCTTTTTTGTTCAAACTAAGTTTTTGTGCTTTCTTCACTATTAAGGCGTTTGCAGGCTGAGAGAAGGCTTAAACACGCACAGAACACAAGAATGCATTGGTTCACAGTGTTTCCCTCAAACTAGCAGCTCAGGAAAGTACATTTATCTTTTTTATGATGGTATCATGGTCTGTGAATAGTTTTCCAACCTTTTTTGTTCAAACTAAGTTTTTGTGCTTTCTTGAGTATTAAGGCGTTTGCAGGCTGAGAGAAGCCTTAAAAACGCACAGAACACAAGAATGCATTGGTTCACAGTGTTTTCCTCAAACTAGCACCTCAGGAAAGTACATTTAACTGTTTTATGATGTTATCATGGTTTGTCAATAGTTTTCCAACCTTTTTTGTTCAAACTAAGTTTTTTTGCTTTCTTGAGTATTAAGGCGTTTGCAGGCTGAGAGAAGCCTTAAAAACGCACAGAACACAAGAATGCATTGGTTCACAGTGTTTTCCTCAAACTAGCAGCTCAGGAAAGTACATTTATCTTTTTTATGATGGTATCATGGTCTGTGAATAGTTTTCCAACCTTTTTTGTTCAAACTAAGTTTTTGTGCTTTCTTGAGTATTAAGGCGTTTGCAGGCTGAGAGAAGCCTAAAAAACGCACAGAACACAAGAATGCATTGGTTCACAGTGTTTTCCTCAAACTAGCACCTCAGGAAAGTGCATTTAACTGTTTTATGATGTTATCATGATTTGTGAATAGTTTTCCAACCTTTTTTGTTCAAACTAAGTTTTTGTGCTTTTTTGAGTATTAAGGCGTTTGCAGGCTGAGAGAAGCCTAAAAAACGCACAGAACACAAGAATGCATTGGTTCACAGTGTTTTCCTCAAACTAGCAGCTCAGGAAAGTAAATTTATCTTTTTTATGATGGTATCATGGTCTGTGAATAGTTTTCCAACCTTTTTTGTTCAAACTAAGTTTTTGTGCTTTCTTCACTATTAAGGCGTTTGCAGGCAGAGAGAAGGCTTAAACACGCACAGAACACAAGAATGCATTGGTTCACAGTGTTTTCCTCAAACTAGCAGCTCAGGAAAGTGCATTTATCTTTTTTATGATGGTATCATGGTCTGTGAATAGTTTTCCAACCTTTTTTGTTCAAACTAAGTTTGTGTGCTTTCTTGAGTATTAAGGCGTTTGCAGGCTGAGAGAAGCCTTAAAAACGCACAGAACACAAGAATGCATTGGTTCACAGTGTTTTCCTCAAACTAGCACCTCAGGAAAGTACATTTAACTGTTTTATGATGTTATCATGGTTTGTCAATAGTTTTCCAACCTTTTTTGTTCAAACTAAGTTTTTGTGCTTTCTTGAGTATTAAGGCGTTTGCAGGCTGAGAGAAGCCTTAAAAACGCACAGAACACAAGAATGCATTGGTTCACAGTGTTTTCCTCAAACTAGCACCTCAGGAAAGTACATTTAACTGTTTTATGATGTTATCATGGTCTCTGAATAGTTTTCCAACCTTTTTTGTTCAAACTAAGTTTTTGTGCTTTCTTGAGTATTAAGGCGTTTGCAGGCTGAGAGAAGCCTAAAAAACGCACAGAACACAAGAATGCATTGGTTCACAGTGTTTTCCTCAAACTAGCAGCTCAGGAAAGTACATTTATCTTTTTTATGATGTTATCATGGTTTGTGAATAGTTTTCCAACCTTTTTTGTTCAAACTAAGTTTTTGTGCTTTCTTGAGTATTAAGGCGTTTGCAGGCTGAGAGAAGCCTAAAAAACGCACAGAACACAAGAATGCATTGGTTCACAGTGTTTTCCTCAAACTAGCAGCTCAGGAAAGTACATTTATCTTTTTTATGATGGTGTCATGGTCTGTGAATAGTTTTCCAACCTTTTTTGTTCAAACTAAGTTTTTGTGCTTTCTTGAGTATTAAGGCGTTTGCAGGCTGAGAGAAGCCTTAAAAACGCACAGAACACAAGAATGCATTGGTTCACAGTGTTTTCCTCAAACTAGCACCTCAGGAAAGTACATTTAACTGTTTTATGATGTTATCATGGTCTGTGAATAGTTTTCCAACCTTTTTTGTTCAAACTAAGTTTTTGTGCTTTCTTGAGTATTAAGGCGTTTGCAGGCTGAGAGAAGCCTAAAAAACGCACAGAACACAAGAATGCATTGGTTCACAGTGTTTTCCTGAAACTAGCAGCTCAGGAAAGTACATTTATCTTTTTTATGATGGTATCATGGTTTGTGAATAGTTTTCCAACCTTTTTTGTTCAAACTAAGTTTTTGTGCTTTCTTGAGTATTAAGGCGTTTGCAGGCTGAGAGAAGCCTAAAAAACGCACAGAACACAAGAATGCATTGGTTCACAGTGTTTTCCTGAAACTAGCAGCTCAGGAAAGTACACTTATCTTTTTTATGATGGTATCATGGTCTGTGAATAGTTTTCCAACCTTTTTTGTTCAAACTAAGTTTTTGTGCTTTCTTGAGTATTAAGGCGTTTGCAGGCTGAGAGAAGCCTAAAAAACGCACAGAACACAAGAATGCATTGGTTCACAGTGTTTTCCTCAAACTAGCAGCTCAGGAAAGTACATTTATCTTTTTTATGATGGTATCATGGTTTGTGAATAGTTTTCCAACCTTTTTTGTTCAAACTAAGTTTTTGTGCTTTCTTGAGTATTAAGGCGTTTGCAGGCTGAGAGAAGCCTAAAAAACGCACAGAACACAAGAATGCATTGGTTCACAGTGTTTCCCTCAAACTAGCAGCTCAGGAAAGTACATTTATCTTTTTTATGATGGTATCATGGTCTGTGAATAGTTTTCCAACCTTTTTTGTTCAAACTAAGTTTTTGTGCTTTCTTGAGTATTAAGGCGTTTGCAGGCTGAGAGAAGCCTAAAAAACGCACAGAACACAATAATGCATTGGTTCACAGTGTTTTCCTCAAACTAGCAGCTCAGGAAAGTACATTTATCTTTTTTATGATGGTGTCATGGTCTGTGAATAGTTTTCCAACCTTTTTTGTTCAAACTAAGTTTTTGTGCTTTCTTGAGTATTAAGGCGTTTGCAGGCTGAGAGAAGCCTAAAAAACGCACAGAACACAAGAATGCATTGGTTCACAGTGTTTTCCTGAAACTAGCAGCTCAGGAAAGTACACTTATCTTTTTTATGATGGTATCATGGTCTGTGAATAGTTTTCCAACCTTTTTTGTTCAAACTAAGTTTTTGTGCTTTCTTGAGTATTAAGGCTTTTGCAGGCTGAGAGAAGCCTAAAAAACGCACAGAACACAATAATGCATTGGTTCACAGTGTTTTCCTCAAACTAGCAGCTCAGGAAAGTACATTTATCTTTTTTATGATGGTATCATGGTCTGTGAATAGTTTTCCAACCTTTTTTGTTCAAACTAAGTTTTTGTGCTTTCTTGAGTATTAAGGCGTTTGCAGGCTGAGAGAAGCCTAAAAAACGCACAGAACACAAGAATGCATTGGTTCACAGTGTTTTCCTCAAACTAGCAGCTCAGGAAAGTACATTTATCTTTTTTATGATGGTATCATGGTTTGTGAATAGTTTTCCAACCTTTTTTGTTCAAACTAAGTTTTTGTGCTTTCTTGAGTATTAAGGCGTTTGCAGGCTGAGAGAAGCCTTAAAAACGCACAGAACACAAGAATGCATTGGTTCACAGTGTTTTCCTCAAACTAGCACCTCAGGAAAGTACATTTAACTGTTTTATGATGTTATCATGGTTTGTCAATAGTTTTCCAACCTTTTTTGTTCAAACTAAGTTTTTGTGCTTTCTTCACTATTAAAGCGTTTGCAGGCAGAGAGAAGGCTTAAACACGCACAGAACACAAGAATGCATTGGTTCACAGTGTTTCCCTCAAACTAGCACCTCAGGAAAGTACATTTAACTGTTTTATGATGTTATCATGGTTTGTGAATAGTTTTCCAACCTTTTTTGTTCAAACTAAGTTTTTGTGCTTTCTTGAGTATTAAGGCGTTTGCAGGCTGAGAGAAGCCTAAAAAACGCACAGAACACAAGAATGCATTGGTTCACAGTGTTTTCCTCAAACTAGCAGCTCAGGAAAGTACATTTATCTTTTTTATGATGGTGTCATGGTCTGTGAATAGTTTTCCAACCTTTTTTGTTCAAACTAAGTTTTTGTGCTTTCTTGAGTATTAAGGCGTTTGCAGGCTGAGAGAAGCCTTAAAAACGCACAGAACACAAGAATGCATTGGTTCACAGTGTTTTCCTCAAACTAGCACCTCAGGAAAGTACATTTAACTGTTTTATGATGTTATCATGGTCTGTGAATAGTTTTCCAACCTTTTTTGTTCAAACTAAGTTTTTGTGCTTTCTTGAGTATTAAGGCGTTTGCAGGCTGAGAGAAGCCTAAAAAACGCACAGAACACAAGAATGCATTGGTTCACAGTGTTTTCCTGAAACTAGCAGCTCAGGAAAGTACATTTATCTTTTTTATGATGGTATCATGGTTTGTGAATAGTTTTCCAACCTTTTTTGTTCAAACTAAGTTTTTGTGCTTTCTTGAGTATTAAGGCGTTTGCAGGCTGAGAGAAGCCTAAAAAACGCACAGAACACAAGAATGCATTGGTTCACAGTGTTTTCCTGAAACTAGCAGCTCAGGAAAGTACACTTATCTTTTTTATGATGGTATCATGGTCTGTGAATAGTTTTCCAACCTTTTTTGTTCAAACTAAGTTTTTGTGCTTTCTTGAGTATTAAGGCGTTTGCAGGCTGAGAGAAGCCTAAAAAACGCACAGAACACAAGAATGCATTGGTTCACAGTGTTTTCCTCAAACTAGCAGCTCAGGAAAGTACATTTATCTTTTTTATGATGGTATCATGGTTTGTGAATAGTTTTCCAACCTTTTTTGTTCAAACTAAGTTTTTGTGCTTTCTTGAGTATTAAGGCGTTTGCAGGCTGAGAGAAGCCTAAAAAACGCACAGAACACAAGAATGCATTGGTTCACAGTGTTTTCCTCAAACTAGCAGCTCAGGAAAGTACATTTATCTTTTTTATGATGGTATCATGGTCTGTGAATAGTTTTCCAACCTTTTTTGTTCAAACTAAGTTTTTGTGCTTTCTTGAGTATTAAGGCGTTTGCAGGCTGAGAGAAGCCTAAAAAACGCACAGAACACAATAATGCATTGGTTCACAGTGTTTTCCTCAAACTAGCAGCTCAGGAAAGTACATTTATCTTTTTTATGATGGTGTCATGGTCTGTGAATAGTTTTCCAACCTTTTTTGTTCAAACTAAGTTTTTGTGCTTTCTTGAGTATTAAGGCGTTTGCAGGCTGAGAGAAGCCTAAAAAACGCACAGAACACAAGAATGCATTGGTTCACAGTGTTTTCCTGAAACTAGCAGCTCAGGAAAGTACACTTATCTTTTTTATGATGGTATCATGGTCTGTGAATAGTTTTCCAACCTTTTTTGTTCAAACTAAGTTTTTGTGCTTTCTTGAGTATTAAGGCTTTTGCAGGCTGAGAGAAGCCTAAAAAACGCACAGAACACAATAATGCATTGGTTCACAGTGTTTTCCTCAAACTAGCAGCTCAGGAAAGTACATTTATCTTTTTTATGATGGTATCATGGTCTGTGAATAGTTTTCCAACCTTTTTTGTTCAAACTAAGTTTTTGTGCTTTCTTGAGTATTAAGGCGTTTGCAGGCTGAGAGAAGCCTAAAAAACGCACAGAACACAAGAATGCATTGGTTCACAGTGTTTTCCTCAAACTAGCAGCTCAGGAAAGTACATTTATCTTTTTTATGATGGTATCATGGTTTGTGAATAGTTTTCCAACCTTTTTTGTTCAAACTAAGTTTTTGTGCTTTCTTGAGTATTAAGGCGTTTGCAGGCTGAGAGAAGCCTTAAAAACGCACAGAACACAAGAATGCATTGGTTCACAGTGTTTTCCTCAAACTAGCACCTCAGGAAAGTACATTTAACTGTTTTATGATGTTATCATGGTTTGTCAATAGTTTTCCAACCTTTTTTGTTCAAACTAAGTTTTTGTGCTTTCTTCACTATTAAAGCGTTTGCAGGCAGAGAGAAGGCTTAAACACGCACAGAACACAAGAATGCATTGGTTCACAGTGTTTCCCTCAAACTAGCACCTCAGGAAAGTACATTTAACTGTTTTATGATGTTATCATGGTTTGTGAATAGTTTTCCAACCTTTTTTGTTCAAACTAAGTTTTTGTGCTTTCTTGAGTATTAAGGCGTTTGCAGGCTGAGAGAAGCCTAAAAAACGCACAGAACACAAGAATGCATTGGTTCACAGTGTTTTCCTCAAACTAGCAGCTCAGGAAAGTACATTTATCTTTTTTATGATGGTGTCATGGTCTGTGAATAGTTTTCCAACCTTTTTTGTTCAAACTAAGTTTTTGTGCTTTCTTGAGTATTAAGGCGTTTGCAGGCTGAGAGAAGCCTTAAAAACGCACAGAACACAAGAATGCATTGGTTCACAGTGTTTTCCTCAAACTAGCACCTCAGGAAAGTACATTTAACTGTTTTATGATGTTATCATGGTCTGTGAATAGTTTTCCAACCTTTTTTGTTCAAACTAAGTTTTTGTGCTTTCTTGAGTATTAAGGCGTTTGCAGGCTGAGAGAAGCCTAAAAAACGCACAGAACACAAGAATGCATTGGTTCACAGTGTTTTCCTGAAACTAGCAGCTCAGGAAAGTACATTTATCTTTTTTATGATGGTATCATGGTTTGTGAATAGTTTTCCAACCTTTTTTGTTCAAACTAAGTTTTTGTGCTTTCTTGAGTATTAAGGCGTTTGCAGGCTGAGAGAAGCCTAAAAAACGCACAGAACACAAGAATGCATTGGTTCACAGTGTTTTCCTGAAACTAGCAGCTCAGGAAAGTACACTTATCTTTTTTATGATGGTATCATGGTCTGTGAATAGTTTTCCAACCTTTTTTGTTCAAACTAAGTTTTTGTGCTTTCTTGAGTATTAAGGCGTTTGCAGGCTGAGAGAAGCCTAAAAAACGCACAGAACACAAGAATGCATTGGTTCACAGTGTTTTCCTCAAACTAGCAGCTCAGGAAAGTACATTTATCTTTTTTATGATGGTATCATGGTTTGTGAATAGTTTTCCAACCTTTTTTGTTCAAACTAAGTTTTTGTGCTTTCTTGAGTATTAAGGCGTTTGCAGGCTGAGAGAAGCCTAAAAAACGCACAGAACACAAGAATGCATTGGTTCACAGTGTTTTCCTCAAACTAGCAGCTCAGGAAAGTACATTTATCTTTTTTATGATGGTATCATGGTCTGTGAATAGTTTTCCAACCTTTTTTGTTCAAACTAAGTTTTTGTGCTTTCTTGAGTATTAAGGCGTTTGCAGGCTGAGAGAAGCCTAAAAAACGCACAGAACACAAGAATGCATTGGTTCACAGTGTTTTCCTCAAACTAGCAGCTCAGGAAAGTACATTTATCTTTTTTATGATGGTATCATGGTTTGTGAATAGTTTTCCAACCTTTTTTGTTCAAACTAAGTTTTTGTGCTTTCTTGAGTATTAAGGCGTTTGCAGGCTGAGAGAAGCCTTAAAAACGCACAGAACACAAGAATGCATTGGTTCACAGTGTTTTCCTCAAACTAGCACCTCAGGAAAGTACATTTAACTGTTTTATGATGTTATCATGGTTTGTCAATAGTTTTCCAACCTTTTTTGTTCAAACTAAGTTTTTGTGCTTTCTTCACTATTAAAGCGTTTGCAGGCAGAGAGAAGGCTTAAACACGCACAGAACACAAGAATGCATTGGTTCACAGTGTTTCCCTCAAACTAGCACCTCAGGAAAGTACATTTAACTGTTTTATGATGTTATCATGGTTTGTGAATAGTTTTCCAACCTTTTTTGTTCAAACTAAGTTTTTGTGCTTTCTTGAGTATTAAGGCGTTTGCAGGCTGAGAGAAGCCTAAAAAACGCACAGAACACAAGAATGCATTGGTTCACAGTGTTTTCCTCAAACTAGCAGCTCAGGAAAGTACATTTATCTTTTTTATGATGGTGTCATGGTCTGTGAATAGTTTTCCAACCTTTTTTGTTCAAACTAAGTTTTTGTGCTTTCTTGAGTATTAAGGCGTTTGCAGGCTGAGAGAAGCCTTAAAAACGCACAGAACACAAGAATGCATTGGTTCACAGTGTTTTCCTCAAACTAGCACCTCAGGAAAGTACATTTAACTGTTTTATGATGTTATCATGGTCTGTGAATAGTTTTCCAACCTTTTTTGTTCAAACTAAGTTTTTGTGCTTTCTTGAGTATTAAGGCGTTTGCAGGCTGAGAGAAGCCTAAAAAACGCACAGAACACAAGAATGCATTGGTTCACAGTGTTTTCCTGAAACTAGCAGCTCAGGAAAGTACATTTATCTTTTTTATGATGGTATCATGGTTTGTGAATAGTTTTCCAACCTTTTTTGTTCAAACTAAGTTTTTGTGCTTTCTTGAGTATTAAGGCGTTTGCAGGCTGAGAGAAGCCTAAAAAACGCACAGAACACAAGAATGCATTGGTTCACAGTGTTTTCCTGAAACTAGCAGCTCAGGAAAGTACACTTATCTTTTTTATGATGGTATCATGGTCTGTGAATAGTTTTCCAACCTTTTTTGTTCAAACTAAGTTTTTGTGCTTTCTTGAGTATTAAGGCGTTTGCAGGCTGAGAGAAGCCTAAAAAACGCACAGAACACAAGAATGCATTGGTTCACAGTGTTTTCCTCAAACTAGCAGCTCAGGAAAGTACATTTATCTTTTTTATGATGGTATCATGGTTTGTGAATAGTTTTCCAACCTTTTTTGTTCAAACTAAGTTTTTGTGCTTTCTTGAGTATTAAGGCGTTTGCAGGCTGAGAGAAGCCTAAAAAACGCACAGAACACAAGAATGCATTGGTTCACAGTGTTTCCCTCAAACTAGCAGCTCAGGAAAGTACATTTATCTTTTTTATGATGGTATCATGGTCTGTGAATAGTTTTCCAACCTTTTTTGTTCAAACTAAGTTTTTGTGCTTTCTTGAGTATTAAGGCGTTTGCAGGCTGAGAGAAGCCTTAAAAACGCACAGAACACAAGAATGCATTGGTTCAGTGTTTTCCTCAAACTAGCACCTCAGGAAAGTACATTTAACTGTTGTATGATGTTATCATGGTTTGTCAATAGTTTTCCAACCTTTTTTGTTCAAACTAAGTTTTTTTGCTTTCTTGAGTATTAAGGCGTTTGCAGGCTGAGAGAAGCCTAAAAAACGCACAGAACACAAGAATGCATTGGTTCACAGTGTTTTCCTCAAACTAGCAGCTCAGGAAAGTACATTTATCTTTTTTATGATGGTATCATGGTCTGTGAATAGTTTTCCAACCTTTTTTGTTCAAACTAAGTTTTTGTGCTTTCTTCACTATTAAGGCGTTTGCAGGCAGAGAGAAGGCTTAAACACGCACAGAACACAAGAATGCATTGGTTCACAGTGTTTTCCTCAAACTAGCAGCACAGGAAAGTACATTTAACTGTTTTATGATGTTATCATGGTTTGTCAATAGTTTTCCAACCTTTTTTGTTCAAACTAAGTTTTTGTGCTTTCTTGAGTATTAAGGCGTTTGCAGGCTGAGAGAAGCCTTAAAAACGCACAGAACACAAGAATGCATTGGTTCACAGTGTTTTCCTCAAACTAGCACCTCAGGAAAGTACATTTAACTGTTTTATGATGTTATCATGGTCTGTGAATAGTTTTCCAACCTTTTTTGTTCAAACTAAGTTTTTGTGCTTTCTTGAGTATTAAGGCGTTTGCAGGCTGAGAGAAGCCTTAAAAACGCACAGAACACAAGAATGCATTGGTTCACAGTGTTTTCCTGAAACTAGCAGCTCAGGAAAGTACATTTAACTGTTTTATGATGTTATCATGGTTTGTCAATAGTTTTCCAACCTTTTTTGTTCAAACTAAGTTTTTGTGCTTTCTTGAGTATTAAGGCGTTTGCAGGCTGAGAGAAGCCTTAAAAACGCACAGAACACAAGAATGCATTGGTTCACAGTGTTTTCCTCAAACTAGCACCTCAGGAAAGTACATTTAACTGTTTTATGATGTTATCATGGTCTGTGAATAGTTTTCCAACCTTTTTTGTTCAAACTAAGTTTTTGTGCTTTCTTGAGTATTAAGGCGTTTGCAGGCTGAGAGAAGCCTAAAAAACGCACAGAACACATGAATGCATTGGTTCACAGTGTTTTCCTCAAACTAGCAGCTCAGGAAAGTAAATTTATCTTTTTTATGATGGTATCATGGTCTGTGAATAGTTTTCCAACCTTTTTTGTTCAAACTAAGTTTTTGTGCTTTCTTCACTATTAAGGCGTTTGCAGGCAGAGAGAAGGCTTAAACACGCACAGAACACAAGAATGCATTGGTTCACAGTGTTTTCCTCAAACTAGCAGCTCAGGAAAGTGCATTTATCTTTTTTATGATGGTATCATGGTCTGTGAATAGTTTTCCAACCTTTTTTGTTCAAACTAAGTTTGTGTGCTTTCTTGAGTATTAAGGCGTTTGCAGGCTGAGAGAAGCCTTAAAAACGCACAGAACACAAGAATGCATTGGTTCACAGTGTTTTCCTCAAACTAGCACCTCAGGAAAGTACATTAAACTGTTTTATGATGTTATCATGGTTTGTCAATAGTTTTCCAACCTTTTTTGTTCAAACTAAGTTTTTGTGCTTTCTTGAGTATTAAGGCGTTTGCAGGCTGAGAGAAGCCTTAAAAACGCACAGAACACAAGAATGCATTGGTTCACAGTGTTTTCCTCAAACTAGCACCTCAGGAAAGTACATTTAACTGTTTTATGATGTTATCATGGTCTGTGAATAGTTTTCCAACCTTTTTTGTTCAAACTAAGTTTTTGTGCTTTCTTGAGTATTAAGGCGTTTGCAGGCTGAGAGAAGCCTAAAAAACGCACAGAACACAAGAATGCATTGGTTCACAGTGTTTTCCTCAAACTAGCAGCTCAGGAAAGTAAATTTATCTTTTTTATGATGTTATCATGGTTTGTGAATAGTTTTCCAACCTTTTTTGTTCAAACTAAGTTTGTGTGCTTTCTTGAGTATTAAGGCGTTTGCAGGCTGAGAGAAGCCTTAAAAACGCACAGAACACAAGAATGCATTGGTTCACAGTGTTTTCCTCAAACTAGCACCTCAGGAAAGTACATTTAACTGTTTTATGATGTTATCATGGTTTGTCAATAGTTTTCCAACCTTTTTTGTTCAAACTAAGTTTTTGTGCTTTCTTGAGTATTAAGGCGTTTGCAGGCTGAGAGAAGCCTAAAAAACGCACAGAACACAAGAATGCATTGGTTCACAGTGTTTCCCTCAAACTAGCAGCTCAGGAAAGTACATTTATCTTTTTTATGATGGTATCATGATCTGTGAATAGTTTTCCATCCTTTTTTGTTCAAACTAAGTTTTTGTGCTTTCTTGAGTATTAAGGCGTTTGCAGGCTGAGAGAAGCCTTAAAAACGCACAGAACACAAGAATGCATTGGTTCACAGTGTTTTCCTCAAACTAGCAGCTCAGGAAAGTACATTTATCTTTTTTATGATGTTATCATGGTTTGTGAATAGTTTTCCATCCTTTTTTGTTCAAACTAAGTTTGTGTGCTTTCTTGAGTATTAAGGCGTTTGCAGGCTGAGAGAAGCCTTAAAAACGCACAGAACACAAGAATGCATTGGTTCACAGTGTTTCCCTCAAACTAGCAGCTCAGGAAAGTAAATTTATCTTTTTTATGATGGTATCATGATCTGTGAATAGTTTTCCATCCTTTTTTGTTCAAACTAAGTTTTTGTGCTTTCTTGAGTATTAAGGCGTTTGCAGGCTGAGAGAAGCCTTAAAAACGCACAGAACACAAGAATGCATTGGTTCACAGTGTTTTCCTCAAACTAGCACCTCAGGAAAGTACATTTAACTGTTTTATGATGTTATCATGGTCTGTGAATAGTTTTCCAACCTTTTTTGTTCAAACTAAGTTTTTGTGCTTTCTTGAGTATTCAGGCGTTTGCAGGCTGAGAGAAGCCTAAAAAATGCACAGAACACAAGAATGCATTGGTTCACAGTGTTTTCCTCAAACTAGCACCTCAGGAAAGTACATTTAACTGTTTTATGATGTTATCATGGTTTGTCAATAGTTTTCCAACCTTTTTTGTTCAAACTAAGTTTTTGTGCTTTCTTGAGTATTAAGGCGTTTGCAGGCTGAGAGAAGCCTTAAAAACGCACAGAACACAAGAATGCATTGGTTCACAGTGTTTTCCTCAAACTAGCACCTCAGGAAAGTACATTTAACTGTTGTATGATGTTATCATGGTTTGTCAATAGTTTTCCAACCTTTTTTGTTCAAACTAAGTTTTTGTGCTTTCTTGAGTATTAAGGCGTTTGCAGGCTGAGAGAAGCCTAAAAAACGCACAGAACACAAGAATGCATTGGTTCACAGTGTTTTCCTCAAACTAGCACCTCAGGAAAGTACATTTAACTGTTTCATGATGTTATCATGGTTTGTGAATAGTTTTCCAACCTTTTTTGTTCAAACTAAGTTTTTGTGCTTTCTTGAGTATTAAGGCGTTTGCAGGCTGAGAGAAGCCTAAAAAACGCACAGAACACAAGAATGCATTGGTTCACAGTGTTTTCCTCAAACTAGCAGCTCAGGAAAGTACATTTATCTTTTTTATGATGTTATCATGGTTTGTGAATAGTTTTCCAACCTTTTTTGTTCAAACTAAGTTTTTGTGCTTTCTTGAGTATTAAGGCGTTTGCAGGCTGAGAGAAGCCTAAAAACGCACAGAACACAAGAATGCATTGGTTCACAGTGTTTTCCTCAAACTAGCACCTCAGGAAAGTACATTTATCTTTTTATGATGGTATCATGGTTTGTGAATAGTTTTTCAACCTTTTTTGTTCAAACTAAGTTTTTGTGCTTTCTTGAGTATTAAGGCGTTTGCAGGCTGAGAGAAGCCTAAAAAACGCACAGAACACAAGAATGCATTGGTTCAGAGTGTTTTCCTGAAACTAGCAGCTCAGGAAAGTACACTTATCTTTTTTATGATGGTATCATGGTCTGTGAATAGTTTTCCAACCTTTTTTGTTCAAACTAAGTTTTTGTGCTTTCTTGAGTATTAAGGCGTTTGCAGGCTGAGAGAAGCCTAAAAAACGCACAGAACACAAGAATGCATTGGTTCACAGTGTTTTCCTCAAACTAGCAGCTCAGGAAAGTACATTTATCTTTTTTATGATGGTATCATGGTTTGTGAATAGTTTTCCAACCTTTTTTGTTCAAACTAAGTTTTTGTGCTTTCTTGAGTATTAAGGCGTTTGCAGGCTGAGAGAAGCCTAAAAAACGCACAGAACACAAGAATGCATTGGTTCACAGTGTTTTCCTGAAACTAGCAGCTCAGGAAAGTACATTTATCTTTTTTATGATGGTATCATGGTCTGTGAATAGTTTTCCAACCTTTTTTGTTCAAACTAAGTTTTTGTGCTTTCTTGAGTATTAAGGCGTTTGCAGGCTGAGAGAAGCCTAAAAAACGCACAGAACACAATAATGCATTGGTTCACAGTGTTTTCCTCAAACTAGCAGCTCAGGAAAGTACATTTATCTTTTTTATGATGGTGTCATGGTTTGTGAATAGTTTTCCAACCTTTTTTGTTCAAACTAAGTTTTTGTGCTTTCTTGAGTATTAAGGCGTTTGCAGGCTGAGAGAAGCCTAAAAAACGCACAGAACACAAGAATGCATTGGTTCACAGTGTTTTCCTGAAACTAGCAGCTCAGGAAAGTACACTTATCTTTTTTATGATGGTATCATGGTCTGTGAATAGTTTTCCAACCTTTTTTGTTCAAACTAAGTTTTTGTGCTTTCTTGAGTATTAAGGCGTTTGCAGGCTGAGAGAAGCCTAAAAAACGCACAGAACACAAGAATGCATTGGTTCACAGTGTTTTCCTCAAACTAGCAGCTCAGGAAAGTACATTTATCTTTTTTATGATGGTATCATGGTTTGTGAATAGTTTTCCAACCTTTTTTGTTCAAACTAAGTTTTTGTGCTTTCTTGAGTATTAAGGCGTTTGCAGGCTGAGAGAAGCCTAAAAAACGCACAGAACACAAGAATGCATTGGTTCACAGTGTTTTCCTCAAACTAGCAGCTCAGGAAAGTACATTTATCTTTTTTATGATGGTGTCATGGTCTGTGAATAGTTTTCCAACCTTTTTTGTTCAAACTAAGTTTTTGTGCTTTCTTCACTATTAAGGCGTTTGCAGGCTGAGAGAAGGCTTAAACACGCACAGAACACAAGAATGCATTGGTTCACAGTGTTTTCCTCAAACTAGCAGCTCAGGAAAGTACATTTATCTTTTTTATGATGGTATCATGGTCTGTGAATAGTTTTCCAACCTTTTTTGTTCAAACTAAGTTTTTGTGCTTTCTTGAGTATTAAGGCGTTTGCAGGCTGAGAGAAGCCTTAAAAACGCACAGAACACAAGAATGCATTGGTTCACAGTGTTTTCCTCAAACTAGCACCTCAGGAAAGTGCATTTAACTGTTTTATGATGTTATCATGATTTGTGAATAGTTTTCCAACCTTTTTTGTTCAAACTAAGTTTTTGTGCTTTCTTGAGTATTAAGGCGTTTGCAGGCTGAGAGAAGCCTAAAAAACGCACAGAACACAAGAATGCATTGGTTCACAGTGTTTTCCTCAAACTAGCAGCTCAGGAAAGTACATTTATCTTTTTTATGATGGTATCATTGTTTGTGAATAGTTTTCCAACCTTTTTTGTTCAAACTAAGTTTTTGTGCTTTCTTGAGTATTAAGGCGTTTGCAGGCTGAGAGAAGCCTAAAAAACGCACAGAACACAAGAATGCATTGGTTCACAGTGTTTTCCTGAAACTAGCAGCTCAGGAAAGTACACTTATCTTTTTTATGATGGTATCATGGTCTGTGAATAGTTTTCCAACCTTTTTTGTTCAAACTAAGTTTTTGTGCTTTCTTGAGTATTAAGGCGTTTGCAGGCTGAGAGAAGCCTAAAAAACGCACAGAACACAAGAATGCATTGGTTCACAGTGTTTTCCTCAAACTAGCAGCTCAGGAAAGTACATTTATCTTTTTTATGATGGTATCATGGTTTGTGAATAGTTTTCCAACCTTTTTTGTTCAAACTAAGTTTTTGTGCTTTCTTGAGTATTAAGGCGTTTGCAGGCTGAGAGAAGCCTAAAAAACGCACAGAACACAAGAATGCATTGGTTCACAGTGTTTTCCTGAAACTAGCAGCTCAGGAAAGTACATTTATCTTTTTTATGATGGTATCATGGTCTGTGAATAGTTTTCCAACCTTTTTTGTTCAAACTAAGTTTTTGTGCTTTCTTGAGTATAAAGGTGTTTGCAGGCTGAGAGAAGCCTAAAAAACGCACATAACACAATAATGCATTGGTTCACAGTGTTTTCCTCAAACTAGCAGCTCAGGAAAGTACATTTATCTTTTTTATGATGCTGTCATGGTCTGTGAATAGTTTTCCAACCTTTTTTGTTCAAACTAAGTTTTTGTGCTTTCTTCACTATTAAGGCGTTTGCAGGCTGAGAGAAGGCTTAAACACGCACAGAACACAACAATGCATTGGTTCACAGTGTTTTCCTCAAACTAGCAGCTCAGGAAAGTACATTTATCTTTTTCATGATGGTATCATGGTCTGTGAATAGTTTTCCAACCTTTTTTGTTCAAACTAAGTTTTTGTGCTTTCTTGAGTATTAAGGCGTTTGCAGGCTGAGAGAAGCCTAAAAAACGCACAGAACACAATAATGCATTGGTTCACAGTGTTTTCCTCAAACTAGCAGCTCAGGAAAGTACATTTATCTTTTTTATGATGGTGTCATGGTCTGTGAATAGTTTTCCAACCTTTTTTGTTCAAACTAAGTTTTTGTGCTTTCTTGAGTATTAAGGCGTTTGCAGGCTGAGAGAAGCCTAAAAAACGCACAGAACACAAGAATGCATTGGTTCACAGTGTTTTCCTGAAACTAGCAGCTCAGGAAAGTACACTTATCTTTTTTATGATGGTATCATGGTCTGTGAATAGTTTTCCAACCTTTTTTGTTCAAACTAAGTTTTTGTGCTTTCTTGAGTATTAAGGCGTTTGCAGGCTGAGAGAAGCCTAAAAAACGCACAGAACACAAGAATGCATTGGTTCACAGTGTTTTCCTCAAACTAGCAGCTCAGGAAAGTACATTTATCTTTTTTATGATGGTATCATGGTTTGTGAATAGTTTTCCAACCTTTTTTGTTCAAACTAAGTTTTTGTGCTTTCTTGAGTATTAAGGCGTTTGCAGGCTGAGAGAAGCCTAAAAAACGCACAGAACACAAGAATGCATTGGTTCACAGTGTTTTCCTGAAACTAGCAGCTCAGGAAAGTACATTTATCTTTTTTATGATGGTATCATGGTCTGTGATTAGTTTTCCAACCTTTTTTGTTCAAACTAAGTTTTTGTGCTTTCTTGAGTATTAAGGCGTTTGCAGGCTGAGAGAAGCCTAAAAAACGCACAGAACACAATAATGCATTGGTTCACAGTGTTTTCCTCAAACTAGCAGCTCAGGAAAGTACATTTATCTTTTTTATGATGGTGTCATGGTCTGTGAATAGTTTTCCAACCTTTTTTGTTCAAACTAAGTTTTTGTGCTTTCTTCACTATTAAGGCGTTTGCAGGCAGAGAGAAGGCTTAAACACGCACAGAACACAAGAATGCATTGGTTCACAGTGTTTTCCTCAAACTAGCAGCTCAGGAAAGTACATTTATCTTTTTAATGATGGTATCATGGTCTGTGAATAGTTTTCCAACCTTTTTTGTTCAAACTAAGTTTTTGTGCTTTCTTGAGTATTAAGGCGTTTGCAGGCTGAGAGAAGCCTTAAAAACGCACAGAACACAAGAATGCATTGGTTCACAGTGTTTTCCTCAAACTAGCACCTCAGGAAAGTGCATTTAACTGTTTTATGATGTTATCATGGTTTGTGAATAGTTTTCCAACCTTTTTTGTTCAAACTAAGTTTTTGTGCTTTCTTGAGTATTAAGGCGTTTGCAGGCTGAGAGAAGCCTAAAAAACGCACAGAACACAAGAATGCATTGGTTCACAGTGTTTCCCTCAAACTAGCAGCTCAGGAAAGTACATTTATCTTTTTTATGATGGTATCATGATTTGTGAATAGTTTTCCAACCTTTTTTGTTCAAACTAAGTTTTTGTGCTTTCTTGACTATTCTGGCGTTTGCAGGACGAGAGAAAGCTGAAAACGCACAGAACACAAGAATGCATTGGATAACAGTGTTTACCTAAATCTAGCACCTCAGGAAAGTACATTTATCTGTTTCATGATGGTATCATGATTTGTGAATAGTTTTCCAACCTTTTTTGTTCAAACTAAGTTTTGGTGTTTTCTTTACTATTAAGGCGTTTGCAGGCCGAGAGAAGACTTAAAAATGCACAGAACACAAGAATGCATTGATTAACAGTGTTTACCTAAAACTAGTACCTCAGGAAAGTACATTTATCTGTTTTATGATGGTATCATGGTTTGTGAATAGTTTTCCAACCTTTTTTGTTCAAACTAAGTTTTGGTGGTTTTTTGACTATTCTGGCGTTTGCAGGACGAGAGAAAGCTGAAAACGCACAGAACACAAGAATGCATTGGATAACAGTGTTTACCTAAAACTAGCACCTCAGGAAAGTACATTTATCTGTTTTATGATGGTATCATGGATTGTGAATAGTTTTCCAACCTTTTTTGTTCATACTAAGTTTTGTTGCTTTCTTGACTATTAAGGCGTTTGCAGGCCGGGAGAAGGCTTAAAAACGCACAGAACACAAGAATGCATTGATTAACAGTGTTTTCCTAAATCTAGCACCTCAGGAAAGTACATTTATCTGTTTTATGATGGTATCATGATTTGTGAATAGTTTTCCAACCTTTTTTGTTCAAACTAAGTTTTTGTGGTTATTTGACTATTCTGGCGTTTGCAGGCCGAGAGAAGACTTAAAAACGCACAGAACACAAGAATGCGTTGGGTAACAGTGTTTTCCTCAAACTAGCACCTCAGGAAAGTGCAGTTATCTGTTTTTTGATGGTATCATGATTCGTGAATAGTTTTCCAACATTTTTGTTCAAACTAAGTTTTGTGCTTTCTTGACTATTAAGGCGTTTGCAGGCCGAGAGAAGGTTTAAAAACACACAGAACACAAGAATGCATTGGTTAACAGTGTTTTCCTCAAACTAGCACCTCAGGAAAGTGCATTTATTTAATTTATGATGGTAGGATTTGTAAATAGTTTTCCAACATCTTTGTTCAAACTAAGTTTTTTTGCTTTCTTCACTATTAAGGCGTTTGCAGGCCGAGAGAAGGCTTAAAAACGCACAGAACACAAGAATGCATTGGTTCATTTTGTTTTCCTCAAACCAGCACCTCAGGAAAGTTCATTTATCTGTTTTATGATGGTTTCATGATTTGTAAATAGTTTTCCAACCTTTTTTGTTCATACTAAGTTTTGTTGCTTTCTTGACTATTAAGGCGTTTGCAGGCCGGGAGAAGGCTTAAAAACGCACAGAACACAAGAATGCATTGGTTAACAGTGTTTTCCTCAAACTAGCACCTCAGAAAAGTGCATTTATTTAATTTATCATGGTATGATTTGTAAATAGTTTTCCAACATCTTTGTTCAAACTAAGTTTTGGTGGTTTCTTGACTATCCTGGCGTTTGCAGGCCGAGAGAAGACTTAAAAACGCACAGAACACAAGAATGCATTGGTTAACAGTGTTTTCCTCAAACCAGCACCTCAGGAAAGTGAAAGTATCTGTTGTATGATGGTATCATTATTTGTGAATAGTTTTCCAACCTTTTTTGTTCAAACTAAGTTGTGGTGCATTCCTGACTATTTAGGCGTTTTCAGGCTGAGAGAAAGCTGAAAACGCACAGAACACAAGAATGCATTGGTTAACAGTGTTTTCCTAAATCTAGCACCTCAGGAAAGTACATTTATCTGTTTTATGATGGTATCATGGTTTGTGAATAGTTTTCCAACCTTTTTTGTTCAAACTAAGTTTTGGTACTTTCTTGACTATTAAGGCGTTTGCAGGCCGAGAGAAGGCTTAAAAACGCACAGAACACAAGAATGCATTGGTTCATTTTGTTTTCCTCAAACCAGCACCTCAGGAAAGTTCATTTATCTGTTTTATGATGGTTTCATGATTTGTAAATAGTTTTCCAACCTTTTTTGTTCATACTAAGTTTTGTTGCTTTCTTGACTATTAAGGCGTTTGCAGGCCGGGAGAAGGCTTAAAAACGCACAGAACACAAGAATGCATTGATTAACTGTGTTTTCCTAAATCTAACACCTCAGGAAAGTACATTTATCTGTTTTATGATGGTATCATGATTTGTGAATAGTTTTCCAACCTTTTTTGTTCAAACTAAGTTTTGGTGGTTTCTTGACTATTCTGGCGTTTGCAGGACGAGAGAAAGCTGAAAACGCACAGAACACAAGAATGCATTGGATAACAGTGTTTACCTAAATCTAGCACCTCAGGAAAGTACATTTATCTGTTTTATGATGGTATCATGATTTGTAAATAGTTGTCCAACCTTTTTTGTTCATACTAAGTTTTGTTGCTTTCTTGACTATTAAGGCTTTTTCAGGCCGGGAGAAGGCTTAAAAACGCACAGAACACAAGAATGCATTGGTTAACAGTGTTTTCCTCAAACCAGCACCTCAGGAAAGTGAATATATATGTTGTATGATGGTATCATGATTTGTGAATAGTTTTCCAACCTTTTTTGTTCAAACTAAGTTTTGGTGGTTTTTTGACTATTCTGGCGTTTGCAGGACGAGAGAAAGCTGAAAACGCACAGAACACAAGAATGCATTGGATAACAGTGTTTACCTAAAACTAGCACCTCAGGAAAGTACATTTATCTGTTTTATGATGGTATCATGGTTTGTGAATAGTTTTCCAACCTTTTTTGTTCAAACTAAGTTTTGTTGCTTTCTTGACTATTAAGGCGTTTGCAGGCTGGGAGAAGGCTTAAAAACGCACAGAACACAAGAATGCATTGATTAACAGTGTTTTGCTAAATCTAGCACCTCAGGAAAGTACATTTATCTGTTTTATGATGGTATCATGATTTGTGAATAGTTTTCCAACATTTTTGTTCAAACTAAGTTTTGTGCTTTCTTGACTATTAAGGCGTTTGCAGGCCGAGAGAAGGTTTAAAAACACACAGAACGCAAGAATGCATTGGTTAACAGTGTTTTCCTCAAACTAGCACCTCAGGAAAGTGCATTTATTTAATTTATGATGGTATGATTTGTAAATAGTTTTCCAACATCTTTGTTCAAACTAAGTTTTTTTGCTTTCTTCACTATTAAGGCGTTTGCAGGCCGAGAGAAGGCTTAAAAACGCACAGAACACAAGAATGCGTTGGTTAACAATGTTTTCCTCAAACCAGCACCTCAGAAAAGGGAATGTATCTTTTTTATGATGGTATTATAATAGGTGAATAGTTTTCCAACATTTTTGTTCAAACTAAGTTTTGGTGCTTTCTTGACTATTAAGACGTTTGCAGGCCGAGAGAAGGCTTAAAAACGCACAGAACACAAGAATGCATTGGTTCATTTTATTTTCCTCAAACTAGCACCTCAGGAAAGTTCATTTATCTGTTTTATGATGGTATCATGATTTGTAAATAGTTTTCCAACCTTTTTTGTTCAAACTAAGTTTTGGTGGTTTCTTGACTATCCTGGCGTTTGCAGGCCGAGAGAAGGCTTAAAAACGCACAGAACACAAGAATGCATTGGTTAACAGTGTTTTCCTCAAACCAGCACCTCGGGAAAGTTCATCTATCTGTTTTATGATGGTATCATGATTTGTGAATAGTTTTCCAACCTTTTTTGTTCAAACTAAGTTTTGGTGGTTTCTTTACTATTCTGGCGCTTGCAGGCCGAGAGAAGGCGTAGAAACTCACTGCACTGGTTAACAGTGTTTTCATCAAGCTAGATTCTCAGGAAAGTACATTTATCAGTTTCATGATGGTATCATGATTTCTGAATAGTTTTCCATTCTGGTTTGTTCAAACTAAGATTTTATGCTTTCTTCACTATTAAAGCTTTTTCCAGGCTGAGAGAAGGTTTAGAAACACACAACATACAAGAATGCATTGTTTTCATCAAGCTAGAACCTCAGGAAAGTACAATTATCTGTTTCATGATGGTATTTTGGAAGTTCCATTTAAGCACAAAAGGCAATTCCTCAAGTTGAGTACACAAGCGTGTATCTCGTTTATTTTTACATGACAAAACGAATGAATAACAAAGACGGCGCAGCCCTGTAATCTCACAAGCATGGGGCTCCATGTCATCAACAACAACAGAATATTTAAAGACGCAGCGCTCCCGGAACAGTCATACTTGCGTGTATAACACATTACTTAAAAAACTGCATGAAACAACAGTGTCTAGAACCATACTAAGAACAAGGGTTAATTATGTCACATTCACTACAGTATCATGATTTCTGAATAGTTTTCCTGGTTTGTTCAAACTAAGTTTTTATGCTTTCATCACTATTAAAGCTTTTGCAGTCTGAGAGAAGGTATATATATATATATATATATATATATATATATATAATTCAAATGAATATCTTTAAACCTTAAACCAGCGATTCCCAAAGTGTGGGCCGCGAGAGGTAATTTACAATAAATAGTTTTTTAATTTTCAATTTTTAAAAGTTTGAAATTAATATAAAAATATTTATGATGCGGCACATTAGTTATGTGAAACATTAGTTGATGAAGCACAAACAATTTAAACGAACAGATTAATAAAACAATAAGGCTCTCGCTCGAAACGGCTGCTCTTGTTCCGCCTGTCGTTGTTCAACAAACGGGGCGCCCTCTTGTAGTATTAAAGTAAATATACCACATTTTCCGCACTACAAGGCGCACTTAAAAGGCTTTAATTTTCTCAAAAAACGACAGTGTCTTATAATCCGGAGCGCCTTATATATATGGATCAATTGGTTAATCGGTTGATCCATACTGGTTGTACACGGCGCTCAAGGCGCTCTGCCAAACATGCCAAAGCTCGTCTACGACGGCGAGATGCTGAGCGGGCGCTCAAGCACGTAAGATATGGAGCTTGTTTCAGGGCGCGTCGGAGAAACAAAGCTGTCGTTCTTGCCGAGCACTTCATGAGATTAAAGAGCGAGAGACGGCATCCTTTTCTCTACAGTAGCTGAACCATCTTAACAGGGAACATAAGTTATTCTAAAAGCAGCCGAATATTTAAGGCGTGGATGGCGAGGGGGCAGTGGGAGCGGACGCACCTCGCAGCATCGATATGACCCTGAAAGCACCGTCTCTACTGTCAAAAAGAACCACAGTGAGCACGTAGAAAACTCCTTCGAGCGCGAGCAGATTCTCCTCGCGAGCAACGAAGTTCACGTTTCGCAAGCGAGCAAATACATCGCGGAGACGGAGTTTTGCTCGCGGATGTTTGATTTTGGTTAAATTCTTAAGGTCATTTAATCAATATGTTTTGATCAGAGTTGTGATTAAAGGTTTGGGTGGGCCACGAAAGATTTTCAGATTTCAAAGTGGGCCGCGGCATTCTTGAGTTTGGGAGACAGTGCCTTAAACAATTCAGGTGTTGTTAAAACACACTACACATTGCTAGTAGATACCAAACAACCTACAAAGTCTGAGATTAAATTAAAACATGTCCAGAGATTAACAATAATTGTAAAATGCACTACTGATCCTACGTTCTCATAAAATTGAAGATTCCACGTTCCAAGTTCTTGAGAGGAAGGATGTTAACCGTTTCGCATTAATGATTCTTGTTTTATGTACAGGAGAATTCAGGTGTGGTCAGCTCAGTACACACACCTGACAAGTTAAATGTGGATGACAATTTACACACAGGGCATTCACTGGTGCTTTGGTTGGCATGACACAGTTTGTCCATAGGAAATTCCCTTAGTGTTATCAAACCCAATTGTGAGCCAACTATATTATTTACTAATACTAATTATTCTCCAAAAAGGTCCTATACAGTTGTGGTCAAAAGTTTACATACACTTGTAAAGAACATAACATAGATAATTCACTGTGTAAAATTGTGGATAAGAGCAAAGCCTGGCTTTTCTGAAAGTTGTGGTCACTGCAGGAATCTACCACCACCCATCCCAGGATTTACTTTCTACAAGTCACATTCACACATACAGTTGTATTCAAAAGTTTACAAACACTTCTAAAGAACATAATGTCATGGCTCTCTTGAGTTTCCAGTTATTTATACAACTCTGATTTTTCTCTTATAGAGTGATTGGAACAGATACTTCTTTGTCACAAAAAACATTCATGAAGTTTGGTTCTTTTATGACTTTATTATGGGTTAACAGAAAAAGTGACAAAGCGTACTGGGTCAAAAATATACATACAGCAACATAAATTAGCAATATTGGTGACTTAGAAAGTTGTGTCAATGAAATGAGCTTTATAGCATGGCCACTTAACTTCTTGTGAGTGATTATGAGTAACTACAGCTTGTGACTTCTCTGAGGCCATTAAAATAGGGCTCATTGGATACAAACGCCCACAAACAATACAATGGGAAAGTCAAAGGGGCTCAGCATGGATCTGAAAAAGCAAATCATTGACTCGAACAAGTCGGGAAAGTCACTTGGAGCCATTTCAAAGCAGCTGCAGCTGCAAGAGCAACAGTGCAAACAATTGTTTGTAAGTTTAAAGTGCATGGCACTGTTTTGTCACTGCCACGATCAGGAAGAAAACACAAGCTATCACCTGCTGCTGAGAGACAATTGGTCAGGAAGGTGAAGAGTCAACCGAAAACCACCAAAAAGCAGATCTGCCAAGAATTAGAAGCTGCTGGAATACAGGTGTCAGTGTCCACAGTCAAGCGTGTTTTGCAGCGTGTTTTGCATCTCCATGGACTGAGAGGCTGCTGTGCAAGAAGGAAGCTCTTGCTCCAAAAGCGGCACCTTAAGGCTCGACTGAAGTTTGCTGCTGATCACACGGACAAAGATAAGACCTTCTGGAGGAAAGTTCTGTGGTCAGATAAAACAAAAATCGAGCTGTTTGGCCACAATTCCCAGCAATATGTTTGGAGGAGAAAAGGTGAGGCCTTTAACCCTAAGAACACCATGCCTACCGTCAAGCACGGTGGTGATAGTATTATGCTGTGGGACTATTTTGCTGCCAATGGAACTGGTGCTTTACAGAGAGTAAATGGGATAATGAAGAAGGAGGATTACCTTCAAGACTGTACCTGTTCATCGCAATATTCGCTCCCTCTCTCCCTCCTCCCTGGCATCCTCTGTTCTATCAGCTCTCCCTTCTACTGACTCCTTCTCACTCTTGCATCTGAACGCTGCTGCTGAGACTCTCCTCTCAACTCTTTCCTCCTCTCTAGACTCTCTCTGCCCTCTTATGACCCGACGGACTGGCAAATCCCTCCGGCTCCGTGGCTGTCTCAACCGGTGCGTGCCATGAGAGCCACCATGCGAGCATCGGAAAGGAGATGGCGTAAATATAAACAACCTGATGACCTGCTTGGATTTCAATTTCTTCTCTCCTCTTTTTCTGCTTCTATCTCTGCTGCCAAAAGCTCTTTCTACCAATCCAGAATCAAATCTTCATTTTCTAACCCCAAAAAACTCTTTTCGATCTTCTCCAACCTCCTCGAACCCCCTAGTCCTCCTCCACCCTTCTTCCGGGTGACATTGTCCACTACTTTACCAAAAAAATAGCTGACATACGCTCCTTTTTCTCAAACCCACCTCCTACTTCTTGCATCCCACTGACTTCTATCGCCCTCACTCTCCTCTTTCACCCCCCTGTCTCCCAACCAAATTCTTACCCTAGTAACCTCTGCTCGTCCGACCACCTGCCCTCTTGACCCCATTCCATCACATCTTCTACAATCTATCGCACCTGACCTTCTTCCTTTCCTCACCTGTCTCATCAACAATGCTGTTATCTGGCTGTTTTCCCAACTCTCTGAAGGAGGCAAGAGTTAACGCTCTCCTGAAGAAACCTATCCTCAACCCTTCTGAAGAAAACAACTACAGACAACCACCAGATCCTTATTTCCTCCCTTCAGGAACTTGGTGTCTCAGGCTCTGCTCTCTCCCTTCTCTCGTCCTACCTCGACGGCCGCACCTACCGGCTAACCTGGCGACGATCTGTGTCGGAACCTTGTCCTCTTACTACTGGAGTTCCTCAGGGTTCCATCCTGGGTCCTCTTCTCGCTCTACACAAACTCTCTCTGCGCTGTCATTCGCTCGCATGGCTTCTCCTCCCACAGCTATGCCGATGACACCCAACTAATTCTCTCCTTCCCTCACTCGGACACCCAGGTGGCGGCTCGGATCTCTGCCTGTCTAACTGACATCTCTCAGTGGATGTCCACTCACCATCTAAAAATCAACCCTGACAAGACTGAACTACTTCTCTTTCCAGGAAAAGATTCTCCGACCCAGGACCTGACGGTCAACTTTGGCAACTCTGTGCTAACGGCCACTTTAACTGCTAGGAACCTCGGCGTCACACTCGATAGCCAACTCTCCCTGACTCTCAACATTACTGCGACAACACGATCCTGTAGATACACGCTCTACAACATCAGGAGAATACGTCCTCTTCTCACTCAGGAGGCTTCTCAGGTACTGATTCAGGCTCTTGTCATCTCACACCTGGACTACTGCAACTCCCTCCTGGCAGTTTCTCCCTGCTACCGCCATTCGACCTTTACAGCTCATCCAGAATGCAGCTGCTCGACTGGTCTTTAACCTTCCGAAATTCTCCCACACTACTCCACTCTCTTCACTGGCTACTGGTGGCTGCCCGCATCCAGTTCAAAACATTGGTGCTCACATACCATGCTGTGAATGGATTGGGTCCAGCGTACATGGTCAAACCCTACATCCCGACCCGCACTCTCCGCTCTGCATCTGCAAAACTGCTCGTCCCTCCCTCACTGAGAGCAAAACACTCGACTAGATCACGACTCTTTGCTGTCCTTGCTCCGAAATGGTGGAACGAGCTCGCTGAAGACACCAGGACCGCAGAGAGCCTTCACATCTTCCGCCGCAAACTAAAAACACACCTCTTCAGACTCTACCTCGACTAAAAGACTAACAGATTGTAGCACTTAAATTGTACTTATAACGCCACTCATCTATAGCAAATTGTAAATTGGCTTATTTGAGAAAAATGCACTTGTTTTTTCTTGTTTATTGTTCTTCTGAGTTTGTACCCTTTGGTTGAATGCACTTATTGTAAGTCGCTTTGGACAAGCGTCAGCTAAATGACATGTAATGTAAAAATTCTTCAAGATAACCTAAAATCAACAGCCCGAAGGTTGGGTCTTGGGCTGATGCGTTCCAACAGGACAATGACCCCAACCACACATCAAAAGTGGTAATAGAATTACTAAATCAGATTAGAATTGGGGTTTTAGAATGGCCTTCCCAATCCTGACTTAAATCCCATTGAGAACATGTGGACAATGTTGAAGAAACAAGTCCATGTCAGAAAGCCATCAAATTTAACTGGACTGCACCAATTCGGTCAAGAGGAGTGGTCAAAGATTCAACAAGAATCTTGCCAGAAGCTTGTGGATGGCTACCAAAAGCGCCTAATTGAAGGGAAAATTGCCAAGGGACATGTAACCCAATATCAGTACTGCTGTATGTATATTTAAATAAAGTCATAAAAGAACCAAACTTCATGAATGTTTTTTGTGACACAGAAGTATCTGTTCCAATCACTCTCAGAGAAAAAATCAGACTTGTAGAAATAACAGGGAAACTCAAGAGAGCCGTGACATTATGTTCTTTACAAGTGTATGTAAACTTTTGACTTTTACAACTGTATGTGTGGATGTGACTTGTAGAAAGTAAATCCTTCCACAGGGATGGGTGGTGGTAGATTCCTGCAGTGACCCCAACTTTCAGATTAGCCAGGTTTTGCTCTTATCCACAATTTCACACAGTGGATTATCTACCATCTTTCAGCAGTGGATCTCATAGGCAATCTGGGAGTCCATGAACAGGCCTGTGTGATTCAGAAACATCCCTTCTGTCTCTGATGTAATCACAGGCTTGGCTTCCCCTCCCTCTCCTGCCATCCTCCTCATGGTCTGTATGTCGCCCTCCTGCTGCTGTTGAAGCTTTTTGTTTGGGGGTAAACTGTGATTCATGGTCTGGCAAGGCCCAGAGGAGAGGGTGTGGCTTGAGGTATCCGATGGAACGGGATAACCCAGGTTTGTGGTGGAAACCACTGTCGTGGGAGCAGAAGGCAACACAGGCTTTGCTCTGTTGAGGACGTACATCTCATGGCCGCGCTCATCACGATACTCCTCCAGCTGGGCAAAGGTGGTTGGGCCATCAGAGTAGTCATTCACATACAGGATGCTCTCCTCCTGCAAGTTAGTTTATATTCAGCACTTTTGAGGTACAGCAATAATTGGAAAAAAAGCATGGACATTTATTTTCTAATTAGGATGGCCTTTTTGGTTGCATTTTTTCATTCCTCAGCTCGGCCTCTCTAGTTAAGGAACATTTGAACATCCGACAAGTAGACTCTCAATTCCTCCTGAGGGGGGCCAGAGAGTGACCCGACATTTATAATTAATAAATAAACAATCTGTCACACCCCATTGTATTTTCAAGTTTTCCTACGGCCTAAAAACAGACCATTGGTTGGCCACCAGAGGCCCTCTTGAAACAAAAGCAATTATTAGGAGCCAGGCAACCAGGTGGATGAGGCCCTATCAAATTTGATAGAACTATATTCTTCCTCTAAATCAATTTTGATACATTTTCTCAAATGTGGTGAAAAATGAGGGTTAGCACAAGGGTTCGGTTTCCAGGTAATGTATACTTTGATGAACTCTTCCTAAAGATTTCCCAAAATACTATTACTTTCATCATAAACCCATATTACTGACTATGCTTCTTTACTTTCAAGTCTTGCTTTCCCTCCTCACTGATTTCTGTGGATGGTGGTTATATCTAATCGTGGTTATATCTGATGGTGGTAGTCCCTGCAGCGGTCGTGCCTTACAGATTGCTTACTACTCTCAATATTCTAATAATTTCTGTAGAAATACATATTGTACATCGTCTAGGTTGTTAATTGACACATGACACATGACATCATTGCATCCTGTCCATCCCTAACAACCCCTTTTCTCCCAGTTGTAGGGTTTCTTTCATCTTTGAGGGAGTTTTTCCTGTGCCAGTGTGTGGTCTATAAAAGTTTCAGTTTTCATGAAAATAAATTACCACCTTGGCAAAATGCACCTTTTGTTGCTATAACTTGAGCGTACAATGTCCGATCTGCTAAAAAAATTCTCATGCATGTTGATTGTCTGGGCTCCAAATTAATAGAAGGTACTATGAAAAAAACCCATACCAGATACAAATATCAAGTCATTATCCTCCCATCCCTTCCTTTCACTTACCAGGAACCTTTTTCTTGCTAATTTAAAAAAAGGAACATTTGTTGAGACACACACCTTCTCAGCTCCATCAGCTTCCTTTTCTCTTTGGTGATGTCGGCTGTAGATCATGGCGACCAGCAGCAAAGCAGTCAGAGACAGCAGGGAGATGCCTACAGCAATAGCAGTTTGAGTGGCTGCTCCCAGAGCGCTAAATGCCATGCTGCCCAGTGCGTACAGTGGCTCTCTGCTGACATCTGAGCCTGTAGCGGTACCATGGCTCCTCAGCCTGGGCCAGGATGGTGAGTATGGCAAGGACACCTGGGACCACGAGGCCCAGATTGGGGAAGAAGAGGAGGAAGAAGAGGTTGATGAGTTGATGGCAAGCTGAAATGTCACCCTGGCCACACCCCCTGCGTTCCAGGCTTCACATTCATAGAAACCTGCATGAGCCACTGTCACATTACTGAGAAACAGCATGCCACTGCCAGTGTCTGGGTCAAAGTGCTCGCCATCAGTCTTCTGCAGACTAACTTTGCCTTCTTCTGAGGTTTCCTCTCTTCCACTTCCTCTTGCACCCAACTCTTGAACTAGGCCTCTGGGAGAAAACTCCACTTTACCCTGGGACGCCTTCCTCCAGGTCACCTGGAAAATCAGTCAGAGAATTGTTTTGCTATGGTTATAATCACATAAATAATCAAAAGGTGCACCTGCATGTGATGCAGCCACTAAAGATGGGTATCTCTAAGCACGCCTCAAATTTAAATCCTAAATTTACTTTAAATGAATAAAAAGGACAAATGTTGTTTTTAAGACTAGGTGGAGAGATTATATCCATGCATTGGCCTGCTGCACAAAAACCTGTCTTTGCTTACTAGGGAGTCTGAGCGACACGCAACCTCAACAGACAAATGCAGAGATCGCAAATGTATGTATGTATTGGAAATATGTTTGGGACAACAACTCAAATCAAAACAGAACATCCACAAATGCACTGAAAACCCTGATTCCCTATCCAAAAACCTAATTATGTGAAGCGGGAGCAACCAAAATTAAATTGAGGAGTAGTTTGGAGATAAGGAATGGCGTTGGGGTTCATTGTCTTCCATTGCCCCTAGATGGGAGGCTCATTGCAGAGAAAGATTTTTTTGTAAACTCAAATGACTCTTGATATGACTGTAACATTGATTAAAAAATTACTTGGAGGTATATCCAATTTTTTTCGGCTGATATTATATTTTACAATGTGAAATTGTGGTTAAATGCAAACTCCTTTAACTCTGTAACAGTAATATTCATATAATTTATTGTATTATATAATAATTATCATCGGTTCTGACTTTCCCCAAAAGGAAAGTCAGAACCGATGATTCTCTCTGCAATTTTAATGACTTGATTATACAACGATACGATTACAAAATCGATCATTGATGTATTAGACACCAACACAAGCCAGTTCACTGGTAGCATTTAGTGTGTATCTTTTGTGTATTTTTGAATGCTGTTTTTTAACTGATATACATGCAAGATTTGACGTGGAAACATACTATATACCAATTTGTTAGTATTCCTACCTGTGGTCGTGGGTAACCAGAGGCATGGCATGACACCCTGAGGCTCTCTCCCAGGCGCACTGCTAGCCTCCTGGGCTCCAGCTGCAATAGTGGAGGGATACACACCAAGCTATTGAGAGGTACCTCAACCAGGCTGAGGTGAGAGAGGCGTGGCGGCTCGGTGCACACCAGTCGACGTTCTGCAGAGCTAAGCAGCCTCTGGCCCTCTGCATCAATCCAGCTTCTCAGCCAGTGGAGAGCACAGTCACAGCGCCATGGGTTGTCTACAGCAGAGCAGAGGACGGGAGGTTAGGTTGTAATCCCTTGATGCTGAGGCCATCAAGGTCCTAGTTACTGGTGCTGACATAAATCAGTCAATTGGTTTTGAACTGATTTGCAGAAAATTAGGAATTATAAATTAAAGGTTCGGGAGTAACCATACGAAGATAGATAAATTAGAAATGGGAATATGGAATAACTTAACAGGAATTCAATAAAAATGTCATTGTGTCAATTAGACAATAAACAGTGCCTTGTTTTTATTTGTAGGAAATGTATTTGTTGAAAAAAAAAAAAAAAAAAACTACTTTTCCTCAGGATGTTCCCCAAACATCCTATACATCTCACCTATGACACGCAGCACCTGTAGGCTGACTAGAGGACGCAGGGATGCAGGGCCTAGAGTGTGAAGATTGTTCCTACTCAGGTCCAGCAGAGCAAGAGAAGTCAAACCAACAAGAGCTTGGTCAGCTAAAATCTCGATATTGTTGTGCTGCAAATGGAGCTCCTGCAGGCGCTGAAGGGACAGGGCCAACGGTCAATTTCATCAAGGAATGAAGTAAACTGCAGTGCTGAGAAGGACATGGTAATTGCATCTTGCATAGTTGGCTCCATGTTGAAATTTGTGTGAAATTTCATGGACCTACCTGTAAACCACGGAAGGTGTAGTCTAGTAGGCGTGTGATGTCATTTTGTGCCAGGTAAAGAATGCGGAGATGTCCCAGTCCCTGAAACATGTCAGCTGTTACCAGGTGGACTCGGTTCCCGTTCATGGCCAGCTCCAGCAACTGTCCCTGGTTCTGGAAAGAGCCAGGCTCCACTGCTGAGATGGTGTTGTTCTGGAGAAAGAGCCAGGGTCACAAAAAAAATCTGCTCTGAAACTGCATCTTCTACTGCTGATAATATTCTTTCTATATTTAAAGCAGTGCCTTAACTGCTTAAGAGCTGGTTCTTTTTTTTTGTTCTGTGCCTGCTGACACAAATGTGTCACTTTGTTACATCTCGTTTTACAATGTTTTTCACCCACATTATAATATTGACAGAAAGTGTTACTCTGCTTGATATATATTGACATATAGGGACAACTACTACTAGTAATATTAGTAGTAGTGTTTTTAGTACTAGTACAAGTAGTATGAGTCATTTTAGTAATAATAGCAGTAGAAATACTAGTAGTAGTAGTAGTGTTAGTAATAGTATCAGTAATACAGGTAATTGAAGCATTAATGACAGTATAAATACTAGTAGTACTTTTTAAAGATAGTAAGAGTAGTATTATTAGTTGCAGTGTCAGTAGTATTTTAGTACTACTACTAGTAGCGTTACAGTAGTAAGAGTCATTTTAGTATTAATACCAGTTGAAAGTAGTAGTGTTAGTAATGGTAGTAGAAGTATCAGTTGTAGGAATGAGGAGGAATGGGGGGGCATCCCTTAAGGCTGGCGCATGCTTCTGTGTCTGCGTTGTGGAGTCAACGCACTCGTTTCAATTCATGGTTCGAAAAGTCTTGCGTGTGTTGCAGAGCAATTCCACCACAACAACAGGTGGAGTATTGTGTTTTGTTGAAGACGACCTAGAGAGTCACGTCTTTGTGTGTGGAAGTTGTTGGTTTGTTTATTTATTTATCATAGACTTTATTGCCCCGTGCATCGACACTGCTGCTTTTCATCAAGGACACATTTGCCCGTATTTTCCTCCACAACTTTGTTCCCCTCGACAATCTGATCCGTTCTCTCGTAAACATTCTTCGTTTTAATAATGGCGGTATTGTGCTATGAAAACTAGTAAAAATAGTCATGAGCTTTTCTCATTTCTTTATTTTCAACAAATGGATTGAAAATCCTTTCAGCTTCTCCCATTTCTGTATTTTCAGCAATTTTAAAAAATCAATTTCAGCTTTTAGCTTTCAGCATTCCAACACATTTTTAGCAGGAAATGCATTTTCTAGTTCATGTTTCTCTCCAAAAAACACATTTTACAGGAAAGTTGTAGTGATGGGCAACAATTTAAATTCTTAATTTTGATTAATCATGCGGCACGGTGGTTAGCACTGTCGCCTCACAGCAAGAAGGTCCTAGGTTCGACTCCGCCCAGTGGCCTTTCTCTGTGGAGTCTGCATGTTCTCCCCGTGTCTGTGTGGGTTCTCTGCGGGTACTCTGGCTTCCTCCCACAGTCCAAGGGCATGCTCTGGAGATCAGGTTAATTGGGGACTTTAAATTGCCCGTAGATGTGTGAATGTGAGTGTGAATGGTTGTATGTCTCTGTGTAGCCCTGCGATTGGCTGGCGACCAATCCAGGATGTACCCTGTCTATCGCCCGAGGTTGGCTGGGATGGACTCCAGCCCCCCCGCGACCCGTGATTTTCTGTGTCTCTGCTCAGAAGTTGTGGTATTTTTTATAAATGTATCTTGCTATATTGATGTTCATTATGCTTATTGATGTTTTTAAGAAGCAGTACATGTAGGGGCTTACAACATGGGGGGAGAACGGCATAGCTCGTCTTGTGTGTATTTAAAAAAAATAGAAATAACTTTGGTTCTATTAACTCCTCCTGTACATCCTCCTGAACCTGTTCATCCCGAGCAATCTCCAATGGGGTACACACTGGAGCAAAAACCACCAAAATCCAATTTCAAACAGAAATATTGTCTACTCAGCACAAACAAATATACAAATGCTTCCCATCCTCTGAAGCGTTGGGAGTCTTTTCCCAGTAATCAGTTTGAAAAAGTTAAAAACACAACTTTAGCAAGTATTATTTAGTAAGTAAGAGTTAGGGAAATATCATATGCATTAGTAAAGACAATTGTGCGCTCGGTGGTGCAAAAGTTTAACAATTCGTCGAAGCTATAATCAAATTTAAAACAAATACAGTAACCCTGGTTACGAGTTGAAACCAGTTATTTATGTTATACCCTGTGGGTGTGCCTGCATGTGTGTTTGTTACCTGCAGGTACAGGTAGTGCAGGTGTCTCAGGAGAACGAGGTCTCGTCGACGGATCTGACCAATCACATTGTCCTGGAGGAAGATGGTCTTGATAGAGGGAAGACAAGATGAAGATTGACAAAAGAAGTGTAGCATTTTTGTGTCCATTTTTTTTTTAACTGATGGACTGTATACTTAATGAACCCAAATCTTGTTGATAATTCCCTGTTTGACTACAATTTGGATACTACAACAACAAATTGTCTATGGTTGGTTTTGAAAATCTCAATCAGCAAAAAGACGTATTGAAGGTTAATTTGCCTATATATAATATGGCCACTGAAAAAGTGTAACATCTCTATTTCAGTAAATAGCACAATCCTCAGATGACGAGGCACTAACAGCAGGCTTGATCTTGGCTTTTTTACCTGCATATAGTGATTTATTTTTATGGATTTTCTACAAAATCTCCAAACTAAAGCTACTTTTGTTCTATGGTGACATGTTTATGAATAGACATTCATGGTCATATCAGGCAGGTGTCATGTCTTGTCCTGATCCTTAAGTTACAATTTTCTTTATTTTGTCATTGTCAACATTTTATTTTTTATTTTGCGCTACTTACCTCTTGATTCACTTTCCTGCATCCCTATTTGGATGTGCCTAAATCTGCCAGTTCATAACCAGTGACGTGCAGAAAGGGTAGGCAAGGTAGGCACTGCCTGTTTATTCTTATAATTATGTATGTAACATGTGTGTTATTCCAATTGTCTAGATGTTACAATGACAAATGTAGCCATTACGTATAATCAAATACAAAGAAATGGTAGAATAAGCAGTGCTTTTAGCGTCCATTCATTGCGGACAAGCGAAAAAACCCATTTTGCGCATACGCACTTTGATCCTGTATTCTTCAACATATACAGCGAAAAGCACAACCATGCTGTACCTTTGGACGTGAATAGGTTATGCCAGTAATCATCTACATTACGTATCAAACATGGACTAATTAAAATCAAGATATTACTGAACATTTGCGCAGTTGATGTCACTACACCAGCTACGTTGTAAGCGTAATCTCTGCGAAATTCAAAGTCAAAATGACAGCGGTGTTCGCCGATATCACAGATCTGAGACGAGTTTTACAACACTGATTAACGTGTTGACAAGGAAAGAGCGGCGGATGGATTTTATGTACAAATACTGATTGGTGAGTCAAACTACTTCGGGCTTCTATTGAACTGATACATGTGGTTGAATGGATGCGGACTACAAGCTATTTTTCTTCATATTCAATTGAGCAGTGTGTATTGATGCTGACTGACAAACACAATTGGCTGCTGTGCATTAGGGCTGTCAACGAATATTCTATATTTTAATATATGGTCGAATAGTTGTTAAAAAAAGACTATTCGAATGAGAAAATTAATATTCCAATGTAAAAAAAACAAAAAGCAGCCGGCGGCGCAACTGTCTGCTTAGCGGGTGGGCCTGTAGTTACTATATTGCACGAATAAAATTGACTAAATAGGCTACAACAGCTTCATGCACTGGTTTGATTATTTGCCGTTTTATACCGAGGAAAATTTCCGTGTTTACAGCACAGCTCGCTCGCACAAAGCTCTTGATCAGCATTTGTTTATTGTTGTCGTTCATTTAAACTGCTTTGCGCAGAGAGCGTGACGGTGCAGGAGAGAGATCGGTCTTGGCTGTTAGTTAATTTACTTATTTTTGTGTATGTTGTTAAATTGGTTTAAACTTAAATAAATTACCTATACAAGTAGTAAATCGTTGTATTAATTTGTCCTGTTATTGACGTGTCTAATGCACAACCAGATATACGAATATATTTGAATATCTGTGTTTTTTTAAAGCGAATATTCAAACGTCATTTTTGACCAATTTTGACAGTCCTAGTGTGCATTAATTAGGCAACAATGTCCGAGAGGCCGGTCGTCAATAATTTTAATCAGGTAATCTGGCTTCCATAACTCAGTGCCTACCCTCTTACTGACATCACCGCCTATTACTCTGTGTCAAACATTGCAGATATTTTCATTGTGTTTGATAATACTTTTTCACCCGTTTACCAAACCTCTGCTGATAAGCAATGATTTAGAACTTTTCTTGGGTTGTAAAAAGGAAGTTGTGTTTTTGGGCTTGTTCAAGCAAAGGTTTTTCATATTATTTATCCTGCACGTTTAAAAAGTTATCTGAACGTAGGGATTATTTGCTAATTAGTTTAATGTATGTAAAAAGATATTCAAAGAAAATTAGGATGAGAATACAAAATTGTTGATTTATTCTGCTCTACCTTTGTGGATGGAGGAATGTGTTTGGGGACGTCTCTCAGGCCGGTAGACCCACACTCCACGGTGAGGCTGTAGCAGCGACAGCCAACTGGGCAGGAAGGAGATGCCCTACTAAAAGTGTGCAGGCACAGAAGAAGCACAGAGAGAGGAAGTCTCCAAAGTACAGCCATCACATCTAACCTGGGGATGAAAACATAGGACAGGATTGATCACTACTCATCAACTAAGCTCAGTTTTTGAACGAACAAGCAGTGGTACCTCCAAAGAACAGACAACTGTGATCAACAACTGAAAGTACAGCAGCTTGCTTATCTAGCTTTTCGAGTGAATTTAACGCAACTCAGTCCATTAAAAGACAGGGGGAGTTGGGCCTACACGTTCAAAAGCCTGTTATGGGTGAAAACACCTCCAAGCTCCAAGCGACGTTAAGTCTCATCTACTCAGGGTTTTTGGTCCAATTTCATCACTGAGGTGTTATTGGACAAAGTCCAACACATGGACCTCAGATCTGCGGTCATGATATCTCTGAGACTATATAATCATTGTTACCTCCGGCTCCATGCCATCCCTCGTAAATCGGTTCACAACGTTTTAACTTTAGAGTAGTCGTTCTCAACCTGTGGATCTGGGCATGCGCGATTCATTTCCAGTCTGGACGAAGGGGTTTGTCTGCACAGAGCCTTACTGTGCGTTGATAGGGTTTGCTGTGTTTCCTCGGGTCTCGTTTAACTCCGTGTCGTCCTTTATTGTGGGAATTGATTGGGGATCTTTGAAACTGATGGGTTTCTTGGTGATGCAACAATTGTATGTCTGATATATTATGGCAATAAATGTTTCCTGATTCCTGATTCTGATAGCTAACATGCCGGATCAAGAAAGAAGCTTAATTTCTTGTTGCGCTGCTTAGTTTTGGAGTGAGGACTGGGTTGAGCAGTGAGAACGTGTGTCACTCCGATACAAGTTGGTCGAGAAAGCTTTGGTTGGCCTAACAGCCAAGTTTACTGGAGATATTGTCGTCTTAACCTCCCACCAAAGAGAGTTGATCGAGATGGAAAGAATTTGGAGGTGAAATCTCTAATCCACTCTCAGCCCGGAGCACAACCCTTGTGGTTGTCCTTTAGCAGCACTCGAGAACAGAACACAGCCCTTTTTTATGCCATGTTGGGAGCACAAGAATACACATATCACACTAGACGGATCCCTACAATTTCTTTTTCAGGTTTTTCCTGTGCGATGAGAAAGTCATAGGACAGAGGATGTCGCATGTATACAGACTTTCAAGCCCCCTGGGACCAATTAGTAATTTGTGATTTTGTGCTATACAAAATTGATGAAACACTACAGATTAAAAGGTCTTTCGGATGTTCATCTCACTGTAACATAGCAACCACCCAAGCCATGAGGCATTGATTTCCATCTTGGGATCGATCATCTCTGAGGCGCATCACTCACTGAAGGGTTCTGCTGCCATTTCCCTGAGATAGTTCATCTTTATGGATTGTTATCATTATTTCATTAAAGTTATCAATCAAACTCATCAAACACCCATTTTCTTATTTTCACATATTTCTAATAATCATTAGATTCCATGTCTTTTTTTACTTTCTAGCAATCATTTTAAAAAGCTCATTGTGGTTATATTTTCAGGCCTGCTGGTAGAAAACGTGACAGCGCACAAATAGCGGTATCCGGTACATTGAAGCCGGCGCGGTTGTGATCTCAGTTACACGTGGTTACAGAGCAGGTCAACTGGAAGAGAGCGCAGCATGTGCAGCGGTGATGAAGGCCACGCAGCACACAATAACAGTTAATCACATCTGATCCCAGGACAGGCCAGAGTGCAACAACTTACAGCAGAACGACAGCCGTCCACAACAAACAGATGACGAGTCAAATGAAATGAATTGTTGTTTATACCTCGCTGAATAATGATGATGACACGACGCCCTCTCGCTGCCTCCCACTCAGCGTGTGATCCCGTTCATTCCGATGTAACGTTATGTTCGCTGCTGAAGAATAAGCTGCAGGTATCAGGCAGCAGAAGAGCAGCAGCTGGATGTTTCCATAGTGCGCAGGGCGGTGCGGGCCCGTCGCATCCTCTCCACCGAAGCACCGATAGAAACAGAAGCTTCAGTCGGCAGCTCTGCGTCCAAACCGGCGTGAACCGGATCAGGTGTCTGTTTAGTCAGACATCCAGCTCATCTGCAACCTTCATTCGATTAGTCCACGCTGCTGCTCCAGAGGACCACAGTGAAGTCTGAAATCCGTCACGAGCAAAAACGAAAACCACTTCCGCCGCAGATTATCCAGAATAAAAGCATTATTTATTGATTCCATTTAAATATGCACAAAATTGGTATTCGGTACAGTCAGACATTGTTACTCTTATTGTTATTTGTGTGCCAGAAATAACAGTATATTGTTAATGAACAGCATATTTATGTAGGTACTGATCAGGCACGTACACAGATAGACCCCTACTGCTGCTCAAGCCCCTTCTCCTGGAGCCCAATTCTTTCTTCAATGAATATTTAAGAATACAAATCGCGTTCTCTGCCATCAGTTCACCCCAAATGTGTTTTGATATCTGATCAGCATTTATTTGAGTTATTGTCAAAATTTCGCACCCAACATGCTCCGCGGCGCTCACAAGCCCCGCCCCTTCCCCGTCGCTCCTCCACTAAAAAGGCTTCTGCGTCTTTCACGCGCAGTTGTGTCGACGGACTCGTTTCACGTCATGGTTCTAAAAGGCTTGCGCGTCATGGAAAGCAATTCACCGCCCAAACTATTTTTTTTCGAAGACAACCTAGAGAGTGACGTCTTTGTGTGTGGAAGTTGTTAGTTAGTTTATTAATTTATCAGAGACTGTTTTGCCCCGTGCATTGACACTGCTGCTTTTCATCACCTGTTTTTGCGTTTCTCTGAAAACGCAGAAGCATAAACTAGGCTTAGTGCTCAGGCAAACGGCTGCAGCATCGGATAAACGGGTAATGGCGGTGTTTGTGCAAACCCCGCGACATGTTTGGTGTAAAATGAACCACAAGATTAGCGCCACAACTGGTCCGACCTTTCCTAAAAAATAAACAAACAAAAAGCTCACGAAGTCCGTGATTTCAAAGCCTTGTGCAGCTGTTTACTGGTTGTCATGTTTAAAGACCTGTTAGGGTTTTGTATTTTGCCCAGGAGACAGATGCTCTGCACAGCCACGTTCAAACTGCGGTAAGCCTAGTTTATGCTTCTGCGTTTTCAGAGCGACGCAGACGCAAGACCCCCTTGCGTGTGCCTTGCGTGCCTTTTCACAGAGTGGCCCATGGTGTGAGGCGCCAGGCGGGTGTGGGGATAGTCATAAGTCCCCGGCTGAGTGCTGCTACATTGGAGTTTACCCCGGTGGACAAAAGGCCTCCCTACGCCTTCGGGTGGTGGGGGGGAAAACTCTGACTGTTGTCTGTGCATATGCACCAAACAGCAGCTCAGAGTATTCAGCCTTTTTTAAGACCCTGAATGGAGTCCTGCATGGGGCTCCAGTAGGGGACTCCATAGTGCTACTGGGAGACTTCAATGCGCACGTGGGCGACGATGGAGAAAACTGGAGAGGCGTGATTGGGAGGAATGGCCTCCCTGATCTGAACCCGAGCGGGTGTTTGTTATGGACAATCCGTGACTGGCACAGAAGTCCAGTAACAAACACCATGTTTGAACATAAGGATGTTCATAAGTGTACGTGGTACCAGAGCACCCTAGGCCAAAGATCAATGATCGATTTTGTAATGGTATCGTCTGATCTGAGGCTGCATGTTCTGGACACTCGGGTAAAGAGAGGGGCAGAGCTGTCAACTGATCACTATCTGGTTGTGAGCTGGGTCAGAGGATGGGGAAGACTCGGGACAGACCCGGTAAACCCAAGCATGCAGTGAGGTTGAACTGGGAACGTCTGGAGGAGGCCCCGGTCCAAAAGATTTTCAACTCACACCTCCGGCGGAGCTTCTCTCACATTCCTGTGGAGGTAGGGGACATTGAACCAGAGTGGTATATGTTCAAAAGTTCCATTGCTGAAGCCGTGGCAGTGAGTTGCGGCCTCAAGGTCTTAGGTGCATGAAGGGGCGGTAACCCTGGAACCCCGTGGTGGACACCGGTGGTCAGGGAAGCCGTCCGACAGAAGGAGGCCTTCCGGGTTATGATATCCGGTGGGACTCCGGAGGCAGTTGCAGTGTACCGACAGGCTCGAAGGGCAGCAGCCTCTGCAGTGATGGAGGAAACTATGGAGAAGGACTTTTGGTCGGCACCAAAGTGCTTCTGGAATACCATCCGGCACCTCAGTCTACTCTAAGGTGCTGGAAAGGAGGGTTCGGCCGATAGTCGAACCAAGGATTGAAGAGGTGAAGAACAATGCGGTTTTCATCCTGGTCGTGGAACAACGGACCAGCTCTTCACTCTTTACAGGATCATAGGGGGCTTGGGAGTATGCTCATCCAGTCTACATGTGTTTTGTAGACTTGGAGAAGGCGTATGACCGGGTCCCCCGAGACAAACTGTGGGAGGTGCTGCGGGAGTACGGGGTGAGGGGGTCCTTGCTTGGGGCCATCCAATCCTACGCCCAAAGCGAGAGCCGTGCTCGGCAGTAAGTCAAAAGGCGTTTCCGGTGGGGGTTGGCCTTCGCCAGGGCTGCGCCTTGTCACCAATCTTGTTTGTGGTTTTCATTGACAGGATATCGAGGCGTAGTCAGGGGGAGGAGGGTCTACAGTTCGGGGGGCTGCGAATCTCATCGCTGCTTTTTGCAGATGATTTGGTCCTGATCTTCCGTCTGTGACCTCCAACTCTTACTGGAGCGTTTCGCAGTCAAGTGTGAAGCAGTCGGGATGAGGATTAGCACCTCTAAATCTGAGGCCATGGTTCTCAGCAGGAAACCGATGGCTTGCCTACTCCAGGTAGGGAATGTGTCCTTACCCCAAGTGAAGGAGTTCAAGTACCTCAGGGTCTTGTTCGCGAGTGAGGGGAAGATGGAGTGTGAGTTTGGCCGGAGCAGCGGGGGCGGTATTGCACTCGCTTTACCGCACCGTTGTGACGAAAAGAGTTCTGAGCCGGAAGGCAAAGCTCTCGATCTACCAGTCAATCTTCGTTCCTACCCTCACCTATGGTCATGAAGGATGGGTCATGACCGAAAGAACTAGCTCACGGGTACAAGCGGCCGAAATGGGTTTTCCTCAGGAGAGTGGCTGGCGTCTCCCTTAGGGATAGGGTGAGAAGCTCAGCCATTCACGAGGAGCTCGGAGTAGAGCCGCTGCGTCTTTGCGTCGAAAGGAGCCAGTTGAGGTGGTTTGGGCATCTGGTGAGGATGCCCCCTGGGCGCCTCCCTAGGGAGGTGTTCCAGGCACGGCCAGCTGGGAAGAGGCCTCGGGGAAGGCCCAGGACTAGGTGGAGAGATTATAACAGTCATAACGTGTAATGCCACGAGGTACTTTGTGAGGACGCTAACCTCTGTATGTTCGCCAGGGTGTCTAACGACATGAAATAAACGGCCGATTGGAGCCGAATGTGGTCAGTGTCCTGGTGGTAATTGAAAAACTCAACGCAAAGGAGTACAACCGCTACACTAGGGTTAGGGCAACAGGAGCAGCGGAGGTAATGCTGATGACGCAAGCAGGGAGGCCAGACCGTCCCATTTCAGAGACCGCTCGGGTTTGGCCTATGCGGTTGTTGGAGGACCCAGCCCAGGTCTACCGCGAAGGCTGGAGGCTACAAGGATACAGCGCAGTGACTGAGACACAGCTAATGTCCTCTTTTTTAATCACAGGCAAACAAATGCCTAGTCCCTGGATAAAAAACCCTTGTGTTTCTTTGACTCACCTAATCTTTTTATACTGCAAAATATATATTTTTGAATCATACAATGTGATTTTCTGGATTTCTTTTAGATTCTGTCACTCACATGATAAAAAATGACAGACTCCTACATGCTTTGTAAGTGGGGAAACCTGCAAAATCGGTAGTGTATTAAACACTTGTTCTCCCCACTGTAGATACTCACCCACCCTAAAAATAAATACATAAATACATTTTTTGAAAATTAAAAAAGAAAAAAAAGAATAGCAAAACAGACATGAGGACTTTACATTTATTGTGTTCGAACCACACCCACCATTGCTCCCGTGGCTTTGACTACAGTGTGAAAATGTTAGTTACTGACGGTCAGGTGTCACTGAGTAGCTCCTGTCATCAATATATGAATGGATGTGTATGTGTGAATGATGAAATTGTTGAAGAGCTGTGAGTGATTGCAACCAGGGTTCTCGTCTTCATGCTGGTAGAGGGTGCAGGAGGTAGGCTTTGGCTGAAAGCGGTGGGTGTTTGTGTTGAAAAAACATATTGGGCAATAACCTGATAGTGTTTCATCCTTATCTGCAGACTCATTTCAATTGATTTTTTGTGTATTGCCCAAAATCAGGTGCTGGAACTTAGCATGGACCAGCCTTTAGATGAGTTGCTATAGTCCTAGATTGCAAGGGGGTTTCTTAGGACACACCAAACTGTTCTCCCTCTCCTTCTAAGATTTCACATATCATTAATGCACATCACTAATTCAGCTTCTTCTCCAGAGTTTTGTGCTTTCTCTACTTGCAGGTTTCTATGGATTCTGGTTCTATCCGGTCCGGCCTCCAGCCACGGCCCTGCTGACACCTCCCGCTTCTAATCCCATCGTTAGTCCCTTTACTATTGCTGTCAACATTGATGCACATTCATAACTTTGTTTCTTCCAGAGTATTTGTGCTTTCTCGCCTCACAGGTTTCCATGTATCATGGTTCTATCTGGACCCTGTTCCTGACTCCTGCCGTGGCCCTGCTGCTGCTATCACTAGTATTATTTATTACTACATTACTACTATTACTGTTATCATAAACAGACATTGCCCACTTCTCTGGAGGGTTCTGTGGATGGTGTTCACATCTGGATGATGGTTGTTCCAGCAGTAGTCCTGCTTCCACTTCCATTGTTGTGCTCCATTCGGTCTCAAGTACACATCTTTACATCAAACCTTTCCTTACCACAGTCCATATCGTAAAAGGAAAATACTTCTCCTCACCAGCAAGTGCCTTGTAGGTGAGGAGAAGTACCTTAAATTCTATTCTTGAAGCCATGCAGAGAAGCTAATACAGGAGTAATATGATCCCTTTTCTCACTTCTTGTTAATGCATGTGCTGCAGCATTCTGAATCAACTGAAGGGGCTTAAGAAGATTATAAGAGCAGCCCGATAAATCATTTTTCTGCATCACTTTGAGACAGGCAGTCACTTAAAAAAATAATTGAAAGGTTGAATTTTAAAGATGACTCTGAGTTGCTTTTATGATTTAATTGATTTCAAAATTATTTTCACATCTGGTCAATATTAATATAATATAAGAAATCTGTGAAAAAGTCCACCGAAGCTGTAAGTAAAGAGGCTGTTTGGCAACATGGTTGTCACCTCACCCGTAGTCCATAGATTAAATGTTCTGATGACCAGCCAGCGTTCATCATCACCGTGACTTTACCGTGCATGTCCATCCTTGGCACAGTGGGCTGCATGGTTTCAGTTCAGGGATGTTGTCTTCTAGGTCGGATAGATAGTCCTGTGAGCTTTCATAAATAAAAATTATTGTTGTCAGACTGCATATGCATACTGCTAAAAAGAACTAAACTAGATGGCAATCAAACTAGGTCAAAGTCCATCTTGCCGTGATTTTAGTGCTGTTGTTGAAAGCACGTTAAGACTGGTCCTGTGGGAAAGCAATGGGGTAGATTTGGCTGTAGTGATCCACAAAGTGGACCTCCAGGCCCTCACTGATGTAGTCGGGCAGGTCAGAAAAGTCCTTCCGATTTTCATTTGGCATGATGATGCAGGTCACACCAGCACGACGGGCCTAATAGGGGAAAGAAAATACAGTTTAATCATTCAGTAAATACATCATTTCAAAATTAAAAACTTGGGATTTTTACCATGCGGTTCACAGCCTGAATAGGTTCAAAAGACATTATTTCCGACCTACGTCTCATTTTTGGTCCAACCTCAACACCTGCATTCAGTTAAATTAACATTTGCCGGTCGTAAATTATAGTTGTAGCTGGTTGTCATCTACGGTCCACTACGGCTACAGAGAGGTGTCGTTTGTGTTTTTGACAACGTGTTATTATTATTATTAAATTATTTCGACTTTCTATCCCCTTTCTTTAGTGCAGAAATGGGCTTCTATAGTTCTGTGAGTGCCTAACTTCAGCCAATCCAAAGACAGGGTTTGTAACCAATTAGATGTAGAAATACCATGGTGACTGGCTCCGCCCCCTTACACTCGCAGAAACATCTCCGAGCCTGAGCAGAGATTAGCCTCGTGAGCAAGGAAGTTCACGCTCCTTTTGCTCCCACGAGACGGACATTTGCTTGCGGATGTTTGATTTAATTTTGACAGTGATTTGCTGCTATAATGCCATAGCGGGAAACATTGAGTCTTATCTTAAACTGCTGGCTAAGGATAAACGTAAATACAGTAAGATTGTAATTCACGTCGGCGGTAATGACTCCCGATTACATCGCTCGGAGGTCACTAAAGTTAATGTGGAATCGGTGTGATCATACGCTAAAACAATGTCAGACACGTAGTTTTCTCTGGCCCTCTCCCAAACTCTTATTTTTTTAAATTATTTTTCTCATTTGAATAATTTGTTATAGGAATTTAATGTATTATACATCTTTTACATTGTTCATTCTAAATTTGTAATTTGCGCTATACAAATTAAAATAAATTGAATTATAGCATAGTGAAAATCCATATTCTCTCATTTCAAATTTGTGTGCATGGACTTTTCTGTTGTAATAAAAATCCTTCTATTTCCATCTGTTAAAATCCTTGTAGGGAAAGAAGGTTTTGATTGTGATAATATTAGGACATGTGTATATTTATATTTATTTGTTCTTTATCTCATAGTGGCTACGGATAGGTATCGTTTGGGGGTTTTCCGATAGCGGTGCTAAACTGATACTTTTAAAACAATAAACATTGCCTGAACAGATTTTGCTTTTTTTAAAAGCACAAAACAAAAAATTAAAAGAACATTAATCCGAGCCTTCTGCGTAGGGGACCGGTCGACTGCACTGTATTGGGGGATGATGGATGGGGCCATGTATCGCAAGATCTTGGCCAACAACCTCCTTCCCTCAGTAAGCGCATTGAAGCTGGATCGTGGCTGAGTCTTCAACCATGGTCGTGTGTTGGATTAGGGCACTAATCAACACCTTCTGGATGTTTCCCCTGCCCTGCGACTGCGACCGAGGAGGATTAGAACCCAATGGATCCGGCCGGTGCTCCCGGGCGTTGCCGGCTCTGACAGCGTCAGCTGTTCGGTGGACTCCGACCAGCTGTTGCTGCTTCCTACCAGCTGGTGTTTTCGGACCGGGAGTCGCGGCGTGGACCCTCGGAACCTCCGCACAATGAAACATGCTTCACCTTCGGACACTTTTTTCCTCAAGTTGGCTTTGTTGAATGTGAGATCCGCCACCAACAAGACTTTTTTACTGAATGACTTTTTTACCTCACGCAAATTGTATTTTATGTTCTTAACTGAAAGCTGGCTCCGCGAAGGTGATCTTGCTCCTTTTTCGGAGCTCCTCCCTCCAGGATGTAGTTTCCTCAACTCCCCTCGCACCACCGGCAAAGGTGGAGGACTGTCATCCGTATTTAAATCCACCTTTCACGTCCAGGTGGTGGCTGTCAATGGCTCCAGCTTTGAGCTCCAACTTTTTGAGGTTAAAATCCCCGTGACTGTTCTCTGTGCTGTGATCTCTCGGCCACCAAAATTTAACAAGGACTTTATACATAACTTTGCAAACTTTGTGTTGGGTATTATTCTCGAAAATGATCACTTTCTAATTGTCGGCAATTTTAACATGCATGTCTGCTGTGAGACCAGACCGCTTGTCAAAGACTTTTTGAATCTAATTGACTCTTAATCATGTACAAATAACTGCCATATATATATGCCACATTCCTTTTTCCGACCATCTACCAGTTTTATTTTCCCTCTCACTACCTGCGCCCCCCCACCACAGACACTGCGCCCGCTCGCTGTCGCCGTGCTTTTTACTCTTCGACTCCTCTGCAGTTTCCTGCTGCCTGGAAAAACTCCTATTCTCTGGAGGACTTTGGCAACTTCAATGTGGATGTTTGTATGAAGTTGTTTGATTCTCTCTGCACTAAGATCCTAGACTCTATTGCGCCTAGGTTTGTGTACCAGATATTAAGTTCGGCTTTATGATGTATCAAATAATTATGTCATGCAACTGCTTGAAATCATCCAATGTGATTTTCTGGATTTTTTTTAGATTCCATCACTCACAGTTGAAGAGTACCTATGAGAAAAATTATAGACTTCTACATACGTTTTAAGTGGGAAAACCTGCAAAAACGGCAGTGTATCAAATACTTCTCCCCACTGTACGTCCATCCAGGTGGCTAGGGCAGGATCCTCCGTAACCATTTACAAGGCAAAGTGATTAAGATTACAGAGTACTCTCCGGAGTACAGTCCGTTCACCATCATGTACTTACAGCGATAGTTTTCTCTTTAATTCCACCCACTGGCAGTATTTTGCCAGTCAGCGACACTTCACCAGTCATGGCTACGTTCTGACGCACCGGGCGGTTGGTTGCCAGGGATAACAATGCTGTGACAATGGTGCAGCCGGCGCTTGGTCCATCCTTGGGAGTTGCACCCTAAGAAAAAAAGTGATGTTATTGACTAATAGAAATGCACATTGCAACCAGCTAGTGCATTTTTGAGAATATCACAGGGAATACTAAGGCACGATAATATCAAATCTGCAGATCTAAAGTTAGAGCTTACTTATGGCCCTGACTATCTGCTTCGAGTAATTCTTATGTAGCATTTTTAAAGTGCTGCACAAAAAAGGTGTATTTTCTTTTTAACACTATTGAATAACTCATTTGGATGCTTACTGAAACTCCGTTCTATATTAGTAAAAACTGGGAAAATTGCTAAGGTGTGGAGTTGGCAGTTATCAGTCCTTCAGAAGTTAGTGGGGGATCTTCTCGTACCAAAACCTCCTCTCTCGGTCTGTATGTCTGTCTGTGAGCAAGGTGCGCCGTAATACTTTGCTCTCACACAACGACCGACCACATCATTGCAGAAACGAAGAGCAAAAGTTTCAGTAGATGCTGAGAACTATTGATGTATCAGTGCAATAAAACACTCACCAGTAAGGGAGATAATAAAAACGTGTTTTTTGGTGAATTTGATGAAAAAACGTTAGTACGTTAATAAATGATAATAATACATTTTACCTATAACGCACTCTTCGTCAGCAGATCTCAAAGTGCGACAGAGATGGGAAAACATAGAAATAAAGTAAAAGCTAGTAAAACATTGGGGAAGAAAAAAAGAAGACGTAAAAACACCTTCCTGAATAACTAGGTTTTTAGGCCAGTTTTAAAGAGAGTCCAATGACCGTACTACACTGAGGTGGTCAGGGATACTGTTCCATTTGCCTGGCGCTGCTGAGCAAAAGGCCCGGTCACTCATGGTGCAGAGCTTGGTATTGGAGACGCGGAGGAGTGAGCTGCTTGCAGATCTGAGGGTGCGGGTGGAGGTTTGGGGAGTGAGTAGTTCTTGCAGAAAGGGAGGTGCATGTCCATTTATGCATTTATGAGTGAGTAGAATTTTGTAGTCAATCCGGAATGAGTGTAGGTAGATGTGACTTGATCAGAGCAGTGGGAATGGGGTTGAGGGTGCAGGTACATGATGTCATTTTTTCGGAGAATTTCCTCGACGTGGCTCTTGAACCTCAACGAGATGTATAGACGGCATACTGGCAGAGAAGGTGTCAGAGGGAAGCAGAGGTGGAGAGCTGGACATCAGAGAGCGAATGTTGTTGACCGTGGATCTGAAAATGTCAAACTTGTTGCATTGGTCCTCTGTAGCCTCAGTTTAAAAGGATGGTTGTGGCCTCAGGAGATGGTTTACGGTGGAAAAAGCTGTCAAGAGTTGCCAGGGTCTTTGTTGATTAGGCTGGAATAGAACTGTGAGCGAGCATTTTTAAGAGAGTTTGAGTAGGCCCTCTGATGCTCCCGGAAAGCCAGTTTATGGACAGTGGACACGCCCAGCTGTTTTTATTCTCTGGGCTCATGTGTGAACGCGGGAGTAGAGCGGGAGAAATTGACCTCACGTGACTTGACTGGAGCATTGAGATTAAAAACACTGCTCAGGGATGTAATATAGACCACCAATTCATCCATTGATGCAGAGGCAGGTGATGAGCTGGAGGTCCATGGTCATAGAGGCTGAGTCAATGCTTTTCCAGTCCTGGAAATACATTTGACGCTTAGGTCAAACAATAGGGAGCATGAAGGTCAAGGCCATTGAGACCACCTTGTGGTCGGACACACCAAGATCATAAACCTGTAGGTTACTGATGGGAGCAGAGTCAGTGTTAACCAGATCCAGAATGTGCCCCTTGGTGTGAGTAAGAACCTCAACATGCTGCTGCAGGCCAAGTCCCTCAAGCAAAGTCAGGAAATCTGCTGCAAACCGACAGGAGGGTTTGTCAACATAAATATTTAAATCGCCAACAATGACAATATTAGATGACATAGTGAAGTAAGGAGATCACTTGTCTCAGGTAGAAAAGATGGGTTTGGGAGGACGGTGTATGACAAGCACTGTCTTGGAGTATGGAGATTTGCATTTGAAGGCAAGGCATTCCTTAGAGCAGGGATGGGTAACTTAAATGGTGGAGGGGGCCACAATTTTTCATCAGCGCTACCAGGGGGCCACATAGGACAGCGCACTTCCTAACCAGATTTATGACCATAATAAATAAGACCAAAATATGTGTATATGTCTGTATGTGTATTAAACCAACATAATCACAGCATCTTAATATATGTCACGCTCAAATGCATGTTTAACAGATCTTCTTAAACAACAAAAGCTTTGAAGCAAACAAATAACCAGATACTGTGATTTTTTTTTCAGTGCAAAGTGCCGTCATACATAAAAATCCTCTTTTTTTAAACATTTTAACATTTTCCCTGCATACCTGCTCTACCTCAGCCCATTAGCATGACTGGTTCTGCTTTAATGAGGAACTTGTGGCTTTGCCTTTTGGTGCACAATAGAGTGGATATCATATCAATGTCAATCGACTTGATGTGCTTCATTGTCGAAAAACTGCTCTCACAAATGTATGTGCTCCCAAACATACTGGTCATTGAGAGAGCAAAATCTCGGAGGAGTGGGAAGCGGCATTCAGGCAGCAGACCCCAAAACGTAATTCCCTTCTCATTGCACCTCGCCTGAAAAAACGGATCAGACTGCAGGTCGCAAAGTTCAAGCTGCAATTCAGAAGGTTGCTCGCTGACAGCAGCGGAGAGGGGGTCCACGAAGAGCGCTATCTGTGGCTGCATTGCGTGAAAATCTAGGAAACTATGCTTGAACTGCTCCTGCAGTTTCTCGATATCGGTCTTATATTTGTGAAGTACGCCTTCGCACTCTGGGACACTTTTTCCCATCTCCTCACAAGCAGGAAAGTATGTCAAATTCGGGAGATGGGATGAACAGGTCTAATTTGCGCTGAAATGCGTTGATGTGTGCACACAGGTCACACACAGTTTGGTCTCTCCCCTGTAACTTAGGGTTCAGATCATTGAGGTGTGCAGTAATGTCAGTAAGGAATGCCATGTCGCACAGAAACGCTGTGTCTTTGAGTTTCCTGCAGTTAGCACTCATATCACCACGAACGCTGTCTCCCAAAAACACTGGAATTTGGGAGCGCAGCGCCAAAAAACGCTCAAGACACTTCCCCCGACTTATCCATCGGACCTAGGTGTGCATTTGTAAATCCCCATATACGGCGTCCACATCTCCTGTGACTGAGGGATCTGTTCCCTTCTCGGATGAGATGTGTTACTTTAGTCACCAAGTCCGTAAGATGGTTAAAGTTCAGTTTCTTGGCGCAGAGGGCCTCCTGTAGGAATAAATAAAGTAACCATTAAAATGTCCCTATGTTTGTCATGCATGTCACCCAAAATCAATAGGACTACTCACTCACCTGGTGTATGATACAGTGCATTATAGGGCAGTTCACTCCGCTTTGTTGAAGGAGCCCTGCGAATCCGGTGCGTCTCCCCTGCATCGCTGGTGCGCCATCCGTAACAACAGCCGATAGTTTGTCCAAGCCACCATAAGCGTTTGCAACACTATTGCACTATTGCAAAAACTATCGCGTTGAATATATCCGTGCCCTTGGTGGCATCGTGGGCACCATCTTTAGTAACTCCTCGTGCACTTCAACCGAACGGTCAACGGTTCTTCAGCAGTTGGCTGACATCCATCACATCTGTACTGTCATCCAAGGCCAGGGAGAAGTACTTGCAGTTATGCATAACTTCTTTCATCTTCCCCTCGACATGATCATTAATGTCAAAAATTCTACGAGTCACAGTGCAACGGGACAAAGAGACCGTATCAAAATTTGTAACCAGGTTAGCATCACCAAACGCTCTGGCCATTTCCACGACACATCTCTTCACAATCTCGCCATCGGACAAGGGCTTCTTTGCTTTAGCACGCTCAAGCGCAACAGCATACGACGGCATGAGTGCAGCCTCCTGTGTGGTTGTGGCTCTGGTAAAAAATTGCTGTTGTTTGTGTACTTTTGATTTGAGGTCGGCAATGAGAGCAGTCCTGGCAGCTTCAGTATACTTCTCGTATTTAACTTTGTGCAAGGTGTTGTAGTGGCAACTTAGGTTGAAATCTTTCATGGCTGATAACGTCTCCAAGCAAACTAGGCACATGGGTTTGCCTTTAAATTCAGTGAACAGATAATCCACCTCCCATTTCACCTGAAAGACACGTTTTTCTTGATAGGGTTTTCTCTTCGCGTTGCTTTTTGCCGTGGCTTGACCTCTCTTCCTCGCTGATGGAGAAGACCCGGTGGAAGCACGCAGGAAGCTGCATCTGCATAGGAAGTGCCATCTAGCAGTGGACTCTGATATTACAACTTAAAAGTGATCGGGCGCTGTAGAGGACACACATAATTTTCAGAAATTAATCTAGGGGCCACTCCGAAAGAGAGCGAGGGCCGCATGCGGCCCGGGGGCCACCAGTTGTCCATCCCTGCCTTAGAGGAAAGATCAGGCATTGGCAGAGGAGTTGTTTTGCTTCTTGATTCCACGTTGAAATAGCAGCGCAAAGCTCTATGGATGTAGTGAGGAACCATGAAGTTGCGGTCCGGTGTATGAAATCATTTCCAGCATCGATGTCAAAGTCGTGGCATTTGCTTAACGACCGCAGGGCCACGAGCAGCTCCAGCCGGGGCAGGGATCCAAAGTCTACCGGGTTCCTGTTGTATTCCAACACGGCAGGCAGGCGAGGCTCCCAAGTGAATCCAACCGTATTGCAACTGAAGGAAGTAGGAGAAGGTCTGTCGTATTCCAACTCAGGGAACAATGGAAATACGTAAAAACGGGGTTGAAAAAAATATATATAGCTATAAAAGCCATAAAACTCACACAGGGAAAAACAAAGTGTTGAGAGGGGAGGCAGCAAACGTGCGCCAGGGTACCCGTAAATGATAGCTAATTACTTGCTTAATTGTTTTGCTTTTTACATTTTGTAACTTGTTGTATTGCTGGGCCAATGAGCAGAATTAATAAGAGAACTAGTACTGATATTCCCTAAAGTTGCCAATCTTAAGCAGTTAGAAAAAGAAGTCAAAAAGGAACAGATTAAGCCAACGTAATCAGAAAGCCATGTGTATACATTACAGCATTGCCATGCTTACCTCAGGGACATGCAGGTGCAGGTGCGAGTTAACCAGGAAGTGGTTTTCTGGTTCCTGGGTCATCAGAAAGGCTCTGGCAAAGGTTGAGGCAATCTTTGCACTTTCCTTCATTACATCACCGAGCTGACCTGCAGAGGAGCACGAACACCTTTGACCTGCTAACCCAGTGCTAACCCTGTGCCCAACCCCTTGGAAAAATGAATGGTGAATGAACTAAAAATGAAGAAGGAATTTTCATTTTATCCAAAAACACAACATATATATATATATATATAGAAATAAATCCTCAGGTGGACTCTACGTTCAGTTTCTGTTGAAGATGTAAGACTTGATCCGTAACATTGTTTGTTCACCCAACTTCACCCAGCAAAGTGACTCAGTTCAAGGTCTTGGTGACTGACCTGTAACCTCCAGTGACCCCTCTCCTTTGGAGTCCACTCCTCCAGAAGGGCGGCGTAGTGATGTCTCGATAAACAATGTTGACCCTCCTACAAAGTAAATAAAATTCAGGCAGAGTTCAGCAGGTCTCATCTTTTGGTTTGATCGTGTTAGTGTGTGTGTGTGTGTGTGTGTGTGTAAGTCTCTCACCAAGAGATGTCCATGCCAGCCCCATAACCACTCCAGGAGGGGTGACATCATACATTCGATCAACTGTGAAAATAGGTTTACCCACATAGACTTGCAGGTTGTCAGGGGTAACAGTCACTGTGGTTTGTTCACCACTGACAATGGAGAACGCCACCTTACGGAAAACCTGACGGACAGATAAAAACAGATCAAGTAAATGTTATTTATATATATATATATTACACACATGTATATACAGTAAGGATGGGACCCTGTTGATCGCGACTGAGGAGGTCATCGGGCGGTGGAAGGAACACTTTGAGGAACTCCAACTACTACGCCCTCTTTGGTAGGGTGGGGTTGGAGGCGGAGGAGGGATCATCGTCAATTTGCCTGGTGGAGGTCACTGAGGTAGTCAAACAACTCCACAGTGGCAAAGCCACAGGAATTGATGAGATCCGTCCAGAGATGCTAAAAGCAATGGGTGTTGGGGGGCTGTCTTGGATGACACGCCTCTTCAACATTGCGTGGAAGTCTGGGACAGTGCCGAAAGAGTGGCAGATCGGGGTGGTGGTACCCCTCTTCAAAAAGGGGGACCAGAGTGTGTGCCAATTACAGGGGTATCACACTACTCAGCCTCCCGGGTAAAGTCTGCCAAGGTGCTGGAAAGGAGGGTTCGGCCGATAGTCGAACCAAGGATTGAAGAGGAACAATGCGGTTTTCGTCCTGGTCGTGGAACCACGGACCAGCTCTTCACTCTTCCCAGGATCATGGAGGGGGCTTGGGAGTATGCTCAACCAGTCTACATGTGTTTTGTGGACTTCAGAAGAAGGCCGCCTTTTGTTCTATTTGGTTTTTGATTTACACGGCACCCCCGGCCCCTTCCCTCAGTTCGTACGCTCTTGTGTTTGTTTCTTGACTCCAAGAATAAATATTCTTTTTCACCCAACAAAAAAGTCTGGGTTTATGTATGCGCCCGTCTGCCCCTAGCGACTGGACGTAACATACGCCCAAAGCGGGAGTTGTGTTCGGGTGCTCGGCAGTAAGTCAAAAGGCGTTTCCGGTGGGGGTTGGCCTTCGCCAGGGCTGTGCCTTGTCACCAATCTTGTTTGTGGTCTTCATGGACAGGATATTGAGACGTAGTCGGGAGAGTGTGGTCTACAGTTCGGGGGCTGCGGATCTCATCGCTGCTTTTTGCAGATGATGTGGTCCTGATGGAATCTTCCATCTGTGACCTCCAACTCTCACTGGAGCGTTTCCCAGTCGAGTGTGAAGCGGTCGGGATGAGGATTAGCACCTCTAAATCTGAGGCCATGGTTCTCAGCAGGAAACCAATGGATTGCCTACTGCAGGTAGGGAATGTGTTCTTACCCCAAGTGAAGGAGTTCAAGTACCTCGGGGTCTTGTTCACGAGTGAGGGGAAGATGGAGTGTGAGTTTAGCCGGAGAATCGGAGGCGGTATTGCACTCGCTTTACCGCACCGTTGTGACGAAAAGAGAGCTGAGCCGGAAGGCTTGTTTGTGTGTACACACACACACACACACACACACACTTCAGTGTTTCACCTTTTCAACCTGTTTCTGCAGGTTTCTAACTCCTGATTCCCTGCAGTACTGCCTGATAAGCAGACTGAGGGCGTCAGAGGAGATTGAGGCCTTCTCCTCAGTCAAACCACAGTGAGAACGGAGCTGAGGGACCAGGTAACGCTGGTGAGACAGAAAGACAGACAAGGGAAGTAAATTATGTAATAGCGAGGCATCTTCATTTTTCATATAGTACTTGTTAGGAAAACTGGGGAAGAAGTATGCCACTAGAATATACAAGAACAAAATACATATAATATCACACCTCAGCAATAGCCATTTTCTCCTGGGCAACATATCCAGACACATTGATCATCTCCATCCGATCTCTGAGGGGCTCGGGGATGGTGTCAATCACATTGGCCGTGCAGATAAACAGAACCTTTATTGGAACAGACAGGCTATCAGAAAAAAGCTACACAGGAAAAATGCACTGGTAATCTATGCAGCACTGTAAACGAGGAGCACACAATCCTACCTTTGACAGATCTACAGGAACATCTAGGTAGTGGTCCAGGAAGTTTGCGTTCTGTTCAGGGTCCAGAAGTTCAAGCAAAGCGGAAGACGGATCGCCCTGATAACCACGACCCATCTTATCCACCTGGGGATGAGAAGTTACACAAATGTAATATGCATCATTTAGCTTTATGTGTTATTTTTCTATGTATCACCAAAGGCATGCAATAATATATTCATCAAGATCTGAAAAAGAGGCATGGGGATTAAGTGCAGCAGACACGCCCCCACCCCTCCCTCAAGGAGGGGAGCCGAGATGGGAGGTGTAACCCAGCGGAGACTTGAGGCTACTCCACCACCCAGCTTGCTGACAGTCTGATGTTCAGTCTATGACAGCAGAGAAGTCAGCTCAAATGAATTGCGGGATGAAATGTAAAATCTTCCATTAAGCACTTTTAAAGTGGTATAAATGAAGTACTCTAATATGGTAAATTAAAGTGTAGTTGTACAGCACCTTTCTAGTAATCTCAGCCTTAAAAGCGCTTCAACGCTACACGTCTGGGCAACTTTGGATAAGCAGAAGCTCGGGTTGTCCGTCAATTGGATAATCGGAGGTTTGGTTCGGTCAGGGGGTGAGGGGTTGAGTGTAGGAGCGGATGGGGGTTGAATATAGCCCAGCGGGCAGGTCTTGTGTGTGACGGTGTGAAAGAGGGGATGGGTGGGGTCCAACAGGAAGGTGAAAGAGTTCGGGGAGGGGGGCTCGTTGTTGGGGGTGCTGTCCGAGGTGGAATCTTGGACAGCCAGGAGGATATGGAGGAGGGGGGGGTTGGGCTTTAAGGTCCCCCACCTGAAGAGGAAGACGAGGGGCAGCAGGGGAGGCGAGCAGAGGGGAGGAGGGAGGTGGAGAGTCCTAGTCCTCTTCGGGGTGGGACTCCAAGCAGGGCGCTGGAGACTGCACCCAGCAGGAGGTCTTCCGACTGAGGAAGATCCTCCTCGAGATCAACAGGGAAGGGAGGAGTACTGCCGGGACTGAGTGAGATGCTGGAGGAGAACGGTGAGTCCAGGTCGACTAATTGATTATACTAATACATATATTATATATACCTGTTATATTGTCTACTTAAAATAAAGGTTTTCTTTAATTCAATTCATTTTATTTTATATAGCCCAAAATCGCAAATTACAAATTTGCCAGAGGGCTTTACAGTCTGTACACATATAACATCCTCTGTCCCGAAACCCACCATCGGCACAGGAAAAACTCCTCAAAAAATGAAAAAAAAAAAAATATATATATATATATCATACATATATATATATATATATAAATAATAAACTGTGTGTGTGTGTTTGTGTAAAGCATGCTAGCAAACAGTCAATGCTTGAACGGACAGCTCGTACGCTGTGTTTGGAGGCTGGATAGTCTTGGATGGATTGGAATTGTCATTTTTGCAGATTTTATGAAAATAACGGAGGATTTTTTGACAATTGACTGATGCTGATCACCAGGACTTGCTTCATCACCATTCCGTCCACTGGTTAAGTTCGGGGAAAGTATCTTGGACGAGTTAATCGGGAAAGCCGAACGACAGTTTGGCTTTGTGATTTTGCGTTGGACATATTGACATAATTGTGGTAATTGCATAATACCACATCAGTAGACCCATTCCAGTAAATGGTCTATAGATCTATAATGAGCTCGGCTGAAGGAGCAGCACCATCGTACTGACCTCGTCTATTAGCACCAGAGGATTCTCCGTCTTGGTTTTCTTCAGGCATTGGATAATCTTCCCTGGCATTGCTCCAACATATGTTCTCCTGATAACGCACAGAAACACATTCCAGAAAATCATATTTCCATATTTAATTAACTTGGAATACAGATTACACAATATGCAAAATATGTGTACAACGTCATTATCCTAATTGTAATACGGGTAGATGAAATCCAGCGTTCTGATTGGCTGAGAGTCACAGGGTGTACATTATTGAGCAATAACGTACAGTACCTGTTCACATTGACCAGAGTGTTCCTTATCACGGCGCACTTAAAGTAACAGGTTAGATTTTGCGCGACAGTTGACATTTCAGTTTTTAGCTCAGTGGCGATTGCGGGAAAAAGACTGTAAATCCCACAAATGATCAGTTTGGGGCAATGCGATCTTTCGCAACCGGACAATTAAGGTGGATGTCATCAGCGATGTGAATGAATGAGATGCTGAGAGATCTTGCAAGGAGACCCGATGCGGTTTACACGTACGTACTGGGACTATTTTTCTCTACATAACTAAATATTTTAGAATAAAATCTATAATATTATAGAATAAGGTTATAACATTTGTGTTTAAAGTAATGAAATCTATTCTTTACGCTAAGGATGGTGAAGTCTCATTTTGCATTCGTGAGAATATTCGTTATCTACGTTGACATTCCAGATCAGTGCATCTATAGTTTTCACACATCATATTGTATTGACAATCTTAATCTTTTCCTGCTCAGCAGCTGCACAATAGCAGAAAGAGAGTCCTGAATGTGAGCAATCATAAGGTCCCTCACTAACGAAGGCAGGCTAGACTTCCATACCTGTGTCCTTTGATCTCAGCCACATCGGTCATGCCTCCCACACTGAACCTGTAGTACTGTCTGTTGAGTGCTCTGGCTATGGAGCGGGCAATGGAGGTCTTTCCTACACCTGGAGGGCCATAGAAACACAGGATCTTCCCCTGTGTGGAGCCACACAGCTGGCTGACTGCTATAAATTCCTGCACACAGATAGAGACGTTAAGTCATTGTGGATATACCATACGAGTAAAAAGTCTGGATATATTTTATCATTGAATGAAAAAATGTGTCCAAAATTTGACTGCTGCTGTGGGTATTTCAAAATGTGTTATTGGAGTAAAACAATTACTTTCTTGATTCCTTGAGCTTTAAATCGTGTGAGAGTGTGTGCTATTTGCTAACCAATATGCGCTTCTTTACATCATCCATTCCATAATGATCTTCTTCTAGAACCTCTTTGGCTCTTTCTAGGGAGACATTCTCTTCGCTGTTGGTACCCCAGGGCATGCTGGTCAGCCAGTCCAGGTAGTTACGGGTTACACTGAAACACAGAGCCAGAGTTGTTATTTGTTTGTTGGTTTAAGTAATAAAACAAACAACAGAAATGATTGAAGTATCCTTAGTACTAGAGTGAAAGACAGAGCTCAATCGTACTACTCAAAATAAAAGAGTCGGAGGAGAGGGTGGTGCTCTCCATATGCGAAGACATACCGTTTAAAATGCCATCAATGTACATCATTCATCTGAATTCATTGCACATACGTTATCTTTATTGTGTTATCTCAAAACATATTGTGATGAGCGTCCCAAGCCCACATCAGCGTTGCCCTGGAACCTACAAGGAACACCTGCTCACCACTCATCACGAGCTGAGTGGCCACACCTGCAGCTCGTCAGCTCCGCTGCATTTAAGCTGCAGGTTCAGAAGGAAAAAGGAAGCCCCCTGGAGAAGACCTAAGGCTAACCCTCTTGTGTGCCATTCTCTCTCTAGAAAGCAGCGAGTGACCCGACGGAACCCCTGGAGCACTGCACCGACTCCCCCACAAGCGGATTCACCACGAGCACCAGGGCCCGCAAAACCTCGCAAGCTGGACCTCTCCTAATTAACTCTACGGTTGTAAATAAACCTTGCCCTCCGGGGACTTCACTTGAGCTGTTGTGTAGTCTATTCCTTCCACCCCGCCACAATATCTAGTTATAATGAAATTAGTGTATTCAAATCACCCTCAGCTTTCGCTGGTGCAGCGAATAAATTAGCAAACTTGTACAATAGTACAAGAAGAATAACAATATGCTGGTTTTAGGCAGTTTACCAATATTTAAATAATCTAAAAGGGGAGTAACCACCTCAGTCAAAGTTGATTGGACCATAACAAATGTTCTTTAGATCCTTTACAATTACTTACATGTTTTATTAAATTTGAATATATAGCCGGGAATCACAAAATTACCGCAAAGTGCTTTATAACCTGTACTGAAAACGACATCCTTGTTCCTCGTCCTTGTCAATCCAGCAAAAGCATTTAAGAATCTTTGTCATGCTAATTCACTTAACACACAGTGACTGCTGATTCGCAAGGTTTGCGATCCATTGCACCCGTAATGAGTAATATAAACAAAAAAGAAACAAGACCAACTTGAACTCTGAGGAGTGGTTGTCCAAAAGTCCCAGTTTGTTGAGTTCTTCATTGATGACGTCCATTATGTGTTGTGGCACAGTCCTCTCTTTGAGTCTCTCCCTAAACTTTTCCTCAATAGCGTCTTTGTCTTCTTTTTCAAGACCAAGTTCCTAAAATCCCACAGCACAAACACATTTTGCAAATGGTTAATGGACTGTACAGCGTTTTTATAGTCTAGGCAAAATGTATTTTTGGGTGGGTGGGGTTTTGGCGATGTAGAATATAGTTTGGGTACCATTTTTTGCATTTCTATAAAATAATGCTACAACAAAGATCATATTTGGCAGTGCTATGTGATGGAATATGAGTTCCAGGTATATCTGTTGTGGTGGACTTCCTCATCATTCAGTCCGTATACCAGAAATACGAGATACGAGAGTGACTGACAGATAACACCATCTGATCTACCTTCTTTATGATCTTGAGCTGCTCCTGTAGCAGGTACTTCCTGTGGGTCTGTTTGATCTTCTCCTCCACCTGAGAACAGAGCACAGATGAATGACTCAGGTGATTAGCATAGCAGTGGCTCACACAAAGTTGGTTAAGACGTCCAACCTCTCGGCCTAGTCGCTGCTGCAGTTTACTCAGCTCATACTCCTTCTTCAGCAGAGACAGAGCCTTGTAGAGACGCTTTGGGATCTGCAGAAACACACAGCAACTTGTTTCAAAGGCCTGCACACTTTTAGCTCATCAATATAAAAACCTAATATAAACATGTAGAAAAATGCTGCAGGAAGAATCTCTTTAAATGTTCTTCCAATCTACCACTTATTCCCCATCATTGTAACCAAACACATTGCATTTCATTGTGTAATGTGCCTACTACTATTAGTTACTTTTAGGAAGCCATGAACTTCCTAAATACAGACAGTTTATTAAATGCCCCACCAGAGAGGAGAACACGCTGGATCACTGTTACACCACAGTAAGCAGGGCTTATCACGCCGTCCCTCGTGCTGCACTGGGACACTCTGACCACGTCATGGTCCATCTGATTCCTGCATACAGGCAGAAACTAAAGCTCTGCAAACCTGTGGTGAGGGAATTCAAGAAGTGGACCAGTGAGGCGCTGGAGGATCTTCGGGCGTGCTTTGACTGCACAGACTGGGATGTTTTCAGGACTGCTACTGACAGTCTGGATGAGTTCACAGAGGCTGTAACTTCCTACATCGGCTTCTGTGAGGACAGCTGTGTACCATCATGCACCAGGGTGAGTTACAACAACGACAAACCCTGGTTCACAGCGGAACTCAGAACACTACGCCTGCAAAAGGATCAGGCATTTAGGAGTGGGGACAAAGACTTGTACACAGAGGCAAAATACAAGTTTAGCAAGGCGGTGAGAGACGCTAAACGACTGTACTCTGAGAAACTCCAACAACAGTTCTCAGCAAGTGACTCTGCTTCGGTCTGGAGAGGCCTCAAACACCTCACCAACTACAAGCCAAAAACCCCCCACTCCATGAATGACCTCCGCCTGGCAGACGAGCTGAAAGAGTTCTACTGCAGATTCGATAGACAATATCCTGATCCCATCCCCCACAGCTCCACCAAACCTGCTGCAGTCTCCCTCCCCTCCCTCCCCCAGCCCATCAGGTGCTCACGCCTCTTCAACTATATCACCTTCCCCTCCCCCACCAGCAACGACCCTCTCTATTCTGGAGAGAGACGTTAACCGGCTCTTTAGAAGAGTAAAGCCCCGTAAGGCAGCCGGTCCGGACTCCGTCTCCCCTCACACCCTGAAGCATTGTGCTGACCAGCTGTCTCCGGTGTTCACTGACATCTTCAACACCTCCCTGGAGACATGCCACGTACCAGCCTGCTTCAAGGCCTCCACCATCATCCCTGTCCCCAAGAAGCCCAGGATCACAGGACTCAATGACTACAGGCCCGTTGCCCTGACCTCTGTAGTCATGAAGTCTTTTGAACGGCTAGTCCTGACCCACCTGAAGTCCCTCACCGACCCCCTCCTGGACCCCCTGCAGTTCGCCTACAGAGCCAACAGGTCTGTGGACGACGCTGTCAACATGGCCCTCCACTACATCCTCCAGCATCTGGACTCCCCAGGAACCTACGCCAGGATCCTGTTTGTGGACTTCAGCTCTGCCTTCAACACTATCATCCCGTCTCTGCTGCAGGACAAACTCTCCCAGCTGCACGTGCACGACTCCACCTGCAAGTGGATCACAGACTTCCTGTCAGACAGGAAGCAGCACGTGAAGCTGGGGAAACATGTCTCAGCCTCTTGGACCATCAGCACCGGTTCCCCCCAAGGCTGCGTTCTCTCCCCTCTGCTCTTCTCCCTGTACACCAACAGCCACCAGTCCGTCAAGCTCCTGAAGTTTGTGGATGACACCACCCTCATTGGACTAATCTCTGGTGGGGACGAGTCCGCCTACAGGTGGAGTCTGACCATCTGGTGTCGTGGTGCAGCCAGAACAACCTGGAGCTCAACGCTCTAAAGACAGTGGAGATGGTTGTGGATTTCCGGCGGAACAGAGCCCCACCCTCCCCCATCACCCTGTGTGACTCCCCCGTCACTATTGTGGATTCCTTCCGTTTCCTGGGCTCCATCATCACCCAGGACCTCAAGTGGGAGCTGAACATCAGCTCCATCACCAAGAAGGCTCAGCAGAGGTTGTTCTTCCTGAGGCAGCTGAAGAAATTTAACCTGCCAAAGACGATGATGGTCCACTTCTACACAGCCATCATCGAGTCCATCCTCTGCTCCTCCATCACCGTCTGGTACGCTGCAGCCACAGCCAAGGACAAGGGCAGGCTTCAGCGGGTCATCCGCTCTGCAGAGAGGGTGATCGGCTGCAATCTGCCGTCCCTGCAGGACTTGTTCGCTTCCAGGTCTCTGAAGCGAGCTAAAAAGATTGCGGCCGACCCCTCTCACCCTGGACAAAACCTGTTTGTGCCCCTTCCATCTGGCAGGAGGCTGAGGTCCATCAGGACTACGACCTCCCGCCACACGAACAGTTTCTTCCCGTCGGCAGTCGGGCTCATCAACAGAGCCCGGTCCCCCACTGCCTGACTATAACACTCCACCGGTCACTCCCCCTCATACTGCACACGTCACTTTAACTGCAATTCATCACTTTGTCACTTGTCACTTTGTCTCTTGTCTGTTACTTGTTTGTTAGTGCACTTTATGCTTGATATTTTTCTTTTTAACTTTTTAATATTTAAATTTTTTTAACTTGATTCCCTTGTTTTATACTAACCCATAGCCTTAGCCTTATTCTACTAACCCATTGCATTAGCATTTCATTCCACTTTATTTTATTACTTGTGCACTGTTGTCTTGTCTGTCTACTGTCGCGCACTAACCGCCAAGACAAATTCCTTGTATGTTTGACATATTTTGGCTAATAAATGTTTCCTGATTCCTGATTCCTATGGGTGTTTCCTTCCTCATCTGCCTCAGGGGGTAGAAATGCATGATCAACTTTCCAACTGCTGTTACAGAGCCACTTCCTCAGCTTTAATGTACTAAAAAGTCTTGTCCCGAACAGGTCTTTGGGCAGGAAGACTACTCACATTGATCTCTTCCAGGACGTCTTGTAGCTCGTGCGACTCTGCTCCTGTCAGAGCTGCTCCCATGTCGCTGAGGTAGATGGGATTATCAACAACTCTTTGACCTGCCTGCATCATCTGGAGGACCGATTCTCTGGGAAACACACACACTTTTTAATTCTCATGAGCTCAATTAATAGAAGGAATGTAGTTCGTCGCTTACTGCTAAACTTAGGTGCTGCCTTTATGAATCACATCAGAAGTCAACAGATTGTGGGCACTAAGACAATTCATTCCGCTAGCAGACTTGTGAAGTAATCGGCAGGGGAAAAGCTCAGAGTGTGAACGAAGAAATGTGTAGGTCCGTAGAGCCTACAGAGGGTACTTGAGGTGAGAGAATTTTGCAAAACAAAGCTCACTTCAGGTTCACCTTTCTCTTTTTCTGTGGCAAACATTTCAGATACTTAATGTTCTTTTAAACATGTTTTGTGTTTAAAAGTACCTAGTGGTCCAATGCTGTATAGTGTGGTTAACGTAACTCACCACCTCCACCAAACTAAGCACCAAGTTCCATCCATCATTATATCATCAATAAGTTATCAAAACCAGTAGATTCATAATCAATATTTTGCATAGAATCGCAGGTCTAACCTGATCTCGAGTCATGTAGTGATCAGTTAAACAAAACATAATGAAGAAGATGTAGCTTAACAGTTCAATTTAAGGTGTCTCAAACAGATGTAAACACTATAATATAACATATTATATTATGGGTTGATGAAATCCAGCTTTCTGATTGGTTGAGAGGGAGTCACGGGGGGTGCATTATTGAGTGATGATGTACAATTGCTGTTCAGTGACCCGAGCTTTCCGTATCACTGCGCTGGGTGATGCAAGTTTTTGCACCCGGACAATTAAGGTGGACGTCATGAGCGATGTGAATGAATGAGATGCAGCGCGATCTTGCAAGGGGACCCAATGCTGTTTACATGCACGTACGGAGACTATTTTTCTCTACACTACTGAAATGTGATACATAACGTTTGGTGGCTAATACTATTTTGTGCTGAAAGGCAGCTATTTACTTACTATTTATAATTTCGCTGGTAACCGTATTATAAAAGCGAAGGTGCTTGGGATATTTAGCTTTCAGGGGTGTTTATGCTAAAATTGCTTTCTAATTGGATTGTTGAGTAATGGTAGGAAAAATGGTCTTGCTAGAGCCCCCTTTTGATTATTCCCCCTATTGGGTTTCAGGTAGCTGCTGATGGCGATGGCGCGTCTGGCCTACAACACCCACAAACGGTTACATTATTGGACGATGGTACAGCCTCTCGTACCGAATTGCTTTATTGTAGTAAACATCAAAGAAAACTAGTGGTGCAGGTTTTTTATATTTGTATAATTTCTAAAATTTCTAAATTGCATTCCGAATGTTGATGCAGACCTATAGCCTGAGCCTTCAAGATGAATTAAAGCCGCATTGGTCGGGCTGTCGCACATGAACGCATGTCCAAAGTGCCTATCTGACTGAGTGAGGCTGCCGTGCATTTCTGTGACCATCAGAGGCATCACGTTTAGACGCTGTTTACGGTGTACCAGGTCATTTCTGGTGCAGTCGTAAGTCTTGAATGTTTGTGTATATGTAAGCCGGTAAAGATGGGGAAAAAAAAGAAGTGTGAGTTTGTGTGAACTGCTGTCACGTTTTGTAACACGACAAAATTTAGATTAGACAGACTAATTAAATCCAGGTCTCAAAACCAACTGCTTGTGCAGGCAGCTCAGCTGAATGATTCCAAGCAGGAAGAGAAATGACAGCCTGTACGCAGGCTGGTGTGTACCAACAAACCAACAATGTTGAAAAACAAAATAAAAAATAAAAACTTTGAGAGAAATACATTGAGCCAAACTGAGTTCATATGTGTGTAATCTATAATACGAATCGACGATTGATTTGATTTAATAAACTTCACGTCACATTCATTACTTTATATTACAGTCTGGCTCTAGAGCAAATACAAATAATGCCCTGCACTATTAGTAAAAATGTCATGTACCAGCACAATGTGAAAACCACTCCAGGACTTGTTTTCCTGCCCGCCTCAGCGTCCAAGAGGCGGGCAGGAAAACAAGTCTGCAGCCGACCCCTCTAACCCCGGACAAAGACTCTTTGAGCCCCTTCCCTCAGGCAGGAGGCCGAGGCCAAGAGCTCCCGTCACAGAAAGTTTTTCCCGTCAGCAGTTGGTCTCTTACACCAAGTGACCCAAATACTGGAACATTTTCACAGTTGTTCCTCTCACCATGGAAAAATATGGACATAACGTACCCATTAGTTAAGTTAAGATATTGTTAATTCTTGCTTGTTTATCTTATTCTTATATTGCACCAAGTCAAATTCCTCTATGTGTAACATATGTGGCAATAAATGGCTTCTGATTCTGATAATAATAATAATAATAATAAACACTAGAACTACCACTACATGGTTGGCCTCTAATGAACAAATTGTGACAGGTGACTGACCAACGTGGCAGGACTGACCTGTAGAGCGGGTTCAGGGCAATGATGTCCCTGATGGTCTTAACTATCTCTGCGGTCAGTGCCTGAAAAAAAAAACATTCCAGAGATTTAAGCTTTTAATAAGTTCAAGTAAGAGCATCTATTTGCTCAAATCTGCAACAAAATGAGAAATTGACTTAAGTGACTTTAAGACATTTAACATCGTAGTTTTCATTACATATAATGTGCATGTTTGTACCTTGACCTCCTCTGTGACCGTGAACTGTTCATGTTGAATATTGTGCACTTCTACCATCAGGACGTTGGAGGATGGCACAGGCTGAAGTTCTGGACTCAGGTCTGCTTCTGAAATCTAACCAACAAAAACTCCTCATAAACCCCAAATACTTAATCTCCCACCTCTAATGAACATACAATATAGTTCTTTGGATAATTTAACTGTTTGCCTCTAGATAAAAAGTAATTTCATTTATTCACTTTAAATTTTAGTTGTAACAGTAAAATGGACATGAAAAGCACACCTCATCAATGTCGGATGACAAACTTGGTTGCAGAGATAGATAACACCAGGGGAGACGGCTGTTGTGGTCCTTCGTGGAGTTTATCCAGGTTAGAGCCCGGTGGTCTGTTTCAAGGTCAAACTCTCGGCCCAGTAGGTAGTACCGCAGACTTTCCAGAGTCCATTTGATTGTCAGGCCTTCTTTTTCAACTACAGAGTACCTGGTCTCCCGGGCGAGCAACTTGCGCCTTAGGTACAGGACCGGTTGGTCTCCCTGTGCGAGAACCGCACTAAATAGACCAAGAAGTCCGTACTTTGACGCACTGGCAGGGATCATAGCACGGCCTTTAACCTTCTGAAGGCCTCTTCACATTCTTTCGTCCAGACAACGATTGCATCCTTAAGCTTTCCCAAGACTTCCCTAAGCTGTTGGATGTGTTCCTCCCAGGTGCTGCTGAGAATTACCACATCGTCAAGGTAGATGCACTGCAGTCTTCACAATCTTGGAGGACCTTATCCATTAGTCTTTGGAAGGTAGCTAGAGCTCCATGCAGTCCAAACGGCATCACGGTGAAGTGAAACAGTCTAGCCGGTATGCGGAAGGCTGTTAAGGGTCTGCTTGCGGCCTCCAGAGGCACTTCCAGGGTCGTGATATACACAGCCGACCCAATTTTCTCCAGTAGCTCATCAATCCTGGCATTGGATAGGCATCAAACTCTGAGATGGAGTTAAGCTTCCGGAAGTCAATGCAGATGCGTAGGGAACCGCCTTTCACGAGGAAAACTGGACTACACCACTATGAAATTGATGGATCCTACTACCTCCAACTCCAACATGGCCTTGACCTCTTCTCGCAGCTTGTTTACCAGTTGCTGTGGGATGCGGTAAGGTCGTTGCGCATGGGTCGCCCATCCTTCAGCCGAATGACATGCTCCATGACTGTTGTTTTGCCCAGACGTGCAGTGAACAGTGCAAGTACCTCCTGAAAGACTGAGAACTGTTGGCGCTTGTTCAGAGGTACGGTGGACAAGCCCTGGTAGCTGTACCGGTTAATGCCTCCTCTCAAAGATCTTCCTCCTCTTCCACGTCCGCCGCCTTCACAAAGAATGAGGTTTCTGCTGGCTGGATGGATGGAGCGTTACTCCAGTCCTTCACATCACTACTCTGTACTTGTCATAGCGACTCTTTACTTGTTGTATGAACTCACGTCCGACCACCAAACGGAGTCGTGTTTTGGTACTAAATAGCATCCGTAGGCGCAGACAGCTCTGTGAATTTCACCGACTTCTACAGGTACTGCATCTGGATGACTGCCGCTTTCAGCAGTACATGGTGCTAGCCTTTAGCCCGTTTGAGAGCTGATTGGCTCGGATCGGGCACCGGACTTCACCGCCTTCACATCATACTTACCTACATGCTGAGGGAACTGTCCCATCGAGAGACACCGTATGCTCAAGCACAACCAAACGGCTCTTTTAAGAGCGATTCGACTTTTTATGTAATCCTGTGGCGCAAATCGCTGAAAACGCATTCAGAGTGAACGTAGCATAAGAGTGGTTCAAAACCCCTGATGTTCAGCAGCCAACCGAGCACAGCCACTTTGCGAGTGACAGCGAGATCCTCTTTGTGGCAGTGGCAAGTGGGTGGCATCAAACTTGAGAGCCCCACCCCCTACACGGAACCCGCCGGTCCAAACCTAAAATTAGCCTCTGTAATAAGAAGACGGGGGCTCACGTGTCTCAAATAAAATTAAATAAAATAAAATATTTACAGCAGCTGACCTGTCGTACAAATAACAGTTGTTTCTGGGAAAAATTGGCTCCTCCCACCCAGCGTGCCGTTGTGACGCCGACTGATTTACTGGCGATTGCCGCTGCCTGCCACAAAGTTGCCACCCACTTGCCACTGCCACAAGGAGGATCTCGGCCCTACTGCACTTTGCCTAGCCAGAGCTACAATGGAATGGTTAAGATCAGAGCATGTTAATGTTCTAAAATGGCTGAGTCCAATTGAGAATTTATGGCAAGATTTGAAAATTGCCGTTCACAGACGGTCTCCATCCAATCTGACTGAACTTCAGCTTTTTGGCCAAGAAGATGAACATTTCCATCTCTAGATGTGCAAAGCTGTTAGAGACATATCCCAAAAGGCTTGCAGCTGTGATAGCTGTACAGAGTACATAAACTTTCATTGTTATGCAGACGATATTCAATTATATTTATTGACCAAGCCGGACAAAACCATGTCTTAAAAGACTTTAAATCCTGGTTATTTCGTGGTTTTTCTGTTTTTTTGATTATGCACTGTGTAGTGTAGAGAACATGTTCTGACGTTGAATTAAATCCTGTTAAATTTTTTGATTTGTATTTTTCTTATTATTAAATTATTATTATGTTCAAGGAGCAACCTGTGGACTTTCTGAAGTATTTTTGCAATGTGAATTTGCAGTTCTGTTTTAGAATAAAGGGTTGGAAATTAAAGCTCTTTTTTATCTGATTCATCGATTATTCAAAGAAATAATCGACCGATTAATCCATTATTAAAATAATCGTTAGTTGCAGCCCTATGTGAAATGTATTTCACTCTGGCCATCCAGATAGAGGGATCCTCCTCTATTCCTCACCCTTAGGCCTCTTCCTTCCTTCAACTTTCCTAAATGTTTTTCTGTGTAATTCTTTAGAGCTACATACTGAAACCATGTGTAGAAGGCAACAGATGTGACATGTATGGTTGATGTTACAGACCTTGTCCTCAATCTGCTCCGTCAGAGAAGCCGGTTGGTCCTTACGGCTGCGCTTGGCTTTGCGTCTCGATGGAGCTTTTGGTTGCAACTCGGACTCTAACCACCCTGTGGACGTTGACGCCTCATCAGGTTCCATCTCCAGCTTCCTTGTGATGCGGATCCTGTAAAACCAGATTGTAGCAGTGTTACGGGTGTGTACCGCGTTCTCAATCTCTCTCTCCAGGTAACTGTCTTTCCAGACTGTTGTTTGTCTACACAATGGAAAAGAAACAGTGTGCCATGGGGGGTAAAGCACACAGACAACCACTTTTTCTTTTACCCAAAAAAAGCAACAGTAACTCTAACCTGCGGTGTCCCATGACGATCATCCTCAGCTTGTCTCCCAGGTCCTGCATCTCATGAATTTGAACAAAGGTCCCAGTAGAATAGATGGCGTCTAGAGACTCCACCACATCTGACTCATCACTGCAGATGGAAACATTTATTACTGCCAAACTACAGACGTTGATAGTATGCTTTTTGAAAGTGTCACCCAAGCGCTTTTGGCTCAAAGCTCCCCAACCTAGTCTGTTGTGAAGAAATCGTAGTTTATTAAAAAACATCCTGCACTGGTTTGATTATTTGCCGTTTCATGCCATGTTTACCGCAGCACAGCTCGCTCAGAGCGTTCAATGTCGATAAGGTAAAACGTCAATTCATTTTATTAATATTTGTTTCAATCACAGAATGAAGCCTGCCATATTTGGGACAAGAATCGCAACCTTAAATTGCTTGCACAAAACTCTTGATCAGCACTCGGCATTTGTTTATTGTTGTCGTTCATTTAAACCGCTATGCTCATTAAGGCTCATTTAATTATTATTGTGTAGGTAATATGTTGTTAAATATGTTTAAACTTAAATAAATTACCTATACAAGTAGTTTTGTCTTGTATTAATTTGTCCTGTTATAGATGTGCCTAATGCGCAGCCAGATATTCAAATATATTGGAATTTTTTCAAAGCGAATATTCAAACGTCATTTTTGAGTAATTTTGACAACCCAAGCTTACACTCACAAAAACTACTTTTTCTTGTGCATATTACACCAAAATGAATTGCAATAAACTTATTGTAATTGTCAGACCATTTCATGATACTAATTGCATAATGACAATATAATAGCATATTATTGCAAGTACGCTCTTTCAAAGAATGTTTCATTCTTCATAATCGGAAATGTGAAAAAATATATCCTAAATAAAACAAATACAGCTTTGTAAAAGTTCGCTCTCACTCTCACTCACTCAACCGGTTACAATGGTTGGGGAAACACCGGCTAGAAACACCAAGCTCAATGTAGAGCGTGGTGTATACGTAGCTCTTCTTCTCAGACCTGTATCACCCTGACCATAAATGCTTAAAGCACATGAGACTTACAGATCATCTTTCTTCAGGAAGACTCCAGCATACGGCTGAGCAAGACGAACCTTCCTCCTCAACAGCTCCATTAGCACCTTGTTCTTTACCTGAAGCAAGAGAGACATTACACACTATCAGCACTTACCAAAGACATTTCGCCATTGTATTTATTAAATAAAGAACCAATTGGAGTTAGGACACATTGCCAATGTAGAAGTAGATGTGGTGACGAATGTCCCCCATCCCTAGAGTCTGAATAATAATAATGCAATGGTCCAGAATGGACAGGCAACAGTCTTGTTGAGGCTGGTGCATGTTTCTGCGTCTGCGTCGTTGCGTCGACGCACTCGTTTCAATTCATGGTTCTAAAAGTCTTGCGTATATTGCAGAGCTTTTTACCGCCAGAACAACAGGTGGAGTAACTTTGTCGAAGACGACCTAGAGAGTCACGTCTTTGTTTGTGGAAGTCGTTGGTTTGTCTATTTATCATAGACTTTGTCGTCCACAACTTTGTTCCCCTCGACCGGCAAACCGACGTTTGTGGAGATCTCACTCCATGAATCAGAGGCCATCCGCGCGTCCTTATAGTCCGCCAATGACGGCTTGTACAAGTGGCCACATTTACGGATTTCTTCCGACAAAAGTTCTTCAATCTGATTCGTTCTCTCGTAAACATTCTTTGTTTTAATAATGGCGGTATTGTGCTATGAAAACGTAAATGTGAGACTCTGTAAAGGGCGTAGTTAGCAGACCAAGCCTTGCGGGCTGCAGGAGGCTTGCGTAGCTTTTGACGCAAGCCTAGAAAAATAGATCGACGCACCCAAGGAGGTGTAAAAAGGCACGCAAGGGACACGCAAGGGGGTCTTGCGTCTGCGTTGCTCGGAAAACGCAGAAGCATAAACTAGGCTTTAATCCTAAAAACGTATGTAATTCTAATTTGCAGATATTTTAAATTGCTGCCATAAATATCCTTTCTCTACTGTAAGCGTTGGTATTTAAAGTAACTATGTGTATAATTTAACTCTGAGCTGAAATAACCCTAGTGACATCACTGTGACATGTGTCCATCAGTCTCAGTCATTGTTTTTGCATCGAAGACAGAAAGGCTCTTTTTGTAAATGACAGTCCATATCCAACTACTTACATCAAAATCACTACTTCATAACGGTGTGTCGTCTCAGTGGAATGTCCTTCAATGGGGTTTAATGAGAATATGTTCCAGCAGTCTACAGAGCGTCTTGGTGCCTTGCAGTTTTGTTTACTTGAGAGCTAAAAAGCACCCGGGGAATCTTAGACAGCAAGATCTGAAGCAGATCCAGCTAAAA